>NC_044037.1:272621078-273273742 GCF_901765095.1 Microcaecilia unicolor | reverse complement strand
CCCCTCTCTCTATCCTCCTTCCATTGCCTCCCCCTTTTATTCACTGTCTCCCCCTCTCTATCCTCGTCACTTCACTGTCTCTCCAGGCTTTCCCCATTCCATCCAGTGTCTCTCCCTTCCATGTAGAATGTCCTCCCTCATTCCCCTTCCCTGATGCAGCCATCCAGGATCTCATCTCCCCTACCTCACCTGTCCTCTCGCTCACTCTGTCTAGCTCCCCACCCCACCCAACAAGGTTAGGGACATAGGAACCAAACTACTCCTCCTGGTTGCTGCTGTGGCAGCCTGGAGGAACCAGCTTCTGTGCTTTACCCTGCCCTTCCCTTCACTCCATCCCACACCGCGACACTGCTACAAAACAAAATAAAAACATGTGCGGGGCCGTGCTCCTGTGCGCGCCGCTGCCAGCTTCCCTCCTTTCTGTGCTTTACCCTGCCCTTCCCTGCCTCTCGCTCACTCCAACCTACACCCGACGCGACGCTGCTACAAAACAAAATGAAAACGTGCGCGGGGCCATGCTCCTGCGCGCGCCGCTGCCGGCTTCCCTCCTTTCTCCGGAAACATAAACTTACATTAAGGCCAGGGTTGCCAGGTGGAAAAATTTTTTCCCACTCAATCCAGCCTAAAAACAGCCCAAAACCCGCCCAAACTCAAACCCCGCCCCTGACACCCCCACCCCCGCGTCTTCACCCCGCCCCCGCCGTCATCAACCCCGCCCCCGCCGTCATCGGCCCCGCCTCCCCCATCACCGGCCCCGCCTCCCCCGTCATCAGCCCCGCCCAAAACATCACTAACCCCTCCCCCGCGGCCAAAAAAACCGCCCGAAAACCACGGAAAAGAAAAAAAAGAAGCCCAAAAAACCGCGACCCGCCGCGGGCAAAAATTCCCCATGGCGGGTAGCGGAAAACCGCCCAATTGGGCGGTAAAACTGCCCACCTGGCAACACTGATTAAGGCGGGTGAGGGAGAAAGAAGGAGGGAAGCCGGCAGTGGCGCGCGCAGACGGAGTATGACCCTGCGCACGTCTTCATTCCGTTTTGCCAAGGAGGAAGGAGGGGGAGGAAGTGAGTGAGAGGCAGGGAAGAGCACGGAAGATCGCGGTTCCTACAGGCTGCTATAGCAGCGGCCGGGAAAAGAGAAGCTTCAAGGTAGTGGTGGGTTATGTGTATCCAATGAAGTTTCAGTATGGTCATCTCGTTTGGGGGGGCATTGCCCCCCCTCGCCACCCCCCCCAAACTACGCCCATGGGAAAGATCCATGATAGTATTCAGCAAAGGGTGCTTGGAGTGGATTTCATAACTATGGGCACTTAATCCTTGGCAGTAGGTCACGCAAATGATGGAATTCTATAACATTGCATTTAACTTCTAGGAATGTCCCCTGATCTGTCCATGCCCCTCCCATGACTACACCACTTTTGAGTTGTGAGCTAGAAAATGTAGGCACGGATGTTATAGAATAGCACCTAGGTCAGATGTGATTGCAAACCTAGAATGTTGTGTCAACTATCGATTGATGATACCTCATTAATTAATTAATTTGCACCTGTCTCTGACATTGGTGCCCAAATTTGTGTGCCCAATGCTAGGCAACCCATACAGAATCTGGGGGTAGGTGCCTGCTTTGCTTTATAGAATGGGCTCCAAAGAGTCACTTAAATATAGATGACCCTTGATAGACTTGCCCCCCACATGACCTGCAATTGACCAATAACTGAAACATTTCAGTTGGCATCAGGTACAATTTGGCCTGGGGTGTTAATAAACTGATTTACTACTAGAAGAGGTAACATTTCATCGTATAAAAGTACTTTTTTATCACTGTTAGCAAAAATATTTGCTCGTGGAGTGGATAAAATTAGAAACACAGGATGAAAGTTAAAAACCTTACATTAATCAAATGCAATTTACTAGGGCAGCCTTTGCATGGTCTTCAAAAGAATACTTTTTTTTTTTTAACTTCCAGCTTCTCAAAGAAAATATTAACTAGATTCTGCTAAATTGTCCCTTTGCAGCTATTTCTTCCTAGAGCCAACACTATTATATGACATCATCCATCTTTAGATACCTAGCGTAGGATGGCCTATACATTCTCTTCCATTTTATGTCCCCGTTTTCAAAAGATACATGTCTTTAAATGAGTTTTTCTGCAAAGTGCTTGTTCTATAATTTCAAATGGGCAAAACAAGAGTGAAGTTGGGATATGCTGCATCTGGAGAAGGATGGAACATGTCGGATGTATTTCTGTGGTTATTTTATAGCGCCGTGCACATAATGTGAATTCAGCTCTGACCTGGGGAACCTTTTTTTTTATAAACTGTACAAAAAGTCATAAATGTCTCAGATATGAATGCTCCTTTACTGAAGAAAATAAAACAAAGAAAGTAATTCTAAACATTACAAAAATATATACAATTAACAAAACATAAAGAAGCAAAACAAAACCTAATATGGGAAATTTTCATTTTTAACATAAAAATTCATATACATCAAAAGTACTGTTGAAGTACTCTGCCCTCCTGTTCACTATGCCGCGCTAGCAGTTGGCGGTGTGGCAATGCCAACAGCTAATTCACTTTGAATGGGCTGTGTCAGCATTGCTGTGTGGCTTCGTAAATGGGAAGGGGGGGGGAGTAAAAGTTACCATGGGACCCTTTTACAGAGTGGTGTTAAGCCCAACGCGGGCTTATCGCTCACTCTTTTGAGACTACTGCCCTTATCACCACCGCATGGCCATGTGTGCCTGGGGTCTTTTTACCTGTTGCGGTAAAAAGGGCCCTGGCGCATGGGAAATATGGTCCCTGCTTAGTGCTACCTGCGCTTCGTAAAAGGGCCCCAATGTGTTAACAGGCTTAGCACAGAAGGTTCCTTATACCAAGCTGTAGATAGATAGATAGATAGATAGATAGATAGATAGATAGATAGATAGATAGATATGGATACGGAGAGGGCTTTTTTGAGGGGGTACTTGGGGGTACTGAGTACCGGCACCTTTTCTATTATCTGGTAAAATTGACTCATGGTCCTCAAGTTTTAATGAAAGAGCTCAGGCTCTACACACCAATTGTTCGATTCTGTGACTGGTTGCAGGAGGCCTGGCTATTGTGGGGTGGGTCCCTCAGTGATCACCACACCCCTGAAAGGTGGCCTGGCATTTAAGTACCGGCACCTTTTTTGCTAGAAAAATCACACTGGATACGGATATAGCTATTGGTAATCAGTATTTTTGTAGTGCACAAGTATATTTTTGTAAGTTGCTTTGCATTTTGCCATATTGTTATTTTTATATCTATAATAAATAATATATTTCCATTTTGGCATTATTCCTTTCATTGGTACAGCCTGACAGCAGAGCTTATGGCTACATAAGAGGTACTATCATATTCCTAGTAAACGAGCCCTACCCCACCCCATCGAAAAAGTACCTTCCAAATAACTGTTATCAAAAAGAAATATGACTCACCACTAAGCCCTGAAGAGCTTATATTAGAGGCTGTAGGGGTCTTTTACGAAGCAGCGGGAAGCCCAACACAGGCCTACTGCTCGCTAATCTGGAACTACCACCGGTAGTATTTTTATAGCACCGGTGTTTACTCAGCAGTAATTGAGCAATGCCGCACACTGCCTGGTTACCACCTGGTTAGAACAGGAGCCCTTACCGCCACCTCAATGGCAGGGGCGTATCCAGACTTTGGCGGGAGGGGGTCCAGAGCCTGAGGTGAGGGGGCACATTTTAGCACCCCCCTCCCCGCCATATTTGACTTCCCCATCGCAACCACCACCTTTGACCGCCCCCAGCGCCAACCATTTCGACCCCCACTTCCTCCCGCCTCCGTCGGGTACCTTTGCATGCGGAGGGTCGCCAACCCCTGCCAGCCGAAGTCCTCTTCTCCGGCGCGGCTGCGTTGCAGATTTGCAAAGGCAGGCTTTTGTTTCTGTGAGTCTGACGTCCTGCACATATGTGCAGGATATCAGACTCACAGAAACAGATGCCTGCCCTTGCAGATCAGCAACGTGGCCGCGCCGGACTTCGGCTGGCAGGGTTGGGGACCCCCGCCAGCAAAGGTACCCAATGGTGGGGGAGGTTTGGCAGGGGGAGGGGGTCAAAGGGGTTGGTGGCGGGGGGACAAGGCCAAATCTATGGGGGCCCATGCCCCCACGTAGCTACGCCCCTGCTCAATGGGTGGCGGTAAGTGCTCCCGTACGAAATAGCTACACGGCAAGTGATTCACTTGCTGCATGGCCATTTCTTTAAAATGGCCATGAGTGGAGGAGTGGCCTAGTGGTTAGGGTGGTGGACTTTGGTCCTGAGGAACTGAGTTCAATTCCCACTTCAAGCACAGGCAGCTCCTTGTGACTCTGGGCAAGTCACTTAACCCTCCATTACCCCATGTAAGCCACATTGAGCCTGCCATGAGTGGGAAAGTGCAGGGTACAAATGTAACAAAAAAAAAAAGACAACCTTTTACCCAATGCAGCAAAAGGGTGCCTCAGCATGCACTGATGCCAGCACAGGCCCCCTTTTACCCCAGCTTGGTAAAAGGACCCCTGTGATAGCAATACCAAAAAGCAGCTTTGGCACAGAAAATATCTCTTTAGCAATATTCCCTGTTTCTAAGACCTTCTGCTGAAAATCCAATTTCTTGGCCCGATGCATTTGCTCAATATATCTATTGGCCTATTTCTTCCAAACTTCTTATAAATAGAATTTAATCTTTTTAACCATTGCAACTCTGTTCACCTGATCTGCCTTTTCATATTACAGTACAAAATACCGTTGTATTGTATATGAATGATGTATCTTGAAACCTTTCTTTCCCCATTGACTCACAATAAAATTATTATTATTATTAGCATTTGTATAGCGCTACCAGACGCATGCAGCGCTGAACACCTGACATAAAGAGACAGACCCTGCTCAATAGAGCTTACAATCTAAAAATAATAAAGACAAGACAATAAGGGGAGGGCAGTACTGGGTGAGAAGGAACAAGGGGGAGGCAAATGAGTAATGGCTAGGAGCCAAAAGCAGCAGTGAAAAGGTGGGTTTTCAGCATTGATTTGAAAACAGGTAGCGATGGAGCTAGACGTACAGGCTCAGGAAGTTTATTCCAGGCATAAGGAGCTGCGAGAGGGTTTGGCGACCCCCGCCAGCAAACAAGGTACCTGATGCGGCAGCGGGGCGGGGGGCAGGCGGCGGCAGGGGGGGGGTCAAATATAAAGGGGGCCAGGGCGTAATATGTGGGGGCCCATGCCCCTGTGGCCCCACGTAGCTACGCCCCTGTTGTACACATAGACACAATATGGGTGGGCCATGGGCATTCCTCACAGTTACACACTAACCACTGGATTCTATATATCATGCCTAACGTTCCGCACCAAAATCCAAGTGTATTCTGTAATAATGCTAGTAACTTAATTGGCTTAACAAGCCAATCAGCATTTTTAACAGCACTTAAACAATAATGAACACAAATTGTCAATAATTAGAATTTACATACATAACTAAATAAGTAAACTCTGTAATGCATAGCACCTAAATTCTAATACACAAAGCCAAAAAGGGGCATGGTTATAGGCGTTTCAAAATTTATGTACACTGTTATAGAATATGCCCCTCTGTGCCTAAATCTACATGCCAGTAATTTCACACCCCGCCCCCTTTTACACCCCACCCCGCCCCCTGTCACATTTCCCCTCTCCCCTGTCACACACCCCGTCACCCCCCTCCCCTTACCTTACTACTGCCCTGGTGGTCTAGTGACCTCTTCGGGGCAGGAAAGAGCCCCCTCTTTCCTGCCTGGAGCGCTGCCCTGCATGTATCCTTCCTGTTCGTGATCTTGGCGCCGATTCAAAATGGCCGCTGAGAGTTGAAGTCTCGCTGAGATCACGAACAGGAAGGATGCATGCAGGGCAGCGCTCCGGGCAGGAAAGAAGGGGCTCTTTCCTGCCCCGAAGGCGGATGAGGTCACTAGATCACCAGGGCAGTAGTAAGTAAGGGGAGGGGAGGCTAGCAATCTGCCCGTTTGTCCAGAAATCTGGACAAACTGGCAGATTGGCAAAACCCGCCCGGACATGTTCTCAAAAGAGGACATGTCCGGGTAAATCCGGACATATGGTAACCCTAGCACAAACATCAGTATAGCAGTACCATGCTTTACTACCCCTCCCCCCTTTTAGAAAGCTGTGTGGCTTTGTAAAAGTGGGGGAGGGAGAGTGTGATATATTTTAATACTAGCACTGTGTATCATATGGGGTATGAGCCACAAGAAACAAGTCGCAACAGCATTCTTCACGTTTGAATTCTATTTTCAGAAATTAGGGTAATGATTATGACCTTATTTTAAAAACAGGGGCACATCAAAGATGTTTAATTAAAGGTCATTTAGCTAGATATACAGGGTCCCTTTTAGGAAGCTGCGGCAAAAGGGGGCCTGCACTGGTGTTGGTGCGTCTTTTTCACATGTGCCGAGGCCCCCTTTTACCGCAGCAAGTAAAAGGGAAGTCTCTCTTTCCTGCAGGAAATGGCTGTGCAGGTACACTCCGGCGGACTTGATGGCACGCTAGGAGTAGGAAGTACCGCCGGGCTGCTGTGGTAGCCCGGTGGTGCTTCCTGTTTAGCAAGTGGTAAGCCCACATTGGGCTTACTGCCGCTTCGTAAAAGGAGCCCACAAATAGGCTTGGTTTTCAGGACATTTCCAATTAATATTCATTGGATGTATTTGCATATGCAGGGTCTATGATCATGGCTCATTTGCATACCTTGGCTATCTTGGAAATCAACATTGGTAACCTCTAAGACATGAGAACCCCAGTGTAATATGTTATAACAGAGAAGAAATATTCAGCAATCCAATTCTACTGTGTTCATCTGTCAACTGTTTCTATCGTATTGACAGACTCAGCTTATTTCTTCTGTATCTTTCAATCATTTAGACTTAATGGAACACACATTGCTGTATTTTTGTGCTTCTGGTCTCAAAGCATTCAAGTAAACTGGGCTGTTGGCATCAGTAGACCATGCATTTTCCTTTTTTGTTTTTTTTTTCCAAGGGGAAAAAAAACAATCTACCAAAAGTAAAAATGTTTACCTGTTTGACATCATATGCAAGAAGAACAAATCTTAAATCTGGTGAGACTGAATGTCTTGATGCTTTGAAGGTCACCTGAAAAAAATGAAACAATGTTGTAAAATAGATATGGTAATCAAATGACTAGCATGTAAGAACACCATCCTTGTGTTCACCAACCCACTCTAGGAAGTGCACAGTGCTTCTCTATATATATTTGTTACATTTGTATCCCACATTTTCCCACCAATTTGCAGGCTCAATGTGGCTTACATAGTACAGTTAACGGCGTTAGCCGATTCCGGCCTGAACAAATACAAGGTATGAACGAATACAGGTGAGATTGTAGTAGAATGAGGTACATGTATGTTAGATACATTTTGGGGGGGGGGGGGGGGGGGGAATAGAGAGGAAGAGTTAGGATGTGTCATTACGATCTTTGGTTACGTTGTGTCGCAGGTATCCAGGTATTTTTTATGTTGGGTCGATGGGGTATGCTTTTCTGAACAGGTGTTTTTAGTACTTTCTGGAACTTTAGGTGGTCGAGTGTAGTTTTTACTGCCTTTGGCAGTGCATTCCATAGTTGTGCGCTTGAGTAGGAAAAGCTGGATGCATAGGTGGATTTGTATTTGAGTCCTTTACTACTTGGGTAGTGGAGGTGTAGGTATGATCGTGCTGATTTTGTGGTGTTTCTGGTTGGCAGGTCGATGAGATCTGTCATGTATCCCGGTACCTCGCCGTAAATAATTTTATGAATAGTCATGCAGATTTTGAAAGTGATACGTTCTTTGATTGGTAGCCAATGCAGTTTTTCTCGGAGTGGTTTGGTGCTATCAAATGTGTTTTTCAAAATATGAGCCTAGCTGCTGTGCTTTGGGCAGCAACCCGCATAGATTCCATTGCAGTAGTCTGCGTGGCTTAGTATCATTGATTGTATCAGGTTGTGAAATATTTCTCTCGGGAAGAATGGTTTCACGTGTTTGAGTTTCCACATTGAGAAAAACGTAAATATATATAGAAGGTGATTTTAGAAGAGTTACATATTTACTTACAGATGCCAGTTCAGTGGCAGCCCTACCATTAGGCCACCTGAGGCGGGGGCGTCAGGCAGCACTCTTCTGAGGCAGCATCACCCCCTGCCCTTCCTTTCCCAACCCCCTTCCCCAAACTTACCTTTACTTTTCTTGTTTTTTACAAGGTAGCGGTGACAGTGGCTGCAGCAATTCTCATAGACTGCCCTTTCTTCGGTTTCTGGTCCTTTCTCTCTATTGTAGCCCACCTCTCTGATGTAACTTCCTGTTTCCTCAAAGGTGGGCCACAGTGGCAGTAGAGAGAAGTGGCCGGGACTGACGGCGAGGCAGCCTATGGGAATAGCTCAATGAAGTCTGGGGTTTCATTAATTATATTCCGCCTGAACCGATATACTCATATCACCCCTCTCCTCAGGTCACTTCACTGGCTTCCGATCAGATACCGAATACAGTTCAAGCTTCTCCTTCTTACCTACAAATGCACTCAATCTGCAGCCCCTCATTACCTCTCTACCCTCATTTCCCCTTACGTTCCCACCCGTAACCTCCGCTCATAGGACAAATCCCTCCTCTCAGTACCCTTCTCCACCACCGCCAACTCCAGGCTCTGCTCATTCTGCCTCGCCTCATCCTATGCTTGGAATAAACCTCCTGAGCCCTTACGTCAAGCCCCCTCCCTACCCATCTTCAAATCTTTGCTCAAAGCTCACCTCTTCAATGTTGCTTTCGGCACCTAACCTTTATACCTTTCAGGAAATCTAGACTGCCCAATTTGACTGCCCCTATTTGACTGACTGTACATTTGTCCTTTAGATTGTAAGCTCCTTGAGCAGGGACTGTCCTATGTTAAATTGTACAGCGCTGCCTAACCCTAGTAGCGCTTTAGAAATGTCAAGTAGTAGTAGTAGTAGTATTAATTAAGAGCTCAACTGTTTTGTGAGCTTGATGTGCTGGAACTCCATCCTGTTGAAAAATAAAATACTCGAATTTGAGACAGATATTTCTGCTGCAGTAGGACTTTGGAGTTCCAGACCCTGTGTACATATTGCTCCCCTTCATCCTTGAGCTTCACAATGCCACTTTTGCACTTTTTACCATCACTTACATATCTAAAAATGTCATCCCCCAATTTTGCCTAATTGGCTGTTTTTTTTCTTCCATTTGCAGCTTTGATTACCTGACTACCCAGTTTTCTTAGCTTTTCCTGGTATTTTCATCTGTCTTCCTTTTTCTGCATTCTTGTAGTTCATGAAGGCTATCTTCTTTTCCTTTCCTTTCAGCTACTACTTTTGTGAACCAAAGTGACCTTGTTTCGTTCTTACTGTTATTACTTTTTTATGATTCAAGGTTGTTGTCCTTAAAATAGCTTCTTGCAGTTTTGCTCACTACTTCTCCTGGCTGTTCCCATCCAGCTAACTACCCCTTGAGGTATTCCACCATCTTGACAGAGTTAGTTATTTTGAAGTCTAGAACCTTCAGTTTTGAATAAACCCTCTCCATGTGTTTTTTTTTTTAATATTCAACAACATTACCCAGTGATCACTGGATGCCAAATGGCCACCCACTATAATATCAGAAAACATTCTCCCCATTCTTAAGCACCAGGTCTACTTTGACCCTCTCCACTACCATCTGTTGGAACAGCTTGCCCTGTGGAGAATCCAAGATCTCCTTACTTCTAGATGACCCCATTGCAGGGATGTCACAATCACCCTCTAACATATTGAAATCACCTATTAGTAGCACTTCCCCAGTTATAGCTATTGAATGTCTTCAACTACATCTCTGTCAATTTCTTTTGCCTGTGAAGGAGGCCTATATATCATGCTATTCCCCTCTTTCCAAATTAAGCCACAGTGCTTTTTCCTTCTTGCAATTCTGTCATTTTAACATATAATACCACTCCTTTGCCCTTTTTTGCCACTCTGTCTTTCCTGAATAGATTGTAGCCTGGAATAACTACAACCCAGTCATGGTTCTCCATGAACCACATCTCTGTGACCTCCACTAAATCCATGTCAGTGGTCACAGAGACACGGTTCACTGGATTACCTGGTAAGGCTTGACGGGTCTGTCTTTGCTGTATCTGAGAGGGAAGAAGTATCTTCAGTGTCAGTAAGAATTTCTGTACCATCCCCCTGATTCTATGTAGGTTGCTCAAAGTTTGGCACCCAAATTTGGGCACAGAGCCCAGCTGCACGCATACAATAACTAGTCAATTGGTGCTAACAACCAAATAGTGGCATTCATTGGAGTTCATTGGACTTATGTGCACATCTAACATGTTATTCATTAACACACTCAACCAAATTATCTTGCATGCAACCCAACAGGGGCCGTGGCAATGGGAGGAGCATGGGTGAGTTAGAGGCATTCCAAACATTTGGGCACAGTGTCACAGAATACCGGGGCTATGTGCCCAACTTGTGCATCAGGATTTACAGCAGGTTTCAGCAGGTGCAAGTCCTTGTACGTAAAGTTGGGCACAGGAATCGGCTCTAAGCGCTATCCTACAAAGGGCGCACAGCCTGGAGATCGCTTTATAGAACAGTGCTTAGCACTGATTTTTCCCAGTGCCTAAGTCTAAGCACAAATACAGAATTTACCCCTATATCCTGAAAGGCCTGCAGTTTTCACATTGGAGAAAATATTGAAGCTTACAGAATCTCTCGGTCAAGCTTTGTCTTTGCATCTGGCACAGACCAGTGAGCAGATTGTTTCTATAAAATTGAAGGTAGAGAGGCATGAGTCTCAATTGCTGGTTCTTTAAGAATATGAGATGTTGGAAGCAGGTATGGACAAAACAGATAGGTTGGGAAATTCCACAGTCAAGGAATATGCTAATTTACTTATTGAAGTTGAAAATCTTAATGTTGTCCATCGTAGAAATTTGTGCATGATAAATTTTCCTCGGATTCCTGGGGTCTCTCCACTTGATATGCTCAAGTTCTGTTTGACTGAGATTTTTCATGTGCCACATACACGTAAGGAGGTTTTTTAAGCCGATGATAAATATCTAATCCCTAGAAATGACCGAGTATTTGGCAAACGGGATTGAATTGGTACCGTAAGGGATATCTATTAACCTTGGTACTTTGAGGCTTTTTCCTCCATTCATTGATCATTTAAGATTGATCACTCACCAATACATTATACATCTCTTCATACTCAACAGTGGAGTTGTTATTTTAGTACTATATTTGTTAGGGTATCTCCACCACCACGAGATTGTGATTTTCCAGCTTAGTCAATGTCACCTATATCTAGGCTGTATACCTTCCACTATTTAAAAAGAAAGCTGCCAATGAGGACCAAAATGTTGTTTCTCCTAAAGATAATTTGGATCTTGGTCCCTTTTTTGAGGCATCTAAGAAAAAAAGCTGTAATTCCTTCTACTCTGCTAGTGACTCTAGCATTGGATCCTGTCCGAGATTTGTTCTTTCTTCGACTGAGAATTTTTCCAGATGCTGCCAAAGCGACTCAAAAGTGCCACAAGCAGTTTCTGTTTATGCTTGATTTTATTGCTTTTTTTTAGCTCTTGGGACATTATTTTTATTGAAATTATCTTGTAACTGTGTTGATGTCTGAGAACCTGGGGACCACAAAAACAAATGGGGTTCACACTTTCCACAAGGACAGAACACAACAAAAAGAGAGTGGAAAAGAACCAGGTCCAAGAAATCAGTCCGAACACCAGGATAAGATGCTCCAAACACAACTTTATTTGGACCCTACATGGTCCGTGTTTCAGCTTTAGAAAGCCTTCCTCAGAGGTCAATCGATGAATGCTCAGCTATATATCGATTGATGATGGAGCGCATTAATATCTATCACTTGGTAAAAATGTGTGTGACATCCAACCGGAACAGCTGCTGTAGTGGGTGGGTGGGCTGCTGTAGTAGCTCGGCGGTACTTCCTGTATAGCAAGCAGTAAGCCCGCATTGGGCTTACTGCCGCTTAATAAAAGGAGCCCTAAGTGTATTCTGTAACATGGTGCGCGTAAATTCTATGTCGCATAGTTGAAAAGGGGGCGTGGCCATGGGTGGGGCATCCACTCTGCTCCTAATTTAGGTGTCAGAATTTACACCAAGTAAAGCACGGCACAAATAGCCGTGATTAAATTTACTTGTCTGGAGAGGCACTCTGGTTATTCTATACACCGCTTGGATATTTAAGCCTATTCTATAAAATTTAGACGTACTTTAGAGAATACGCCTAGGCGTACTTTTTTCCACGTGTATTTTCAAGTACCATATATAGAATGTAACCCTTAATGCACACATGCAAAAACTATCGCAATGCTTTTTTTGCATCCCTCATTAGACCATTTTTGCAGCATTAGGTGCACTTTAGTGCCTAACATCACATCACAGCTTAATAAAAGAATCCTTAAGATACTGCTCTATTACATTACTCTTTTATTCTGTTAGGACTTATTGGTACCAACAGCTTTATATCTATACATTTTAGCTTTTTGCATACCACCTAGCTTCATTTTCCACATTGTTGTGGACACCTTGAAACTCCTAGGCGTAACAATTGATCGCAATCTAAATCTAGATAGCCACGTGAATAATGTTATAAAGAAAATGTTCTATGTAATGTGGAGGCTTAGAAGAGTGAAACATTTTTTTCCCAAGGGAGAGATTCCGTAACCTAGTGCAATCTTTAGTACTGAGTCATCTGGACTACTGTAATTCCTTATATGCAGGATGCAAGATTCAAACCATCAAGAGACTTTAGACTGCCCAGAACACAGCAGCCAGATTGATTTTTGGAAAGGTGAAATACGAAAGTGCTGGACCCCTTAGAGAAAAATTGCATTGGCTTCCTCTGAAAGACCAAATTGCATTCAAGATATGCACCTTAGTTCCAGGGGCGTAGCCAGACTTCCGTGGGAGGGGGGTCCAAAGCCCGAGGGGAGGGGGCACATTTTAGCCCTCCCCCGGCGCTGCCCCCACACCGCCATTGCCACCCCCACGTCTTTTCTGACCCCCCTCCCGCCGCGAACCCTCCCCCGCCGCCTACCTTCACTTTTGCTGGCGGGGGACCCCACTCCCCGCCAGCCGACGTCCTCTCCGTCCTGCTCCTGCTCTTGTTGCATGCATTGCTGACGTCCTGCACGTTGTACGTGCAGGACGTCAGCTATGCATGCAACAGCAGGAGCAGGACGGAGAGGACATCGGCTGGCGGGGAGTGGGGTCCCCTGCCAGCAAAAGTGAAGGTAGGCGGGGGCGGGTTCGCTGGGAGGGGGGTCCAGGCTGGAATCTACGGGGGCCCAAGCCCCCTCAGGCCCCACGTAGCTACGCCACTGCTTAGTTCATAAAATCATTTATGGAGACGCCCCTTCCTATATGTCAAATCTGATTGATCTACCAGTGAGAAATAACAAAGGTTCATCACGCACTTGCTTAAATCTCTATTATCCCAACTGCAAACAAATTAAATTCAAATCAATACATGCATCCAGCTTCTCATATATCTGTACACAACTATGGAATGAATTACCAACCTTCTGGAAATCACTGAAGACCTATCTGTTCAAAAAAGCGTACAAAAAAGATCCCCCATAAAATACCGACACATAAACTTCACCAGATACAAGTTTAATGGAACCGTTCAAATCTGTTTATTCTAACTTACACCCTAATTACTGAACATTATATTTTATCCTGTTATCTTTATGTTACCCTGTTTCCCCGAAAGTAAGACCTAGTAGAGGTTTTCCTGAATTGGTAGATATAAGGCCTCCCCCGAAAGTAAGACCTAGCAAATTTTTGTTTGAAAGCAGGGCTGTCGAGACCCGGACAAGGCCGCCCCCGGGACACCCCCCCATCCAAGGTCACCGGGCCCCCCCTCCGTCGCTCCCGGAACTAACCTTAAACGCCTCCTTTCACCTTCGCGGCAAGCAGCAGCAGGGCAGACCTCTCCTTCCTTCCGTGCCCCGCCCTCGAGGATGTTACGTCAGGCGAGGGCGGGACATGGAAGGAAGGAATGGCCTGCCCTGCTGCTGCTTGCTGCGAAGGTGAAAGGAGGCGTTTAAGGTTAGTTCCGGGAGCGACGGAGGGCGGGCAGGCCAACCCCGATCCAACCCCGATGTTTCCCCGAAAAATAAGACAGCCCCTGAAAATAAGACCTAGCGCATTTTTGGGGGCAAAAATTAATATAAGACAGTGTCTTATTTTCGGGGAAACACGGTATGTTCTATCTAGTTACCCACTTCTCATTATACACAATTTTCTTATGCACCATAACTGCAACAAGGCTGAAATTATAATTCCGTTATAATGATTGCCATAATATTCTCATGCACCTTATTTGTTATCTATATTCAGATTTCCTTATCCCATTAATGTGATTGTAGTTGTATTATATTGTAAGCCACATTGAGACTGCAAATAGGTGGGAAAATGTGGGATATAAATGCAGCAAATAAATAAACAAACAAAAAAAATAAATAATGTTTTTCAAGTTAAATTTAGCTATTATAAAATTGTACAAGGTTAAATTTGTGTAAAAAGCAGGCACACTGGGGTAAATTTGTGTGATAGTATGTATGTGTTATTAGGGATCGTCTTGAGAATCTATCTTATGAAGGTACAGAGCCCAGCCTTTCTGTACAGAAAATTAAATAATCTATATGCTTTAAACTAATGCATGAATGATGGCCCACAATCCTTTGGCTTCCGATAGCGATTGAATGCATCATATTTTCCTGAAATCAGATTTTACAGGCTATCCCTACAGGATATGCATATTCATTAGGGATATTTAAAAAAAAAAATCAGTTTCTGAATCCAAGGATGGAGGCACCCCAGTCCCGTTTTACATCATTAGGGAACAATCCTAAAATGTTGTTGTATTTAATATCAAAAGATAATGCTCCAGGCAGAACTAAAAGAGAGTCTTTCCAGAGCACCTGCAATCAGATGGCATGTATATGTATAAGGCATTACTTATCTCATTTTACACAATCAGCTGGCATTTCTTAGACTCTGTTCATATTCCCTGCCGTTATTCAGCTTATTATCAAAAATTATAGGTTTCAGTGTATATTGTAGCAGAGCCAAGAGGTTGGAGAAGCAGCATGAGAGAGTAACACAAGATTTACGGGCAGTTTTAACTCCAATGATAGAAGGAGGAGCAGGCAATAGCCTTTTAAACCCAGGAAATTCAGGAACCAATCCCGAAGCCCAGTGACTCAGTAGTTTGCTGGGAGAGGGTGTAGCAAATGAATTTCCCTGGGAGTACAGTTTAAATTAGAACCTAGCAGGCAAGAAGGATAGAATTTTCCTTTCTCCATCAGACTGCACCTGAAGGATCCTGAGGAGGTTATAGACTGTTCTCAACTGACAGGAAAGATGAAGAGACGGAGTTATTGGAACAAGATACAGTAGAACACTCTGAAGCTGATGAGAGAAAGCTCTATGGTAGAGCTGTCTCACCATGTAGCTACTGTAAAATTAACAATGAAAAAATTCCACCCTATAAAGTAAGCAATGTGCATGCAAATTACTGAGGTGTTAAAATCTGCAGTGACTCACACACTGACAGGAATGGGGACCTTAAAAAAATGCCAGCAAAAACCCTGTATAATAACTCCCGGTCCAACCAACTGACTTGACTCCTCCTCCCATTCCACCCGACATGCTGATTTCTAAATTGGCCCACTGATAATGACCCCCGCTCCACAAAATACCTGGTAGTCTAGTGGCCCACTTCCCTCCTCTGACTTGATCTGACTCCCCCTTCCCTCCAAGAACAACAACAAGAAAAAAATCCCTGGTGTCTAGGTTACGCTCCCAGCCGCATCCCCCCCCCCCCCCAAGTGTACCTGAGATATAATTCTATTTGCTCCTGCCTCTGGTGTGGCCATGTTGAAAATGGCAGCACCTGACCCCCACTTGGTATATCCTGGGATGCATCGAGCATGATCAGTCTGCCATATAAGGGAATTTTGACAATATTTAGTAGAATGAACATTGCTGCCTTGGACCCCTGGGAAAATGTATTGCAGTGTGTGCATTTTAAAAGCCCCCCCCCCTTTTTTTTTGTATTATGAGACAATAAGTAATGGTCTCGTCATTTAATGTGGTGTGCAGTCAAGCTTATCGTGTGAGTTAATACCTGTACTCAACTGCTTTCTGTATTGTTTGGCCAATAACCTGAACACTAACCCACAGCATTTGAAAGATTTAGTTCACAGCAGCTTTTTTTTGTTGTTGTTACATTTGTACCCTGCACTTTCCCACTCATGGCAGGCTCTATGCAGTGGGCAATGGAGGGTTAAGTGATTTGCCCAGAGTCACAAGGAGCAGCCTGTGCCAGGAATTGAACTCAGTTCCTCAGGACCAAAGTCCACCACCCTAACCACTAGGCCAAATACCACTTGGCCCCTCTATTAGTCCTATGGAAAGTGGACATACAGGGAGGTTATGTAACACTGAGTAGTGAAAGCAGCAGCAGGTACTGGAGAGAAGAGACAAGGTTGAAACCCTCCAAACTTGTGCACTAGCTTTTCCAGAGAGTGCCACTGGGCATTTGTAAATGCCAGGGATTGTTGCTAATGATTGTGAGCCAAAGCCCAGTAATAAAACAAACAAACAAACAAAACCTCTTATGGACTTTATGAATTAGAGATTTATGCATCTAAACCAGGGGCTCGGGAAGGAAGGCTGTTGTAGCTATAAAGTGTCAAAAAACAAGCCAAAGGCTCAAAACGCGGACACAAAAATATGGGTAAGAGGTTGACTGCACATTGAATCCAATCTGATATGTGTCATAACATCAATGATCCTATGTGATGGAGGGCTCTCAGAGTCTTCACACACCCATAAACGAGATCTTACTCATATGTTCATTAGTCTCGAGGAGTGGTTGAGCATCTCAATCATAGAGCCTCTCCGTGGTTTTTTTTTTATTTTTTATTTATACACTTCCTTCTCAAAAACCACAACAGTGCTCTTATGAACAAAATGAAATATCAAATGTGCACGTCAAACTCATACCCCTAGTTCCACTCACCCTCATTAAAAACTTTTAAGTATTGTCTCTATAATGATCTTGTACTCAAAAAATACTAGACATTATACGTTATCTTTTTACTTAGAACTGTGCGCTGGGATTTTTCTTTTTCCAAATTTTGCTTCCTACAATAGCTGCTATTCTCTTGTGAAATCTTAACACAAAGGCTAAGTAGCGTCTCTGTCCGCAGGTCATCAAGAGTCCAACTCTGCAGGGTTTCGTCAATAAACTTCCTCAGGAACTCAAAATGATCTCCGAATATCAAACCTTGGAGCAAAAAATCAGCACCTCTATCTTCTCAGCTATAAAGTGGACATTACTCTCTCTCTCTCTCTCTGAAGGGTGGACTGGAAGGGATAAAAGAATATTCCTGTGGAAACTCCTGTTTTCTGTGGAAATGAACTATTTGCCTAAAAGCAGGCTGCACATGAGGCCAATTCAGAAAAGAACAGCAGTGGAAAGAACTGGCTGTTCATGTATTGGTCCTGTGTGGTCAAGTGAAAGAAAAGGGAAGGGAATATTTCTAACAATCTTAAGAGACCTGGAAGGCCATATGTTTTGTTTCATTTATGTACTTGAGAGAAGGCAGGTACAAGTATTTGATCTCCATCATCTTCAAATACTTCAAAACATTGCAGTCAAACTTATCAAAAGGGCAAAAAAATTGAATCATGTGACTCTGTTGCTTAAAAGTGAACATTGGCTTCCAATATCGCTTAGGATTACATTTAAGATTTTAGTTTTGGTCTATAAGATTCAACTTTCAGGACTTCCCCTCATTTTATCTTGTTTACTTATGTGTTATTCCCCATGAAGGGCACTAAGATCATTTCAACAAAATTTAGTGTAGTTGGTCCCACAAATCTGAATAAACTTTCCAACTACATTATATATGTCTTAAGTTCCTTCTTAAATTTTGGGAATATTCGTATGGAGTTGGGAAGTTTATTCAAAGTTGTGAGACCCACTACACTAAAAATAATGCCAGATTTTGTCTTGGAAGGATATACCAAAGGATATTTTTGAGATATATATCCAAAGAAAGATCATTTTTTTAAAGTTCCTTCTTAACTCCCTCTCTCTTTCTGGGGACCTTTTACAAAGACACGCTAAAATGTGGTCTGCGCTACTTTTAGTGCATGATTTTCCCACGTGCTCAGGCCACCTCTTAGTGTGTTTGCATAAATGCCGAAATTTTGTTTACCACATTAATAGACAGGCGTTAAGTTCCAAATTAGCTTTTGACCATTTACCATGTGTCCTCCTATTTACTCCGTGGTATTTGGGCAGCATGTTGCAATATGGCCACCCTGCCAATTACTGCTAGGAACGCGAAAAATTACAAGAGGACATTACGAGATTGGGAGACTGGGCGTCTAAATGGCAGATGACGTTTAATGTGAGCAAGTGCAAAGTGATGCATGTGGGAAACAGGAACCCGAATTATAGCTACGTCATGCAAGGTCCCACGTTAGGAGTCACGGACCAAGAAAGGGATCTAGGTTTCGTCGTTGATGATACGTTGAAACCTTCTACTCAGTGTGCTGCGGTGGCTAAGAAAACAAATAGAATGTTAAGTATTATTAGGAAAGGAATGAGGACGCTATAATGCCTTTGTTTCGCTCCATAGTTCGACCGCACCTTAAATATTGTGTTCAATTCTGGTCACCGCATCTCAAAAAAGATATAGTGGAATTAGAAAAGATGCAGAGAAGGGTGATGAAAATGATAAAGGGGATGGGACGACTTCCCTATGAGGAAAGGCTAAAGTGGCTAGGGCTCTTCAGCTTGGAGAAAAGGCGGCTGAGGGGAGATATGATAGAGGTCTATAAAATAATGAGTGGAGTTGAGTGGGTAGATGTGAAGCGTCTGTTCACGCTTTCCAAAAATACTAGGACTAGGGGGCATGCGATGAAGCTACAATGTAGTAAATTTAAAATGAATCGGAGAAAATGTTTCTTCACTCAACGTGTAATTAAACTCTGGAATTCATTGCCAGAGAATGTGGTAAAGGCGGTTAGCTTAGCGGAGTTTAAAAAAGGTTTGGCCAGCTTCCTAAAGGAAAAGTCCATAGACCGTTATTAAATGGACTGGGGAAAATCCACTATTTCTGGGATAAGCACTATAAAATGTTTTGTACATTTTTGGGATCTTGCCAGGTATTTGTGACCTGGATTGGCCACTGTTGGAAACAGGATACTGGGCTCGATGGACCTTTGGTCTTCCCCAGTATGGCAATACTTATGTACTTATGTAGAAAAAGAGAAAATGATTTTCTACCATGGGAAACTGCATGCACCAACTTCAGCTTCAGAACACTTGCTGGGCTCTTGCGCTACCACGGCCTGTAACATGCTACAACTGTTTTCTGATCCTCTATGCTATATTTGGCATTGCAGGTCCTTCCTACCTTTTGATATTTCATCAGAGCCGGTCTTAGGCTGGGGCGACAGGGGCAGTCGCACAGGGCCCCGCGCTCCTAAGGGCCCCCGCATCTCTGGCACGTTTGTCCTCCTGGCTCGGAACACCTCCCTGCTCCGTACCTTAATGTGCATCCACATTTCAGTAGAGAGCATCAGGCAGTGACAGTGATTTTCATATTCCATCGGCCCAGAGCCTCCTCTCTGCTACGTCCCCACCCCCGTTTGATGTCACTTTCTGCTTCTTCAAGGGCGGGATGCAGCAGCTAGGAGGCTCTGGGCTGATGGAATATGAAAATCGCTGCCGCTGTCTGCTGCTCTCTACTGAAACGTGGTGGATGTGGGGTTCTGAGAGCTCTAAACCTCCTTTTAAACTCTGATAAATTATGGTTTACGGTGGCGTGCAGGGGAACGGGGGGGGGGGGGGGGGGTGGGCGGGGAGGCACGGGGGGCCCCACTGAACTGGTCTGCACAGGGCTCCACAATTGCTAAGACCGGCCCTGTATTTCATTCATTGTAAACTGCTATGTCGGTATTCCAAATAGTGGTATATCAAATCTTACACTGTAAAAACCTTCTGACAATGGCACTGCAACCATCTAAAGCTCCATCTTTTGGAGTGAAGAACAGATGAGCAGCCCTGCAGGTGGCAAAACATAAATAACAGATGATAAAAACAACTGAAATACAAATTAAGGGACCCTTTTACTAAGCTGCGGTAACTTGCTTACCACAATGAGAAAGGGCTTACTGCATGGCACGTTCAGACTTCTCACAATATGCATGCCATCCACGCACTCAAAAATAGATTTTTTTTAGTACTGGGGCGGGTCTGGGGGGCAAAGAGAGTTCTGTGCTAATCAGTTAGTGCAGCTACATTGCCAGAAAGCCACTGGATATGAACGTGGATGTAATGGAGGAAAGCCTGTGGGTCTGTGAGGAAACATATACATGAACAATTTCTTACTCATGAAAGGAATTCCAGCGGAGTGTTGGTAGCTTGCTATTTGAGAATGCTTTATTAATGGTACAAATGGATAGGACTAGATGCAGGCGTGGATAGAGTGTAAACATGCCAACATTTTTGAACAAGCCCCACAAGGGTAACTTTCTAGAATGAGGTTAATAATCCAATGAGCAAGATCCTAGGCAAACCGTGCATTTTGGACCCTGAACTATACACATTAACTCTAATGGCTATAGATTTCCCGGCCAATTTGATGAATGTCTGTGTGGTTGTATGACACCAGTTGGGAAGAAATACATAACTGCAAATTAGATAAACAGAGAAGTCCTTTCAATATCACTATAATCGTTAGAATGGATGTAGTAAACAGCATGGAAAAGATAATACATATTGTAAAGGAGACATTTGCCTATAACAGATGGCAAAAAAGTTATGACTTTGGGACTTTTTTTAGTGTTGGAGGAAATTAGTTAGAGAAGCCAATAGTTTAATCAGAAAATGTAACAAATCTGTAGAAAAATGCGAGTAAATCAATTTATTATTGTTTGAAATGTTTTCTAAGTGACTTTTAATTTGATTACAGGCTGTTGTATTAACACTTTGTAAAGAACACTACAAATTATTGCAGATAACGTAAGATTAATGTACTATCATTTAACAAAAACTTACATCAAAAAGCAAAACATCTTAAATACGAGGGTTAAATGAAAAACAAAACCTCCACCCCCATAACTTTTGTTTAAATGAAGATATTGTGATGAATGCAAAATGAAAATAATGCTTGAAACTGGCTCTTTTATTACATACTAGTAAAAAAGGCCCGTTTCAGAGACAAATGAAACGGGCGCTAGCAAGGTTTTCCTCGGAGTGTGTATGTGAGAGTGACTGTTTGAGAGTCAGAGTGAAAGTGTGAGTGTGTGAGAGAGAGTGAGTGTGAGAATGAGAGTGTGTGCAAGTGTGTATGTGAGACACAGTGTGATAGAGAGAGTGTGTGTGTGGCCATCCATGCTCCTCTGTCCCCTGCCCCCTCCATTCATCCCTTTCCAGCATTTCCCCTCTTTGCCTGAGGCCTGCCCTGCAATCCATATCCATCCATGCCCATCTGTCCCCTCCATTCATCCCTATCCAGCAATTCCCCTATCCCTGAGCCCTGCCGTCCCAATCCATGGCCATCCATGTTACTCTGTCACCTGCCCCCTCCATTCATCCCTATCCAGCATTTGCCCTCTCTGCCTGAGGCCTGCCCTGCAATCCATGCTCCTCTGTCCCCTGCCCCCTGCATTCATTCATCCCTATCCAGCAATTCCCCTTTCCCTGAGCCCTGCCCTCCCAATCCATGGCCATCCATGTTACTCTGTCCCCTGCCCCCTCCATTCATCCCTTTCCAGCATTTCCCCTCTGTGCCTGAGGCCTGCCCTGCAATCCATATCCATCCATGCCCATCTGTCCCCTCCATTCATCCCTATCCAGCAATTCCCCTTTCCCTGAGCCCTGCCGTCCCAATCCATGGCCATCCATGTTACTCTGTCACCTGCCCCCTCCATTCATCCCTATCCAGCATTTCCCCTCTCTGCCTGAGGCCTGCCCTGCAATCCATGCTCCTCTGTCCCCTGCCCCCTCCATTCATCCCTTTCCAGCATTTCCCCTCTCTGCCTGAGGCCTGCCCTGCAATCCATATCCATCCATGCCCATCTGTCCCCTCCATTCATCCCTATCCAGCAATTCTCCTTTCCCTGAGCCCTGCCGTCCCAATCCATGGCCATCCATGTTACTCTGTCACCTGCCCCCTCCATTCATCCCTATCCAGCATTTCCCCTCTCTGCCTGAGGCCTGCCCTGCAATCCATGCTCCTCTGTCCCCTGCCGCCTCCATTCATCCTTTTCCAGCAAGTCCCCTCTCTCCCTTCCATGACCCCCCCTCGCATCCATGCTCCTCTCTCTCCCATGTCCCAGCCTGGCCCACCCTCTTCTTCTCCCCCCCTTCGCATCCATGCATCCGTTTTTTTTTTTTCTTCTTTTAAAATGTACCTCCGTGGCGGTTCCGGCAGCGAAGCGTCAGGGAAGGAGGCGGCGCTCCCGACGTCTAGGTTTCCCTTCGCTGTGTTCCGCCTTCTTTTGAAGTCATCCTTGACGTCAGAAGAAGGCGGAACACAGCGAAGGGAAGGCTAGACGTCGAGAGCGCCGCCTCCTTCCCTGACGCTTCGCTGCCGAGCGATGCGATTGGTTGAGTGTCATTGCTCCGCCCTCGACGTCATCACGTTTGACGCGTGGGCGGGGCAGACACAATGCGATCTCACCCCCTTCACTTTTGGCTAAAAGAGGCTTCATAGAACGTTGGAGGTGCGTTTTATATAGAGAGATATTTACTTTTCTACATAATCTCCATCATTTGTCATATATTTCTGCCAGGGATGGACAGGATTTTGAAAGCTATCACAAAAGAACTCCACATCTTGGGCTAGATTCTATATATAAAAAATTGGCGCAAAAAAATAACACTCAGCACTATTCTATAAACCACACTTAAAGTTTATAGAATAGCGCTTATGCCCGGGAATCACGCCTAAATTTAGGTGCAGCCATTTGCAACGACTGAAACATGGTGCAAATCCTCGTGACTAAATTAGGTATATATCCCCTTATGCTATAACTATGAAGGTCTTTTACAAAGGCGCAATAGCGGTTTTAGTGTACACTAATGATCAGCATGCGCTAAACGCTAGAGACGCCCATAATGTGAGCTAAAAACAGTAGTGCGGCTTTGTAAAATGACTCCTATATGCATAAATTCTAGAAACATCCCCAATCCACCATGACCCTCCCATTTCCACACACCCCTTTTCGAACTTGCGTGGATCTGGAACCTAAATGTATGTGCATAACTGCTATTTAAATCCAATTAGCTCTAATAATTGCTTGTTAGAATGCCAATTATCAGCGCTAATTGGCTCATTATTCAGTTAAGTTGCATGCGCAAATTGGGCGTGCACCCAAATTTGTGCACACAAGAATCTGGGGCTTGTCTCTTCAACCTATTGCTCACAGTCCTTTCCATCTTTTCATCTGAGTGGAACAGATGCCCCTGAAGGTATTCCTTCATTCATTTTTTTTTAAAGATTGCATGGCGCCAGATGTATGCCTGCTTAAAGAATCTCATTTCAATGCACCAGAACCTTTGAAGCTGACAGGGGAGGGGGGAGTGAATCAATATTTGCCCCAGTGGTGGTTGTCCTGATTCACAAGTCTGCTAAGCTGATACTTAAGGGCGACGGATACCATTTAAACTGACATTGGATAATTGAGAACTACTTAATATTTATGTGCCTGTAGATCCCACAGCACAATTTTTTAAAGATTTGACAGAGCTGATAGAGCTCTGATAGACCTAATTGTTATAGGTCATTTCAACCAAGTTGTTGATCCTTTGTTGGATTCCCTCCTAAAACCTCCACAAGACTATGAGTCTGATATATGGAACATTGTTTGGCAGACAACTGGTCTTGTGGACCCATGGAGGATATTACATCCTTCAGGTTAGGATTTTACATTATATCACAAGTTCACAAATCATTTTCCCATATAGATTTTGCATTAATTGCCAAAGTCCTTAATGGGGCATGTAGATTCTGCCTGTATGTGGGAGTACTGATATACCAGATCATGCTGGTATATCTTTAACCTTCAGGGATTTTATATCTGATTCATTTGTACCCCTCTGGTATTTCAATAACACCCTACTTAGGGAGCCAGAGTTTCATTCTTTTATACAGGAATCTAGAGGCCAACCAAAACCAGAGCTTTTGGTTCTGGCAGAAACCAAATCTGTGGCCAAGATTTGTGGCTCAGTTTCAGCCGGAAATGAAGCTGAAGCCGTGCCTGCCCCCTAACAGAAGATGTATTCCCTACCAGAAGACATCTCCCCGCCCTCTGCCCCCGGCTTGCCACTGTCCCCTCCCCCCGGACCCCCAACCATCAGTGGGCCCTACATTAACAAACCTTGATGATCTAATAGTCTCTTTGGGGACATGAAAGAACCCCATTCTTTCCTGCCTGATGCCATTGCTGTGTCCAGTACTGTTGCTGTTTTAAAATGGCTGCCGAGACTGCCACAGGAGATCCCGACAGGCATATTGAGATTGCTTTTGCTTATGTTGATGCCAATATCCAGTTGCTGTAAGGTTTATAGTGAGTGTGTTTTCCCTGCTTGCTTGTTTACTTGATTTACAAAACTATTAGCTGTGACATTTTGTGCTTTAAAATGTTTCTAAACAATTTTTACAATTATTATCAGAGGATTAGCAGGTGATTTATATATGATGGGTTTTGGCTTCTTTTAAGACTGGTGTATAGCGTACTTGTAGTGCACTCTTACTTCAATTTCAATCTCATTTAGAATGATGCTGGGCAATATTTGTTGCTGTATTTTGAACATTAACACAATGTGTGATTTTGATTTGCTGGATATATATATATAGATATATATATATATATATATATATATAGAGAGAGAGAGAGAGAGAGAGAGAGAGAGAGAGAGAGAGAGAGAGAGAGAGAGAGAGAGAGAAATAGAGGGCCCTTTTACTAAACAGTGGCATGTGCTTACTGTACGCTAAAAGTCACGACCGTGGGTCATGCTCAGGTGTCCTGCAGTAGTTCTGAGATCGGCACGCACCAATCCTGTGCTAAAAAAATATTTTTTATCACAGGGGCTTGTTTCAGGGCTGAGTGTACACTTACCCTGTGCTAATTGGCAAATCATCACACCAGGGGCGTATGTGCGTGGGGCCACAGGGGCCTGGGCCCCCGCAGATTTCGCCCTGGACCCCCCTACCACAGACCCTCTCCACCTCCCCCGCCCGCCCGCCACCAACCCGTCGCCGATCTTTGCTGGCAGGGGACCCCAAGCCCCCGCCAGCCGAAGTCCTCTCTTCCGTGCAGGATGCAAGTTTCAACGCTTCCTGTTCTTCTGAGTCTGACGTCCTGCACGTACAACGTGCAGAACGTCAGACTCAGAATTTGGAATTCAGTCTGACGTCCTTCGCGTTGTACGTGCAGGACGTCAGACTCAGAAGAACAGGAAGCGTTGAAACTTGCAGCGGCGCAGCCTGCATGGAAGAGAGGACCTCGGCTGGCGGGGGGTTGGGGTCCCCCGCCAACAAAGGTAAGTGACAACAGCAGGGGAGGGTGTCATTGGTGGCGAGGGGGGGGGTCCGGAAATGGCGGGGGGGGGATCGGTGGCGCTGGGAGGGGGCTAAAATGTGCCCCCTCCCTCTGGCTCTGGCCCCCCCTACCGCCCGAGTCCAGATACGCCCCTGCGTCACACACTGCCGATCAGTGTGGGTTTAGCACAGAAGCCATTTTCCCTAGGTGCTACAAGAGGCAGGAGCCAGGGAGCTGCCCTCCTGCCCCCCAAAACCCCGCTGGAACACCAGGGATGTAGATAAGCCCTGGGGGCTTACTTTCACAGTTGGGGGGAGGTGGGGGTGCAGGGTCTTGCAGGGGGAGGGCCTTAATTTGCAGGGGGAGGGAAAGAAGGAAAGGGGGACATTGGGACAGGAGGAGGCCTAGATTTTTTTTTCAGTGAACAAAACATTATGCAGGTGCCGGCCTGATATTCAGATCCAGCACCCGCATAGCTAAGCGGCCTAATTGAAGCCGCTTAGCTATGCAGGTGCCGGCACTGAATATTGCTGGCACCCACATAACCTAGAGCTCCTCCCCAGTGCCATCCCTGACCAGTCCACGTTTTGTTTTGATGCTCTCAGGGGATATTCAACGGCACTGTCTGGTTAAGTGCCGCTGAATATGCCCCGTTTGGTGCCGGAAAGCTATTTAAGTGGGCAGGAGAAACTCCTGCCTGTTTAAATCGCTTTGAATATTGGCCTGACAGTTTTTAATGAATTCTTTTTCAATTTACGAAGTGGTTGGAAACAATTCACCAAAGATGGGTTTTGTTCAGTGTAGCTATGTAATAAATGTGGCATTGTTGAATTTGGTTCTACCACAGAAAGGCGGTATATCAAATGCATTTCCTTATATCCTTACAATTTGGTTTTAAAGTATTCACTTTACTATGGACATATTTGCTGTGGTCATAAGAACACAAGAGTAGCCATACTGGGTCAGACCAATGGTCCATCTAGCCCAGTATCCTGTTTTCCAAACAGTGGCAAAGGCAGGTCAAAAGTACCTGGCAGAAACCCAATTAGCAGCAACACTCCATACTACAAATCTCAGGGCAAGTAGTTGCTTCCCATGTCTGCCTCAAGAGCAGACTATGGACTTTTCATCCAGGAATTTGTACAAACGTTTTTTAAACCCAGATATGCTAACTGCTGTTACCTCCTCCTCCTCCAGCAAAGAGTTCCAGAGCTTAACTATTCATTGAGTGAAAAAATATTTCATCCTATTTGTTTTAAAAGTATTTCCATGTAACTTCCTCGAGTGTCCCCTAGTCTTTGTACTTTTGGAACAAGTAAAAAATCAATTTACTTCTACTCATTCTACACCACTCAGGATTTTGTAGACCTCAATCATATCTCCCCTCATCCATCTCTTTTCCAAGCTGAAGAGCCCTAATCTCTTTAGCCTTTCCTCATATGACAGGAGTTCCACCCCCTTTATCATTTTAGTCACTCTTCATTGAACCTTTTCTAATTCCGCTGTATCTTTTTTGAGATAGGGTGACCAGAATTGAATGAAGTACTCAAGGAGCATGGAGCGATACAAAGGCAATATAGTACTTTTGGTCTTATTCACCATCCGTTACATGCATAACTACTAATTAGAGCCAATTATTAATAGTTATTGCTAATTAAGCACAAATTGAGCTAATTACTTTGCGTGCATTAATGACTTTAGTTATCATGCCAACAATTGTGTGACTATCTTTGGGCATCATTTATAGAATGATGGGGATTGTTTCTAATTCTTGAAGTTGTGCTTCCAAAAAATATCAATAGACTGGAGATGATGCAGAGAGGCCACCGACATGGTACCGAAAGGTCTGAGATGAGACTTTGAGACCTAAATATATATATACCCTAGAACAGTATTTCTCAACTAGTTTTCTATAGGATACTATGGGCCTCTTTTACCAAACCATGCTAGCGATTCCTGGAGCGGCAATGCCGACAAAGCCTATTCACTTAGGGCCCCTTCTACTAAGCCACTTAAGTGTCTATGCGCACCCAACGCCTGCCAAAATGAACTTACCGCCCAACTACCACGTGCCTCTTGCGGTAATTTCAGTTTTGGCGCGCATCCAGATGTGCGTAGCGCACACACACCAAGTGGCATCTGACGCACACAGATTATTTACCGCTAGGCTGGTGGTAAAGTTAGACACCCAAAATGGACAAGCAGCAATTTTGATTTTGCTGCATGTCCATTTTCGGAAAAAATTTTAAAAGGCATTTTTGGTACGTGTGCTGAAAAATATTTCTACGCGAGCCCAAAACCCGCGCCTACACTACCGCATGCCACTTTTTAATGTGGCTTAGTAAAAGGACCCCTTAAATTTTCAGCACCAATTTTTAAGCACCATTTATAGTCTCTAGTCCTATATGTATGTATTTGTTGGGTTGAAATGGGGACAGAATTGGGACGAATATGCATTCTTTATAAAAAATGCCCACATTTGCCTATTTTTTTCCAATTCATGGACAGGTGTCAATGTGTGTTCCTACTTTCCCTGGGGAAATTATATAAAGGCCCATAGGGGCCCTTTTACTAAGATTTGGTAGTTGCTAATGTATGCCTAATTGTGTGTTAAACTTGTACAGCGCTGCGTAACCCTGGCAGCGCTATAGAAATGCTAAGTAGTAGTAGTAATTCAGCTTAAAATGATGATCCACAGTATGCGGTCAGGCATTCTACAGTAACTGCCAAATGTGTAAAAATATTTTCATTTTTTTGAGGTTGTGTATCAAGGGGTGAAGAGTGTGTATTCTTGCGCTAACCAATTAGCACATCTACATTACTGTACGTTAGCTAGTTAGCACAGGGATAACGTGATAGATAGATAGATAGATAGATAGATAGATAGATAGATAGATAGATAGATAGATAGATAGATAGATACTGGAATAAGATGTCATGATCACATGGCATACTTGTATTTTTTTCATTATGTCTGGCTAGGATAAGGACTCTTACTAATTTTAATTGATTCTGAAGAGCTTAATTGAGGTACTGCTAGACATGCAATTAGGCTTGTTGCACAGCGGTCGATGATTTGATTACCACATTAATACAGCAAGAAGCTAGACATATTGTTTTGTATTTGGTTCATTTGAATAAGTGCGACAAAAATACTTCCCTTGCAGACAAGTTTTGTTACCTTCAGTGAAATGTGCCAAAACAAAAATTCTCTTATTTTCAACAGCTCCTTCACAGAGGCACCTAATCACACTAGAGAGACCTTCAGAAAACAAAAACGTTGTGTGCTGTATGGTACAGCATATAAGGATGACTGAGCATTCAAAACATAAGGGAACTTATAAAAACACTCTAAAAAGTCAATCCTAGAACATGCAAACTAGTTGACATTCACAAGCATGCAAACAGTAACTTTCGTGTCCAACAGCCACTACAGACAAATCCACTGGAAGCAAAGATATTATTAAATCCCCAAAAGGATTTTCTTACTGAGCTGTATGCCGTAGGGAGTTTAATAATATCAGTGTTGAGGAATTTGCCTCCTGCAGAATTTGTGCTCTACAGTAACTGTTGATATGCTAGCTTATACCTTTCTGTAATGGGTTCACATATTGTGACATGTGGAAAATGAGAACTGTCATCACCATAAGGAAGAAGGAACCCTTGCTCAATTTTATGTCGGACTATATAGTGCAGGGAACTCTGGGGTCCTTTTACTAAGCTCCTGGGAAAAGGGCCCCGCGCTATTGGTGGGGGCCGTTTTTTCCCACGTGCCAGGGCCCTTTTTACCGCAGCTGGTAAAAAGCCCCCAGACGCACATGGCCATGCGGTAAGAGAACTTTTACCATGTGGCCATTCGTCGGGGAGCACTGAGGTGGCGATAAGGGATCCTGCAATAACGCAGTGGTACCGGGTAGAGCGCGGCGATGCCCGATTACCGCAGGGTTACCGCCGTGCAAGCCATTTGGGGGGGGGTCTTTTCCCCCCGGAAATGGCATGTACTCAGGGCGGGACTACTGCTGGCGACCACAATGGGCTGGCAGTAGTCCCGGAACAGCAAGCGGTAAGACCGCGTTGGGCTTCCTGTCTCTTTGTAAAAGGGCCTCTCTGTGTTTTTATGCATTTCGCATGTAAAGCCTGATTAATACACAGAAAATGGTTTTAATAAAATTGTGTGATTGCATATGCATGTAAAAAATACATGCATAAAGTTGAGCCTGCTTTTATGCAATCTGGGATAGATTCAATAAATGGCTCCCGAAGTTAGGCGCTGGGATGATCTGCAGTAAGCTAGTATTCTGCAAAACACACTCTGCACAGAACAGCCTTTATTAGCTTTGCACACATTTTCCCCCCAATTTTATTTATCGAGCCTAAATTTCTGCACAGAAATTGAAGCATATTCTAGAACAATATGCATAACTTAGGGGTCCTTTCACAAAAGCGTGCTAACATCTGGGCGTCTCCGCGCTAATGATTAGCGGGTGCTAAAAACATTAGTGTGCCTTTGTAAAAGACTCCTTAATTGGTTAACTAGCTAATCAGCGCTGTCAATTGGATGTTAACAAGTAATTATCAGCACTAATTGGCATTAATTACGATTTACGCACTCAACTTGCTAAGATTATTCTATAATCTGATGCGCGTAAATTCCAAGTTGCATAGTTGAAAAGGGGGCATGGTTATGGGCGTGGAATGGGCATTTCTAAAATCCGTGAGCATTACTAAAGAATACATCTGATCTGCGCCTAATTTAGGCGTCAGGATTTACGTCAAGTAAAACATGGCCTAAACGGACATGACCAAATTTGGTAACGTGGAGAGGCGCTCGGCGTACTCTATATACCATGAAGAAATTTAAACCTACTTCTCTTTAGGTTTTCTCCTTTGTTTAAGGTAGTTAATTGTAGTTTTCTCCAGTAAGACGTCTTTCCCCTTTTCGCGTTGTTTTCTTAGACTGTTCTGAGCTCTTGAGATCTCTTTTATTGTTTCTACTATTTTGATTTCTGCCAGGTACTTGTGACCTGGATTGGCCACTGTTGGGCTAGATGGACTATTGGTCTGACCCAGTATGGTTATTCTTATGTTCTTATGTTGACTGGTATGGTGTTGGAATAATTTTATTTTCTATTATGAACTGTTTCCGGTTTACTATTGACTTGATGTTTCAACAATTTCTGTAAGGATATATTATTGTATAGTTGTATTTAAAATTCAATTAAAAATATATATTTAAAAAAGTGATATGGAAGATGATATGCAGATGGAAACTAAAGCCCTGTATGGCTGGGAATAAAGGTCCATAGCTACTGGGGAAAGTTCTTATTGAGTCAGGGAAAGTTCTTATTGAGTCGGAAATGGAAAGCAGAATGGAAAGCTTCTGTGAATGTAAACTAATTTAACCAATTACAATTTAAAACAGATGCAATATGCAGTCTTTACAAAACTGATGAAATGTATTATAGAGCAAACAACAACTACATTTTTAAATAGAAATACTTTAAAATACTTGATAAGAAGAACATTATAAGCAGTCTATGTACTAAAACATGTTAATGCAAATGCACTGCTTGATACTGTAATCATTATTATAACTATGAGTGTGGTCATTTTTTTTGTTATAGCACTGAAAAAAATTTAAACATGGTTTATTTATTTAGATTTCACTCACACCTTTTTCAGTAGTAGCTCAAGGTGAATTACATTCAGGCACTCTGGATATTTCTCTGTCCCAGGAGGGCTCACAATCTAAGTTTGTACCTGAGGCAATGGAGGGTTAAGTGACTTGCCCAAGACCACAAGGAGCAGCAGCGGGATTTGAACCGGCCACCTCTGGATTGCAAGACTGGTGCTTTAACCACTAGGTCACTCGTTACACAATATTAATTTGTCACATTTCTTTATAAAAAACAATTGAGATGATTCATTCAATAACACTGTCTATATTATTAAAAGGGTTATATTTATTTAATTAATTTTACAGTGCATATAAATGATGAATCTGTATTCTTAAAAATAAACCAATGGGAGTTGATATTCAGCACGTTTTATGTGGACAGGAGCTTCTTCTGCCCACTTAAACTACCTTGAGTGGGCAAGATCCTAAACTTCAGCGGCACTTAACTGGGCAGTGCCACAGAATATTGGCTCTGATCACACAATCCAAATCTGTGTAGTGTGGGGGTGGTCCAGAAGCAGAGAAAGGGAGGAGTTGACACTTGTGCGGACAAAAGCCATATTCATTGTTAGTGCCTGCACAACTAAATGGCCAGATAGGCTGTGCAACCTCTGGCACCAAATATTGGCCAACACTTACATAACTTCCAGATCGCCAATCTGATCCCCCTGATCTCTACTTTTCATTCTTCCCCCTTTCTGATCCCCTCCCCGATCTGATCCCTCCAATCACCTTATCATACCCTCAATCTTCAAACTGCAACCCCGGTCCACATCCCCCAAGAAGTCCTTCTTTCTAATCCAAGACCTGTCCATAGGTGCTAAACCCAACACTCCCTGCACTCTCAGATCCCTCCCCCTTCACCACTGGGATTTACTAGGAGGTGATCCTTAGTGTCTAGTGAGCTGGGGCAAGAATGGTCCTCCTCCACTCTCACTCTATCCAGTTTACAGCCCCAAAATGGTGGTGATAACCCCTATCAATTGTACCATGAGACTAAGGGTCATTGCTGCTACTGTAAACCCTTACCCTAACCACACAGAATGGAGTGGAGAACTGCTCTTGCAGTAGCCCACTATTCACCAGGGGGATGAATGGGAGGTTAGGAAAATGGGATTGGAGTGACTGGATTGGGGTCGAGGGAATCAGAGTAGGGGATCAGAACCTCAGAGTTGGGGATCAGACAGGGGATTGGGAGGGATTAGAAATGGAGAGGTAGGTGAAATTGTGGTAATGCAATAAGATCCCGTTATAATAATTGGGCTTATCAGTAACATAACAAATTTTACTGGTAGCCCATGTTAAAAACTTTCTCCTTATGTGTCTTATACCAGTACTGGTTGAATATCATTGGTTTATGTCCTGCCGGCTAGATCCTGCCTGGTTATTCTATGTCAGTGTCTGAACATGGCCCAGCATTGAATATATGAGTCTAATTTAGCTAGCAGTGATCAGCACTTTAAAAAAATTAAACAAACAAACTCTGATCTCTGCTGGTTGAATATTGGGAAGATGGTGCTCTGTGCTTTAAGGGGAGAATTTATCAAGTTGTGGTATAAGGTTACGTTTTACTGAGCCTTGATTTACTGCTGGCTTCAACAAGCTATGAGATCTCAGTACTGCAGGTTGATGAATCCTATTTTAAAAGAATAACACTATTGCGAATCCACCTCCAAAGTAGTGTTATCCCCATTGTCTGATGCTTCTGGATCAGCAGAGCAGGGTCCCATAGCCCAAGACCTCCTCCCCCCCCCCCCCCCCGCCCCAGGCTGAAGATACCCCTTGGCTGCAACACTTTACTTCAACCTCCACAGTGGCTACCTTTGAAAGCACTGATAGTCTGGGGTGGGGGAGGGGGGTCTTCAGGCAGGAGCAAGGCCCAGTTGCTCCTTCCCAGTCCAGTACTTTTAGTAAAATGGTGCCCCTAGTAGTAGTCTCACAGAACTACTGCTAGGGGGCATGTTTCCTTATAAATTAACTGGACACGAAAAATCAGAGAAGCATCAGTCATAGGAGTCACCTCAATACTGAACAAACTCCTTGACTGTGTCCAGGGAGAGGTAATTTCCATTGTGTTTAGCACCCCCAATAATATTGAAAAGGTGGCTCCTATGGTATCAGTTATCTGAATGTTAGGAATAAATTGAAAAGGAATTGTAAACACCTACTGTGTGTTGCTTTTATAAAATAATTCAAATAAAAAAAAAACTAAATAGCAATAATGAATGGAGACTTCAGAAATAGAGCTTAACACACACAGCTGAGATATAATCTGTTATTCAAAAGCTCTTCATTTCAATCATCAGCCTCATGTAATTCTTTAGAATATTTTTACCTAACAAACAAAGGGATAGCAAGCTATAAACCCAATCAAAAGAAGAAAAACGTTTGCTAAAAATGTGATTGAAACAGGGTGCACGAGGCTGTAAAATACTATCAAATTACTTAACCAAGACTCAAAGAGCAACCATTGGCCAGATTAAAGCCTGCCAACCTTCCCTCCCATTAGAGTTCCATAGTATTATCATAGGCCTTATTACTTAAAGCTCCAGAAAAAAAAGAGAGCAATAAAAAACTCCACCAATTGGCGAAAAAACTGGAGACAAAACACAGCAAAACTCATGCAAACTGATTCACACACAAAAATACAGTCCCCAAAAAATACAAAAAGATTCAACACCGTTGGTGATCACTTAACATGCACTGCTGAAATTCCACAATAACTATTACTTAGCTTCTAAAAAAACAGAGGAGCTCCATCCAAAGTCTCTCACAATCTTTTGAAGAAAGGCAAATTCAAATCCTCTGATTACATAGCATACCCCATCAACTTCAGCACCTCGACAAGTGCCACTTGTTTCGCATCCTACCAACGCTGCTTCAGGAGCTGGAACTACTAACCAAACTGCTTCAAAATGGTGGTCGTCTTTTTAAACAGATGCTCAGAATATCAACCAATCCCATTACGTCATCCCTTAAAGGAAACATCTCCATAAATAGTATTTTGCCACAAAGCAGATACAGATGAAAGCTCACGACAGGAAGTGCAATCAGCACTTCTACTACTTAATAAAAAAAGCTTGCCACTCAACTGAACTACTAAGACCCAAAGGCTCAACAGTTTTCAGCTGATAAATCCTACACGAGTGCCACTGTAGTTCCGCCCCAACTGCACATCATTTCTGGCACTACGGAAAATTGTTCCATATTTTTTACTGCAGCAGTTTGTGACAAAGCAAGCACTCGGGGCCCTACAGAGAAGCAACTAATTCCTGAACTACGGTTCCCAGAAGCCCTTGCAAGCAGGAGAAAGGAGGTAGCCCCAAAAGAGTGGAACGGATTTCCAACCCCAGCAGGGGGAGCAGTGACTCCCTTCCCCACTAGAGAAAGACGGGGAGGGAGGCTCAGTCCCTTAGCTGCATCGCCAGTATAAAAATCCCTCCAGCTGTGAGAGGAGGGAGAGATTTCTGGGTGGCTCCCAGCCACCAGGAGGGAGAAGAAACTGATGGAGAGAGAAGCTACCATGGAGTATATGGAGGACGGGAAGGGCCTGCCACTGGAGCTTCCCTGGGAGGGGGGACGAGTAAGCTGCCATGGAGTGTGAGCATGTAAATGTAGCCCTGTCCACACAGGGGTGTGGTGCTGTGAGGTAGGAGGAAAGCTGCCAGCCCTGTTTGGTACAGGGTCTTCCTGGGTGCTGTGAAGAGGACAGGGGCTGAGGCCTTAAGTAGTTGTTTACTTTGAAGAGACTGTTTGTGAAAGTTTGGGAATTATTGGGATGTATAGAACAGCAGGCTGAACTTTGACTAAGCCCTTCTGAGGGAGAGGGGAAGGTAGTGCAAAGGAAGTGGGCCTGAACTGTTAAGGAACTAAATGTTGGCTGGAGTTTGGAACCCAGCCTGAACCCTGTTTGTGAACTGCATTTCAATTTTGAGAGTGGAACTGAATTGAGAATAAAGCACTTTATTCCTAACTCCGTATGGTAGTCTGGTTCTTTGCCGGAAACCTGGGAGCCTAACCGGACTGCCGGCCCCAACCCAGAGCGGAGGAAGGGACCCCTTTACAAGTTACCCAGCCATAATCGGGCATCACCGTGCACTGCCTGGTTACCGCTGGGTTAGCGCGGAAGACCTTACCGCTCAATGGGTGGCGGTAAGTGCTCCCCCCAAAATGGACACATGGCAAATGCAAACTTACCGCATGGCCATAATCGGGCAGCACCGTGCACTGCCTGGTTACCGCTGGGTTAGCGCAGAAGACCTTACCACTCAATGGGTGGCGGTAAGTGCTCCCCCCAAAATGGACACATGGCAAATGCAAACTTACTGCATGGCCATTTCTTTTTTCCACCTTTTTACCCACTGCGCTAAAAGGGGCCTGTGCGCATGGGAAAACCACATGCTGCTGGCAGCGCAGGGCCCCTTTTACTGCAGCTTAGAAAAAGGGCCCCTAATTGCTTAATGCACGTTAGTAAAAGGGCCCCATTATTTTTTTTTAGGTATAGAAAAGTGAATTTAAATGTTTATTACTTACAAAAGTTGTATTTTCCAACAATGTTGTCGTTTCATTTGCTTCTACATTCAGTTTAAGGACGTGTCCATCCCTGCTTTTATACACAACTTCAACATCTGTAACAGCAAAGACATTTACAATTAACACCTCAGCAATAAGTTTGAGGTGAGTTACAAAAACATCAATGTACAAAAATATATCATAAAACTACAATAATTATGAAAGAGAACATGCGGTGGGGAGCACTTCCCCTCACCCATTGAGGTGGCGGTAAGGGCTCCCACAGTAGCTCAATGGTAACCATGAGGCAATGCCAGATTACTGCCAGGTTAGTGCCGTGCTAGAGAAAATTTTTTTTCCTTATCACCGAAAATGGTGCACGCTCTAGCTGGAACTACCACCGACGGCTGCGTTGGGCCGGCAGAAGTTCCGATTTAGCGTGTGGTAAGCATACATTGGGCTTACCGCTGCTTCATAAAATACCCCCTCTGATAACAGAATACTCATCTTTCTCAAATACAGATAAAACAGAGACAGTGAAATCAGGGAGCCTTGTGGCACCCTGCAACTTGCCTTCCATTCTGAAGATAAATTAACACCCTTCTTAACTATATATGCTCTCTTTTGTTAAAAAAAACCCTCTGAACCAATTCAAAACCTTTAATCATGTGCCAGTACATAAATGTTTAGGTGCCCATTTGACCCAATCCAACTATTCTTTAAGGTAGCACCTAAGCTCCATAGTGCTTAACTACAAAGGGGCCTACACATGAGTGAAGCATGGGTGGGCCATGGGCATGTCTCCCAGTTATCCGTATGATTTATAGAGTATTATAAATTATGTGAGTTACTTGATGTACTAAGGTGTGCTAATTTACACCTGCCATTGAGAAGGTACAAGAGGGCGCGCCAAATCATGGGCACACCAATGTCAACATACGCTAGTGTTCTATGTAGGCATTTTGGTGCCAAGATGGTGTTATAGAATTGGCACTATACACATGGCATTGGGGCACCTAAACTAAGGTGTCAATTTATAGAATTGGCCTGCATATTTGAAGTGAGGGAAATCCCAAGGCCCGATATTCAGACCACGGGAGATATTCAGTACCAGGTCATTTCCAATGACTGGCATTGAATATCCAGGGTTTATTTTTGCAGGTTTAAACATAACTGGCTATGTCGATATCCAACACAGACCAGAAAAAAGCAACACTGGGCCTTCAAGATAGAGATAATTGCCATCCTATATTTAGAAAGAGACCCAACACGGGCCGTGTTTCGGCGCAGAAGCGCCTGCCTCAGGGGTCAAGATTCGTCTTCACAGGAAATAAGTGAAAATTGTGAATGAATTGCCGGCTGCCACTAGACATTCATTCAATCATGCTGGGTGCTGGCTAGTTTGAAAACTAGCCAGCACCCAGTGTGATTGAATGAACATCTAGCGGCCCTTGTCGGGTCTCTTTCTTGAAGGTCCAGTGTTGCTTTTTTCTGGTTTGTGTTGTATACTTGTATACTGTACCACCCTCTCTTTTGTGACTGTATGTCGATATCCAGACATAGCCAGTTATCTTTAATCCAAGGAAAGATATACCAGGGTTTGACTCGGTCAAATATGACCGCCAAATCTGGTTTAAAAATCCACAGATAGCCGGTTATATTGCATGATATAACTGGTTAGCCGTCAGCCGCTAACCATGGATATTCAGTGGAGGATAGCCGGTTATCCCCCGCTGAATATCAGCAGATAGCCGGTTTAGCGCTATTTAACCGGTCAGCATCCGTTCTGACCGGTTAAATAGCACTAAATATTGGGTGACAAATCTCTTATTTATAAAGGACGAAGAGGTAAAATGGAGACGCTTGATTCTCTAAAGCTATTAGTCAAAGATAATACCAATAGCCTGTGTTTTAAGAAAGCAAAAGAAAAAGACATGACAGGGAATTAGCAACACTGTTCTTTTGGAGAAAGCAATGCAAAAATCAGGATTCTTTCCTCCCCCAAGAATACATCCAGCCAGAAAATCATTTAGCCAAGCAATATTTTCCAGATTCTGTATAAGTCGCCCACATTAAGGCGTGGATCCCAGATCTGTGCATGAACTAATGAATCAATTAGGTGCTAACAATTATGGCAGTTAACGTGCATTTAATTAGCAGTAATTAGGAGTTACGTGCAGGTCTGCCCTATTCTATAATAAGTGTATCTAAATTTCATAGTGCACAACTCAAAGGGGGGGGGGGTGCATGGGCGGGTCAAAGCGTTCCCAGAAATTAGGTGTGATGTTATAGAATACCTGCATTTGCGTGCCTAACTTCCATCAGCTGGACGTGAGCACTTACACTATCTTTTGGCAGGCATAAGTGTTTGCGCCCAAAGTTAGGCCAGTATTCTGTAAAGGGTGCTCTTTGCAGTGTTTATTGTTCTACTCATCTGGTTCATTGTGAGCTCTAGGGGAATGGTCACAGAAACAAAGAAAAATGAAGGCAATTAAGAACATATGGCCTCTCCATCTGCCCATCCATGCCATCTGTTCTCGCTTCCTCTCCCTTACAGATCTTGTGTACTTGTCCCAAGTTTTCTTGAATTCAGTCTTCCTCTCCACCCCCTCCACCAGGAGGCCATTCCATGAATTCATCATCCTTTCCAAGAAGAAGAATTTCTTCAGGTTAGTCCTGAATCTGTCTTATTTCACCTCCATCCCCTCTTATTCCAGAGCTTCCTTTCAACGGAAAGAGATTTGCCTCCTGTGCATTCATGCCACAGAGGTATTTAAATGTCTCTCTATCACATCTCCCCTCTCTGCCTTTAATACTGTCTGTAAGTTGCTCACATAAATGTTGGTTCTGCCCAAGGCCTGCCCATGCTCCTCCCCTGTGAACATCCCTCTAACAATTGTGCTCTATGCCATATGATTGCATAATTACAGAATAATGATTAGGTGTGATGCATCCCTTCATATACTTTGGTGTACACTTACACACAGGAATGGCAATGTTCTATAAATTTACGCATGCAACTGGCACAAAAATGTAACTGACTTGTTATGGAATGAGAACGTTTGTGGACAGAAATCAAAAAGAACAGGATGTGACAGGAGGAGAGAAGTTGAAATGCACAAACTAGAGAGAAGGACCTTGGGGTGATAGTGTTCGAGGATCTCAAAGTGGTGGATCAATGCCACAAGGCAATGGCCTAAGCTAGAAGGATGCTAGACTCCACAGACAGACAGAGGAAAAAGAAAAGCTGAAAGAAGGAGGTAATAATGGCCGTGGTGAGGCAGGGAGGATTTGCCAATTTTCTAATTAGTTTGGTTCAGTTTTGGATGCTGTATCTCACTAAGGATATAAAAAGACTTGAAGCGGTTCAGGGGAAGGCAACAAAATTGAATTAAGTCTTTGCCAGAAGGTATATGAGAAGAGACTTGAAGACCTGCACATGAATACCCTAGAAGGAAAAAAGAGAGGGGAGGTATGAAACCAGCGTTTAAATAGTGGAAGGCATTCATCTTTTTCAAGAACAGGGAAGCTGGAAAACTAGAGGGGCATGAAATAAAGCTGCAAGGAGATAAACTAAGCAGCAACTGCAGGAAATATTTTTAATGGAAATGATGATGGCTACCTAGATGCTCTCCTGGTGGAAGTGGTGGGGACAAAAACAGTGATAGAATTTAAAAAGGAATGAGATAAATCCAGAGGCTCCCTATAAAATAAAAGAATGAAATCAAAGCAAAACTTAAATGACTTTCACACTTCATAAAGGGCACAGAGCAATGCAACCTGCGTGGAATGGCAGATTCAACCTTGAACAAAGACAGATAGGATTGTAACCTGCACAGTGGCAGGTACAACTCTAGCCACCTTACTGGGCAGACTAGAAGACCCATACTGGTCTTTATTTCTTACTTGGAATAAATGCCCGTTTCTGAGTGCAATGAAACGGGCGCTAGCAAGGGCCCCCCTCCCTCCGAGCTACTTGCCTTGTTCGGTGTTCGCGTCGCTGTGTGTGGGTAGGGTTTTGGTTTTTTTTGTTTGCTGCGCCTCCGTGGCCGTGCCTGTGGCGTTTCGGTTTCGGGCCTCGAGTGTTATAGCTCCGCCCTCGACGTCATGACGTTTTGACGCGAGGGCGGTGCAGACACTCCAGGGCACACCGATTATCTCGGGCGCCTCAACTTCCATGGAGGCTTCAGAACGTTGGGGTTGCCTTTTATATAGAGAGATTATGTAATATGATACTATGTAAATGCAAAAGCATCAAATTGGTAATTCATTCTATTAATTATGGGAAAAAGATCCCTTACCTTTTAAAAAAATTCTGCGTCTAACAATAGCTCTTTTTGTGAAGTTCTGCTACTATTCTGTGGATGGCTCAATTTCTAAGACTTTGAGGTCCTTTTACTAAGGTGCGCCAAATAATTGCCTATGGTGGTGTAGACGCATATATTGGACGCGCGCAGGTCCATTTTTCAGTGCACCTGCAAAAAAGGCCTCTTTTTTTTGTTGTCCAAAATGAACGTGCGGTAAGGTCTCACGCGTTGACCGGGCAGTAAGGGTCTACACACATACAATACCAATTACCACCCGGTTAGTGCCGCACGCTGGAAAATTTCCGGCGTGCTCAGTGGACACGCGTAAAAAATGAAATTACCACTCAGACCATGCGGTAGTCGGGTGGTAGTTCAAAACTGAGACGTGTAGGATGCGCATAGGCGCCTACACAGTTTAGTAAAACGGCCCCTTTGTGATTGGGTGAACTTCTACTCTCCCACCAGCAGGTGTTAGTATATTTCACCTGATCAGTTTAAGCACTGCTACCTGACTTATGGTTCTACTTCCATTTGGGGGCTATCTTGATTGAGATCATTTCCTGTTTTAGTCAGGCAAATCATACTTAGGGCCCTGTTTACTAATCCACACTACAGGCATGCTAGTGTATTAACTCCCGCTAACACTAAAAACACACCCATAGGAATATATGGGTGTCTCTAACATTTAGCACCTGCTAACAACGTTAGCGTACCTTAGTAAACAGGGCCCTTAGACCTTAGACCTTGTGTGTCTTTTTTTTTTTTTTTGGCAGAACTTGGTCCTCCACTGCTTTATAGGGTACCTTCATATCACCTGATATCACTGAGATTTTCAGATGCTGTTATTCTTTGACAAGGATTCTCTACTTTTTACATTCTATTCTACAGACCTTGATTCCCCACTATGTTCTTTTTGCTGTCTGTCACCGCTTCCAGTGTAACCCTCAGTTCAGCTGTGTCTGGTATTATGCTCCAGGCGCTGACCTTGTGCAACAAGAGTCTGCTGGCTGCCAGCACCTAGGGGCTCAACCTGAGGGGATGGTAGCTACTTCCTCATTCAGGTGCCAGGGTGCCATCCTATTGTTCTCCTTGTCTTGTCCTTGGACATTGGCCAGCTCCTCATCCAAGAGACCCTTCTACTAATGAGAATCGGCATACTTTCAGTATGAAAACGTAAAGCTATGGATAATTTTTATGTGAAATACAATTCTAATGAAATATACTGAAATCTGATGAAAACATAGAATGCAATTCAATACATGGAAAAAAAGTAGTGTTTTAATTAATTTACACCAATAAAAACATTGGGGCCGATATTCAGCTCTCAACGACCAACAACTTTAAAACCACTGACTGCTGCAGGCTGAGCCAAACCAGATATTCAATACTGAAGCCATGTCTGGGCACTGGCACTGAATATATGGGTTAGCCACCAAACTGAAAGTTTTACATATGCCAGCCAATATTCAGGGCTGGCACCCACATAACTAAGGGGCCCTTTTAGCAATCTGCATTAGAAAGTGGCCTTAGTGAGTAAGCCCCCTACCACAACCCATTATGTAGGCAGTAAGAATTCACATGCTAAGTACATGCTAATTGGTTAGCTGCGGTAACCGGTTAGAACAGAACATGCTCACTCTCTGCCCCCAGACCCTCCACAACACTAAAAATTTAAATTTAATTTTTAGCACATGGGTAGCATGTGCACATCCAAAAATTACCGCAGGATGCTTTAATGAGCCATTTTTGTTGTGGTAAGTACACATTAGTGCATACCGCAGCTTAGTAAAAGGACCCCTAAGTGAGTAAAGATAGGACTACACAAAAGTAATCCTATCTACCCACTTAGCTATGTGAACATCAGTACTGAACATGGATGATGCATGCATAACTACCGGTTCCTCTCTAACTCTGCCCATAGACTGCCCTGTGGTGGTCTGAAGGGGTATTCAGTGGAACTGTGTGGTTAAGTGCCACTGAATATCTGGGAATGGCCTGCCAGTGTTGTGGCAGTCATAAGGGATACTCAACGGCACTCTGTGATTAAGAGCATGAATATCTGGGGGTAACCCACTGAGCGGGGTTTAAGGAGGCACAAGCCTCTTCTGGAACAAAAAAGCAGAAAACACAAATCTTCCACAAAATCACAAGAGTGGAATAAAGTAATCACTGTGTCCAAGAAGACCAAAGTTTATTTTTCAAACAAGATGTGCTGTTGCACCAACCCAACACGGGCCGTGTTTCGACATGCAGAGCCTTCTTCAGGGGTTCTTTATAGCCAGCAAATCAAATAGAAAAATGATGGTCACATTCAAAGCGTCTTTAACAATACACTTGCAGCATCACAACGCTACATGTCTTCAAAGTTCTGCATTTGACATTGTATGTTGAAACATGGCCTGTGTTGAGCTGGTGCGTCAGCACATCTTATTTGAAAAATCAACTTTGATCTTCTTGGACACGGTGTTTAGCTTATTGCAGACAAGCCTCTCCTGCCTATGTAAACCCTGTTGAATGTCGACTCCATTACTTTTTGCCTGTTTCATTGCTGGGGCAAAAAGCCTGCAACTGAATACCAGTCAGTTGTCATAGACAACTAACATGTGTCTTTTTATATCTTGCCAAGCATGCAAATAAATTGCAAATACTTTTATCTTCTTATCACACAAAACATGCACAGTAATAAGTAAATAAATAAATGCTGTAAAATAACAATGATATTGGAAGGGTCAGCAAAACAAATAGTTTTATCTTCATTAAAAAGTTCCTATGGTCTTGAGTAATCATCTTCATCATTAGGCACTTTTTTTAGGAAAGTGTACGTCAAATCAATGTTAACTCGCTGATAGCAGTAATGAGCACTTTTCAAAATGAGTAATGACATTGCACCTAGGCAATCAACGATGTAATGATTTGTTTGACTGGAAGCATGAATGCAAACAGCATTGATTTGCCAAAGATAATGGTATGTATTCTTAAATTACTGAAAGGGCAGAAAAGAGGAAAGTAAAGTCCTGTTTTGCATGTTATGTGCTTTGTTTTGTATATGCATTTTTTATGCTTGGTATGGATTCACTAATTTTCTAAATAGCTTTCCTTGCTCTTCACTTGCCAACATGATAAACTTGTTCCAATAAAACTTGTATGGTTAGAGGAATAAACAATGACTTGAAATAACTACTTTTTCCATAATTCAGTGCTTTCGAACTCCTGTGTGAACAGAGAAATCTCTCAGGTGGAGAACTAGAAATGAACAGAGGAAACAATTCATGCTATCTCTGTGACTCACAAAGTATAGATGTTAAAAAGTACTTCGGGGTATGCACTTGTAAGAAGAAGAAGAAGAAGAAAGAGAAAACACTAAAGTTAAACAAGTTTAAATTTTCATTTGGGCATTTTAAAGGTATTATATCAAATTCCTTAGGGGCCCTTTTACTAAAGGGTTGCCATGTGGCAACCCAGAACTTCAGCTGGCCCAATGGGTGGCGGTAAGTGCTCCCCCCCCCCCCCACATGGCCATGTGGTAAGCATAAACTTACTGAATGGCTATGTCTTTTTTAGGGGATTTTTACCTACTGCGGTAAAAACAGCCCTACCACTACCAAAGGACCCTTTTAATTGCAGCTTGGTAAGAGGACCACTTAAATTGGATTGTTTTCATGTGGATTAATTTTATTGGGGAGAAGGGAGATAGAGAGGGGCATAATTGAACGAAAACGCCTATCTCCATGGGCGTTTATCTCCGAGAACGGGTCCGTGAAGGGGCGGACCCAACCGTATTTTTGAAAAAAATAGACGCCCATATGTTATTTGCTAATTTGTGAGCTGGGCGTTTTTGTTATTCAGTGATAATGGAAAATGAAAGCGCCCAGCTCAAAAACGAATAAATCCAAGGCATTTGTTCGTGGGAGGGGCCAGGAGTCGTAGTGCACTGGTCCCCCTCACATGCCAGAACACCAACCGGGCACCCTAGGGGGCACTTTTACAAAACAAATAAAAAAGGTAAAAGAGCTCCCAGGTGCATAGCACCCTTCCCTTGTGTGTTGAGCCTCCCAAATCCCCCTCAAAACCCACTGCCCACAAGTCTACACCATTACTATAGCCCTAAGGGGTGAAGGGGGGCACCTACATGTGGGTACAGTGGGTTTGGGGGGGTTGGACGACTAACGCATTAAGCAGCACAATTGTAACAGGTAGGGGGGGATGGGCCTGGGTCCACCTGCCTGAAGTCCACTGCACCCCCTAATAAGTGCTCCAGTAACCTGCATACTGCTGCCAGGGAGGTGGGTATGACATTTGAGGGTGAAAATAAAAAGTTGTGAAACGTCATATTTTGTGCTGGGAGGGGGTTTGTGACCACTGGGGAAGTCAGGGGAGGTCATCCCCGATTCCCTCCAGTGGTCATCTGGTCATTTAGGGCACTTTTTGGGGCCTTATTCGTGGAAAAACAGGGTCCAGGAAAAGTGCCCTAAATTCTCGCTGAAATCGCATATTTTTCTTCCATTATCGGCGAAAGGGCGCCCATCTCTGTTCGCCCGATAACCACGCCCCAGTTCCGCCTTCGACACGCCTTCGACACGCCCCCGTCAACTTTGTCCGCATCCGCGACGGAGTGCAGTTGAAAGCGTCCAAATTCGGCTTTTGATTATACCGCGTTATTCGTTTTTGTGAGATAAACGCCCATCTCCCGATTTAGGTCGGAACTTGGGCGTTTTTCTCGTTCGATTATAAGCAGGATAATATACTAACTTTCTTTGGTTACAATCAAAGCAGTTTGCATATTACATACAGGTACTTATTTTGTACCTGGGGCAAATTGGGCATCAAGCTGTGGGGTTCCACCTATCCTCTTCAATATTATGATGGCTCCTTTTGGAAAACTATTAGAGGTGAATAGTCTTAATCCACTTATATACACAGATGATGTGACTAAATATATTCCTTTCAATAACCATCTACATAATATAACCAATTGCATAAAAAAGAGTCCAGACTTGATGGAAAAATGAACCTCCACTTTCAAACAACTCAACAGAGATAAAATGCAATTCCTCATTCTATCAAATCAATTTAATCCCATAGTAGACAAAAGTTTCTCTATCAACAACATTATATATTCACAGGAATCTTCCTTAAAAAATTCTAGGGATAGTTACTGTATTGACCACTACTTTTCCTTCTGAGATCAAATTTCAGCAGCAATTTCCAAAATTTTCCACACCCTATGGAAACTAAAAAGAATTAGGCCATACTTCCCAACTGAAAAGAAAGAGGCTGATCCGATTAGGAAAGGCCGGACACAACTGGGCTGAAGGCCAACAAAGGGTAGAATGAGGCGGGGAGGGAGGGAGGGAGGTGTGGTAAAGAAGGTAGGAGGTTGGGAGTTAGTGGGTAAGGAGAGAGTTAAGGGAAGTGAGGGGGGAAGGTTATAAAGGGGAGCTGATGAGGTAAAGGGGGGTCATTGTGTGTGGGTGGCAGCGAGGTCAATGGAGCTGACCCGGCCCACCCTCCCTGGGTTAGGGAACGGTTGTCGCAGTTGGGCGGTAAGGGACGGTGATTATGTAAGACTATGGCGGATACACAGCAGGTCAGCACATAATAGTGCTTCATTGTTGGTGAATAATTGCTGAAATGTTATGTTCAAGTTGAATAGTTACGCCTGTATGTTGGCAGGTTGGAGTTACTTTGATTACCTTATGTCCTGGCTTGGATGGCCAGGAAGCTAAGAGCTTCTGCGGGGTGCATCCTTAAACGGGATGCACCATAATCATCGGGTGCTATAAGGAACAGCATACATGTATATAGGAGGGAGGTGTGCTTAGACAGCACAACCGGAAGCGTGTTAAAACGCAATGTTGATGAAAAGCTGTGTACCCAGGGGTTTTGAATGGGTTGACATGGTATAAGAATTTATACAGTTTGCAACATATTTAAGTGACATTTTTGAGATAGAATGTTAAAGTACCTGGCTGCGGCCTTAATAAATTCTAAATTCGTTCAAAGGAAGTGGCTTCTGGGTCTTTTTGGTTGCGGAAGGAGTGGATGTGCGAGTTTGTGCCGAATGCCCCAGTTGTATTTAAATCAATAGTTCAATCACTTGGGTTATCAAAAAATGACTATTGTAATGCAGGAAATAAAAAAGTCTCTTGAGGAAAGGAAATTGCAAGCAACCCAGAACACAGCAGCTCAGCTCATCACCAAAATTTGACAGAGCTTCTCCACTTCTCAGAAGACTACACCGGCTTCTGATAAAAGGTAGAGTTATTTTCAAAATTTGTGTATTAGTTTCCAAGATACTACATGGAATGTTGCCACACTACACGACCAACTTAATTGATCTCCCAGTTAGAAATCCTATGCCTGGTTCCTTCATTTCCCCGATTGCAACAAAATAAGATTTAAATCTAACTTAGTTAATGTTTTTTTCACTTGAGCACAAAATGGTGGTACTCCCTCCTAAAAGAAATAAAGTGTTCGTCGAATTATCTTCTTTTCTGCAAATCCTTAAAGGAACTTCTGTTCATAAAGTTCCTATTTGTTATGTATGTTCTATAGTAACAATTGTTAGCCACATTGAACTGATATTGAATACTGGATAATGTGGGATATATGTATAATTAAATAAAATAAAAATAAATAAAATAAGTGACTTTTACCCAGTATTACAAGGAGCTGCAGTTGGAATTGAACCTGGCTCCCTTGGTTCTTAAGGCCACGCACTTTAGGGGTGGAAGTCGACTATGCATTGTCATGTTCAATCAATTATCAAACATTCTTTCATTATACTGAGAACTATCAGAAAGTATTTCAGTCCAGAGATCTTTAGGATCTTGGTGCAATCATTAATTCTTTCAAGATTAGATTGTTGCAATCTTACTTTAGCCATCTGTTCAAAATCACTTATTAGTTGTTTACAATTAGTCCAAAATTCGGCTATTAGATTGATGTTCGGTATATCCAAATTTGAGTCACTTCAGCTTTTCTATTCCAAACTTCATTGGTTACCTCTCACTACGAGAATACAATTTAAATTAGGTATTACTATTTTTAAAATTCTAACAGGTGACCCTCCTGCTTACATGTTAGACATGGAGGGGCATAATTGAATGGGGTTCCTGAGGATGTCCTCACAGGATGTCTCGACGAAGGGCGGGGAAACCCATATTATCGAAACAAGATGGGCGTTCCTCTTTTGTTTCAATAATACGGTCAGGGACGCCCAAATCTCAACATTTACGTCAACCTTAGAGATGGTCATCCCCGGTTTTCGGCGATAATGAAAACCGAGGACGCCCATCTCAGAAACAACCAAATGCAAGCCCTTTGGTCATGGGAGCAGCCAGCATTTGTAGTGCACTGGTCCCTCTGACATGCCAGGACACCAACCGGACACCCTAGGGGGCACTGCAGTGGACTTCAGAAATTGCTCCCAGGTGCATAGCTCCCTTACCTTTGGTGCTGAGCCCCCCTAAAACCCACTACCCACAACTGTACAACACTACCATAGCCCTAAGGGGTGAAGGGGGCACCTAGATGTGGGTACAGTGGGTTTGTGGTGGGTTTTGAAGGGCTCACATTTACCACCACAAGTGTAACAGGTAGGGGGGATGGGCCTGGGTCCGCCTTCCTGAAGTGCACTGCACCCACTAAAACTGCTCCAGGGACCTGCATACTGCTGGCAAAAAATATTTTAAAGTTTTTTTAGGGTGGGAGGGGGTTAGTGACCACTGGGGGAGTAAGGGGAGGTTATCCCCGATTCCCTCCGGTGGTCATCTGGTCAGTTCAGGCACCTTTTCACGGCTTGGTCACAATAAAAAATGGACCAAGTAAAGTCGGCCAAGTGGTCATCAGGGACGCCCTTCTTTTTTCCATTATCAGCTGAGTACGCCCATGTGTTAAGCATGCCCCAGTCCCGCCTTCGCTATGCTTCCGACACCCCCCCCCCCCCAGGAACTTTGGTCGTCCCTGCGACTGAAAGCAGTTGAAGACGCCCAACATTGGCTTTTGATTATGCCAATTTGGGCGACCCTGTGAGAAGGACGCCCATCTCCCAATTTGTGTTGAAAGATGGGTGCCCCTCTCTTTCGAAAATAAGCCTGCTAGTGACCTTATTGCAGGGGTCTACTGCAAGATATATAAAACTCAAAGTCTCTTTCAACTTAGATTTCCAATATTTAGGTTAAAATCCTCTCTTCCTTTATCCAATATCAGCAGGCTAACTTGTGGAATCAACTTCCATTTTTGCTTAAAATCATGTATTCATTACTTTACGTTTTGAAAGAATCTGAAAGCTTTTTTTTTGTTTCATAAAGTTGCTTTATCTACTGTTTAATCATTGAATTTGTTGAATGTTGAAACCTTTTACAGTATTTGTAATCCCTGGACAAACTGGGCTGGTTCTTGCCTAATGGAATCCATTCTTGAACTGAATAAAGTATAGGCAGAATACAAGCACTGGTGTAATATAACACAGATCATGGAATACTTAGGCACAAACAATTACGCCTGCCATTAACTTGGCAGAACTGTTTGTGTCTAACTTTAGACATGTCAGTGCCCAATAACAGTAGTATTCTATAATTGCATCTTGGCACAGCATTGGTGTGTCTAACTGAAGGCACCCAGTTACAGAATTTCCCCTTAGCCTTTACTGCTAAAGGAAAGCTGAGACAACGCTCACCCTTGCAATTCTCCATGAACAGGAATCCAAGACAAGAGAATAAAGCAAAGTGTTAAGACCACACTGGACACTAGACAAACAGCAAAGCATGAAGCAAGATGCAAGAAGCAAGGCAGTGCAATACAATCTTATACAAAGATACATTTTGTATAAGATTATATTGCACTGCCTTGCTTCTTGCATCTTGCTTCATGCTTTGCTGTTTGTCTAGTGTCCAGTCTGGTCTTGCTTCACCATGTTCCTCTACACTTTGCTTAGCAAGGAAGCTACCCAGAAGCAGGGTAGTTATTATACCAAGACCAAGGCACGGCAGGTTGCAGTCAGCTGACCACCAACAGCTGTATATTTCTCTGGATGGCTAAAGAAAAACAGGCAGCAATTAGATTTTTACAAGCATTGATTACTTTTCAGTGGTCTGCCTATCTACTCCATTCCCAGATATACCCTCTGCCACAGACTGTGGTCCTTCTCCAGGATTTTCTTCCATCAACCCCGAAGTAAAGTATTTGTTTAGCATGTATGCTTTACTCTCATTACTCTCCATATTCTCAGTTAACATCTAGCACATTGATTCCCAAACCTCCCCAGGGGGAACCCTAGCCAGTCAGGTTTTCTGGATATCCACACTGAGGGCTCGATTCTATATAAGGCATCTAAAAAATCAGCACCACAAAAGCACTATTCTATATGCTGTACTTAAAGTTAAGAGCAGTTTATATTCTAGAACTCATGCCCGGGATTCGCGTTTAACTTTAGCCGTGGCTATTTGCACCAGCTGAAACATGGTGGAAATGTACATGCCTAAATTAAATGCAGATTCCTTTTATTCTATAACAATGTGCATAAATAGTAGGAATTCCCCCATTCTACCCATTACGCTCCCATTTCAGCACCCCTTTTTTTTTTACTCATTCTTAAAATTTAGGTGCGGATCCTGCACTTACATTTATCTAATTAGTGCCAATAATTGCTTGTTAAAAAGCCAATTGGCACTACTTGGCTCATTATTCAATTAAATTGTGAGCAAACATTGGGTGTATGCTTAAATTTGTGTGTGCAGATTTTGGTGTCTTTTATAGGATTGGGTGGTGAATGTGCATGAGAGAAATTTTCATGCAGTGGAGGCGGTGGAACCCCATCCAGTCGGGTTTTTAGAATATCTGCAGTGAATATTCATGAGATTCATTTGCATGCACTGCTTTCACTACATGCAAATTTTTCTCACGCATATTCAGCGTGGATATCTTGAAAACCTGATAGGCTGAGGTTCCCCCCAGGACAGGTTAGGAAACCACATAACTATGCAGGTAAACTGATTAAAACAAAATGACAGGAAAAGGGTACTCCATGGAAAACACAACTTTTTCTAAGATGTTCTATACCTCCAGCATCTATTAATCAGGAATGAAATCATGTCACCTGTACTTCCATGGACCAACCCCCCTCCCCCCCCTCATCCCGATATATATATATATATATATATTTTTTTTTTTTAAGATGAAGCCTGAAGCACATTCTGAGAGTGCTCTTCAAGCCCCATAGAGGTCTGTTTTTCTCCTCTTCCACTCCACACTTTCCCCACCACACCTTCTAATACCAGTCCCACATACCCAATTAGCCCCCCCCCCATGACCCTCTCACCAAACTCTCCTCCCTCCCCCTGTTTATTATCTTTCCCTCATCTATTCTCCTTTCACTGTCCCCTCTTCTTCCCACCCCCCCCACCAAAACACCTAGATTGCTTTGAAAACCATCTTTTAAAAATACGATAATTCTTCAATTTTACCAAAATGTGCTGTCTCTGAACTGCTGCTGCTGTGTATGTGTGTGTTTGTGTTTGTATATAACCTGTAATTACTTTTAATCACCAAAGTCATCAAGCCGTTTGTTTCAAGAAATTGTTCTATATGCATTCCAATTTTTTTTAATTTAAAATAAAAGAAATGCAATTAAATGAAATGAGTGCAGTATTGTTTATTATACTAAAACTGTATGACCTTAAAATGAAGTTTTGAAAGAGTTCCAAGAATAACACTTCATATAATTATTTCTGTGACATTTGAGCTAATGGCTCTGGAGCATTTTTTTTTTTTTGTAATAAACATTAGAAGGACTGGATATTATTGCCTTATGAATTTAAAACTTATATTGCTGAGTATTTACACCACTTTATGGGGGTAATTCTATAAAGAATGCACCTAACATTTTGGGACCGTTTACAAAACTGCAGCTACAATGGTTAAGACATCCCATGATAATTTTTGCATGTGTGATCACAACTGTGCACTAAAATAGTTTTTTTCAATTTTTCATGGGGTGTGTCTATGGGTTGAGAGTGGGTGTATCTAGGCAAATCAGTTAACATGTCAGCATTGCCACATGCTAACCAATTAGCATAAGTTCAGCGCATGAGTCTTTACTGCCTACAAAATAGCTGGCGGTAGGGTTTCACGTACTAATGGCCACGCACTAATGGGAAAATCAGTGCACGGACATTAATGGAAAAATCTGATTTGGGGCCATTTTACCCTAAAAGTAAATATTTTTATTAGTTGCATTTGGATCCCGCATTTTCCCACCTTTTTGCAAACATGTGGACAATAGGGAGCCGGTTGATATTGTATATCTGGATTTTCAGAAGGCGTTTGACAAAGTGCTGCACGAAAGACTCCTGAAGAAATTGCAGAGTCATGGAATCGGAGGTAGGGTATTATTATGGATTAAGAACTGGTTGAAAGATAGGAAGCAGAGAGTAGGATTGCGTGGCCAGTATTCTCAGTGGAGGAGGGTAGTTAGTGGGGTCCCGCAGGGGTCTGTGCTGGGTCCGTTGCTTTTTAATGTATTTATAAATGACCTAGAGATGGGAATAACTAGTGAGGTAATTAAATTCGCCGATGACACAAAATTATTCAGGGTCGTCAAGTCGCAGGAGGAATGTGAACGATTACAGGAGGACCTTGCGAGACTGGGAGAATGGGCGTGCAAGTGGCAGATGAAGTTCAATGTTGACAAGTGCAAAGTGATGCATGTGGGTAAGAGGAACCCGAATTATAGCTACATCTTGCAAGGTTCCGCGTTAGGAGTTACGGATCAAGAAAGGGATCTGGGTGTCGTCGTCGATGATACGCTGAAACCTTCTGCTCAGTGTGCTGCTGCGGCTAGGAAAGCGAATAGAATGTTGGGTGTTATTAGGAAGGGTATGGAGTCCAGGTGTGCGGATGTTATAATGCCGTTGTATCGCTCCATGGTGCGACCGCACCTGGAGTATTGTGTTCAGTACTGGTCTCCGTATCTCAAAAAGATATAGTAGAATTGGAAAAGGTACAGCGAAGGGCGACGAAAATGATAGTGGGGATGGGACGACTTTCCTACGAAGAGAGGCTGAGAAGGCTAGGGCTTTTCAGCTTGGAGAAGAGACGGCTGAGGGGAGATATGATAGAAGTGTATAAAATAATGAGTGGAATGGATCGGGTGGATGTGAAGCGACTGTTCACGCTATCCAAAAATACTAGGACTAGAGGGCATGAGTTGAAGCTACAGTGTGGTAAATTTAAAACGAATCGGAGAAAATTTTTCTTCACCCAACGTGTAATTAGACTCTGGAATTCGTTGCCGGAGAACGTGGTACGGGCAGTTAGCTTGACGGAGTTTAAAAAGGGGTTAGATAGATTCCTAAAGGACAAGTCCATAGACCGCTATTAAATGGACTTGGAAAAATTCCGCATTTTTAGGTATAACTTGTCTGGAATGTTTTTACGTTTGGGGAGCGTGCCAGGTGCCCTTGACCTGGATTGGCCACTGTCGGTGACAGGATGCTGGGCTAGATGGACCTTTGGTCTTTCCCAGTATGGCACTACTTATGTACTTATGTACTTATGTACTCAATGTGGCTTACAGTATGCCGTAGTGGCGATCGCTATTTCCGCAATGAGAAATAGAAAGTGATATTGCATTAAGTACATAAATGGTAGAGTAAATTATAGCTTAAATTAGATACTCAGTTCATTTCCGGCGTGAGAAATAAGGTGGTAGTGCGTTAGCGTTCGTTATTGGCAGCGTTACTGAAGCAGTCAGGTATAGAGAGTTCGGTTTTGTCTAGTTCTGGAAGAGTTTCGTCTTAGTGGTCTTAAGTGTGCAGGAAAGACCCATGTAACAGCCCACTAAAGCCACTTTTTCTGCAGTTTGGCAAAAGGGATCTTTAGGCACCAAAGATGAGCATAAATGACCAGAATGCCAGCATATATACACACTGGTGAACACATTGGTAGGTGACTCCCAATATTCTGACTACACATTTTTCTATAAAATTGTACCTAAATGAGAGACTGGCATTTGAAGGGGCGGGGTCTGGATAGAATGTGGTTGGGGCACACGGTTATGTGTGTAAATTATAGAACGCTATAATTTATGCTCATTTTTTCACAATCCAGGCATAAGCATATACATCAGCCCTAGGGCTGGCCTAAGTGGTTACACCTAAACTATTTGCACACATTCTAAACTATTAAACTAGTATTCTATAAAGGAAAGTAGGCACCTGTTAGCATGGGCCTGCACATGATAATTCTCATGCTAATAAGGGCATGGTTGTTGAACACAGGCTTTAAAACATGTTGACAGTTAACGAGGCAATTAATAGATGAATGGTATTCTTCACATTTGGACCAGAATAGAAATTAATGTAGTCTAAAAACTTGAGTTTTAAAGCCCATTTACTAAACTGCACTAGTTGTTTTCTGTGGGAATTATCACGTGCAACCCTGTGCAAATAGTTAACTGTTAGTGCACCCTTATTCCTGTGTTAAACAACTAGGGCTAGATTCTATAAAAGGCGCCAAAAAAAATCAGCACTGACAAAAGCGCTGTTCTGTAAGCTGTGCTTAAAGTTCGGTTAAAACAGTGGTCACACCTGGGAATCGGCTATTTACACCAGCTGAAACGTGGTGCAAATGGCATGTATCCACATTATTCTATAACAATGCACTTAAATTTTAAGAATGCCCCTGTTATGCTCATGACCAGCCCATTTCTGTTACCCCTTTTTCAGTTTAGGTGTGGGTCCTGCACCTAAATTTACATACGTGAATGCCAATTGAATCTAATTAGTGCCAATAATTGCTTGTTTAAAAGCCAATTATTGACACTAATTAGCTTGTTATTCAATTAAATTGCATGCACAAATTGAGAATGTGCCCAAATTTGCATGCACAATTTTCGGCAAATTTTATAGAATTAGGAGGCCAATGCAGAAACACCATTTTGGGGCCTGGAATGGATGAAGACTGTTTTGCATGCAATGTGTAAACCTTTACTAAGCATTAAGGGTCAGATTCTATATATGGCGCTTGAAAAATCAGCATAGAAAACAATTCTACCTAAGAGTATTATATAAGATTTAGATGCGGTATATAGAATATGCTTAGTTGATATCCTAGCGCCTAAAACTACGCGCCTCCATTTACACCAATGAAAACATGGCATAAATCCTGGCACGTAGACTTACATGTACTGGGCCATATTCTATAACAATGTGCGTAAATTTGGTTACGCCCATGAAATGCCTATTTCCCCACCATGGCCACTCCCCTTTTGAACTGCATGCTTTATAATTTAGGTGCAGTTCATTACAGAATACGCTTAGCGAGTTATGCACATAACTTCTAATTATTGCCAATTAGTACTCATTATTGTTTGTTAAATGCTGTTTCAAACACTGATTGAATTGTTAAGCCAATTAAGGTATACACATTGTTATGGAATATGCTTTGATTTTAGCACAGAACGCTACACACTATATAGAATCCAGCAATAACTGTTTACATGGATGATAAAAAGATCAGTTAATACCACCTCAAAACTTTTCTCTGCATTAGACAGCCCTTCCCAAAATGCTGTAAACACATCCCCGAGTTTTTGCAGTTACTGTGTGTTAATTTTGGAAATTAAGGCACAGTTACTGGAGAACTTAAGCACATCTTTGCAAATAGGGGCCTAAACATTACTAACCAGGTAACCTTATCCTTGGAAATGAACTTTGAGAAATAGATATACTTTTTGGAATGAATTGGGTACTTGTGACTCAAACTGGACAATGTTGGGATGCTTGGCTCAATGGTCCTTGGTCTAACTCAACATGTTTTTTCTTGGAGTCCTGTTCTAACATGAGTGTCATTAATGCACATTAACTACTAATACAATTAGTCATCTCCAGAGATGCAGCTAACCACATTAAGCATGATATTAATGCACAGTAACTGCAAAACTTCCGTGTCAACTGAAAGGGATGTTTCCAGTACTTTTTAAAGGGCTGCCTACATTTTAGCCATTGAAAAGAGGGGGGGGGGGGGGGGGGGCAATGAAAACAGTATTCCTCTTCTGCAGGGAATAGGGGCAAGTCCAGAGATAGAGTGAGAATGGAGCCAGCTGACCACTCGTGGACTTTGCCCTTGTTAAAAAGTCCATGAAAAGTTACTACGTACTGTATGCTTATGGCACAACCATCCCCTTCATTTTCAGTGGGGTTTTCCTTTGAAAACCAGATCAGAGTTCTACTGGGTACAATGAACCACTGGACTTCAAGCTCCTTCTGGGGTATCAAATTTTACTCATAAATGACTACATCAACTGAATATTGCAATGCAATGACTTCACCTCCAGACCGCCTCAGCACTAACTAGATTGAGTCAGCATTTTCTGCCCACTTAAACCATGCTGAATATCGACCCCTCAACCTTTTTATTTTTTAAAACTATGCCCTCAGTTTAAAAATTTCCAAATCTTTCCCAGATATTCTGTATTTCTTCTCCAGGGAGTGAGCCCAGTTGGGTTTTAAGGATTTCTATAATGAATATGATTGAGATCTGTTTGCATACAATGGAGGCAGTATAAGCAGATAGATCTCATCCATATTCTTTGGGGAAATCCTGAAATCTCGACTGGGTCCAGCCCTCGAGGACCAAGGTTGGACACCAATGATTTGAATGAATTATTGAGCCTTTCAAGAATAGGTTAAAATAAACTTTGCCTGAGCCCAAGTAAAACCAAGCTTCTAAGGGTCACTAACACAAGTGGACACATAACTGACATCAAAATATTAGGAAATACGAACTCCCCCTCAAATCATAAGTACATAAGTAATGCCATACTGGGAAAAGACCAAGGGTCCATCGAGCCCAGCATCTTGTCCATGACAGCGGCCAATCCAGGCCAAGGGCACCTGGCAAGCTTCCCAAATGTACAAACATTCAATACATGTTATTCCTGGGATTTTGGATTTTTCCAAGTCCGTTTAGTAGTGGTTTATGGACTTGTCCTTTAGGGAACCGTCCAATCCCTTTTTAAACTCTGCTAAGCTAACCGCCTTCACCACATTTTCCGGCAATGAATTCCAGAGTTTAATTACACGTTGGGTGAAGAAAAATTTTCTCCGATTTGTTTTAAATTTACTACACTGTAGTTTAATCGCATGCCCCCTAGTCCTAGTATTTTTGGAAAGCGTGAACAGACGCTTCACATCCACCTGTTCCACTCCACTCATTATTTTATATACCTCTATCATGTCTTCCCTCAGCCGTCTCTTCTCCAAGCTGAATAGCCCTAGCCTCCTTAGTCTTTCTTCATAGTGAAGTCGTCCCATCCCTGCTATCATTTTAGTCGCCCTTCGCTGCACCTTTTCCAATTCCACTATATCTTTCTTGAGATGCGGCGACCAGAATTGAACACAATACTCAAGGTGCGGTCGCACCATGGAGCGATACAACGGCATTATAACATCCTCACACCTGTTTTCCATACCTTTCCTAATAATACCCAACATTCTATTCGCTTTCCTAGCCGCAGCAGCACACTGAGCAGAAGGTTTCAGCGTGTTATCGACGACGACACCCAGATCCTTTTCTTGGTCCGTAACTCCTAACGTGGAACCTTGCATGACGTAGCTATAATTCGGGCTCTTTTTTCCCACATGCATCACCTTGCACTTGCTCACATTAAACGTCATCTGCCATTTAGCTGCCCAGTCTCCCAGTCTCGTAAGGACCTCTTGTAAATTTTCACAATCCTGTCGCGAGTTAACGACTTTGAATAACTTTGTGTCATCAGCAAATTTAATTACCTCGCTAGTTACTCCCATCTCTAAATCATTTATAAATATATTAAAAAGCAGCGGTCCTAGCACAGACCCCTGAAGAACCCCACTAACTACCCTTCTCCATTGTGAATACTGCCCATTTAACCCCACTTTCTGTTTCCTATCCTTCAACCAGTTTTTAATCCACAATAGGACATTTCCTCCTATCCCATGACCATAGGCGTAGTTTGACTGTTTCATTTGGGGGGGCAAAGAATGGGCGGAGCACATTAGCATATCATTTGCATATATAAATATGCAAATGAATATGCTAATATGGAGGAAGGAAATGAAATTTACAGGCAAAATATCACAGATGCACATTTCAAAAAGCTGACACATTTCAATTAATAAATTATGAATAAAATACTTTTATTTACCTTTGTTGTCTGATCATTTAGTTTTTCTATTCGCTTTGATCCCAGTGTCTTCTGTTTTATGCAGTGTCTTCTTTCCAGTAGGCTTCCCTCTGCTCCCCACCCTCCCAGTCCCATCCATCTCTTGCTCCTTCCCTCTGCTCCCCAACCCTCCCAGTTCCATCCATCTTCTGTTCCTTCCCTCTGCTCACCATCCCTCCGTCCCATCCATCTTCTGCTCCTTCCCTCTGCTGTGCCTGACCTCTCCCAATCCCATCCATCTCCTGGTCCATCCCTCTGCTCCCCACCCCTCGCAGTCCCATCCATCTCTTGCTCCTTCCCTCTGCTTCCCACCCCTCCCAGTTCCATTCATCTCCTGCTCCTTCCCTCTGCTTCCCACCCCTCCCAGTCCCATTCATCTCCTGCTCCTTCCCTCTGCTTCCCACCCCTCCCAGTCCCATTCATCTCCTGCTCCTTCCCTCTGCTTCCCACCCCTCCCAGTCCCATCCATCTTCCCTCTGCTCCCCCCCCCCGCGAGGTCCAAGATGGGACTCCGTTTACCCCCTCTCTTCCTCCCTCCCTCAGGCGCAGGCAACAGTCTTCAGCTTTTTCAGCGTTCCTGGCAGCGGTAGCGATGTACACGCTGCCTTCGGTCTGCCCCGGAAGCTTTCTCTTCAAGTTCATGTTCCCACCTATGCGGGAACAGGAACTTGAAGAGAAGGCTTCGGGGCAGAGCCAAAGGCAGCGTGTACAACGCTACCGCTGCCAGGAATGCTGGAAAAGACTGCTGCCTGCGCCGGAGGGAGGGAGGAAGAGAGAGAGGTAGACGGACACGCTCTTCTCCGTCCGCTTGGCTTCCCTGCCCTCTCCGTCTGCGTCCCGCCCGAAAGGAAATGACGTCAGAGGAAGGCGGGACGCAGATAGAGAGGGCAGGGAAGCCAAGCGGATGGAGAGGAGCGCGTGCCTGCATGTGTGTTTTTTTTTTTAAACTAATGGCGCGGCGGCGCCTCGCGTCGTTTGGGGGGGCATTGCCCCCCCTCGCCCCCCCCCCAGTCTACGCCTATGCCCATGACCCTCCAATTTCCTCTGTAGCCTTTCATGAGGTACCTTGTCAAACGCCTTTTGAAAATCCAGATACACAATATCAACCGGCTCCCCTTTGTCCACATGTTTGTTTATTCCTTCAAAGAATTGAAGTAAATTGGTCAGGCAAGATTTCCCCACACAAAAGCCGTGCTGACTCGGTCTCAGTAATCCATGTCCTCGGATGTGCTCTGTAATTTTGTTTTTAATAATAGCCTCTACCATTTTCCCCGGCACCGACGTCAGACTCACCGGTCTATAATTTCCCGGATCTCCCCTGGAGTCTTTTTTTAAAATGGGCATTACATTGGCCACCCTCCAATCTTCCGGTACCAAGCGCGATTTTAAGGATAAGTTGCATATCACTAGCAGTAGCTCCGCAAGCTCATTTTTCAGTTCTATCAGTACTCTAGGATGAATACCATCCGGTCCAGGAGATTTGCTACTCTTCAGTTTGCCGAACTGCCCCATTACGTCCTCCAGGTTTACCGTGAAGTCAGTAAGTTTCTCCGACTCGTCCGCTTGAAATACCATTTCCGACACCGGTATCCCACCCAAATCTTCCTCGGTGAAGACCGAAGCAAAGAATTCATTCAGTCTCTCCGCTATGTCTTTGTCTTCCTTGATCGCCCCTTTTACCCCTCGGTCATCCAGCGGCCCAACCGATTCTTTTGCCGGCTTCCTGCTTTTAATATACCGAAAAAAATTTTTACTATGTTTTTTTGCCTCTAATGCTATCTTTTTTTCGTACTCCCTCTTGGCCTTCTTTATCTGCACCTTGCATTTGCTTTGACACTCCTTATGCTGCTTCTTGTTATTTTCAGACTGTTCCTTCTTCCATTTTCTGAAGGCGTTTCTTTTAGCCCTAATAGCTTCCTTCACCTCACTTTTCAACCAGGCCGGCTGTCTTTTGGAGTTCCGTCTTTCTTTTCTAATTCGCGGAATATGTATGGCCTGGGCCTCCAGGATGGTATTTTTGAACAGCATCCACGCCTGTTGTACAGTTTTTACTCTCTCAGTTACCCCCCTAAGTTTTTTTTTTACCGTTCTTCTCATTTTATCATAGTCTCATTTTTTAAAGTTAAACGCTAACGTATTTGACTTTCTGTGTACAGTTACTTCAAGGTCGATATCAAAACTGATCATATTATGGTCACTGTTATCAAGCGGCCCCAGTACCATAACGTCCCTCACCAGATCATGCGCTCCACTAAGGACCAAGTCTAGAATTTTTTCCTTCTCTCGTCGGCTCCTGCACCAGTTGCTCCATAAAGCTGTCCTTGATTTCATCAAGGAATTGTATCTCTGTAGCGTGTCCCGATGTTACATTTACCCAGTCTATATTTGGATAATTGAAGTCACCCATTATTATCACATTGCCCATTTTGTTCGCGTCTCTGATTTCTTTTATCATTTCTGTGTCTACCTGCTCATCCTGGCGAGGCGGACGGTAGTACACTCCTATCACCGTTTTTTTCCCTTTTATACATGGAATTTCAACCCACAATGATTCAAAGGTGTGATTTGTGTCCTGCTGAATTTGTAATCTATCTGAGTCAAGGCTCTCGTTAATATACAATGCTACCCCTCCACCAGTCCGGTCCACCCTATCACTACGATATACTTTGTACCCTGGTATGACAGTGTCCCACTGGTTATCCTCCTTCCACCAGGTCTCAGTAATGCCTATTATATCCAATTTTTCATTTAGTGCAATATATTCCAACTCTCCCATCTTATTTCTTAGACTCCTAGCATTTGCATATAGACATTTCAGAGTATGTTTGTTGTTCTTATTTGCATGATGCTTAGTACCTGACACTATTGATTTGACATCTTTTGTCTGATCTTTAGTTGTATTTAAGGGCACCTGGTCTACCACGGTCTGTTGTGCAACCTCACTATCCAGAAACCCTATCTTCCCTGTTTGTGAGGTATCTTTGCAAGATACCTTTTCCCGAACCATGCACTTTTGAGCGACTGTCGGCCTTCCCCCCATTTCTAGTTTAAAAGCTGCTCTATCTCCTTTTTAAATCACACATCAGACACCTTGGAATACAGCTAGATGCAACACTTACTTTGATCCCCGAATGCTGTCTATAAAAATGTTTTATTGTGTACTGTGTTGACATTATAATGTAACACACATTGCTATATTTTGCATTTAAAAAAAAATATTTTTACTGCTGTAATTGTTTACTGCTTATGTTTGACTTATTCTTGCTGTACACTGATATGAATTCCTTCAAAAAGGCAGTAAATAAATAATTTTGGATTTCTCTTACTAGGTGGTGATGGGGTTACTGTGCTCTTACCCCAGTACTGGTAGTAGTTAAATCTCCTTCAGATATTATGGGTTCCTCGAGTTCTTGATGCTTGTCTTATTAACAGGTTAGGGATATATGTTGCTCTTTATATGTATACTAGCCATTAATCCCGTTAAAACAGGCGAGATTTCCAGCTACCCTCCTCACCGCCGCTCCCTCCCCTCTCTGTGCCGGGCCCCCTGCACTCACCTGACAGCGCCTCTCACCTTCGTGTGAAAGCGCTGCAGGCAGCAGCAGATCGCTCTGCTGCTGCCTGCAGCACTTCCACATGGCGGTGAGAGGCGCTGTCAGGTGAGTGCAGGGGGCCCGATATGGGGGGGGGGGGAGAGCGGCGGCGGGGTTGGGGGGGATGGTGGAGGTTGGTGCACGCGACGTTCATTTCCAGGCTCCAGCGGCAGCTTCCGACAGTCCGACTCCATTTCCCTCTCTGTTCCGCCCTCTGACGTCATCACGTCTTGACGCGAAAGCGGGACAGAGATGGAAGTCTCTACTGCGCATTTGCAGGTGAGTCGGTCACTTGCCATTTATATGTTTGATTTCTGATCTTTAAGGCCCTTAAAGGAAATGGGCTCGAGTACTTGAATAACAGGATCTCCCTTTTTACACCTCCAAGGTCACTAAGATCCTCCCAAGGGATATCACCAACTACACCTTCTCCAAAACACATCACACAATGTGATACCCACTAGCTAGCCTTCTCTGGAATAGCCCCCACACTCTGAAAGTCTTTGCTTAACACAAGACTACCTCTACTTCAAGAAACAAGTGAAAGCTTGGCTCTTCAACTAGGCCTTGAATGGAAGAAGTAAATAACTTGCTAGATACACACACACACATACACACACACACACACCATATACTATAGCAAAATATGCTTATCCATTCCTACCCTAGCTAAGATCATTTTCAAGCACCATTCTGACCTCATGTGCAACTTTCTTTAAATTATTTTCTAACTCCTGTGACTGTGTCTTATCTAGCTGTATTGTTCCATCTTTATTTCTCCAAATGAAAGTGTGCCAGCTCATTTGGAAGACAGGACTTTCCTGAATGCATATTTCATTTTAATGCACTTTATTCAAATTAATTACCTCACATTTAAGAAAAAGAAGTGGCATGGAACTCATATTCATTAAATCACAAAGCATTCTCTATTTTAATTAAAGTGACATTTTCCTTGATCTTTTTTATACAATACCATCTGTGATTTTTGCAGAAAAAAAAATCAGCCAGGGGCTCTAAGTCTTATAAATATAGGGAAAAAAAATCAACTATGAAGATCACACATCTCGTTAGACTTATCAAACTTGTTTGTGTTTTATTCACCAATTAGTTATCTTCTGATTTATTTTTTATATGCCACTAATGATACTTGTATCATCTATTCTTAGGTCTTCAAATTCTGTAAATTAAGGTGTCTATTTTCCAGCTAAGTAGGGTTTCTTTAAGAGTACAAAACAACTGGGTTTATTTCTGTGCCACAGGTATTATCTCTGAGGTATAATCAAATGGGTATATTTGTGTTGCATAGGAGTCATTTGTGCATAAAAAGGCAGAAAACGTGAGTGGAGGATATTAGATAAACCAGGGAAGAGATGAGAGCGCACTAGGGAAAATTATGTTTATTGATCTGAATAAATAAAGAGACTGAGTAGAAAATCAGAAACTCATAATTAGAGGGGCATTTTTGATATAAAGAAGGTCATTTTCAAAAAAGAAAAATGTCTGTCTTTTTTTTTCAAAAATACTGTTTTGAACAAGATTTTGTAATTTGGACGTTTTGTTTTTTGGTCTATTTTCAAAAAAAAAAAAAAAAGTCCAAGTGTAAAATGCACAAAATCAAGCCATTCGCATGTAGGAGGAGCCAGCATTTTTAGTGGACTTGTCCCCCAGACATCCCAGAAAAGCAATAGGGCACCCTAGGGGACACTGTAGTGGACTTCATAAAAAGCTCCCAGGTACACATCTCACCATTGCTCCCTTATCTTGTCTACTGAGCCCCCCAAAACCCACCACCCCCAACTGTACACCACTACTATAGCACCTATATGTGGGTTTCTGGTGAGTTTGGGAGGGCTCACAGTTTCCTCCACAAGTGTAACAGGTAAGGGGATGTATGGGCCTGAGTCCTCCTGTCTGCAGTGCACTTCACCCACCACCACAGTACTCCAGAGACCTGTATGATTTTATAATGGATCTGAGTATAATATCTGAGGCTGGAAAAGATGTTAGCAAGTAATGTTTTAAATCACATTTTTTGGGGGTGGGAAGGAGTTAGTGACCACTGGGGGAGCAAGATGAGGTCATCCCTGATTCCTTCCAGTGGCCATTTAGGGCACCTTTTTGTGTCTTTTCATCATAAAAACAGGTCTTGCTCAAAACATTTTAGTTTTAGTCCTGGGCAGTTTAGCCTTTTTCCATTATGACTGAAAAATGTCCAAGTGTTAGGAACACCCAGATCCTGACCTAAACACACCTCTGACACGCCCTCTTGTGATTTGAATGCACTTCTTATGGACGTCATAGAAAAACATCTAAAAATTGATTTGGAAAATACTGATTTTGACATTTTTGTGAGAAAAACGTCCAAATGCAGGTTTATGCCACTTTTTGGATGTTTTTCTCTTTTGAAAATGAGCTCCTTAGTCAGATAATGGAAGAGAGGAGGACGAATTCTTCCCTAATGTGAGAAACTATGTTTATCCCATAAACAACCATCTTAATTTTTTTATGCATTGAGTTTAGATACATGAATTGCTCAAAAAGATAATGAAAAAACTACTATTTAAAAAGACCGGTGACAATTTGAGTGCTTGATTCTTGAAGCTAGAATTTTCAGCTTTGAGTTGCAGTGCTGAGGTCTTTGAAAGATTAATAATATACTTTACTGGTGGAAGAGCGGTTTAGACTCTAGTACACATTTCTATGTTGAGTTTATATAGGTTACAGAAGTAGGAATTGAGACGTAGAGGTCAGTGCGTCTCAATTTTTACCTATATTTTAGAACAGAATCTGTTGATGTACAGTCTGTTCTAAAATACAGGGAAGTGCATATTTATACAATAGGTGCATGCAGCATAAACATACAGATTTAAAAAATATATATACCACCCCATATTTAGAATGATTTAAGCCAGCTGAAGTGGCTCCAGCCCACTTAAATTGCTGGGCTGCCCAACCTCCAACATTCAGCAGCACTAAAATAAGCAGTGCCACTGAATACTACCTCTGACAGCCCACAAAAAAATGGGCAGGTAAGGGATGGTACAGGGGGTAACCAGGGGAGCCAGGGGTTATGTGGGTGTCGGCAATAAAACTTATGTTTTTTGACCATAAGCTACTATTGGACTTTTTGCAGGCAAAGGAAGAATTGACGATACATGTTCAAAATCCTAAAGATTAGTGTTCACTGTTTAGATAGTCTATAGACAGTCTGAGATGTTAGGTCTGGATAGTGTTCTATCTTGTTTTATATATATATATATATACTAGTAAAAAAGCCCCGTTTCTGATGCAAATGAAACGGGGGCTAGCAATGTTTTCTTCTGTGTGCATGTGGGAGTGTGTGTGTCCCTGCCCTCTGCCCTCTCTCCCCTCCCCCCTCTGAGTCCTTCACTGTTACAGAGCCAGCGATTTGATTTTGTGCTCTGCTGTTTTCCTTCACTGATTGTGTTACAGAGAGGGCGGGGCAGACACTCATAGGGAAACCGGATATCTCGCCCCTTCACACTTCCGGCTGGAGGCTTCATAGAACGTTGGAGGTGCCTTTTATATATATATATATATATATATATATATATATATATATATATATATAATTTATTTATTTATTGCATTTGTATCCCACCTTATCCCACCTATTTGCAGGCTCAAAGTGGCTTACATAGTTTTGTTATACACAGTTAATCCTGGATGTCAGGTACAATTATTGTTGTGCAGAGATTAAATAGCGGAAGAAGTAGAGAGAAGAAGGAAGGAATTTAGTAGGAATATTAAACGATGGGTTTTCTTAGACAATGGGTTTTCAGAGGAGGATTAGTACAGTTCTGGGTTTTCATTGTAAGCTTTGCTGAAGAAATACATTTTGAGGGATTTACGAAAGATAGTTGTTTCGTTGATTGTCTTCAGGTCTCTAGGTAGTGCGTTCCATAACTTTGTGTTCATGTAGGAGAAGGTGGTATCATGCATCATCTTGTATTTTAGTCCTTTGCAGTTGGGGAAGTGCAGGTCAAGAAATATAATGTTTTTCTTTTTCCTTGGATCTATTACCTTTATTGAGGATGGAAGACTACTTTCTGTTGTGGTTTGACTGAAAATTTTCCTTATGACTTTGATTTGTGATTTCTCTTGTCACAATCTGGAAACTGGTGATACAATATGATTGTAAGCATAATAAAAAAACATAAATAAAATAAAATATGTGTATATCTAGACAGCAAAAAGGTGCCTACTTGGCCTTCACACACAGGTGATCTGTTATAAGATTACTCTCCACATGGGCCTGCCCAAGAAATATGAAGAGAAGTATAATGGCAAAGAAAACACAAAAAGATAACATGAAAGGTTGGCTCAGAAGTAAGTATCTCTTTGTACAGATTTTGATAAAGAGAAAGGTAAAACCAATACTGCCTTTATTTGCATTCTATAATCAGATAATCATATATTCAGATTTTAATTGGATTTAGTGTAAAAGAAATGATTAAGGATATATTTTAGTACCTAAGACATATATACCCAACATTTGTGATGGCTTTACTATATTTCAGCTTTCCAAAAGTTCATGTTCATTATTTTTTTTATTTATAGAAATTTTCAAATATACACTACTTCAATAAATTCCATGATAGGAAAAATTGAAAATATTCAAATACAGAAACAAAAAGCACAATAATTAGGAAATATATTATAATTCACCCACAAATTTGGTAATTTGGAGGGGCATAATCGAACGGGGCCGACCATCTATAAGGGCAGCCACCTGTAATGACGGCCCCGTAAAGTGGCGTACCCAACCATATTATCGAAACAAGATGGCCGGCCATCTTTCGTTTCGATAATATGGTCAAGGCCGGCCAAATCGCAACATTTGGGCCGGCGTTAGAGATGGCAGCCATTGGTTTTCGCCGATAATGGAAACTAATGGCGGCCATCTCAAACCCGGCCAAATCCAAGCCATTTGGTAGTGGGAGGAGCCAGCATTCCTAGTGCACCGATCCCCTCTCACATGCCAGGACACCAACCGGGCACCCTAGGGGGCACTGCAGTGGACTTCACAAAATGATCCCTGGTGCATAGCTCCCTTACCTTTGGTGCTGAGCCCCCCCAAATCCCCCCCCTAAAACCCACTACTGTACACTACTACTATAGCCCTTAGGGATGAAGGGGGCACCTGCATGTGGGTACAGTGGGTTTGGGGGGGGGGGTTGGAGAGCTCCCATTTACCACCACAAGTGTAACAGGTAGGGGGGGGGAAGGGCCTGGGTCCACCTGCCTGAAGTGCACTGCACCCACTAAAAACTGCTCTAGGGACCTGCATACTGCTGTGATGGAGCTGGGTATGACATTTGAGGCTGGCATAGAGGCTGGTAAAAAAATTATTTTTATTTTTTTTGGGAGGTGGGAGGGGGTTAGTGACCACAGGGGGAGTAAGGGGAGGTGATCCCCGATTCCCTCCGGTTGTCATCTGGTCAGTTTGGGCACCTTTTTGAGGCTTGGTCATGAACAAAAAGGGATCAAGTAAAGCCGGCCAAATGCTCATCAGGGCCAGCCTTCTTTTTTCCATTATCGGCCGAGGCCGGCCATCTCTTAACCACGACCCCGTCACGCCTTTGGTACACGGCCGACACGCCCCTTTGAACTTTGGCCGGCCCTGCAACAGAAAGCAGTTGAAGCCGGCCAAAATTGGTTTTCGATTCTACCGATTTGGCCGGCTTTAGGAGAAGGCCGGCCATCTCCCGATTTGTGTCGGAAGATGGCCGCCCTTCTTCGAAAATAAGCAGGAAAGACTCCAAGAAAATAAAGACTTATTATTTCCTGATTTTATTTCCTTAACATAAATACATAGTAACATAGTAACATAGTAGATGACGGCAGAAAAAGACCTGCACGGTCCATCCAGTCTGCCCAAGAAATGTGCCACTTCTTTGTGTATACCTTACCTTGATTTGTACCTGTCTTTTTCAGGGCACAGACCGTACAAGTCTGCCCAGCACTATCCCTGCCTCCCACCATCAGCTCTGGCACAGACCATATAAGTCTGCCCAGCACTATCCCCGCCTCCCAACCACCAGACCCGCCTCCCACTACCGGCTCTGTTATCCAATCTCGGCTAACAGAGCCGGTAGTGGGAGGCGGGGCTGGTGGTTGGGAGGCGGGGATAATGAAAAGCATAACCTTCTACCTTCTTTTAGCCCATTCTTACAGTGGAATATAAATCAGGGACCCTTAACTTGGACTTGAACTTCCTCTTTATCTTCTAGAGAATCCATCAATTGTTTCAGATCAAAAAACATATAGGATTTACACTGATATAATACCACACATAAACAAGGAAATTTCAAAACAAAATTTGCCCCAGGAATCAAAACCCTGGACAGAGAGACAGAAAATCCTTGCGCTTCTTTTGAGAAATTCTAGAAAGATCAGGAATAATTTGTACTTTTGATCCATAAAAACGTTATTAATTTGCCTAAAGTAAAGGTGTACAATATTGTTGTGGTCTGTTTCCAATGCAAAAGTCACAACCATAGTTGTTCTCTGAGTAACTACCTCCATGGAGGATTCCAGAAATCCTGTGAGGTCAAAAGAAGGCTGACCAGTTTGTAAATGATTATCTGGCATCTCAAAACATTTCAATGCCATATAATAAGCTCGAACAATTGGTGACAATGACTCAGGTGGTATATTATGAACCTCTTTACAATACTTTCCAACCATATCCACAGGAGTCACTAATGGTGATCTAGGAAAGTTCAAAAAGTGTAAGTTATTGTGCCTCACAAGATTTTCCGTATATTCAACTGTCCACAACCATTTGAGAAATAACCCTAATATCCTCATGTTGTCTGACTAACAAATTCTTTAACAAGGTGTTCAAATCACTCAAAGTCTCCTTGAGAACCTCAAGGGTTTGGCTGCTGGTTTCTGCAACTCCTACAAAATTTCTCCATAAACTTCTTCCTTCCCAACTCGATTAGCTGTAATTGTCAAGGCTGGCAACTCTCTACCTTCTTGGAAATAGCCCCCTCCTTTAGGGTAGATATCACCAGATGCAGGTTCCCTAACAGAGAATCAGACTGCTGGCTCAGCATTTCAGCTTTGGAAAGCTGCTCTGTCTCCACGGGAAGGCTTCTGGGTTGAAGGGGTGAAGTTCTATGCTCAGGGCTTAATGAAGTCCTGTCCTAACTACTGCTGAGCTTGCCAACCCCTGCAAAACAGAAGAAGAAACGGCTATGGGTCTGCTAGATGACCAATAATGCTCCAAAGTCAGGGAATTCCCAGGTTTAGTAGGAGTTGCTCAAGAGACATCCTTCCTTTTACCATGATGGAAGAAGAAACACTACACCAACAACCAGGAGCACAACAGAATGCCTGAACAATAAACCTTCTATGATGCCATCTTGAAAGACAGTAGCTTCATCAATTTTCAGTAAGAAGTGGAAAGGACTCGATAAACATTTGATTCTCAGATCAATTTTTGGCAATAAATCATCCAGACTCTATTAGGATTGCTACCATAACTGGTGACTACGGAGCACTATGGGGAAGAGGGTGAGGAAAGGCCCTCAATACCTGCTGAAGGCTGCCATATTTCTACATACATAACAAATGCAGTATATTTGTTGGCACATTATATCTGGGTTGTTTTTATTTCATTGATTAGCAATTTCCATGCATTATATAGCTATTCATGTTATATGCGTGTGCACACTATCCCCCAAATTCTTTAAATACAGCTTAAAATTGCATGCCAAATTTGGGTATGCAATTTGCATGTGCAATTTAATTGAATAACGAGACAATTAGCACCAATAATTGCATGTTTATAATCGATTATTTGCACCAATTGGCATTAATTGAAATTTACATGCACATTTTTAGTCATGGGAATCTACGCATAAAGGAGTGCGGCCTTGGAAGGGTCATGGACAGATCAAGGATGTTCCTACAATTTATGCACGCTGTTATAGAATAAGGAGTATCCACACCTAATTTAGACACGAGGATTTACTCCAGGGTTTACTTGATGTATATCTTCACATCTAAAGTTAGATACTGATCCTGACGCTAAGTTTATTCTAACTTTCAGTGCTGTTAATAGAACAGTTCTTAACACATTATTTTTTGGCACCAGTTTTTCAGCACTATTTATAGAGAGGTGTGGTAGCCATGTTAGTCCACTTTTAAAGGTAATCAATAGAAATAAAACATGGAAAGAAAATAAGATGATACCTTTTTTATTGGACACTAGTAAACAAAGGCCCGTTTCTGAGAGCAATGAAACGGACGCTAGCAAGGGTTTCATGGTAGTGTGTATGTCTGGGAGAGTGTGTGTGTGAGTGACTGTGTGAGAGAGAGACAGACAGCATGAATGTGGTAGTGTGTGTGTGAGAATGAGAGTGTGTGGCAGGGTTCCCCCTCTTTCTTTCCCCCCCCTGTGTTCCCTCCCCACCCCCGTCATTCCCCCCTTTCCTCCCCTCCCCCCTTCCCTGCCTGAGGGTGGTGAATCCCATTCCCTCAACCTTTCAGGGTCATCCGTCGCCTTGTGTTGTTCAATCTGGCTCCCTCCCTGCTGCCACTGCCAGCATGATGCATCTGGCTCCCTCCCTTCTTCCCTTGCACCACGTTGAGGCTGGCTGGCTGGCTCCCTGAGAAGTTGAAGCTGGCTGCCTGCTCGCCTGTCTCCCTCTCACCTTTTGGATGTCTCCGTTTCAGGGGGAAGATGTGTTTGTTTTTTGCAGGAGCGGGGTCATGTTGTTTGTGAGTGTCGTGTGTGGCGGGGGGAGGGGGCAGGACCGTCATCCGCGCCGCTGTTGTTCCTTGGGGGGGTAGGTCCGACGTGGTTCTGGCGGCGGGTGGTTCATTTCTGGTGAGGGGCAGGAGCGACACGGTTTGTTAGCCCTGCATGGCTCGTCGCGGTGTTGCCTGGTTCGTGGCGTGCGCCGCTGTTGTTTCCGTTGTCGTAGCTCTGTGTGGGTGGCGGTTTTCGTGCCCCGCCCTCGACGTCATCGCACAAATGACCGTGACTACATTTAGTCACAGGGACAGGCATTAGGCTTGTTCTATAAACCACGCCTAACTTTAGGCATCATTTATAGAAAATGCTTAAGGCCTAGGCATTTTTTTTTCAGTTCTGATTGTTTAGACGTGATATATAGAATTTAGCCCTATATGTGTTTTGCAAAATCCTCCATGCTATGCAGAGCCTTTATAAAATACCTCCAAAACTGAGCATATCCTGATCTGGACATCTCAATACAATACAATACAATTGACTTCTAGTCTGCTACATTTCCAGAGGGTTTAGTGCAGATTACAAAATAAATAATTTCAGTTTCAGTGTTCTATGAAAATGGCCCATCCATTAACCTTATAAAAACGTCATCCCTACCAAATGACCTTCTTCAATCTCCTTTGTCAATTAACCCTATCCTTGCATGCTTTCCGCTCACTAAACTAATATATAAATCACTGATGCTGGCTTTCTTTGCTGGCTATTTGTCAGCAACATTTTGTCCTTAACTAATCTGATGTGGTATCTGTACAATGTTACCTACTTTTATGCAAAGAACAACAATTAAATTCAAGGGTGAACTGAGTGGCTTTGAAGTGAAGGCAAGATATAAAGAACAGACAGTAAACCTTGACATAGACAACTGGAACTGGCATTTGCCGGCACATAATCAGACAAGGAAATAAACTTTTACTAGGCTTTCAAATTTCATTTTTCAAAAGTGCTGATACAGAATCATGTTAACATTTTTATAAAAGGATGACAAGTAATTTCATCATATGAATGCACAGAGCCAATATTCAGCTGACAGGCCACCACATAAAGGTAAGTGGGTAATGTATCTTTCGTGCCTGATATAAACCAACCCTATCCATTTAGGTTGAAATCCTGAATATGTGATACCACTGATATTTAGGTTAGGGCTGTAATTTGTATAGTCCACTTAAATAGATACATTTATCAAGGTCACAGTGGAAGGACTACTCCTGTTCCTTCTTATCTTTCTCAACTTCTAACTAGGGTGTTCTTTTACTAAGGTACACTAGCGATTTTAGGCTCATGGTAAAAATCAGCTGACACTAAATGCTGAGACACCTATATAAATATAATGGATGTCTCAGCGTTTAGTGCCAGCTGGTTTTTAGTGAGATCTAAAAATGCTAGCACACCTTAGTAAAGGGCCCCCTAGATATCATGTTGCTGGTATCATGCTAAAGTTTCCAGCTCCACTTGTCAGGCTGTAGCTTCCAACAATAATAGGATCAGAAAAGAACTCTACCACAATTTTTACAAGTTTAGAGATTATGCCAAACAAGTCAAAAAGCTGACTGGGTTCTTCTCCCCAATTATTGTGTAGTCAGGGTGAGAAAGAAAGATGAAACAATATACTTTCTCACACAGGTACTGTACCAAAAAGACAGTCATACAAGCTTCCTTTTTGTACAATATAAACATGAATTACCTTTCTCTTCCACCTTCTCATAATATGTGGACAATTTCCCAGCAGGCAGTGTGTATGCAAATGAGCTGTAGTAGTTTGCTGATTGAAGTTAGTATATTTGTAAATCCAGTTCACTTTTCTATAGGAGAAATCTCCTCTTCCCACCTTGCACTGTGATAAAGTCACCTCCAGGATAGCTGGGTTAAGGCAGTTTCAGTCTGAAATACAAGTCCCAGAAGGCATTGCAGGCAAGGAGCCAGAGGGGGAGATGAAGAACACGGACTGGACTCCTAGCTGCAATCAGTGAAGACATGGGTGTAAGCTGACAGGTTGTGTAGAGTGGCTGCCACTGGGCAGAAAGAGAGTTAGGAAACCCTGTGTGCAGGAGCTCATCATTGGTCTCATTAGTCTAATGCTCAACTCAGCTGGTTTGGGGTGTGAGGAAGCTAATGGAAGGAGAATGATTGGTTGTGGTAGCTGAAGCCAGGGATTGATTAGGCAGGTGGGAAGGAGTCCCAGGAGTGGAGTTCAGTTCAGGAGAGAGGAGCAGAAGGAGAGAAGCAGTTGCAGGCTGAAAACCCTTGGGCAAAAGGTCCCTAAAGTACTGGCAGTTACAGGCTGAAAACCCTTGGGCAGGGAGGTCCCTAAAGTACTGAAGCAGGCTGAAATTCCTTGGGTGAGAGGAAGTCCCAAAAGTATTGAATTCACTGTGAAGCTGATGCGGGGGAAAACCCTTGGGTAGAAGGAGTCCCTAAAATATTGAACTCTCCTGAAGGTAAAGAGGATAGAAGGTAGAAAATGCTGCTTGGTGACTGAACTGTGATGATGAACTGAAAGAACTGTTTGTCTTGGGAATTGAATTACTGTTATTGTGCACTGGATATAGAGCCCAGACTGAAGCCTGTAAGCCTGTATTGAATCCTGGTATGTGCTATGCTGCTGTTGGAACTGTGTACTAGAAACCTACATGGAATAAAAGTCCTTAAAATTGAAGATACTGGTGGACAATTATTTCTTCATTGTACTGGGAGCCTGTGGCTGGAGGAGATTGTTCTATCCTTGGCTGCACAAGAGAGGCACCTGGTTACAGCACCTAGTAATGAGCCCTCTAACAACGTCTTGGGGGGGGGGGGGGTCTCTTTCACAGACTTTTACAACAGCAAGGCTGGTTTTTCATCTGCACTGAACCCAGCCTTTACCAACCACCATACCTTGGATGGTAATAAACATACACTCCTGACTTCTATATAGGTGATTCAAAGTTGGATGCACATTGGGTACCAATCACAGATCTGTGATCAAATTCATTAGTTAATGAAGACACAACAATCAATAACTGGTGTTAATTGGCAACAATTTGAATAAACATGTGGATAAAGGTGAGCCGGTCGATATTGTGTATCTGGATAAGTGCCTCATGATTGACTCCTGAGGAAATTAGAAAGTCACGGGATAGGAGGCAATGTTCTTTTGTGGATTAAGAACTAGTTAAAGATACAAAACAGACAGTAGGGTTAAATGGTCAGTATTTTCAATGGAGAGGGGTAGATAGTGGGGTTCTGCAGGGGTCTGTGCTCAAGATGTCAGGCATATTTTTCAAGTAAGCTGCACAATTAACATTATATATCCCTCAAGAAGAAGCCTGATAATTGGGTGAAACTGGACCCGTTGGATTGGATTTCTAAAATAAGTGTAAGCTTCATTATTTAAATGAAAAGAAAGTTTGAAAAATTAATAAACTTTTGTAAGGGTTTTTGGACCAATGAATGAAATTGAACCACATTATCCTAAGTAGACAAATACATGTGAAAGTCATTAGCGGTTTTTCTGAAGTCCTTTCCCTTAATTAAAAAATAAAAAAGAGTAAACCAGGAAACTGTTGTACATTTTTGTCCACTGTTTTTCTGGATAGATCTTTTTGCACTTTGTTCTTGGAATTAAGGAGGAGACCTCTCTAATCCCTCTTGCAAAAGGCTAGCCAAAACGAGCACTTTTTAAAAACCTACACAGCCAGGAGCAGCTATAAAGCACAACGTTGACAAAGAGGTTCCTTTGCTGGTTAGGCGAAGGAGCCTTAACTTGGCTGGGCAAAGACAGCAGTGGCAGGGTAAGAGTTAATTGAATTAGGAAGGTGGGAGAGGAGAAGGAAGTTTAGGATGAAAATGGGAACAATGGGTGGCGGTAAAGGCTCCCCCCCCCAAAAAAAAAAATGGCCATGTGGCAAGTGCTTTACTTGTTGCACGGCCATTTCCTGTAGAAAAGCAAGGCCTACTTTTTACCCGAAGCGGTAAAAGGGGGCCTCAGCGTGGGTCAAAAGCACGCACAGATGCCTGCGCAGGCCCCCTTTTGCCGTAGCTTGGTAAAAGGGGCCCTTAATGCACAATGACTGAAAAAAACCCCGCATAGCTTCATTTTATAGGGTCCTTGGAATTTAATTTGACAAATCTTGGCAAATTGTGAAATTGATGAATGCTTTCCTTTTCCGGTTGTTTATGATTATAATTACAATGATGAAGATGATGATTGTTATTATTATTATTATTATTATTATTATTATTATTTCTCTTACAGATTTACACTATTTAAATCAATGTTTTCTTTTGCTTTTCAGTTTTGGTGAATTATCTTTCAGGGGGGCCTTTTACTAAAGATTAGCTTGAGTTATCTGCCGCAGGGCCGATTTTATTCCTACAGGCCCTGCTGAAGATAACTGGAGCAAATCTTTAGTAAAAGACCCCCTCAATTTGCTACTGTCTCTCACAAGCTCTGAGGTCACTAAAATTAAAACAGTGCCACTGTTTTGCCAAGACCCTTCAGTCTTATCCTTCCTTTTTCTTCATCCTCCTGGGTTTAGAGTTAGACCAGCTCTCTCCTACTGAATGACAGCTTTCGCACATTGAACCAGAAAGATGACAACCAATTATGTTGTGATAAGCTAAGAATGATGCACTACAATGACTGTAACACCTCAGCACGAATACAAGAACAGATACTCAAAATGTGATTTTTTTTTATGGACTACTGCTTTTTGAAATCATTTAGGGATCCTTTTACTAAGGTGTGCTGAAAAAAAATGGCCTGCGGTAGTGTAGATGTGTGTTTTGGGCATGCACAGAATTATTTTTCAGTGTACCTACAAAAAATGCCTTTTTAAATTATTTGCCAAAAATGGACGTGCGGCAAAATGAAAATTGTCGTGCATCCATTTTGGGTCTGAGACCTTACCGCAAGCCATTGACCTAGCAGTAAGGTCTCACGCGGTAACCGGGCGGTAATGGCCTACACGCGTCACTTGATGCACGTAGCTGCCACACGTCAGAAAATAAATATTTTTCGGATGCGCATAGCGGATGCGCACCAAAGTTAAAATTACCGCAAGAGCCATGTGGTAACCGGGCGGTAACACCAATTTGGTGCGCATTGGGCATGCATACAGTGGGGGAAATAAGTATTTGATCCCTTGCTGATTTTGTAAGTTTGCCCACTGACAAAGACATGAGCAGCCCATAATTGAAGGGTAGGTTATTGGTAACAGTGAGAGATAGCACATCACAAATTAAATCCGGAAAATCACATTGTGGAAAGTATATGAATTTATTTGCATTCTGCAGAGGGAAATAAGTATTTAATCCCTCTGGCAAACAAGACCTAATACTTGGTGGCAAAACCCTTGTTGGCAAGCACAGCGGTCAGACGTCTTCTGTAGTTGATGATGAGGTTTGCACACATGTCAGGAGGAATTTTGGTCCACTCCTCTTTGCAGATCATCTCTAAATCATTAAGAGTTCTGGGCTGTCGCTTGGCAACTCGCAGCTTCAGCTCCCTCCATAAGTTTTCAATGGGATTAAGGTCTGGTGACTGGCTAGGCCACTCCATGACCCTAATGTGCTTCTTCCTGAGCCACTCCTTTGTTGCCTTGGCTGTATGTTTTGGGTCATTGTCATGCTGGAAGACCCAGCCACGACCCATTTTTAAGGCCCTGGCGGAGGGAAGGAGGTTGTCACTCAGAATTGTACGGTACATGGCCCCATCCATTCTCCCATTGATGCGGTGAAGTAGTCCTGTGCCCTTAGCAGAGAAACACCCCCAAAACATAACATTTCCACCTCCATGCTTGACAGTGGGGACGGTGTTCTTTGGGTCATAGGCAGCATTTCTCTTCCTCCAAACACGGCGAGTTGAGTTCATGCCAAAGAGCTCAATTTTTGTCTCATCTGACCACAGCACCTTCTCCCAATCACTCTCGGCATCATCCAGGTGTTCACTGGCAAACTTCAGACGGGCCGTCACATGTGCCTTCCGGAGCAGGGGGACCTTGCGGGCACTGCAGGATTGCAATCCGTTATGTCGTAATGTGTTACCAATGGTTTTCGTGGTGACAGCGGTCCCAGCTGCCTTGAGATCATTGACAAGTTCCCCCCTTGTAGTTGTAGGCTGATTTCTAACCTTCCTCATGATCAAGGATACCCCACGAGGTGAGATTTTGCGTGGAGCCCCAGATCTTTGTCGATTGACAGTCATTTTGTACTTCTTCCATTTTCTTACTATGGCACCAACAGTTGTCTCCTTCTCGCCCAGCGTCTTACTGATGGTTTTGTAGCCCATTCCAGCCTTGTGCAGGTGTATGATCTTGTCCCTGACATCCTTAGACAGCTCCTTGCTCTTGGCCATTTTGTAGAGGTTAGAGTCTGACTGATTCACTGAGTCTGTGGACAGGTGTCTTTCATACAGGTGACCATTGCCGACAGCTGTCTGTCATGCAGGTAACGAGTTGATTTGGAGCATCTACCTGGTCTGTAGGGGCCAGATCTCTTACTGGTTGGTGGGGGATCAAATACTTATTTCCCTCTGCAGAATGCAAATAAATTCATATACTTTCCACAATGTGATTTTCCGGATTTAATTTGTGATGTGCTATCTCTCACTGTTACCAATAACCTACCCTTCAATTATGGGCTGCTCATGTCTTTGTCAGTGGGCAAACTTACAAAATCAGCAAGGGATCAAATACTTATTTCCCCCACTGTAGGTGCCCATGTGGCCCCTTAAATAGGAAACGTGAAAAGTGGCACAAAGTACAAAACTTTAACATCAAAGTGTTTGCTGTTGAAAATTGGTAAGAACACAATGCTCACTCTCTATTAAAATGATCTCCAGCGAATGTATTTTCAGCTTAGTTTGTAGCATTGTAAATAGACTCACACACAAGAATTTCATCAAATGCAAAGGTATGTTTTCTTTCTTTCTTTCTTTTTTTTGCTTTTGAATTTTTACCCAAATTGCAGTGTCAAAAAGTTCCTGCTTTGGAATTTCAATTTCATAACAACAAATTGCTCCCTAAAAAAAAGGCAAGAGAGTTTTCATACACCCACATGCCCTGTTTTCTCAACTGCACTAAAAGCACACAGTAATTGCCATATGTGGGAATCACAATCATAAAAATCTCCAAAGATTAGATATTGTGGATCATAACACTCAGTGCTGAAAACATCCCATTCAAAACTTTTTTTAATTATTTTTTATCTTTTATTATTTTATTTGTGTTTTTTTTTTTCTTATTTTAAAAGATACAGAGGAAAGACCTCAAAAAGTCTATGGCACTAATGGAATCTTCATAGATACAATATCCAGCAAAACAACCAATCACTGGCCAAAAATCTCCAAATTGTTTTCTTTATTCAATTGAATTTGGATTTCATTTGGTTGTTCTGCTGGATACTCTCTCTATGAAGATTCCATTAGTACTGCATACTTTTTGAGGTCTTTTCCTCCATATCTTTCAAAACAAGAAACAAAGAAAAAAGCAAATACAAAAAAAGAAAAAAAACCTTTTTGATCACAATAATGAAAGCCATTATCTGCCAGATTCTATATATCATGCCATAATTTACATGCAGAAATCAAACCATGTGCATAACTTAACTATTTAACTAGCTAATCAGCACTGTCAACTGGATGTTAACAAGCAATTATCAGCACTAATTGGCTTAATTGAGATTTACGCACACAACTTGCTAAGTGTATTCTGTAACGTGGTGCATGTAAATTCGAAGTCACATAATTGAAAATGGGGTGTGGCTATGGGCAGGGCATTGGCATTTCTGAAATCTATGTGCATTATTATAGAATTCACCCGCTCTGTGCCTAATTTAGGCATCGAGATTTACTAGTTTGTACTCCGTAGAGTTCAAGCGTTTACACACTTTTTATGTCAGTAAGAAGCAGTAAGGTATTATACATTACAAGTATTTCTTTAAGGCTAGCTAAGAATCACCATACATCCAATAGAAGACTTCTGAGGAAGGCCTTTTTAGGCCGAAATACGACTCGTGTCGAGTCTTGAATGTTGCAATAAAGTCTACTGTTTTTGGACATCGTCTGCTGCTCTTTCTTTTATCATCCTCGCTGTGTTTGACTTCTTTGTGATTACTGTCCACTGTTGAATGTACAGTATATATTTCTACCGGTAGGATACTAGAGGCTTTCCAGGGCTGGGATAGGTTGAGAAGGCAAGTAGGTGCATAGCATTATTTATTTGGATTTGCTCACACCTTTTTTAGTAGTAACTGAAGTCAAGTTGCGTTCATTTAATTATTTCATTCATTGCGTATATGCCGCTCAAGCCAAGACTAGATCAAAGTGTCTTACAGTAAAGAAGAAGTAGGACAATTTTCTAGAATATAAAATGCTAATAAAACCATTATAAAATAGGTAAAGGTACAAAAAAGCACAGTAAGAAGCTTAATTGATTTGCAGAGTAACAGCGTTCATAATTAACTTATCTGTATATAGTGATTCCTAGAAAGCACAGTAGAGATCTTAAGAAAATGTGCAAAATAGCCATGTTTTCCCCAAAAGTTTCAGAATAGTGTATAATTAGTCTTACTACATATATACAAACGTAATTCATCCCCCCACTTAGGACCCTGTTCACAAAGGTGTGCTAGCATTTTTAGCATGTACTAACCATGTAGGTGCCTATAATATTCCTATGGACATCTACACGGTTAGCATGTTTTTGAAGTTGTTTTTTTTGGGGTGGGAGGTGGTTAGTGATCACTGGGGAAGTCAGGGGAGGTCATCCCTGATTCTCTCCGGTGGTCATCTGGTGAGGCACCTTTTTGATGCTTGGTCGTGAAAAAAATGGACCAAGTAAAGTCAGCCAAATGCTCGTGAGGGACGCCCTTCTTTTTTCCATTATCGGCAGAGGATGCCCATCTGTTAACCACGCCCCCATTCTGCCTTCCGTACACTGCCAACACGCCCCCTTAAACTTTGGTCGTCCCTGCGACAGAAAGCAGTTGAGGACGCCCAAAAACGGCTTTCAATTATACCGATTTGGCCGGCCTTAGGAGAAGGCCGGCCATCTCCCGATTTGTGTCGGAAGATAGCCGCCCTTCTCCTTCAAAAATAAGCAGGATAGGCACCTCTGTGTGTCCAACACGCATCAGTGTGGAACTATCACCCGGCAACTGTGTGGCCCAGGTGTTAATTCCATTTTTTATGTGCGTCCGATACGCACGTCGACAAAAAAAAAATTTTCTGACACGTGGCGATAACCGGGCAGTAATCAGCAGTGTATGCGCACTGACAATTACCGCCCGTTTAATGTGTGAGACTTTAACGCTAAGTCAATGGGTGGTGCTAAGGTCTCAGGGCCAAAATGGACACGTGCCAATTTTTATTTTGCCACATGTCTATTTTGCCCCCTCCCCCCCAAAAAAAGGTCTTTTTTGCCGGCCTGCTGAAAAATGGACCTGCTCGTGTCCAAAACATGCGCTTAATCTAAAACAGGTCATTCTTCAGGACACCTTAGTAAAAGGACCCCTAAAAGATTTTCATGTGGGTCTTTATAGAATAGCATTTAGCAAGATGCACAGATTGTAATTGATTGTTGGCACCCAATTATTGCTAGTTAATGGCTTACTACTCAATTAAGATGCATGCGTAACTTTGGCACACAATTTTGGCCACCATTTATAGAATCCAGGGGATTGTATACAAGTACTTTCTCTGTCTGTAGTGGGCTCAAAATCTAACTTATTGTATCAGGGGTAATAGAGAGTTAAGTGAGTTACTCAGGCTCACAAAGGCACTACAGGGGGAATTGAACTTGGTTTCCCTGGTTCTCAGACCACTGTACTAACCATTAGGCTACTCCTCCACTCCACTGGTCAGTTATGTGCAATGTGATATGAAAATGAACTATATCCTCAGGATGTGGCACTCCTGGTCTCACCAACCTCATGAAGAAGTTGGTTCTGAAGATATGCAAGGTCTCCCTCCCCAGACCCAGTAGAGAAGTTCCCTCCTCCTCCTCTCAGACTTGAATACAGAAGTGTCCTCACATTCTCTCACCTAGTGCAAAGGCTCCCTCCCTCTTACCCTCCCCTCCTCCTCAGATCAATTTTCCCAGGTAGAAGGCTTTGAAATTGTGTTAATAAACTTAATTTAAATGGAAGATCATTTCTTATTGGATTCCAGCTAAAAGGGGATCAGGAGGACTATCAACAGCTCTTTCCTAATGTCCACTGGCAGAACAAAGGCAGTGTAATGAAGGTCTCATGAATAACAAAACAGAAGTGTAGAATTTCCCTTCTTTACTGTGGCACTTTTCAAGAAGACTTTAATTCAACAGGTGAATAATTTATGCATGTTTTTTTCTGTACAGACAATGCACACAGGTTAAAATGCGACATGGCAGGACTAAACCTTGCAAAAGTTCCTATGTTAAAAGTGCATTCATAGAGTCCCAGAAACTACAATTTATTTCTCCAAACAGAATTAGAGGCTCATTTTCAAAGCACATAGACTTAAAAGTTGCATATGTTATGATGTAACTTTGTAAGTCTATGTTGAAAGATAGGAAGCAGAGAGTAGGATTGCGTGGCCAGTATTCTCAGTGGAGGAGGGTAGTTAGTGGGGTCCCGCAGGGGTCTGTGCTGGGTCCGTTGCTTTTTAATGTATTTATAAATGACCTAGAGATGGGAATAACTAGTGAGGTAATTAAATTCGCCGATGACACAAAATTATTCAGGGTCGTCAAGTCGCAGGAGGAATGTGAACGATTACAGGAGGACCTTGCGAGACTGGGAGAATGGGCGTGCAAGTGGCAGATGAAGTTCAATGTTGACAAGTGCAAAGTGATGCATGTGGGTAAGAGGAACCCGAATTATAGCTACGTCTTGCAAGGTTCCGCGTTAGGAGTTACGGATCAAGAAAGGGATCTGGGTGTCGTCGTCGATGATACGCTGAAACCTTCTGCTCAGTGTGCTGCTGCGGCTAGGAAAGCGAATAGAATGTTGGGTGTTATTAGGAAGGGTATGGAGTCCAGGTGTGCGGATGTTATAATGCCGTTGTATCGCTCCATGGTGCGACCGCACCTGGAGTATTGTGTTCAGTACTGGTCTCCGTATCTCAAAAAAGATATAGTAGAATTGGAAAAGGTACAGCGAAGGGCGACGAAAATGATAGTGGGGATGGGACGACTTTCCTATGAAGAGAGGCTGAGAAGGCTAGGGCTTTTCAGCTTGGAGAAGAGACGGCTGAGGGGAGATATGATAGAAGTGTATAAAATAATGAGTGGAATGGATCGGGTGGATGTGAAGCGACTGTTCACGCTATCCAAAAATACTAGGACTAGAGGGCATGAGTTGAAGCTACAGTGTGGTAAATTTAAAACGAATCGGAGAAAATTTTTCTTCACCCAACGTGTAATTAGACTCTGGAATTCGTTGCCGGAGAACGTGGTACGGGCGGTTAGCTTGACGGAGTTTAAAAAGGGGTTAGATAGATTCCTAAAGGACAAGTCCATAGACCGCTATTAAATGGACTTGGAAAAATTCCGCATTTTTAGGTATAACTTGTCTGGAATGTTTTTACGTTTGGGGAGCGTGCCAGGTGCCCTTGACCTGGATTGGCCACTGTCGGTGACAGGATGCTGGGCTAGATGGACCTTTGGTCTTTCCCAGTATGGCACTACTTATGTACTTTGAAAATGAGCACCTTAAACACACACAATACCTACTCTCATATATTCTGGAGTAGCTGCACCAGAGGAAGGAAGACACTAATCCACTAATTCTATAAACTTGCATGCCCAAATTTAGACTTATCCCTGGGTTCTATTTAAGGCATGGAGAGAAGTGTGCATTAAATTGGGTATGCACCCAATTTACATGCATTACTTAATTGAGTAAAGAGTCAATAAGTAATGATAAATAGCTGATAACCAATTATCATCACAAATTGGCATTAATTGGAAGTTACGTGTGCTTCTTTTTAGGCATATTCTAGAAAGAGGCGTGCATAAGTTCTCATGCACAAAGTTGAAAAGGGGGCGTGGCCATGGGAGGAGTGTGGGCGTGTTGAGGCATTACTCAAATTTATGCATGCTGTTATAGAATTTTGGGGTGCAGGTATTTACACTAGGTTTTCAGTGGTGTAAATGGCCGCATCTAAATGCTGGAATGTTTCCGGCCGTATGTGTTATTCTATACCCCATGCCTAACTTTAGGCACATTATACAGAAGCTCTTTTTTTAGATGCGTCTAGATTTTAGACACCATTTACAGAATTTGGCCCATACCCCGGGATTCTAGATATAGCACCTTAAGTTCTGCACAGAACTCAAAGCGTATTCTATAACAATGCATGAGAGGTCATGGCAGCCATTTTGTAAAGGTGCTGCAAGGGACAAAAGCGAGGGGGCACTGCTCCTGCCCCCAATGACCACCACTGGACCACCAGGGATTAAGGTAGGCCTGGAGGGGCCCTGCATAGACTCCGGTGGGGGGGGGGGGGGATAAATGGCATTTACAGAGGGGGAGTGACTTGTGGACTAGGGTTGGGGGGTAGAGGAAGGGGTGTGACGCATCAGGAGCTAGGGGGGATTTCAATTTTAAAAATATATTGGTAATATTTAATGATTTTAGTCTGATATGTTTTCAATAAAGTCTCTTCCAGTTTGGCCATGAAAATCCACTTTTCTGTATCAAGCTGCAGAGTTTTGTAATTCTTTTCTTTTAAGAATTTGTGGTTATCTTCAGTTTAAGAAAGCCCTTAAGACATTTATTTTTAATACATTTTATTTACTTGTGGTAACCGAGGGTTTTCTTTTAGGGGGAAACAGTGGCGTAGCCATGGGTGGGCCTGGGTGGGCCTAGGCCCATCCACTTTGAACTCAGGCCCACCCAGTAGCAGCACATCTATGATGTGGTTGGCAGAGATTCCGAAGCCCCACTAGCTGAAAACTCCCAACAACTGTCCCTCCTGCATACTGTGTAAATAGCAGATTTTCACCTGCAGGGAGCAGCGACTGATACATAGTGCTCACACCAGCCCCATAGCCTTCCCTCTGACGTATTCCCGCCTATGCAGAAACAGGAAGTTGCAGCAGTGGGAAGGCTGTAGGGTCAACATGACCAGTGTGTATTAGTTGCTTCTCACTGCCAGTGAAAATCTATTTAAAAGGAATGCGGGAGAGGGGGGATGTTTGAGACCATATGGCATGCAGGCGAGAGAAGGAGAGACCAAATCACCTGTAGGACTGGGTGGGGTTCTTCTGCCCACCTATCTTGGGCCCAGGCCCACCCAAAATTGGATGTCTGGCTACGCCCCTGGGGGGAAAGCATTGTATAATCTGTTTTTAAACATTGTAATTCCCGATGTTTGTTCAGTTTTTGTCTGTTGTTACCTGCAGCGAACTTTGTGGTGTTTTGCGGGTTATAAGACTGTAGTAGTAGTAATAATAATAATAATAAAAGTTTGCCATATTGTGGTGACATCCTGGTGCTTGTGCCCGTAGCAGTGCCCATGATTTGTAGATAGATGAATAGATAAGGATGGGCTTTGAATGTAAATTTTAAGGGGCTTCAACATTAGCTTCAGAACTTTTAGTACAAGAAGAAAGTGCTGGGCAGACTTATATGGTCTGTGCCCAGAGAATGGCAAGGAGAAATCAAACTCAGGTATATATATAAAGTATAGCATATCAAATAAAATGAGCTTATCTTGTTGGGCAGACTGGATGGACCGTACAGGTCTTTATCTGCCGTCACTTACTATGTATCGTGGAGCATCCTATTCCATTGAAGCTGAAGTAGTTGCGGGTTAGGATGAATTTGATGAATTTGTGATAGTTTCTGGTATATATTTATGGCCCATAGTAGATACCTTAGAAATTGTCACATGCAGTTACACCATCTGCATAGAGAATGCTGCAGTATAATGATTCTACATACATTCCCCTTGATATGCAGGACTACTTAACCAATCAGGAACAGACGCTGACTGGTTAAATAGCATAGCAGTGTCTTTTTGGCAATATTTAGCAGGAGATAACCAGTTCTCTCCCACCGAATAACCACAGTTAGCCAGTTAGATGTTGATATTCAGTGGAAAAACTGCCTATGTTAGCAGTCGAAATAAGTATATAACATAAGTACATAAGTAATTCCACACTGGGAAAAAATCAAGGGTCTATCGAGCCCAGCATCCTGTCCACGACAACGGCCAATCCAGGCCAAGGGCACCTGGCAAGCTTCCCAAACGTACAAACATTCTATACATGTTATTCCTGGAATTGTGGATTTTTCCCAAGGCCATTTAGTAGTGGTTTATGGACTTGTCCTTTAGGAAACCATCTAACCCCTTTTTAAACTCTGCCAAGGTAACCGCCTTCACCACGTTCTCCGGCAACCAATTCCAGAATTTAATTATGCGTTGGGTGAAGAAAACTTTTCTCCGATTTGTTTTAAATTTACTACACTGTAGTTTCATCGCATGCCCCTTAGTCCTAGTATTTTTGGAAAGTGTGAACAGATGCTTCACATCCACCTGTTCCACTCCACTCATACATTTACAAAATAGTTTGTAAATGGCCTGGCATTGAATATCTGGGTTTAATGACAGAGGTGGACAGCAAAAGCACTACCCAGCACCGGCTGAATATTGGTCCCATTATTACCAGGAAAGTGCTAGGTAGTAACTGCTTGGTACTTTTTAAATTTGTTCTGAAAGTCCGTATTGTCTTGCATGAAGCTCTGTTTTGTACATTAGGTCTATAGGTCAAGTTATTCACTCTATAACAGTGCCAATACCAGAAATGCTTGGACTGCCTGGGTTTCCAGGTTTATGGATCCTAGATAGCATGTAGAATGTACAAACAGAAGAATAGCTTGATACAAGTTGCATTAAATATAGATGTACGTGCTTTGGAAGTGTTTTGATAAGATTTCTCAGCTGTTTTGTATAATCCTGTGTGCATTCTTCAGTCAGTTTCCTATGGTATGTGAGAGCTGTCTGTGTCTTTCAATATCTTTTAGTGTGTCCATAATCATTACAGAGCCTCCTTTGTCTGCAGGTGTGATGATAATGTTTAGGATTTTTATAGGCTTTTTTATGGCAGCTCTTTCTTGTAGAGGGAGGTTGTACAGCATTTTCTTTTGATTCCTGGAAAGTTCTGATTTCATCCTGTGCCTGAAACTCCCTATGTAGATGTTCAATTTATTGTTTTATCCATTGTGTAGGATGAAATGTGTGCTTTTCGTTTTAAAATTGCATTCAAATCTGTTGGGGTCTCTCTTTTGTGGAAACGCAGAGCGGAGTATAGTTGGATTTCATCTAGTTTACTGGAAAGGCAATACGAGAGCCCTTTAGACAGTACTAAGATCTCATGCTGTGATCATCCTAGTTGGAGAGGTTTCTTATCCCCATTTGATTTTATACTTCCATCAGGGCGGACAGTGGGAATTTGCCTGTAAGGGTTCCGCTGCCTCTCATGTTTTCTTTGTATGTTTGAATTTTGATGTTCATAATTCTCAGATGGATTGAAAATTATGCCCAGGTTGTTTAGGTCAGCTCCCTAAGGTACTGCGCTGGTAATCCAGGATGGGGTGTTGTTTTCTCCATGATTGTGGAGGATAAACCCCAGCTTTTGTTTGTCTCAGCAATAGAATGTTGATTTTTTTTTTCCCTGATTGGATTATTTGCACTTCTTTCTTCAGTTAGTTCATAAGGTACTCTAGGAATTTTGTTCCTGTGTAGTCTTTATATTGTAAAATCCTCCAAAAAAAGTAGATTCAAGCACAGCATCAGAAAATATTTTTTTCACAGAGAAGGTGGTAGATATATAGAATGGTTTCCCTGGAGGTGATGGAGACAGAGTAATGGAATTCAAGAAAGCCTGAAGCCAGAACAAATGACTCTATGTTGTTACATTACATTACATTACAGCAAGCTTATATACCGCTCTTTACCAAATGGTTCTGAGCAGTTTATAATAACAAAAAACCAAAGCAGACCCTTGGGAAAAATTACAAGCATATCAAAATATATAAACAAGATTGGAATCTCTTACTGATTTTCATCATAACTCCTGTCTGAGTATGCAATAAAACATTACAATGAATCCAGAAGTCTCATAAAGAGTAGTTTTCAAGCTTTTCCTAAACTCGGATAGCTGATTAAAACAAGAAAATACCTGCTTCCAAATCTTAGCAGTTTGTACAGCAAGTAACTTGCCATAAATGGAGAATCCCTTGATAGAAGGTAGAGTAATGTAAGAGAAGTTGCAAATTCTCCACAACTTATTAGATTTACTAAATTCAGTAAGAGAAACTAAATGGTCTGGACAGACTCCCGACAAGATTTGAAATAGCATACAACATAATTTGAAATGAATTTGTGCTTGTATTGGCAGTCTGTGTAACTTCAGATAGTAAACCGAGATCCTATCAAATTTCTGCAAGGAAAATATTAATCTAACTGCAGTGTTCTGGATAGTTTGTAATTTTTGAAGTAACTGCTTCATAGACCCCCAAATAAACTTTTTTGAGGCTTGGTCCAAAAAATAAATGGACCAAGTGAAGCCGGCCAAGTGCTCGTTAGAGCCGGCCTTCTTTTTTCCATTATCGGCCGAAGCCAGCCATCTCATAATCAATCCCCCGTCCTGCCTTCCGTACCCTTGCGAGCCGGCTCCAGCACACCACGCCCTTGGGGGACTGAGAGGAAGTGAAGGGCAAAAAAAGTGCCGGTACACTGTACCATTGCGTACTGGCACAAAAAAAGCACTGCTTATATAGTAACGTAAAGGCATTTGCCAATTCGGTTGATAACAAATACAAGGTTGTATTGTGGTCAATGAGGTATGTATAAAAGTCAAGCGTCCTGAGGGTCAAAGGGAATAAGGATTGTCATTGTCCAGTATGATCATTGGATATGCTGTGTTCCTAGGTATGGGGATTTAAGTTGGATCGGTGGGATAGGCCTTTTTGAAGAGGTGGGTTTTTTGTGATTTCCTGAATTTTAGGTGATCGTGGATTGTTTTCACTGTTTTGGGGAGTCCATTCCATAGTTATGCGCTTATGTAAGAAAAGCTGGATGCTTAAGTTGTTTTGTATTTAAGTCCTTTGCAATTTGGGTAATGTAGGTTTAGGTATGATCATGATGATCAGATTCTGTTTCTGTTTGGTAGATCTATGAGGTCTGTCATATATCCTGGGACTACGTCATAGATAATTTTGTGGACCAAGGTACAAAACTTTGATTAGTGAAACATATAAGACAGGGCAATTCCATGAAGGATCTTAAATACCAAACAGCACAGTTTAAAAGAAATCCTGGCCTCCACAGGTTGCCAGTGAAGCTTAACATAGTAGGGTGTAATCCTTTCAAATTTCTTTAATAAACAGAGCAACTGAAGAGCTGCATTTTTGTAGTTTGAACTTCTTTAATAAATTCTTGCGGGAGCCTAAGTAAATTATGTTGCAATAATCTAATTTAGGCAGTATTAGATCTTGTACTACTAATCTGAATTTATCCTGGGTCAAATATTTCTAAATTCAAATAAAGATTATGCATCAGCCAAAAACAACGCCTAACAAGAGTGTTTGTTTGGGCTTCCAAAGTTAAATTCTGATCAAGAATAATGCCTAGATCTCAAGTTTAATCACCCTGCATCTTACTGATGTGATCCTTTCCAGGTTTGATATTAGCAAGTTTCAGCTTTCAGCCTCACCTTTCACGGAAACATTTCTTCAGGTCACTCAGATATTAATGAGTGTGTTCTTGATGTAGAGTGGAGTGAGAAATGATGACGGAAAGAACTTGACACTGCTCTGACCTCTGTGGGTGATTGAGCTCAACTTCCTAATGCTAATGGCATTGAAAAGTGGAATTGTTATTGTCCTTTTAGCTTCACAATACATGCCAAACAGGTATACAACATAGCACAGAAGGATTTATCTATGCCTTCCTTATACTGTACATTTGTGACAGTGTTCATGAGTATTTAAACAATGATATCTATCAAATGTATGGACGCAATTTGTATACCTGGTGTTTATCCTGTGTTAGTATATCTTGGTTCAGTTTTTACATCCTTATAACTACAGTATTACAGTCCTGCTGTAAAACTAGGTTTTGCTATTTTAAGATTGAAATTGCAAAGCAGAAATCAAATCCAAAGGGACTAAGATTATGTTGGTGTACTTGAAAAAAAATATTTAACAGAGGTCCTCCTAATATACTGTATCTCAGAATGCTTTCAGAAATACCAAAAGGACCTCCCTATCCACCAACGACATCACCACCACCACCACTCAGTTCTAGGATGATTTAGATGTACTGAAATCAACAGCTGGTGGTTAATGGGCCATATCTAATATCAGGACTTGAAAAGAACACTTCACATTGAAGTAGGGCTTTAAAAATTAGTGGATAGCTGCTTTGTAGCTTTCATTGTTCAGCTGGGTACTTCATAGCACTGATTCTAGAATTATTTGAAAATTTACTAGATAAAAGAATCTGTCACCCAAACATTCAATGGCCCACGCAGTTTGGCAGTCAGTCAAAGCCACAGTCAGCCAGGGAGAGGAAGAAGCAGCTAGTGGTGAGCCAAAAACAGCAGACAGAATTCTAGATAGACTATGCTGCTGGTCAGGAAAGATATGTTATTGCTCACCTAGATTTAAACCTGTGCTGGAAGAAAGTACGGGGGGCCCTTTTACTAAGGTGCAGGAGGGCTAGCGCAAGGGCATGCCAAAATGGCACGACCGCCAGGCTAGAATGTTCACGCCAAATCCCATGGTAGAAAATAATTTTCTATTTTCTACTGCGGGGGGGTTCCCAGTGGTAATCAGCAGTTGGCGTGCATTGCATAGTTACTGCATGGGAAGCGCTTGAGCCCTTACCGCTAGGTCAATGGGTGGCAGGTAAGGGCTCAGGCCGTAAATAGGCGCACGCTAGTTTTAATTTCAGTGCATTCCCATTTTCCTGCCCATTAAAAAAAGCCCTTTTTTCCCAGCTGTGGTAAAAAAATGGCACAGCGCACGCCCAAAATACGCACCCACACTACCGCAAGCCACTTTTCACCGTGGCTTAGTAAAAGGACCCCTAAAAGATTTTCCATCGGTATATATGAAAAAAATTCCATTTGATTATTTTCCCTGCCACCAAATGTGGATAAAAAGTCTATGCACTGTTTCTAAGCACTGTCTGAACGTCTGGCCCGTAGGTTTTCTGTAGAATCTTCCAGATAAACCTGGCTATGTGAGTGCCTTATTTTTTTTTTTCAATTGCTTTATTTACAATACAATAAGTACTTCTACCCCACAAGTTCCGATAAGTCCTATGCAGTTTACAAGTCAAAGAAACTGGATGTTCCCAGGAAAACTACAACTGAATCTAATAATTATTTACAATACATTATTGAAACGAGTTGTTGAAAAGATAAGATTTGAGAACCCTTCTACAAGAATTATAAATAAGTAACTTTCCTGATACTGAATGGCAAAGGGTGGATTAGAATGAAAACTAAACCATTGAATACTTTCTTATAGACTACCTATTCTGGACTTGGATATTGCTATAATAAAGGAAGCCTGTCTGAAAGAGCCCTGTTCTTGCAAGTGAGATGTACAAGGTTAACCAAATACTCTGGAGAAAAAACATGGATGATAAGAACAGTCATGGTACACAGTTTTAAAACAGTGTAAACCTTACTACTACTACTACTTATCATTTCTATAGCGGTACTAGACGTACGCAGCGTTGTACACTTGAACATGAAGAGACAGTCCCTGCTCGACAGAGCTTACAATCTAATTAGGACAGACAAACAGGACAAACAAAAGATAAGGGAATATTAAAGTGAGGATGATAAAATAAGGCTTCTGAACAAGTGAGTAAGGGTTAGGAGTTAAAAGCAGCATCAAAAAGGTGGGCTTTTAGCTTAGATTTGAAGACGGCCAGAGATGGAGCTTGACTTTCCGGCTCTGGAAGTCTATTGCAGGCATATGGTGCTGCAAGATAAAAGGAACAGAGTCTGGAGTTAGTGGTAGAGGAAAAAGGTGCAGATAAGAGAGATTTACCCAGTGAACCCTGTTCCCGGGGAGGAATGTAGGGAGAGATGAGAGTGGAGAGGTACTGAGGAGCTGCAGAGTGAATGCACTTATACTGTAGGTCAATAAGAGGAGTTTGAACTAACTGGAAGCTAATGCAGGTTCAACAGCAGAGGGTGAAACGGTTCAATCCTAGATGATGAATATATCAGCCAGGCCGCTGTGTTCTGCAGTGTCTGAAGAACAAGAACATTTAACATAATACATCAGAATGATCGTAAGTGCCTGAATTTCTGATGGGGCTTTTAGTTATTTCTGTACTTGCAGCCTGTCAGACAGAGCTGCTAGTTTGATTCTAAAACCACAGCCTGACTTAAACAGCTACCATAGGGGCCCTTTTACTAAGCTGCGTAGGTGCCTACGCACACCCAACGCCCATCAATTCGGTGTTACTGCCCGGCTACCGCGTGGCCCTTGCGGTAATTTCATTTTTGATGTGCATCCACTATGCGCGTTGGAAAATAATTTTTATTTTATGGTGCGCGGCAGAAACTGGGCGGTAATCGTCATTCTATTCTTGTAGACGATTACCACACGGTTAACATGTGAGACCTTACCACTAAGTCAATGGCTGGCGGTAAGGTCTCAGACCCAAAATGGATGCGCGCCAATTTTTATTTGGCCGCATGTCCATTTTCTTCAAATATTAAAAAAGGTCTTTTTTACAGGTGCACTGAAAAATGGATCTACGCGTGCCCAAAACTCGTGCCTACACTAGCGCAGCCCATTTTTCACTGCACTTGGAGTGGAGGAGTAGCCTAGTGGTTAGTGCAGCGGACTTTGATCCTGGGGAACTGGGTTAAATTCCCACTGCAGCTCCTTGTGACTGTGGGCAAGTCACTTAACCCTCCATTGCCACAGGTACAAAATAAGTACCTGTATATATGTAAACCACTTTGAATGTAGTTGCAAAATACCACAGAAAGGCAGTATATCAAGTCCCCTTTCCCTTAGTTAAAGGAGTCCATAATTAGCAAGTTTTCTCTGTCCCCTGCATAGACTTAGCTATGTAAACATTTTTATTTCCATTTAGGCTTTTGCTGCTTCTAGTTAATGGACTAACTATAACATTCTACACAGAGCCAGCAGATAGTCCACAGTACAAATTCAGGCTGCCAGACAAACCTGAACCCTAGTTGGTTCTGTTGCTGCCAGGGTTTTTACCACTTCCTGCTGCTCACTTTGACATTCATTCTGGCAACCTCAACACTCATTGTGGAGTCAGTCAAGCACAATGCTTTAAAACACTCAAAACACTTGCAGCCAGGTCACATTTTCTGCTACATTACACCAGTTTTGTCTGAACTGCACGGCTGCTAATATCATACAAAGTCCATTCTAACTTACTCTGACCCTTAAAGCCAGTCACAGCCAGATGTGTATGCAAATTTAATGGGTGCCAGTTATTAATAATTGTTTGTTAGCATTCAATTACTGTCATTAATTGGCTCATTAACCAATTAGCATGTACATCTCTGGAGCATGCCTACATTTTGGCACACAAATCTCAGCGCCATATATACAATCCAGGTGTTAACGTGCACATGCTTATGTTATAGAATTGCCCCCTAAGTGTCTTTACTTCTGGAAATTAAGGGGTAATTTTTCTAAAGTGTGCTAAGACTTGCAGTTAGCGTGTTTTAATGTGGGATTTTACCATGTGCTACCTCAGGGCCGGCGAAACCCGGTAAGCGTGGTAAGCATGGCAGGGGGTGCTGACCTCTGGAGGGTACCACAAGCCATGCTTACCGCCGCCGGTGGCTCACAGTTCCAGCTCCAGTCCCAGCCACAGCCCCCGGTCACTACCTGTCTGCCCTCCCCTCCCGCAACAACGCCCTTTCGTTCCTGCTGCCCTGCATATAAATCTGTTTTATTTCAAAGTCAAAGCGGCAGCAGCAGTGAAAGAAGCAGGCTCGTCTTGGGCCTCCCCTTTCCTCACAGTGTCCTGCCCTAGCGGGAAACAGGACATTACATCAGATCTAGGCAGGACACTGTGAGGGAAGGGAAAGCCTGAGGTGAGACTGTTTCTTTCATTGCTGCTGCTTCTGCTGCCACTTTGAGGTAAAACAGATTTAAACGTAGGGCGGCAGGAACAAAAAGGGACTGTCACAGAAGAAGAGGGCGGGTAGGTGGGGGGGGGGGCTGGGGTTGGAACTGGAACTAGCAGCAGCTGAGAAAGTGGCTAAGGCTGGAACTCGGGGGCTGAAAAGGGGGGGGGGGGGGTGGGGGCTGGGGCAAATTGGTGGACATGGATGGGAGGGGAGGATAGGGGTCAAAGGAGAATCCAATCCAGGTCACAAATATCTGACAATATACAGAATGTTATGCTGTTTATTCTAGAATAAAGCAGTGGGTTTCCCCAAGGTTTATGGACTTTTTTTTTAAGAAATGATCCAAACCTTTTTTAAATCATGCTAAGCTAACTGCTTTTTTACCACATTCTATGGCATTAATGGCTTAACACCTTTTTATCCCATCGCCACCTTTTAGCCTCCATCATGTCCCCTGAGATGGCATTGCATGCAACCAGCAAAATGCCCTGTGAAAAATAATTCTTGCAAAACAAGATGATGTATAAAAGAGCATGCAACCTCAGATAAAGTCAAAGAATTTTGAAATATTATGATAAAGAGGAGGCATGGTTTCCTATTAATATATGCACTGTCTATATTCAGATGTGGATAATCTGATTAAGCAAATTGGATTTCACAGGATAATGTGGCACCTGAGATGACCTATAACAAGGCTGGATAATTAACAATGATTTATGAAAAAGTATATTCAAGGCTTCAAACAATATTTTACCGTTTGGGGAAGGAAAAACATTTTGGTAATTAGTAAATTTGAAGATCACTTTTCCAAAACTCACTCAGACCATTTTTTGTCAGTTTTGAGTTATGTGATTAATTTTGTTCATCAAGACAAGATTCATTTACTGTAGCTTATTCCTGTGCCAGAACTCGCTAAGTCCATGGTATTTTAATTGTGTTGAATATTCCATGCAAAATTCACTCAGTCCAAAAACTACTACCTATTTTTCCCAAAACTGCTAATGTTGGACTGAGTGAGGTTTGGAAAAGTGCTCTTCATTTGTAGAATAATTATTTAACATCCTGTTCAACAGTTAATGATGAAAAACACATGTTAGATAGAGGGACAGGATTATTTAACCATAATTAGAGGGGATATGGTCAGATCAGTTATTACACAAATGTTAAAGTGGAACTGAATGAATTGGTTTATGTAAAAACCTTTAGAGGATACTTCTATAAAGGAGTGTGAGATTTTATTAGAAGCCTATTCTATAAAGGAAAGTAATCACCAATGTGCCTAAATCTGCACGCTGAGATTTGCACCAGGTTTTCGTTTGCGTAAATGGATGCGTGCAGATATTCGTCGCTGAAATATCAACTAAGAGTATTCTATGATAGGCGCCTAAATCTAACTGCCGATTATAGAATACGCATAGTTGGCATTGATTTCAATGACGATTTTTTAGGCACCATATATAGAATCTCCTCCCAAGGGTGCAATGCCCCAATGTCACGCGACAATTATATAACAGAATCTTTGTGCAAATTTTCATTGTAGAATACTAGCATAAAGTTAGTAGGCATGTGTAGGCATAAGTTGGTGCTCCATGTGATGCATGTAGTTTCTAGTAGTCTATAAACTAAATCATACTTGGGAGAAACCCACATGGCCCACCCATGCTCTGCCCATGTGTAACCCCCTTGCGGTTAGACACTACTATATGGCATTTAGGCGTTACCTTATAGAATAGCGCCTGGTGCACAGAGATGCCTAATTGTCACTTTATGGCACCTTTGACCCATAGACTTTCCTTTATAGAATACTAGTATAACTGGGTATAGATATATATGTCCAATGATACAAACAGGAGACCAAAACCCTGCAACAAAAAAACCCCAAACCAAAACACAGCAAACTCTTTGGAGTAGGAATGGACCAAAGGTTCCCCCAAACTGTTCTCTTCTTATGTGAAGATGCAATGCCAACAGCTCCCACAAGGAATGCTGTTTCACCTGGAGGGGCATTTTGATATGACATTTAAATGTGACTTTGGATGTTTTGCTCAAAATGTTCAAAATTCAAGTGCTGAATATAGAGATTTTCGAAACAGTAAAATGTTTGTTTTGAAAATGGCCATTTGCTAGATGTTGCTGTACTCAGTGCGTATATATTTTTGGACCATTTTTGCAAAAAAAAAAAAAAAAAATGTCCAAGTGAAAAACGCACAAAATCAAGTCATTGGGATGTAGGAGGAGCCAGCATTCTTAGTAGACTGGCCACACAGACATCCCAGCAGAGCAGTGGGGCACCCTAGGGGGCACTATAGTGGACTTTGCATAAAAGGTCCAGGTACACATTTCATCCTTACTCCCTTATATTGTATGGTGAGCCCTCCAAAACCCACCCAAAAACGTACTGTTCTCAACTATACACCACTACAATAGCCCTTATGGCTGCAGGTGTCATTTATATGTGGGTATAGTAGATTTTTGGTGGGTTTTGGTGGGCTGACCCTTTCCACCACAAGTGTAACAGTTAGAGTACATTATGGGTCCCCTTCTCCACAGTGCACTGCATCGACGAGTAGACTACTCCAGGGATCTGCTTGCTGCTTTAATAGGACTGGCTATAACATCTGAGGCTGTCACAGAGGTTGGTATGTATTGTTTCTTTCACATCTTCGGGGTGGGAGGGGGTCACTGACCACTGTGGGAGTAAGGAGGGTTATTCCTTTATTCTTCTCATAGTCATCTGGTCATTTAGGGCATGGATTACAGGAAATGTATTTTTTTGTAAAATGATACACTGTAAAAATGTCACTGTTCAAAAAAAAAAAAAAGAAAACAAGGATTTTATTTATGATTTCATAGACGTATGATATTTTATTGGAAAATCTATGAAGTAAAATGCAAAATCTGATTTACATCACTGCCAGTTTTGTGTCACAATACTGTGATATTAATATCCTTCAGTAGCAGGAATTATATTTGTTTCCCTAAATCACATTAGCAATGTAGCAGCTTTATTTGATTAATGAGTAGACGAAATAGTAGAACATTGAAGATGTGGTTATTAAAATGCCAAAGCTGTGTTTGACACCTGGGCACTCTGCACTCAAAAAGCTCTATATATTTATGCAACTTTGCATTACCTCAAAATGTGCGGAGCAGGTGGGGGGAAGAGGGGGTGGTGGTTGGGAGGCGAGGATAGGGGAGGGCAGACTTATACGGTCTGTACCAGAGCTGGTGATGGGAGGCGGGACTGGTGGTTGGGAGGCGGGAAATACTGCTGGGCAGACTTATATGGTCTGTGCCCTGAAAAGGACAGGTACAAATTCAAGGTAAGGTATACACATATGAGTTTGTCTTGGGCAGACTGGATGGACCATGCAGGTCTTTTTCTGCCGTCATCTACTATGTTACTATGTTACTATGCCTCCTGTGAGTCTATGCTGCCACCAAAAGTTCAATTTGTTACTCTTTGTTCATATAGATTAGGCGTACTCAAAGGGGTCCATAGGCCAGTTTGGGTTTTCAGGATATCCCTGATGAATGTGCATGAGAGAGATTCGCATGTAATGCAAGTGACCGGCATACAGATCTCTCTCATGCGTATTCATTAGGGATATTCTGAAAACCTGACTGGCCTTTGGACCCCTAGGACAGATTTGAATACCCCTAAAAGAGGAAAGAGTTTTAGGTCTATACATTTAAAACAATGCTAGTATTTTATTAAAGGCTCAGCAAATAATCTTTTGTAAAATATGTGTAGTACTATCAAAGAAGTATGTACAGTTGGTGCTACACACAACAGGGAAAGCCATTTTATAAATGAAAGCAATCAAAAAATATAGTTTTTGCTATACTATGAGAATGAGGAGTAGCCTTGTGGTTAGAGTAGTAGACTGAAAACCAGAGAAGCCAGGGTTCAAATCTCGCTACCACTCCTTGTGATAGTAACATAGTAACATAGTAGATGACGGCAGAAAAAAAGACCTGCACGGTCCATCCAGTCTGCCCAACAAGATAACTCATATTTGCTACTTTTTGTGTATACCCTACTTTGATTTGTACCTGTGCTTTTCAGGGCACAGACCGTATAAGTCTGCCCAGCACTACCCCCGCCTCCTGATCTTGACTAAGCTCCTGAGGATCCATTCCTTCAGCACAGGATTCCTTTATGCTTATCCCACACATGTTTGAATTCCATTACCATTTTCATTTCCACCACCTCCCGCAGAAAATGGTGCTCATTATTTGCAGCTGTGATCACACTGTCTCCAGTAGTAGATCAAGGTGTGTTACATTCAGGTATTCCGGGTCTGAGCCAACCAACAGTGAAGTGACTTGCCTTAGGTGGGAATTGAACCAGCAACCTTGTGATTATAAGGCTGGTGCTCTAACCACTAGGCCACAGCAGCCACTTGTTACCTCATCCATTGCTTCCCAGAGAAACATAGGGGCCTTTTTAATAAACGGCTGGTGCGCGACAAATGGGCTTGCCATGCACCAAACTGGATCTACCACAGGCCGAACACTGGCGATAGTTCCACTTCAAGTGCACAATATTTCTTGTGCTACAGGAAACCAGGTCTGATTTTCTAGCTCAGGGGTTATGCAGCGGTAATCGGGCAGTACTGTGCACTGCCCGGTTACCACCAGGTTAGCGTGGGAGCTCTTGCCCTCTCAATGGGTGGTGGTAAGTGCTCCTTCACGAAATGGCTGCACAGCGAGTGAAAACCTACTGCATGGCCATTTCTTTTTTGGGCCTTTTTATCTGCGGTGGTAAAAAAAAGCATTGGTGTGTGGCAAAAATGGCAGCCACCGCTAGTGCAGGCCCCTTTTACCGCAGCTTCGTAAAAGGGCCCCTAAGAGATTGTAAGCCTTCTGGGGACAGGAAAATCACTAATTACCTGAATGTCATTTGCCTTGAACTACTACTGCAAAAGGCATAAGACAAATACATGTCCCTTTCACTTTTGTCCTATTTTATTCTCTGTTTTTTATTGGTCGCCCACTCCCTTTAAATAAAGGTTCTAAATGACATATACATTTAGAAAAGATTAGTATAGTACTAGGAATTCCATCCTATAAGACATTATCCCCCTAATTCCATAAAAGTCACCTAAATTTATGTAGTATTTTCCAATATAATCTAATTAGTGCCAATAATTGATTGTTAAAAAGTCAATTATTGGTGCTAATTATGTATGCAAATTGGTCTTATGTCCTAATTTGCATGCATAATTAGCACCAATAATTGACTTTTTAACAATCAATTATTTGCACTAATTAGATTAAATTGGAATATACTGCATAAATTTAAATACATGCAAGTAATAAATGGGGGTGCAAAATGGGAGGGTCATGGTTGGAATGGGATGATTCCTAGCATTTATGAATGGGGGGGGGATACACTCCTAATTTACCTCCCCTTTTACAAAGCCACACTCGCGACATTACCGCATTGGCAGCCGCTAGCATGGCTTTGTAAAAGGAGGGGTTAGGCACGTACATTTGCACGATGTTTCAGTTGGTGCAAATGGCTGTGCTTAAAGTTAGGCGCGATTCCAGGGTGTAAACCATATTCTATAAACCACGCCTAACTTTAAGTGCAGCTTATAGAATAGCACTTTCTTTGGTGCCATATATAGAATTCACCCTTATACGACATAATCATACTGAAAAAGAGAAAAGAAAATATTTTTTATTACAATAATGCTTTGCAAAGAAAGATGTCATAAAGGCATGGTGGGAGTCTCCATATTTTAGAAATCTGATATTCAAAGGGAGACTTTTCCAAAATTTAACTGCTAAGAATCTAAGGGCTTCTTTTATAAAGCCATACTTAGTGATTGCTGTGTGGCAAATGAGAGGAAGCCAACAGGAACTGAATGGGCTTTCTCTCATTGGCGCACAGGAATCAGCATGGCTTCGTAAAAGAGGCCACAAATGAGGAATCAAAAATCTGTTTATAATTAATGGAACTTAACAATAACTTTATGAGTGTCTGAAAGCAATTTCCAAATGCAGTAGAGTTAGAATAAGGCTACCAGAATCCAATATAATTTACTTCCAGTGCCAACTGCCAGTTATATTGTGGAGTATTAGAAAGCCCTGATCATTCAGAGCCATGGTAAACTTGACACTACAATACTAAAAGGGCTTGCACAGCACCAACTCAACCTCTGAAAAGGCAGAATTACAAATATAATACTGGGCCCTATAACACAAATACGTCTCCTAACGAAAAAACAGAACAAGTGGAAGTGCTACAGATCTCTACACAGACATTACATATTAGCAGAATATCATACTTCATAAGAATATAAGATTTTCCATACTGAGTCAGACCAAAGGTCTATTTAGCCAGTATTCTAACAGTGGCCAATTCGGGTCACAAGTACTTGGCAGAATCCTCAAAAGTAGAAAGATTTGAGGCTATGTACCCCCAGAGATAAGGAATGGCTTTCCCTGGCCTTACCGTAATAATGGTTTAAGTTAAGGACTTTGCATGCAGTAATTTGTCCAAACCTTTTTTCAAAGCCAGAGATGCTAACTGCTTTTACCCCATCCTCTGGTAACAAGTGCCAGAGCTTAACTATTCATTGTGAAAAAATATTTTTTCCTCTTTATTTTAAAATTATTACTTTGTATGCATGCATGCCCCCTAGTCTTTCTTATCTATTATCATGATATCTCAGTTCTAAAATATACAAAATATAAATTAAGAAAAAATCTAACCCAAAGATCTTTGGTATGGAAATGAAATATCCAAAGGATTTCTACAGCGTAAAACCTTGCACTGTTGCAACATGTAAAAGTAAAATAGAATAGCATGCAGGTATAACATTTGAGGCTGGCAAGTAATATTTGTAATCACATTTTTGGCGGGGTTGGAGGGGGTTAGTGACCACTGGGGGAGTAAGGGGAGGTGATTCCTGATGCTCTCCAGTGGTCATCTGGTCATTTGGGGCACCATTTTGTGTGGAGTTGTAGCCTAGTGGTTAGTGCAATGGCCTTTGATTCTGGGGTAGTGGGTTCAATTCCCACTACAGCTATTAGTTTATAAAAACAGGGCTAGCTCAAAACATCTAAGTTTTAGTCCTGGACATTTTTGTTTTGTTCCATCATGGCTGAAAAACGTCTAAGACTTAGGAATGCCCAAGTCCCACCTTGAACAAGCTCCTGGCACATCCCCTTGAGATTTAGACGCACTTCTGATAGACTTCAGAGGAAAATGTCTAAAAAGAGGTTTCAAAAATACTGATTTGGACGTTTTTGTGAGAAAAACATCTAAATGCAGACTTGTGTCACTTTTTGGATGTTTTTCGCTTTTGAAAATGAGCCTGACATACACCTAGACAGTTTTCAAAATGGTTTACAATTAGAGGGGAGAATAGCTTCATAATAACAAAAACGGGTCATCCAGCTAGCTCTGGATTGAATTTCCCTCCACTATCCAATCATTCTAATAAACCAAGAATAGCATCATTTCAATATAGGCGTCAGTTAAGCACAATCACTCCATTAAAAGGTGTCTTTGTTTCATATCTACCCATTCCACTAACTTATATTAATACCAGATCGGTTGTCAATAAAACTGAAACTACTAAAGACTGGATTGAGGAGTCACAATCTGGTTTTACACTAATAACACTACTACTACTACTACTATTTAGCATTTCTATAGCGCTACAAAGCGTACGCAACGCTGCACAAACATAGAAGAAAGACAGTCCCTGCTCAAAGAGCTTACAATCTAGTAGACAAAAAATAAAGCAAACAAATCAATTAATGTGTAGAGGAAAGAGGAGAGGAGGGTAGGTGGAGGCGAGTGGTTACAAGTGGTTACGAATCTTGCATGGAATCTTGTCACTCTTTACAATTCCAGAATCTTGCTATTCTTTGGGGTTCTACATGGAATGTTGCTACTCTTTGAGATTCTGCATGGAATCTTGTCACTCTTTAGGATTCCAGAATCTTGCTATTCTTTGGGGTTCTACATGGAATGTTGATACTCCTTGAGATTACTACTACTACTATTTAGCATTTCTATAGCGCTACAAGGCGTACGCAGCGCTGCACAAACATAGAAGAAAGACAGTCCCTGCTCAAAGAGCTTACAATCTAGTAGACAAAAAATAAAGCAAACAAATCAATTAATGTGTAGAGGAAAGAGGAGAGGAGGGTAGGTGGAGGCGAGTGGATACAAGTGGTTACGAGTCAAAAGCAATGTTAAAGAGGTGGGCTTGGTTACAATCTAAGGATGACCCTATCCTCAATGACATATGTCCTCCAGGGTACAACATTGCTCATCTCACAAGGGAAAAGAAAAGAGGAGGTGGCATTATTTTAATACATAAGTCTTTCTTCAAGGTCACCATCACTTCTGAACTCCTATCACCCCATCTAGAAATCATTGCATTTAATAACTCTAATAATTCACTAGCAAATCATTTTAATATCTTATTGCTTTACTGTCCTCCAGGTAATTGGAATGCGGTTGAAGAGGAACTCACTAAATTCATCTCTAACACGTGTCAAATCAGATAACCTATTACTGGTAAGTGACATTAATCTCCGTTTAGACAAACTTGAAGACTCACATACGAAAAGTTTCCTAGATTTCCTTAAAACTTGGCAATTCTCTACTCCCTTTGGAAATTCTTCCCACAACACAGGCCATCAGTTGGATCTATTAACATACTGATTTACTGATCTAATAAACTTCCTTATTTCTAATTCTGTCCCATTGTCTGATCATAATAAGTTATCTTAACCCTCTACTGGAACGAAGATAGAACTAAATCAAGAATAAAAGTTCATGTTTGTTTCTTTACATCAAGAGGAGTGGCCTATTGGAGTGGAGTGGAGGAGTGGCCTAGTGGTGGACATTGGTCCTGGGGAACTGGGTTCAATTCCCACTGCAGGCACAGGCAGCTCCTTGTAACTCTGGGCAAGTCACTTAACCCTTAATTGCCCCAGGTACAAATAAGTACCTAAGCCACATTCAGCCTACCATGAGTGAGAAAGCACAGGGTACAAATAAAAAAAAAATTGATCCCTCTACCTTCTGGTCCAAAATACATTTTGACCAATTAGGATCCATTTCTTAGTCATTAAACTTCATATATGACTGGAACACTATATGCTTAGATCTTTTAAATGATATAGCTCCTGCAAAGAACAAAAATTAGATCTGCCAAAAAACTGTCTCCATGGTTCAATGACAACTATTAGTGGCAAAAAGATCATGCAGGTGTCTAGAAAAAATATGGTCCAAAGCAAAAACAGAAGACAACTGGAAAAAATGGTGAAAATTACTAAAAGAATACAAATATAAAATTTAAAAAGCCAAAACTAACTATTATGCTAAATATGTAGGTGGGTTCACATTAAATACCAGAATGCTATATGCTTTAGTTAATAATCTACTTAATACACAATCCTTGACCATAATCAATGAATCTACTCCCTCTGCAGACCAACTAGCAAATTACTTTGAGGAGAAAATTAATAAAATTAGACAAGAAATAAAAAGCTCTATCACCAATATTGACAAATATATTCTTCCATCTGTCAATTCTGAAGTATGCCATCCAGCAGACAGAATATGATCTGACTTTTCCCCTCCCACACTGGATCAGGTAAATGTTTTTCTATGCAAGTACGCAGCATCACAAGTTATTTTAGACACATGTCCCGTCTATCTTCTAAGGCCAGTTCCTGACCTATTTATCAATTGCTTAAATCCAGTGGCGTACCAAGGGGGGGGCGGTGGGGGCGGTCCGCCCCGGGTGTCAGCGGGTGGGGGGTGCTCCGCAGAGCCGACAGTTTTTTTTTAATCCATGCAGCGATCGCCGATGCAGGCAGCGCCTCGCATCTGCCCTGCATGAACTGAAAAGAGGAAATCGCTTTGCTGACGTCGGGCCTTCCCTCGCTTGTTGTCCCGCCCTCGAGGAAATAGGAAGTTACCTCAAAAGAGGGCGGGACAACAAGCGAGGGAAGGCCCGACATCAGCAAAGCGATTTCCTCTTTTCAGTTCATGCAGGGCAGACGCGAGGCGCTGCCTGCATCGGCGATCGCTGCATGGATTTAAAAAAAAAAAGCAGGGTGGTGGCTTTAGGGTGAAGAGGGCTCAGGCCTCTCGACGGAGGGGGGGTTCAGAGGGGAGAAGGGGATTGGTGAGGGTGCTCAGAGGGAAGAAGGGGATTGGGGAGGGTGGTCATAGGGGAGAAGGGGATTGGGGAGGGTGGGGGTGCTCATAGGGGAGAAGGGGATTGGGGAGGGTGGGGGTGCTCATACCGTAGGGGAGAAGGGGATTGGGGAGGGTGCTCATAGGGGAGAAGGGGATTGGAGAGGGTGGGGGTGCTCATAGGGGAGAAGGGGATTGGGGAGGGTGGTCATAGGGGAGAAGGGGATTGGGGAGGGTGCTTAGAGGGGAGAAGGGGATTGGGGAGCTCAGAGGGGAGAAGGGGATTGGGGAGGGTGGGGGTGGTCATAGGGGAGAAGGGCATTGGGTAGAGGAGTGCTCAGATGGGAGAAGGGGTCTGGGGGTCTGATAAGGGGGCAGGAGGGAAAATGGGTCCATGCCTGGGGCAGGTGGGAGAATGGGTCTGGGGCTGAAAAGGGGGGATGCAAGGCATGTGGTGGATGAAGGGGGCTGGAACTGGGGGCTGAAAAGGAGGGTATTTGGGATAAGGAGGCTAGTACTGGAACTGGGGGCTGAAACGGGGCAGGGGCTGAAACTGGGGGCTTTAAAGGGGACAGGGAGAACTGACTGGGGCTGAAGCTCGGGACTGATGGGAGAAAAGGGCTGGAGACTGGTGGGATAGTGGGGCTGAAAAGGGGGGCAGGTGGGAGATGTGGGCTGGGGCTGGAACTAGGGGCAGGTGGAATAAGGGGGCTGAAAAGAGGGGGCAGAGAGAGAGGGGACAGACCCTGGATGGAAGTGGGGAGCGTGAGGGAGGGCAGACCTTGGATGGATGGGAGAGGGAGGGCAGACGGATTAAAGGGGCAGAGAGAAAGGGCAGATGGTGGGTGGAAGGGGTAGAGAGAAAGAGGGCAGACTGGGGTAAATGGTGGATGGAAGGGAGAGAGATAGAGGGCAGATGTGGATGGAAGGGAGAGAGAGAGATGGCAGACTGGGGCAGATGGTGGATGGAAGGGGCAGAAATAGAGGGCAGATGTGGATGGAAGGAAGGGAGAGAGATGGCAGACTGGGGCAGACAGTGGATGGAAGGGGCAGAGAGAGAGGGCAGACACTGGATGGAAGGGACATTAGAGAGGGCAGACACTGGATGGCAGAGAGTGAGCGAAGACATGCTGGATGGAAGGAAGACAGTGAAAAGATGAGGAAAGCAGAAACCAGAGACAACAAACTGTAAATATATATTTTAATTATTTTGCTTTAGGATATAGTATTGTAGCTGTGTTAATAAATGTTTATAAGTAGAACATGTAAATAAGGTCATCTTTTTATTGGACTAATTTTAATACATTTTGACTTAACTTTCAGAGAACAAAACCCCCTTCCTCAGGTCAGGATAGGATAATGTAACAGCACTATACTGTATTGACCTGAGGAAGGAGATTTTGGTCTCTGAAAGCTAAATGTATTAGTCCAATAAAATGATATTTGTTTTATTTCTATTTGTTAATTTGTAAAGTGGTGATTGGTATTTGTTAGTTTTTTCAAATTTACATCTGCTGTCTTTATATTTTGCACAGTACTAGGGGACGTTTTCTGTTTCTGTGGTGTTGCATTGTATGCAGAGTCTGGCATCTTGGGGGTTCAGTTTAATTTTTGTCTAAATAGAAAGTTTAAATATTACTACTTATTCTATAGTGGATTAGGGTGTATCTGTGTTTGTGAAAAAGACATGGCTTTCAGTTGGCATTGACTGTGCAGGATCGACAATCTGTATTATTCTGTCTGGTTTCGTTTTACAATAGGTGAATTGATGTTCTAGTGCTCACTGTAGTGTTTAAGATGCTTTCCTTTTCCTTGTGTGACTCGTAGAAATTACTGCTTATGGTATGGTAGAATCGCTCTATAGGTCCTGATGTTTTGTATTCTCGGTATGCCTAGTACTGGATTTGGGGGGGGGGGGGGGTGTTAAAAAATGACCGGCCCCGGGTGTCAACTACCCTAGGTACGCCACTGCTTAAATCATACTTATCCTTCATGATATCGAATGGACTTTTCCCTGAAAATGATGGCAAAATAATTCTAACACCTATCCCAAAGAATCCTAAGTCCAGCAGAAAAAAAGAATCTACTTAAAGACCTGTAGCTTCTATTCCTTTGTTTGTAAAAGTGATAGAAGGTTTAGTAGCTAGTCAGCTCATGGAGTTCCTACAGGCCTTTTCCATCCTTCACAGTACACAGTCGGGATTCTGGCTATCCTTTAGCAATGAAACAGTGCTCGCCAACCTTATTGTAAATTTCAGAAAACAGTTGAGTGGGCAGAAAATTCATAATTTTACAATTTGATTTGTCCAGTGCCTTCGACACCGTTGACTATAATATATTGTTATTGACCACTTTGGTATTAGTAGATCTGTCTTAAAGTGGTTCCACGGTTTCCTAATATCAAGATCCTACCAAGTAAAACAATCAGGTCATATTTCCTCACCCTATGAACGTGAGGCAAAATAAAAATTGGTGTGTGTCCATTTTGGGTCTGAGACCTTACTGCCAGCCATTGACTTAGCGGTAAGGTCTCACACATTAACCGGGTGGTAATGACCTACATGCCTAGAATGCCACTTGATGCACGTAACTAACGTGCATCAGAAAATAAAAATTATTTTTCAAACGCGCATAGTAGATGTGCGTCAAAAATGAAATTACCACAAGGGCCACTCGGTAGCCGGGCGGTAACTCTAAATTGGCGCACATTGGGCTATGCAGCTTAGTAAAAGGGGCCCTGTATGTGGGATTCCACAGGGTTCTCCTTTGTCACCCATATTATTCAATATCATGATGGGTTACTTACTGGAGGCTCACAGATTTAATTCCTTCATCTATGTTTGAAGATGTCACCATTTATATCCCCTTCAAAAGAGGATTACTAGAAATTATACATGAGATTAAAATCAGTTTAGATCTGATGGAATCTTGGGCATCCAGTTTCAAACTCAAATTCAATCAGGAAAAGACTAAATTCCTCATACTTACCAACCCCTATCAACCCATTTCATTAAAAAAACTTCATTACTGACAATACATCTAGGAGTCCATGTACTAAGGTGAGCTGAAAAATGTCCTGCGCTAGTGTGCCTTAGATCAATCAATGAAAATCCTGGGCATCACCATTGACCAGCATGTATCATTCAAAGATCAGGACTCAAAGGTGGTCTCGAGTGTCTTCTATACACTATGGAATTTTAAAAGGTTGTGTCTTTTCTTCCTAATCTCCACACTTCATACCCAATCTCTGGTACTATCCAAATTTGATTATTGCAATGCCATATATGCGGGTATTAAAATTTCATTCCTTAAAAAAATTACAAACAGCACAAAATACCGCTGCCCCATGCAGTGCTTCTCACTTTGAGAAGGCTTCCCTCTCTTGTTAAGACTTCACTGGCTTCCCATAAACACAAGAATCATCTTTAAAATATGTGTGACTGTTTACCAAATCATATGTGGTTTATTACCCTCCTATATGCAACAACTAAATTGATTTACCTTCACGTAATACAGTAAAAACATCTAGGGGTCCTTTTACCAAGCTACGTAAGTGCCTATATGCGCCCAACGCGCACCAAAATTGAGTTACTGCCTGGCTACCAAGTGGCTCCATTTTTGGTGAGCATCCGATACGTGCATCCGAAAAATAATGTTTATTTTCAGGTGCGCGTATTGGGTGCGCGCCGAGTGGCATTGGATGCACGTAGATCATTACCACCAAATTACCACGTGATACTTACCACAAGGTCAATGGCTGGCGGTAAGGTCTCAGACCCAAAATGAACGCACAGCAATTTTCATATTTCCGCATGTCCATTTTTGGAACACATTTTAAAAAGGCATTTTTTACAGGCCATTTTTCAGCACACCTTAGTAAAAGGACCCCCTAGAGAATATCTACATTCCATTATCCAAACTGAAAAGGCCTTCCTTACAAATCAATCCTTGTCACAGGTTTCACATTTGAGAATACCAAACTTTGGAATTCTCTACCCAAGCAATTAAGGTACTTTGAAGTTTATCTGAGATTCTGTAAACTACTAAATGCTTCTCTATTAAGGGCATATCTTATCAAAACACAATAACCTAATGCTGCCATCTTTCTCCTATGTTTCAACATAACCAATACTCTAGCCTAGCTTCATGACAAACAGACAATTATTCCTAATATGTTAAACGTTATAACTAGTTATCTTGACTGTATCATATTTTTGATGTTTTTGTTGAATATAAAGCCACATTGAACTTGAGCTTGTTCGAGATAATGTGGGATACAAATGTCATAAATAAATAAATATGTAAAACTACATTCGAAAGTGCAAGGTTGTTGCTTTGTAGACTCCACTGGCTTCTGATGAAGGCACATTCAATTTTTAAGTTATGTTTTTCGGTTTTTGTTTTTAAATCTTATACAGCCAAGCACTGCAATATATGGTAAATTTAATCTCAATACTTAGTAAGACTTGCATCAGCAATTCTAGACATTAGTTGACGTTTCAGCTTCCTTCACCTCAATGTATAATTTACAAGACAGAATTTTCTTCAACTTTTCCATATCAAGCAGCAAAATAGTGCAACATGTATCCCCACACTTAAATTAGGCGAAGAACCCCTTTGTTCTATAACAATCGCAACCTTACCCTCGACAGTCAAGTAAACTCTGTAACAAAGAAAATGTTCTATTCAATGTGGAAGCTCAAACGATTAAAACCTTTCTTCCCAAGAGCAACTTTTCGATACCTAATACAATCAATGGTCCTAAGCCATGCAGATTATTGCAATGGAATCTACGCGGGCTGCAAAGAACTCATAAAAAAACCTCCAGACCGCCCAAAATACAGCAGCCAGGCTGATATTCAGCAAAACACGCTTTGAAAGTGCCAGACCCCTCCGAGAAAAGCTGTATTAGCTCCCAATCAAAGAACGGATCATCTTCAATATCTGCACCTTAGTCCACAAAATCATATACGGCTTAGTCCCAGAATACATGACAGACCTTATAGACTTACCAATAAGAAACAAAGTCAGATCATCAAGATCCTACCTAAACCTACACTACCCAAACTGCAAAGGACTTTAATACATAAGTTTCTCTTACATAAGCGCACAACTATGGAATGGGCTCCCAACAGCTGTGAAAACAATCCATGACCACTTGAACTTCAGGAAATCACTAAAAACCAACCTCTTCAAAAAGGCCTACCCCAACGACCCCACATAACCCTCTTCACCTACCAACATAGCATGACTATGATCGCACAGGACAACACGGAATCTTCATCCATTTTGACCCTCCACTTATACCTCATACGATCACTATACAACTTTGTTAAACTGTACAGCGCTGCGTAACCCTAGTAGCGCTCTAGAAATGTTAAGTAGTAGTAGTAGTTATCCACCGACTGGGCAAACGCCTTTGACGGTACTATGTAAGCCACATTGAGCCTGCAAATAGGTGGGAAAATGTGGGGTACAAATTCAATAAATAAATAAATAAACAATGCACATAAATTAAAAGAACACCCCCGCTCCACACATGGCCCTTCCATGGCTGTGCCCCCTTTTAGGACCCATGTGTAAAATTTACATCCGGATCCTGTGTCTAAATTTACAAGCATAAATTTTCATTAAATCCAATTAGCACCAGGGGATAATTCTTATTTAATTTTTTATATAAAATACTGAACACCCTGTTTACTAAGGTGCACTATCGTTTTTAGTACATACTAAATGCTAGAGTTGCCTATATGTTCCTATGGGTGACTTTAGGATTTAGCATGTGCTAATCATTAGTGCGCACTAAAATGCTGACACACCCTTAGCGCAGCTTAGTAAATATGGCCTTTAAAGAAGCAAATGCTTAAAAGAGGATTATATTGTGTATGGTTTGCACAGCACAGTACCGAAGAAACCAGCTGTTATATTTATTATTTAGATTGTGCAATTGCACAGCTGCTATTGTAGACAGGCAGTACCTTGAATCATAAAAATCATCCTCAGAATAACAATGTTGTGTTTATTTCTTCATCAGTCACAAAATCTGATAATGTTCCCAGCTGGGTATGTTATAGAGAATTTAGAGTGATGCATTTGGATGTACTGTGTGGGATTCTGGTGCATTGGATGAGTGTTTGTTTTAAAAGGATTTGCACTGGTTAGCTACATATATAATAATATAAAAGTTCCTCTTCACCGGCTACCCTGAAGGGTAATAACTAACTGTTCCATTGTTCCTGAAGGAAAGTCAGAATTTGGAAACACAGTGACAAATGAGCAGCTTGAAAACAGGCAAGTATCATAAACATGAATTTGCCTGAAGTGTGTTTCTGAACCCAAATGGCCTCTTTTGTCTTAGAAAAATGCAGATGAAGTCCCAGGAACGACCCAAACAGGGCAATTCAATACCAAGTTGTTTATTTTCTAGCTTTTCTTTAGAGTTAGGAATATAACAAAAGCTTTGCAGAGTCACACTAAGGTCCATAAAGCCCTGCCAGAAAACCGGATGTAGTGGTAAAAGAGAAAAAACACCAGAACGGCATTGAATATAGAGGTGTCAATCCTAAGCGATTACTTGGTAAATTGTGTGGAGAGAAAGAAGATCCTCAAGTACCAAGAAATGCAGTCCGAGTCCAAGAAAATGTTGCAGAAAGATACGGAAATATTGTCCATCATTTTGGGTACGGAATAGAAAAAAAGATGTGAATTGCCAATGGAAATAGGCCCGACATGGCTGCGTTTCACCCTCCTAAAGGGCTGCGTCAGGGGCTAGCATATAACAACCCAGTGGTGGAGTAAAACCAATTCCACCTACTAGACTAAAACAACTCTCCTGAGAAGCAGCAGCGGCATTTCGTGGTGAGTCTGAGTTGTTTTTGTCCAGTAGGTGGAATTGGTTTTACTGCACCACTGGGTTGTTATATTCTAGCCCCTGACGCAGCCCTTTAGGAGGGCGAAATACGGCCAAGTCGTGCCTATTTTAAATAATGTGGTGAATAAATTATTTTTCTCAACATTGCCACTGGCGATTCACATCTTTTTTTTTATTCCGTGCTGGATCTTGAGAATCACCTGCCTATTTGTTTTCTTGGACCATCATTTTGGGTGCCAAGTTGCCTATACATGTTACATCTTATAAACTCCAGAAAGAAGCTTTCTTTGGCACAATGAAAGTATTACAGTTAGTGTGGTACATTTGGGAGACAGATTCATACTCCACATACCCTGACTTAGTGTACGTGAAGCTATGTTTGCCTCCCTTTGAGATCTATGTATATTGGACTCTTGAAGCAGGCACTACCACCGAACATGGCCCATGTACTGTATAGTCCTTTCTGAAGGTAATGTAACTATTTTAACTCAACTTGTTTATTAATTTTTTTATTTTTTAATAAATAACTTTGGCTACACACTGATCCTTGGTTATCTCCACTGTTCGGTTGCTGATGTACAAAACTAACCCATTTGGAGAAATTGCCCCCCTCCCGTGTCTCTATCAGTGGCCAGTTCAGATCACAGTTACCTACTACACAATCTACCTTGCTGTAGGGAAGGAAATCAACACTGATTAATATGTATTAAAGCTGTGGTTGTTGAAAACAATTGTCATGGACCCTTTGGGGCCCTTTTACTAAACAGCTTTAAAAAGTGGCCTTAGTGTGCTCTTATGGGTCTGATTCTATATATGACACCTAAAATTAACGCGCGATAGGCAATCATGCCTAAGTGTATTCTAAATACTGCGTGTAAATCTACTCACAGTATTTAGAATACGCTTATCTAGATTGTAAGCTCTTTGAGCAGGGACTGTCTTTTTTGTGTATGGTGTACAGCGCTGCATATGCCTTGTAGCGCTATAGAAATGATAAATAGTAGTAGTTCATGCGACTAAATCTGAGCGCGTCCATTAATGTCAAAGAAAAGCTGATGTAAATCCCTGTGCATAGATTTACACGCACTGACCCATATTTTATAACAACGCATGTAGATTTTGGAACGCCCACAAAATGCCCATTTCCACGCCCCTATCCACACCCCTTTTTGCCTGTGCGCATTAGAATTTATGTGCAGTATATTACAGAATACGCTTAGCAATATATGCGCGCACATTCTAATTTTTGCCAATTAGTGCTCATTATTGCTTGTTAAGAGCTGTCAACAATGCTTAACAGCTTGTTAAAACAATTTATCTACATGCCTAGTTATAGGATGTGCCTATTTTTTTTTATTCATTTCAAATTCTTACAATCAAGCAAAGCTTGTACAGAAATGTAAGTTATTACTATTAATTACATAAAATAATTGTAAAGAAATTAAACTTGCTAATAACTGTCCTCAAGTCCACCATTTAAGATCCAAGATTGCAGAAGTGGAATTATTGTACATCAACATAATTGTAGGAAATATAACCCGAGCGGTCCTGAAGAGCCATATTACATTCCTAGAGCTCCATTAACATAAACATCTAATGGTTTAACATTGATATTGAAATTAACTTATCCCTCCAGATCTCCTGGTTACAAGAAATTCAGTAAGTTGTGAGGGCTCAATAAACACATGTTTAATTGACTGATACCGGACTACACATTTGCATGGGTAGCATAGGAAAAATGTAGCACCAGTTTGAAGAACCTCTGGTTTGAGCAATCAAGGCCCAAAGGTTATCAGGGTTACTTCAGATGGTTTTTCTTCTAAAAAGCATATGGAGTCTGTACCTTCTGAACTTATGAAGTAGGAGCGCTCAACTCACTGCCTGTAGCCAGGAAGTCTCCTGCAGAAATAGATGATTCTTGCACAGCTCCTCAGGCATTCAAACCGCTTGAACTCCCCAAATCCTCCGATGCTTGTACCTATGCTTCTCGTCGTCCCTTCTCAGCTACACAGCCACTGGCGTCGCTCCAGGGTCTCCACTCACTCTGGGCGTCGCAAGCGTGCCGCCAGCCGACCTATTCGGCGCTTCAGAGCTCTGTACAAAAAAGTCCATCGGTCCGGCCGTCGAGACGGGAAGCCGACCAGAGGCTGGAACGGGAGTCGACTTTCCCCTACGCTTCGGCATTGCGGAGTTAGAAACAAGACAGCAGACACTTCACCCACTCCAGGTTCAAACCACCATCTTGGATCTCCAGAATGTGCCTAAATTTATTCACATAATCGTGTGTAACTCTAGGCGAGCTATATAGAATCCTGGAATGTGCGGGTCATTCCTATGTGCTATGGCCATTTGTACCACTGGGGTAAAATGGCAGAATCTTCTATTTTTTTAATATAAATGGCTATGTGGTAATGGCAAAATTAGCACTTGGCCATTCAAAACGATTAGCGTGTGAGCCCTTACCGCCACCTATTTTGTAGGCAGCATGGGATCACATGCTAATCGGTTAGCATGCGGCAATGTAGCTGTGTTGATTAGTGTAGAACATGCCCTCTCTCTGCCCTCAGGCACACCCCAACCATGAAAAAAAATTATAGTGCATGTGTAGTGCACGCACATCCCAAAATTACCACAGGATGCCTTAGCGCATCCCGTAGTATGCCACTTTTTGCTGTGGTAAGCATGCATTAGTGCTCACCTCAGCATTGTAAAAGGAGCTCTTTGTTTTCTAAAGGTTCAATTAGAAGGGGTGAAGAGGCAAAACAATGTTTTCTTTAGGTTCCCATGTCATTTATGTTTTTGTTTTGTTTTTATTATTGTTTTACATTTGTGTTTTGGGACAATGTTATTAACAAGATGACTTTTATTAATTATTATAATTTATTATGATTTATTTACCACTTTTTAGAAGGAATTCAGTGTACAGCAAGAATACCTCAACATAAGCTATAGACAATTACAGCAGTAGAAATATTCAAACAACAACACAAAGTATGGCATAGTATACTACATTACAATGAGGGGCATAATCGAATGAGGCCGGCCATCTATATGGGCGGTCATCTTCAAGGCCGGCCCTGAAAAGCGGCGTCCCGACCGTATTATCGAAACAAGATGGCCGGCCATCTTTCGTTTCGATAATACAGTCAGAGCCGGCCAAATCTCAATATTTGGGCCGGCTTTAGAGATGGCCGGCATTGGTTTTCAGCCATAATGGAAACTAATGCCGGCGATCTCAAACTCGGCCAAATGCAAGCCATTTGGCCGTGGGAGGAGCCAGCATTTGTAGTGCACTGGTCCCCCTCACATGCCAGGACCCCAACCGGGCTCCCTAGGGGGCACTGCAGTGGACTTCAAAAATTGATCCCAGGTGCATACCTCCCTTACCTTGTGTGCTAAGCCCCCCAAATCCCCCCCAAAACCCACTGCCCACAACTGTACACCACTACAATAGCCCTTATGGGTGAAGGGGGGCACCTACATGTGGGTACAGTGGGTTTCAGGGGGGTTTTGGAGGGCTCCCATTTACCACCACAAGTGTAACAGGTAAGGGGGTGGGCCTGGGTCCGTCTGCCTGAAGTGCATTGCACCCACTAAAAGCTGCTCCAGGGACCTGCATACTGCTGTGATGGAGCTGGGTATGACATTTGAGGCTGGCATAGATGCTGGCAAAAAATGTTTTTTGGTGGGAGGGTGTTGGTGACCACTAGGGGAGTAAGGGGAGGTCATCCCCCATTCCCTCCGGTGCTCATCTGGTCAGTTGGGGCACTTTTTGAGGCTTGGTCATAAATAAAAAGGGACCAAGTGAAGCCAGCCAAATGCTCGTCAGGGCCGGCTTTCTTTTTTCCATTATTGGTCGAAGCCGGCCATCTCGTTACCATGCCCCCGTCCTGCCTTCTGTACCCTGCCAACATGCCCCCTTGAAGTTTGCCTGGCTCCGCGATGGAAAGCAGCTGAAGCCGACTTTCGATTATACCGATTTGGCCGGGTTTAGGAGATGGCCGTCCATCTCCCGATTTGTGTCAGAAGACGGCCGGCCTTCTCCTTCGAAAATAAACAGGAATGTCAACACAATACACAATAAAACATTTCAATAGACAGCATAAGGTGTAAGCAAAGATGGAACATATGGATAGATAAGATAGAGTAACATGAGTGAGACAATAAGGGACTAATTTAAAGAAAGCTGCAATTGAGGTCAGAAAGGTGCTTGAACATTATCTTAGCTAAGGTAGGAGTGGATAAACATGTCCTGCTACAGTATGTGCAGCTGGTGTCATTCCTTGTGTGTGTTTGTCTAGTACATTAGTTAATTCTTCCATTGAAGGCCTAGTTGAAGAGCCAAGCTTTCACTTGTTTCCTGAAGTAGAGATAGTCCTGTGTTAAGTGAAGTCTCTCAGGAAGTGCATTCCAGAGTGCTACTCCGGAGAAGGCTCTGTTGTACAACAATGCACACCGGTGCTCAGCAGCATGCACTGTTTATTAATAGGCACGATATTAATCAATACAACACAGTACTGGGCAACAGAGAAAAAAATACAATTTTGCGGGGGGGGGGGGGATTTTTTTCTATTGTTTCATTCAAAAACTATATGAAATGACACGAGAAATGTTGACATTTCTCACGTTCCTTCAAATACCAACTAGAAATACCTCAAAATCAACACAAATATATCTAAATCTGCACTACCCAAGCTGCAAAGGCCTCAAATACAAATCAACTTACGGATCCAGCTTTTCCTACATAAGTACAGAACTCTGGAATGCATTACCAAAAGCCTTGAAAATGACGCATAACCTCCTAAACTTCCGGAAATCACTAAAAACCTATTCAAAAAGGCATACCCCGCCAATCCAACCTAAATGCCTGATCTCTGCGACGCAACAAAATTAAAGTACGTAATGGACATAACTACTCATTTCCTCCGCTGCACACTTCCCTAAATGTGACTTTACCACAGGAACTCTATCCTCTCACAATATCACTTTGTAATGTTCTCACCAGAGCCATCAAATGCCTTCCGGTACTATGTAAGCCACATTGAGCCTACAAATATGCGGGAGAATGTGGGATACAAATGCAAAAGTAACAAAAAGCTTTGGGAGCAACTCAGCTCAATTATATACAATAACAGCTGGAAAATAGCAGAAAAACACAATAAATTGTGGGGTATGAATATTAATCATGGAGGGGGAAAGGACCTCAGACTCATGACAATTTCTGATCAATAAGATCGTATCAATATAGTCACGTTGATGTAATCACTGGTCCTTTAACACCAACCTCCTCCTGGATGTTTCACTCATGCGCTTCTAGAATTTAATATCTGTAAAAGCCTCGTATCACGGCTATACAACAAAGAAAACAACGCACGTTTTTCTTTACGTCACGAACAGCTTGTTGGGTTTGTACCACAGTTTGGTGTTGCTGGGTCCTCTTTCCCTGATGAAGCCCTAGTTGGCGAAACGGGACCGTTGGGGAGGCCCGTAATTAAAGCAGGATACAAATGCAACAAATAAAAATAAATGTGCATCCTTACCATTTACTGGAATTTCCTCAACCTCCTTTTTTCAAAAGCCAGTTTCATGAAGTGAGACATTTCATTCAAAAGATATATAACCATCATCCTACTCATACATAATTCAAACACATTTAATTAAATATCAATCGAGGTTTAGATATATGTGTGACTGTGTGTGTGGGTGGGTGTGAAATGAACTTCAACAGTGTTAACTGTGGTGCAGCATCAAAGTTTAATCTTCCCCAAAAACGGAGAGCACAACATAAAAGTCAGCAACAGCTGGTGAATTGTTGTATATCTCAGAGCAAAAGAATACATTTTTATCCTCAGCATGGCAAAAGCATGCACCCACTCTACCGCAGGCCACATTTTTTTTTACCATGACTTAGTAAAAAGACCCTTAAATATTGAAATTAAGAAGTATACCAATAGAGTGCTGATCCTCCCTAGGAGTCAAAGAGTGTCAGGTTCAAAGCTGATCATCATGTCAGAGATCAGGGATGTTTTCCTAGCCATGGGGATCCCTCAACTGATCACAGAACAACAACAAAAAAAATTTTCATGTGCTACTGGGCAAAACACATTTGTCCTATACTAAATTCAGTGTGCGCATTCCAAATCCAAAGTCAGAATTGTTGTAACACGTCAGGAAATTTTGTTATGCATACGTTTGCCCAAATGAATTAAGCACTTGGAAAGCATTGAATAATTTTTTACAGAACGAGTTTTACTCCAACAATTACCTGATCTACATCAATGTTTTCATAGTAAACAGATTATGAAAATGTAATGGAATAACAAAATTTCAAAAAAGTCTCGTATTCCAGTTTAAAAGTCTTACTTCAGCAAGGCCCAGTACTGTTAAAAGTGCTTCAGGCATCTGCTTTTGCGTTTGTGACCGGTCATACTTTCCCGTTGCAAAAATCAGCAGTAGTCCCCCATCATGTTGGGATTCCAGCGGCCTTGATATCTGTTCTCCATTGTAGAAATGTCTTTATGGAACCTCTCTCCATGTTCGTCACTTACGTGTCCCAAATTGGGTGGGAAAAAGTCAAGATGGGAATGTAATAAAAATGCATTTTCAATGACATTCAGCAGCCAAGTTGTTCATATGCTTTAAGCATGTTGTCTACTAGTTCGGCATATTTTTCAGCTCATCTGTTCCCAAGGAAGTTCTGCACTACTAGCACAAATGCATCCCAAGCATTAATATTGTAAGTGAATAGGCTTTGCATGTATAACTTAAAATCTAGACGTGCCAGGCAAATTCGGAGTTCATATTTGGAATCAGCGGGTTCAATTTAGTATAAATCACATGTTTTTCTCTCAGTAGCAAAATCATTGTTGCATTGTGTAATTATAGGGCCCCTTTACTAATGCGTGCCTACCTCATGTTAAAAAAAACACTACCACAGGGCGCAGTCAGGCATCTCATGGTAGTTTTGGGATCAGTGTAAGCTTTCCATATGCTAAAAAGTAGTACCGGGGTGTGACTGGGGCAGAAAGTAGGTATGTACTCTATTAAATGTTTAGTACAGCTACACCATCGTGCGTTAACCAATTTGTGTGGGGTTAGTATGTGAGCAGTAACGCTAGAGCAAAAAAGTAACCTAATACAAAGAATAAAGCTCTAGTGACAAATTGTGTGCTTGTGCAAAAAATGAAGAAAAAGCCCTCAGAAACCGTGGGTAAAATACCCAGGGTTTAGTGCGCGGTTATATTACTCTTATAACACACACCACGATTCTATCATTGGGCAAAAAACTTACCCATGGTTTCTGAGGGCTTTTTCTTCATTTTTTGCACAAGCACACAATTTGTCACTAGAGCTTTATTCTTTGTGTTAGTATGTGAGCCCTTACTGCCTAGAAAATAGGTGTTGGTACATGCTCGTGTGCTAATGGCCACATGGTAATGGGAAAATTAACATGTGGACATTAATGGGAACTATGGAAAATTGACCATTGGCCTACGGTAGTGTAGACACATGTTTTGGGCAGAATCATTTTTCAGCGTACCTGCAAAAAATGCCATTTTAAAACTTTTGCCAAAAATGGACGTGTGGAAAAATGAAAAATTGCCACGCGTCCATTTTGGGTCTGAGACCTTACCACCAGCCATTGACCTAGTTATAGGGTCTCACACAGTAACTAGGCAGTAATGACCTATATGCGTCAAATGCTACTCGGCGCATGCCCAATACGCGTGTCCAAAAATAAAAATTATTTTTTCAGACGCACGTATCAGATGTGCACCAAAAGTGAAATTACCGCAAGAGCCACGGTAGGCGGGTGGTAACTCCATTTTGGCACACAGGTGTGTGTAGATGCTTACATGACTTAGAAAAAGGGCCCCATAGTAAATGACGGCAGATAAAGACCTGTATGGTCTATCCAGTCTGCCCAACAAGATAAACTCATTTTACATGGTATGCAATACTTCATATGTATACCTGAGCTTTATTTGTCCTTGCCATTCTCAGGGCATAGACCATAGAAGTCTGCCCAGCACTGATCTTGTACTAAAAGTTCTTAAACTAAGGTCGAAGCCCTTAAAATTTACACTCTGGCCCATACATATCTATTCAGTCATGATCAGGGCACAGACCGTAGAAGTCTGCCCAGCACTGGTTTTGCGTCCCAATTACCGGTGTTGCCACCCAATCTCTGCTAAGATTCCGTGGATCCATTCCTTCTAAACAGGATTCCTTTGTGTTTATCCCACGCATGTTTGAATTCCATTACCGTTTCCATCTCCACCACCTCCCGAGGGCATTGCACCACATTTCAGTTGGTGCAAATGGCCGTGCCTAAAGTTAGGTGTAATTCTCAGGTGTAAGAGCTATTCTATAAACCACATCTAACTTTAAGCCCGGCGTATAGAATTTCACTTTTGTATAGCGACAATTTTTTTGGTGCCATATATAGAATCTAGCCCTCAGTGCTATTCTATAAAGGGTGCGTGCTTCATGTAGAAAAGCGTATACCACAGATCCCACAACTAACTTTTGGGCATTACACTTATACCTGCTAAAATTTGGTGTACATGCCAGCACTCAAGTTAGGTACTGTTAGGCAGCATTCTGTAATTCTGTGTGCAACTTTTCAGAATGTCCCTGACACACCTATGGCCATGCCCCCTTTGAGATACGCACCATGGGAGTTAGGCGCCATGTCTCACAGAATATCATGCATCCAGATGCACACACAAATTTAATGAGCACCAATTAATATCAATAATTGGTTGATAGCACCTAATTATTGATGGTTCAGAACTCATTATCCAGTTTACTTGCGCTCACATCTCGAAAGTGCGACCCAAAGTTGGGCACACAATTTTGGGTACCATATATAAATCCAAGGGCTAACTTCTGGGTACTGCTGCTGATCTGGAATACTCAAGATTAAACTAGCCAGTGGAAGTCAGCATTTATAAGAACGCTGATCATCATCGCCTCAATATTGACCTGAGTAGTTTATAGATACTAAGGAATACATATGCAATCAGCAATAGTTAGCATTTTTTGGCTGCCGCCAGCATTATGCCAGATATTCAATTCCGCGGCTATGTCCAGGAACTGAGATTGAATATCTGGGTTTATGTGGCCAACTATGTCTTACCTGGTTAAGTATCAAAACTCAGTAACCACCCTTTAATCTCACCAAAATTTCACTTTCTTTATCACAACTTTATTAAATACCTTTAAAATATAGTAAATAAATCTCCCTATTCCTCCGTAACTTCCACTCAGTCACACCATTCACATCTCTAACTATCAAGCATTGTTATCTTTGGCTGATTATACACTGTTTTCATCATCAAAAACATCTTAGTTCCTTCTACCATGTGAAGATCTCACCTCGAATATTGTGTTCAATTCTGGTTGCCGCATCTCAAAAAAGATATAGTGGAATTAGAAAAGGTGCAGAGAAGGGCGATAAAAATGATAAAGTGGATGGGACGACTTCCCTATGAGGAAAGGCTAAAGCGGCTGGGAATTCGCTGCCAGAAAATGTGGTAAAGGCAGTTAGCTTAGCAGAGTTTAAAAAAGATTTGGACGGCTTCCTAAAGGAAAAGTCCATAGACCATTATTAAATTGGACTTGGGGAAATTATTTCTGGGATAAGCAGCATAAAATGTGTTGTACTTTTTTTGGGATCTTGCCAGGTATTTGTGACCTGGATTGGCCACTGTTGGAAACAGGATGCTGGGCTTTGGTCTGTCCCAGTATGGCAATACTTATGTAGGGATCCTTTTACTAAGATGTGGAGGCACCTATATGCGTCCAATGTGCATCAAATTGGAACTACTGTCCGACTACCGCATGCCCTGGGCGGTAATTCCATTTTTGACGTGCGTACAAATCATGTGGTAGACATTTTCTACTGTGTGGTACTAACCACGTGGTAAGCGCTAGTGTACATGCGCTGACGCTTACCGTCCGTTTAGTCGATGGGTGGAGGTAAGGTCTCAGACTGAAAATAGACTCGTGCTGGTTTTCTTTTTGCCGCATGTCCATTTTCGGCAAAGGCCTTTTTTCAAGGCTCACTAAATATGGACCTGCACGCGTACAAAACACACACCTACACCAGCGCACCTTAGTAAAAGGGCCCAATAACTAACTATATAAAAGCACACATACTTGTTTTTAATTCGAGAAAGAGCATGTAAGAGTTTAGACTCAGGTAGTTTCTACTGATTTCTAAAGCCTTGGCATTTGCCTAATCTCTGATTTAAAGTAGACTATTATTTGTTAAAATAATACCTTGGAAAATCTTTACACACATTTTTGCAGGAGGATTCTACTTTGATTTCTTCAATTGTCTTTCAATATGTTCAAGGTGTTGTTGTTTTTTTCTTCCAAAATCGTATGCATGCCTTGCTCAACAAAAAATATGATGATGAAATAAGTAATTTGACAGTTCAAGTTTTATTTTCTGGCCTTCTTAGAAGAGTTCCAACTTTAAAAGCCCATTGATGATTTATCTGGCATTGCTGTTGTTTAGATGAGTTTGCATCTGGTTTAACCTTCATTTTCTCTTGCGCTTCATTTATTCTGTTTTCATTTTGATTGATATTTAGCTAGAAGAAGACACTAAGCAGTCCTCTCTCTGTTCTGGAACATTCTCTGCTTTTTCAAGCAAAGCTCAGATTTTCAATTATACTTTCTTGACAAACTGCTTTGTTTTTTTTTTTGCTGTTATACTAGGAAAAGGGACTTGGAACTTTCTCACATTTCTGATACACAATTTTTAAATTCTTTTGCTTAGACCAGGGATACCAGGAGAGCTAGAATCTCTCCACAAGATTTTAGTGACTGTTATTTAACACTCTGTTTGCACATCGGCTTCTGCTTTCAATTATTTTTCCACTTGGTGAGCAAATACAAGGCTTGCTTATTTTCCTGTTTCTTATTTTTCATTTTTTTTTTGCAAATGGCTGAAAGAAATGTGTCAAAACATAAGTTCAAAAACATAAGAGTGAGTGAGAAGTAAAATAAAGTTAAGGAAAAGTCAAAGAAATATAAAGTAAACCCTGCCTTCTTGTCTTTTTTTCTCTATTTTACTATTTCTTTAGCATAGCCACCCCGGATTCATCCAGGGGGTTCCTTACATTGGACGAGCCACTCTCTTACCCTTCTGAAGCTGGTCACAGTGATGGTGGAGAAGTGAAAAGCTAGGTCATCTTAGAAACAGTGAGCAAGGTGGCCAAGGGTGAGAGCTCCAAGCTTATGGATGCTTGTAATATCATGGAAGAGTGGCCTAGTGGTTAGGTTGGTGGCCTTTGGTTCTGAGGAACTGAGTTCAATTCCCAGCACAGGCAGCTCCTTGTGACTCTGGGCAAGTCACTTAACCCTCCATTGCCTGCCGCATTGAGCCCACTGTTGCCAGGTGGAAAATTTTTTTCCCACCCAATCCAGCGTAAAAACAGCCCAAAACCCGCCCAAACTCATACCCCGCCCCTGACACCCCCACCCCCGCGTCATCAACCCCGCCCCTGCCGTCATCGGCCCCGCCCCCGCCGTCATCGGCCCCGCCTCCCCCGTCACCGGCCCCGCCCAGAACATCAGTAACCCCGCCCAAAATGTCATGTAACCCCGCCCAAAACGTCACTAACCCCGCCCCCCGCGGCCGAAAAAAACGCCGGAAAACCGCCCAAAATAAAAAAAAAAAGCCCAAAAAACCGCAACCCGCAGCGGGCAAAAATTTCCCGCGGCGGGTCGCGGAAAACCGCCCAATTGGGCGGTAAAACTGCCCACCTGGCAACACTGGCCTGCCATGAGTGGGAAAGCGTTGGGTACAAATGTAACCAAAAGTTTTTTAAAAATGCAGCCAATCAGTTCACAACAGAGATCCTTGCAGACCAGCCGGAAAGGTATCATGGGGCCAGGTTTTTTTCTTAGGATTCCAGTCATAAAGAAGCTGTTTGTTTATTTAGTTATTTACTTCAGAGCTGTGGATGAGGATGGGTTTTGAGCAAACTGTGGTGAGCAGGCAGGTTGTCTGTGTTGTGTTGTACTGTGAATTCAGGCTAAAAGAAAGGACCATGGCTCAGAGGTGCCAGCAATTCTTAGGGTCAGTGATTTGGTGGCTAGTATCCAAGTAGACCTTTTGTGCATTTCACTTTCACTTCTCACAAGCCTTTAATGGGAGAAGCAATTAACTTGGTAGTCTCACACACACACACACACAAGGACTAACACCAGCTGAAGACTTTTTTACCCACTCCTACCCGAGCTGAGATCATATTCATGCACTTTTCTGATTTCAAATGCAATTTTCCTCAAGTTAGTCCCTTTGGGGTCCTTTTTCTAAGGTGCGCTGAAAAATGGCCTGCGGTAGTGTAGACGCGCGTTTTGGGCACACGCAGAATCATTTTTTAGCACAACTGTAAAAAATGGCTTTTTACATTTTTTTCCGAAAACGGACGTGCAGCAAAATGAAAATTGCCGCACTTCCATTTTGGGTCTGAGACCTTACCGCCAGGCATTGACCTAATGGTAAAGTCTCACGCGGTAAACGGGCGGTAATGACCTACGCTCGTCAAATGCCACTTGATGCTCATAGCTGACGCGCGCCAGAAAATACAAAATATATTTTCGGACGCTCATAGCGGACACGTGCCAAAAATGAAATTACCACAAGGGCCACGCGGTATCCAGGCGGTAACTCGGAATTGGCATGTGTTGGGTGCGCATAGGTGCTTGCACAACTTAGTAAAACGGCCCCTTTATTTTCTAACTGCTGTTACCCTGTCTTTAACTGTCTATATGTTCCAGGTCTGCTTACACCCAATGCCGCCTATTAAGATGTTTTATTGCATATTCACTGGCTTCCGATCAGTTACCGCATACAATTCAAGCTTACCTACAAATGCACCCGGTCTGCGGCTCCTCACTACCTCTCTACCCTCAGCTCCCCCTATGTTCCTGCCCGTAACCTCCACTCACAGGACAAATCCCTCCCTTCAGCACCCTTCTCCACCACTGCCAACTCCAGGCTCCGCTCATTCTGCCTTGCCTCACCCTATGCCTGGAACAATCTTCCTCAACCCCTACGCCAAGCCCCCTCCCTACCCATCTTCAAATCTCTGCTTAAACCTCACCTCTTCAATGCTGCTTTCGGCACCTAACCTTTTGAGAAATATAGTATGCCCTATCAGATCGACTCTACACTTGTCTTTTAGATTGTACACTTGTCTATAGATTTACACCTGTCTTTTAGATTGTAAGCTCCTTGAGCAGGGACTGTCCTTCCATGTTAAAATTGTACAGCGCTGCGTAACCCTAGTAGCGCTTTAGAAATGTTAAGTAGTAGTAGTAGTAGTATATTGTATTGAAAGTAGCATACTGTGCCGTACTATGTAAATTCAAGTTCAAATTCAATTTATTTTGATACACTGCAAAAAGACAAAACAGGATATCTAAGTAGTCTAGAATTAAAAAAAAAAACATAAAGGGGACCTTTTACTAAAGGGTTGTTGGGTGCTGCCTGGTTACCACTGGGGTAGCACGGGAGCCCTTACCGTCACCTCAATGGGTGGCAGTATGTGCTCCTCACCCACATGGCCATATGATAAGTGCAAGCTTACCATGTAGCCAGGTGTTTTTTTTTCGGGCTTTTTACCCACTGTGGTAAAAAGGGCCCTGGTGCATGGCAAAAATGGCCGCCACTGCTACCACAGAGCCCTTTTTCCAGCAGCTTGGTAAAAGGGCCCCATAATAAAGGGGAATCATTTTTAAATGGACAAAAAAGAAAAACCCAGAAAAAAAAAAAACAAGACAAAAGAGATGAAAGGTAAAAACAACAGGTGCTGCTATTTGAATATTTTTACTGCTGTAATTGTCTATGCCTATGTGTGATTTATTCTCGCTGTACACTGCCTTGGATGAATTTCTTTTAAAAAGGTGGTAAATAAATACTAATAAATAAACCTCTTCTGGAAAGGCCTCAGAGTTCTTAATATTTCTTACATCAATGCTTCTCAGCCCTGTCTTGAAGGTGTAAACTAGCCAGTCATGTTTTCGGGATCTCCACCATAAATAAGCGTGGGATACGCCTGCAGATATTGGATTCCCACTGTATGCAAATCTGGTTGCAACTTCATTGTCATGAGCTTGAAAACTGGCCCTGCTGAGAGGGAGGGCCTCCAGGCGAGAACTGAAAAGCACATAACAAACACAAACTGCACAGAAAATAGATTTTAAATGTACTGCGAGACTTGAATACTTCATGTTATTGCATTGTTTTCCCACAGCATTCCAGGAAATGTAATTATCTTGCTAGAGAAGATAAATTTAGTCAGCCCGTTTAATGTTTGTTAATGAATCTAACTTCTTTGGCAATGTGAATGCATGGTAGCAGTGGTGATTACAAGCTGGCAAATACCTTTCCACTTCGCTTTGAAACTGTCACACTGAACAAACAACCTCATATCAGTTGCCTCTTACTCATTTAAAGCACGCTGCTAAGGTGAACAGCACATTGGAAATTCCAAAACAACAAATTAAATATTCAAATTAAGTCAGAATGGCAGAACCACATAATATGGGCAATTCAGTGTTTTTATCCAGCAACAAAAAAAGTATGTTAAGTAATTATAACAGGATCTAAAATCACCAGTTTCAGACCTGGGAATAATTTACTTGACAAATCCAATGCTGTTGAATAGTGTTCAGTTATCACAGGGCTTCCCAAAGCTGATCTGAGGGCCTTGCAGCCAGTCAGGTTTTTAAGATATCTACTATTGTACCACTAATGTACACAAATTTATTTCATGCATATCCATTGTAGATATTGTGAAGCCCCAACTGGCTGGAGGATCCATGGGTAATGTTTGGGAAGTTACTACATTTTTAATTATACGATTAATTAAAAAGGTACAGGTTTACTGGCGTCACCCAGAAGTAAATATAATGTAACAATGAGAGGGAACCAAGTACAGAAAAAGACCAAGCAAAAAAACAGCAGAAAGGGCCTTTAAAAACAAAAGGGAACACAGTTCTTTCATTAAAAAATCCTTTAATAGTGAACTTTGATTGAAGAAAGACCTGACACGGGCCGTGTTTCGGTGCTACCGCACCTGCATCAGGGGTCTGCATTAAACATATTACAGTAAACAATCACCCAGAAGTAAAACATATTGATAAAGATGGAATTCATTCTTCATCATAGGACTCTGTTGTCCTGCTTCATCAAAGGTGGACACTGGAATGTTCCCAGGAGGAGGCTCCTCTACTTGCTTATTGTTAATCTTATGCACTACTCACACAGCAATTTCTTGCTCAAATTTCTTTCATAACAAAGATTCCCTCTTTTGCCGTACGTCGGTCAGAACGTACTCAGATGTGACTTAAGCTACACAAGCAAGATGAAGGAATTTTCTCTTAGTGCAACTGCAGAAAGGAGCACTATATTGACAACTTTCCTTGTAAATTTGCAATTACATACAACACCATGAAATATAATTTCTATAAACAATAACAGTTAATTTTGGTCTGATAACTTAGCCCAGATTCCTTCTGGAACCTTCAGTCCTCTAACCTCTAGTTTGACTCTTACGGGGTAATTCTATAAAAAAAAAAAGGCTTGAACATTTACAAGGACATACACATGTATATGCCATATGCAAGAGTAAATGCCAAAAACCCGTCTAAGTGCTATTCTGTAAATATGCACATATATCCAATAATACATACTTCGAGTGGAAGAGTAGCCCAATGGTTAGTGCAGTGGGGTTTGATCCTGGCTACCTGGGTTCAATTCCCACTGCAGCTCCTTGTGACCTTGGGCAAGTCACTTAACCTTCCATTGCCCCAAGTACAAAACCTTAGATTGTGAGCCCTCTAGGGAGAGAGGAAGTACCTGCATATAATGTGCACAGTACTGCATACATCTAGTAGCACTATAGAAATGATTAGTAATAAAATAATAAAAATACTTTACAAGTGGCCATTGACATGAGTGGGGCACACACTATATTACGCAATCTAGACATTTACACCAGCTCAATAGTTGATGTATGTGCTCAGGGCGATGAAGATGAAAATGATTAAGGGGATGGGACAACTTCCCTATGAGGAAAGGCTAAAGCGGCTAGGGCTCTTCAGCTTGGAGAAAAGGCTGCCGAGGGGAGATATGGTAGAGGTCTATAAAATAATGAGTGGAGTTGAATGGGTAGATGTGAAGCATCTGATTACGCTTTCCAAAAATACTAGGACTAGGGGGCATGCGATGAAGCTACAAAGTAGTAAAAATAAAATGAATTGGAGAAAATTATTCTTCACTCAATGTGTAATGACGTTTAGAAGGCATATCAATGAAGGGGATGGGACTTAATATACCACCTTTCTGTGGTTACAATCAAAGTGGTTTACATATGTGTACCTGGGACAATGCAGTATTAAGTGACTTGCCCAGAGTCATAAGGAGCTGCAGCGGGTATTGAACCCAGTTCCCCAGGTTCTGCACTAACCACTAGGTTACTCCTCCACTCCAGTATCCAAGGTAATGAAAAATCCAGTGCAGCTAGCAGAAGACAAACTCAGAGCTCACGCATGTATCTTAGCTCCTCCCCCAAACTTACATTTTCTTTTTTTAATAACAATATGGTTGCAAAATGACCAAATATAAGCATAAATACAAATTTGGGGATGGCAAACTGAATCATGAAAAAGTATCCGAAATGTAAATGCTTAACAGCATTGCAAAACATTCATATAAAAGTAATATGAGAATAGTAGATACCATATAATCAGCATAGAAGAATATTCATATAAAATAGATATGATATTCCCAATCCCCCAAATCCTATATATGGTGCCTTAAGTTGTGCACACTAATTTGGCCACAAGGCCAAATTGCACATATAACTTAGTTGATTAACAAGCCAATCAGCACCAATAATTGGTATTTAACAACCAATCAGCAGCACAAATTTGCTAGAATTTACATGCACAACTTTGTAGGTGCATTCTATAATGTGATGCGTATAAATTCTAATGTGCTCAGTCAAAAAGGGGCGTGGCCATGGGTGTAGAATAGGGGGATTGTGGGTGTTTCAAAAAACTATGTGCGCTATTATAGAATACACCCAATCTGTGCCTAACTTAGGTGCAGGTATTTAGGCCTGGTTTTAGCCAGCCTACATGGGTGCTGTAGGCAGATTTCCCAGATAATAAATTACCTGAAACAAGGTTTCCCAACAGAACTATCCGCAAGCAAAATATTCTGTTCTCTGTCTAGGGGAAGGGGGAAAACCTTGGCTATGGCCCTACATGCCACTATTTCGGTCAGAGAGAGAGCTGAGAAATCAGGCTGATATATATATTAGCTTTATTATGGATAATATAAAAAAAAAGATATACAAAATAGAAATTTGGCAAAGCTTTGGCTGAACAAAAATACTGGCAGTAATTCTTACAACTATATTCTCACACTACACACATTTCTTACTGGTTGCTAGGTAAACTTGTACAACTGATTAGAATGCAATAACTATGTTACGAGGTAGTATGGTAATTAGCAGCTTCTTTCCCGACCAAGGTTATGACTAACACCAGCCTTATGCTCAGGTAATCACCACTCGCTAACCCAGACTAATAGGAGATAGATCACTGTGTCTCTCACCAGGCAACCTCCGGGGACACCTCTCAGGAGTAGCACAGGTTACTTCCCAGACTCAAGCTGAGAGATCAGCGAGTCTTCGTCAGAGCCACGACGGGCACTGCAGCAGTCAGCAAAGGCACAGGTCACACCTTGTAGGTAGCTCAATCACACGGTACTCTTCCAGATACACAGTTCATCAGTTGGTGGACCTTCTTAGGTCACTGGTCTTCTTTCCACCTCCACCTTCTTCCAAGGATTCCGACTTACTAACTCCCCAACTCTTCCCGCTCTTCCAGCGCCTCTCGGTCAGGTGATACCAATTATCCTCTTGTTTTTCTTTGTGACCTTGGAAATGGTAACTTCTGGTGCCATGCATGCCTCCCTTCTCATCATCTCCGAGATAGAAGGGGAATAATTGGCGCACAGAGTGTCCTTGGCTTCAGCAAGCCTGTCAGTGATTTTCCACAAACTGAAGCTGACTCTGACACAGAGATGTGCAGGTCAGAGGTTTGCAGCAGCCATCTTCTAGTAACAAGATGTCATAGGCTTGTATAGGCCAAGACCAGCAAGGGAGACACAGGGACATACCCCTACAGTGCGCCTAAATTTTATGTGCAAGAACAGTGTGTGAGCATATTCTGTAAACTACATCTAACTTTAGGCATATAGAATCACTCTAACCACATGGTTTTACAGTGCCAGTTTTTATAGGTGCCACATACAGAATTTCCCCCAATGTCGGCACAATACAAATGAAACACCCCAGTTGCTATGCATTTGAACATTCAAACCACATGCATATGGGGAAAATTGTACAAATGGTGCTCAAAACTTGGTGCTGAAAATAATTGGCATTCAGTGCTGTTCTATAATAGGCACTCAAAGATGGGCACCCATTGTAGAATAACATGATGTGACAATTTTGGTGCTCAACTTTCCGTGCCAGAACATCTGCTAAAACCAGGTGTAATTCATGTCACCCAAGTTGGGCATGCATCCCCGGTATACTGTAACAATGCGTACAAATTTTAGGAATGCGTCTGACCCCCCTCCCCCCCATGCACCTCCTATGGCCATGCCCCCTTTTGGGTTTTACGCTATGGCAGCAGCGTAGCAAGGGCGGTGGGGGCGGTCCGCCCCATGTGCACGCCGCTGGAGGGGTGCAGAGAGCAGCCACAAACCTGTTGGCTCCACTGTTTCCCTGCTCCCTCTGCCCCAGAACAGGTTACTTCCTGTTCCGGGGCAGAGGGAGCAGGAAGCCAGCGGAGCCGAGAGCCGCGCAGCTGCTCCCAGCAGCCAAGAATGCACCCGGGGGGGGGGGGAGGGTTGATGCACTGGGGGGTGTCAATGCGCCAGGGGGGGTGTCGTGCTACACCTGGAGGGTGTGCGCATCGGCGATCTGCCCCGGGTGGCAGGATCGCTTCTGCGCTATGGCATTTGGGTGTATATTGTTATAGAATAGAACATAGCAAGATATGCACACAAATTCAAATTTATGCCAATTAGCACCTAATTATTGGCATTAATTGGTAAATTGGCCAATTTTGGGCACCATATGTAGAATCCGGGGGATGATGCTAATGCTATTCATACAATACAATTTAACATCTTAAAATGCAGGCAAGGAGGAAAGTGCAGTCGAGATATATAGATGGTTGTCTGAATGGTGGACTGATCATCACCACTATCTGGAAAATCTGCAGGACTGCCCTTGCTCCACCATGGCACTATCCAGATAGCACAGAGGCAGCCCGTAAGGATATGCAGAAGTACTGTCCAGAAAGTGCTTCTGAGTATGTTGGTTAGTGACACTTCTCCGGTTAACAGGTGCTACTACTGGGATAATGACCCGACACTGTTTTCCAATTGACCCGATACTGTTTTCCATTCTTTGTCCATATGAAAAAAAATATATCAGAGCATATCTCTAGGGGGTCCTTTTACTAAGGTGCGCTGAAAATGGCCTGCTGTAGTGTAGACCCGTGTTTTGGGCACGTGCAGAATTATTTTTCAGCGCACCTACAAAAAATGTCTTTTTTAAAATTTTTGCCGAAAATGGACATGCGGCAAAATACAAATTGACGCACATCCATTTTGGGAGTCTGAGATCTTACCGCAAGCCATTGACCTAGCAGTAAGGTCTCACGTGGTAACCAGGCGGTAATGGCCTATGCGTGTCAAATGCAACTCGACGTGCGCAGATGCCGCACGTCAGAAAATAACAAATATTTTTCAGAAGTGTGTAGCGGACGCTTGCCAAAATTGAAATTACCGCAAGGGCCACGCGGTAACCGGGCGGTAACTCCAATTCAGCATGCTCCATCTACAAAGGGTAAACACAATTTTATCTTTGCATTTAGTATGAGACTGACATGCACCATTGTTGAGAATGGTGTGCATATCACTGGAGGTCATCTCACTGCCTACACGCTGTCTGGATAAGCTGTCAGTGTAATTTTATCAGATCTTTCCCCATGTCTCACTAATAATCAGTTAAAGTGTTGATTTCTCTTGGAAAAGCTGTGTCTGCTGTCCAGCCCATAAAAGCAGGTGTAGAGCAATGTTATTTTCTGCATTTCAAGAGAAAGTAGTAGAGGATTTTTAAACACTGGAATTTAAGTTACACTCACTGTGCAGTTTGATAGTTTCACGTATATCATTTTTTTTTCTCTACTGCTGGAATTAGACATTTGTTTTGTGGTGATTTAGGACACAGGAACAACTTATTACTGCGAAACAGAAGCTGTTGGAATGCAGGCGATAGCAAGAGCTGTGACAATATTTTAAAAGATAACACCTAACTCAAAAGTGCCAGAAAATTAAAAAACCTCAACAGAATAACTCCCGATCTATTACTAGCACTGAGAGTACTGCAACGGAAGCAAATGAAAATGTAAATATGCCAGTTTACACTAAAAGGGTTTCACAACAGAAACTGAGATTGCAGTACTGCAAGAATATTTCTCATAATGTTTTAATTTAGCCTCGATAAATCAAGCCCTCTATACTTCAAAATATACTGCATCAAAGCTACTTTTGGAATAAGTTATAACTTAAGTTACTCTATAGACATTTAAATACTAGAACGGCAGAAATGAACTAACTTTTTCCAAAACTATGCAGTAGAGGATATGAACTGAAAATCGACATCAGAGAAATAATTTTTCCCAGAGAGAGTGGTGGATGCCTGGAACGTTCTACCATGGGAAGTGGTAGGGTGAAAACAGGGATGGAATTCAAAAATGGTATGGGATAAACTCAGAGGATCCTTTAGCTGTTTCACCACTGTACTCAGGTGACGAAAGCCCCCTCATGTTGCTCATAATAGAGAAGACTTTTCTTGATGTGGTCAATAATCCTTCAGAAGATCCCCAAGAATGAGCTCCTGGTGGTAATCTTCCTCTAAACAGCCCCCTTTGGAAGGCTTTATTGATAACGTGAGGTAACTTCAGCTGGACAGAGCACTTTCTTGGAAGATACTTGTAGAAATATTTACAGTGCAAATGATTCAAATAGCCAGACTCCTCCTTTTTCTTTGAAATATGACCACCTAATATCAGATACAAATGCTCTCCCTCTTTCACTGATATAAAGCTCCAATCTCTGTGGTGGTCTCTTCCCTACCCACAGCTGTGACAGTGTGAGATTCCACCACCAGCCTGGAGGAGTCTCAGCTCCTGGGAGAGTTTTGCAGGGGTGAACTTCTGACCTCCAACCAGCTGGTGGTGATGTGTCATGCCCATTCACAGCATAGCTCCTTAACTGTTTGCTGTGGTCCTTACACTACTATTGGGAAGTACTGACGCACATGCAGTCTCTAAGTACCTTGTGATTTTTATCTGAGTTCTTAGAATCATCTCTATTTATAATCTACATATATAAATAATAGGTAGTATGTATGTCCTGTTAATAAACGACATCCTGTTTCACACTCCTGATTCAGTTTTCAAGAACTATGTCCATGTTGGATGTTATATACGTATCTATGAACGGTAAAAGTGTTTTGAAGAAAGGGCAGTGGCGTACCAAGGGGGGGGCGGTGGGGGCGGTCCACCCCGGGTGCACGCCACTGGGGGGGGGGGGGGTGCCGCGCGCCTGTCGGCTCCGCTCGTTCTCTGCTCCCTCTGCCCCAGAACAGGTTACTTCCTGTTAGGGGCAGAGGGAGCAGGGAACGAGCGAAGCTGACAGACGCGCAGCACCCCCCCCCCCCAGCAGGTAAAAATGCACCCGGGGGGGGTGTCCTTTCGCTGGGGGTGGGGGGTTGCGCTGCACCCGGGGGGGCACATCACCCGGGGGGGGGGGGGGAACGCATCTGCGATCCGCCCTGGGTGTCAGCCACCCTAGGAACGCCACTGAGAAAGAGTGTCTTGTACTGTCAAACAATAACCCCCAGGTTCTATATAGTGTCGTATTCTGACTTGGATTGTTCACTCATGGAAACTGGATACAGGGCTTGATGGACTAGAGGAGTAGACTAATGATTGGTGCAGTAGGCTGAGACCCAGACTGCAGCTCCTAGTGACTTTAGGCAAATCATTTAACCCTCCATTGCCCCAGGTGCAAAAAAAAAATGTAGGGGCCCTTTTACTAAAGGGCGTGGGTAGCGAGCGGGAAAACAGCACTACCGCCCAGGCACCTGGTGATAGTACTGTGTTCAGCATGTGCCATTTCCAGCACCCAGAAAATAAATTTTATTTTCTAGTACGGGGGGTAGGGGTGCCCAGCGATAACTACACCATCCTGTATTCTAACATCAAAATTATTCCAAATAGTAATTAGCTCGGAGCCAGGCAATGCCAGACCCAAACACTTTGCCACATATTTTAATACTTGTGGCGCGCTCTGCAATATCAGCGAACAAGGCACTACTTTTTTAACCTGTAAGAAGACCACACAAAGAAAGCGGAGCAGTGGGCGTCTCTCTATCTGCAACCGCTAAGGAAGCTCCTCAACTGGCACATCTGTAAACTGAACCACAGCAGCAGCAGTCAAATAAGCAAAATGATAAAGTTTAAAGTCAGGGACATAAACTCCACCCCTGTCCTTAAGCAACTTAAGCTTCATAAGTGTTGCCATACTGGGACAGACTAAAGGTCCATCAAGCCCAGTATCCTGTTTCAACAGTGGCCAATCCAGGTCACAAGTACCTGGCAAGATCCCAAAACAATACAATTTATGTATTTATTTATTTAGAGCACTTATACCCCACCTTTTCCCACAGAATGCAGGCTCAAGGTGGCTTACAAGAGACTGGAAAGGCTAACCCCAAACCAGAAAAATATACATATAATAGTTAAACAGAGAAATAGAGGGGAGAAAAAAGAAAAAAAGAGGAGATAAAGAAGTCCAAAATGGTCTGTTCATTTGATGTTCTGAAGGCGGCGACACTCTGTGACAGAGTATGGTAGCGATGCAGCTCTCTTCAACTGCCAAAAACAGCTGACTGTAAAGTGGACATCGCCGAACAGGACCGGCAAAGCAGGAGAAAGCCAACGGCTGAAAACGGGGGGAGACAGAAGGAAGCGAGATTCCCACGATGAGCAAAAGTCTTTAAGACGCCTCCCTAACGTAAAGCAGCTGGCGACACTCAGCAGAAGGCAACTGACAACGCAGGCCAGCATGGATTGGCGGCTGGGCAGAGTGGCAAACAGCGCAGGCAGAGCACTCCAGAAGATGGCCCACAGTGCAGAAGACAGGCTGGAGGAGAACGGGAACAAATTGACAGGGACGAACCGATCACCTGCCAAGTAAGCACCCCGCATTGTGATGAACCCAGCAGCAAGATGAGTACTTTTTATGCTGCTTATCCCAGAAATAAGCAGTGGATTTTCCTAAGTCCATCTTAATAATGGCTTATGGATTTTTCTTTTAGGGAGCTATACAGACCTTTTTTTTTTTTAACCTTACTAAGCTAACTGATTTTACCACATTCTCTGACAACAAATTCCATTGTTTAATTACATGTTGAGTGAAGAAATATTTTCTCCGATTCATTTTAAATTTACTACTTTGTAGGTTCATTGCATGCCCCTAGTCCTACTATTTTTGGAAAGAGTAAACAAGTGATTCACATCTACCCTTTCCACTCCACTCATTATTTTATAGACCTCTATCATATCTCCCCTGAGCCATCTTTTCTCCAAGCTGAAGAGCCCAAGCCATTTCAGCCTTTCCTCATAGGGAAGTCGTCCCATTCCCTTTATCTTTTTCGTCGCCCTTCTCTGTACCTTTTCTAATTCTGCTATATCTTTTTTGAGGTGCGGTGACCAGAATTGCACACAGTATTCAAGGTGCGGTCGCACCATGGAGTGATACAAAGGCATTATAACATCCTCATTTTTATTTTTCATTCCTTTCCTCAAAGCAATTCTGGGTTTCTTATTACGCCACACAAAATAAAACTACCCATTGTAATAGGTACTAGTTGATAGCGATCATAGGAACTATTAAGAAATCTGCGTGATGAAATAAACATGCAAATCCTATCCCATCAGGGACAGGGAATTATTTTCAATCCATGTAAGTGTGTGTATGTGTGGGAAATATATTGTGTGTATCTCTATTCATGTGTGTGCATGTACCTCTGTTGTGTGTTGTATTCTGTTCTATTATGTTCACATGTTATATGTGTATGTGTGTATCTATATATCTGTGTTGTGTGTATATGTGTGATGTTGGTGAGGGTATGTGTTAGATTTATCTCTGACAAGGAAAGTAGAGAAAAAGGCAGAGACAATTAGAAAGAATCAAGCCCCCCCTCCGAAGGGACACCACCTTGTAAGTGGTGGAGGGGCTTCCGTGTTTCAATGACTCAGAGGGCTATGCTGTAGGGTTACCCATATCAGACAGGCCTCTGAGGAGAAACCAGACAAAGAGTGTCCCAACCTGGAGGATCCAAGATGGCGTTGAGGGAGGACGTATGCTAGTTGAGTTCCCGTTTTACACCAGAATGCCTGAAGAAGAAGGCGCGCTCCCCAGAGAATGGGGACGAGAAAAGGCAAAGCCATGGTGTTGTCCTCCTCGAACATGGCTGGGGTTCCCACCACTTCTCAGTCTATTTTGGAGAGATTCGGGGTCATAACGTCGGGAATATTGGTTCCTGCTTCGGGGAACAGCAAGGCTTTATTGCCGAATCTCAGTGGAGAGGGAGTGACTTTGAGTCCCCCTGTTGGCACGACCCCTCCAAGACCCGGAAACAGTATTGCTTCGCTATGGAGGTCAATAATGGAAACGCCCGAAGTGGGTTAGGATTTTCACGTGACCCGAGGAGGTCCTGGCGCAGCATCGACTCGGATAATAAACCAACTGGGGGATTGGAGAGTGTGCTCTTCCCCCCAAAGATATCTGGAACGGTTTCTGTGGAGAAATTGGACTTGGTGAAGCCAATAATGTCATAATGGACGTATTATAGGAACTGCAGCAGAATGTGAATAACTCTCTTCTTCAGATGTTTACAATTTTTTACTATGTGAGTTAAAGAATTTATATTAATACCTATCTAACAAAGTGAAAGTCCAAGATATAAAAATAGAGACTTTGATTACAGAAATGGCTTCTCTATGAAAATCAGACAATTTGGTAATGAAGAATAGTTATCTTTCTTGTAAAAATTGGAATTTCTGGAGAACCAATTAAGGGAAAAGAACTTGAGAATGATAAATTTACCTATAATATTCTATATATCAGCTACTGAATTCTTGAAGAAATATTTCTCTGATACTTTGCTAATACCTTCTGATAACCACCTTTTGGTGACTAAAATTATATTTCCTTTAAAATCTTCTTTCAGAGAAAAGAGATGTAAGTTTAACCGACATTTTGGAAAATTCAGAAGTTATAGATAGAGTTATATTATTAGTGACTTTCGTCTTTCATTTAGATAGGAACAATGTTTTGAAATTGTATTTCCGATACATGGTTGATAGTTTTTTGGGTTCAAACATGCATATATTTCCTGACACATCAAGGGAATCGCAGACTGGGAGGTGTGAAGTCTTGGCTTTTAAGCCAGGAATCATTGCCCTAGGTGGGACCTTCCTAGCGCGATTCCCTTGTAAGTGTTTTATTTCCTTATTACTTATTTGTTTGAACCTAAGAAATTATAAGAGTTTGTGGAAACAGATGAAGAATGCTCTGCAGCAACTTCCTTCAGTTACCACTGTACCGGCTGCAATAACCGATTAACCTTCCTCCCTCAGAAAATATGAAGTGTAAGATTAACCATTTTGAGTTTTTCTTATTTTCTTTAAGATTGTTTTCCTGATCTTGGATCTTTCAATTGTGGACAATTATGTAAATATATATTGTTGAGAGAAAATGTTTTCCTTTTTATATTAATTTCTGTATTTCCTTACATTTATGTGATAAATGTGAATGTAATTAAGTAAAATGATAAATAAAATAAAAATAAAAAAAAAAGAAGAACCAAGCCCACAACTGCTATGGCTCACTATATGAAAGTTTCTATGCTGCAAAAGTTAGAACTGCTTCCCCCATTTAAATGCATTGGGCTATTATTATTATTACTATTATTATTTATTTTTGGAGGGGGATCTTATTTCTCTGGACCCCTAAGTTTGATCACATCCATATTTTGAACTAATTTTCCTCCCATGCCAACTTTGGTCCCATTCCATTAAAATGTTGTCCCCAGATAGACAGACAGACAGAAATTTTTGATTCCTTATGTATAATTTCTTACCAACACCATTAGGTTGAAAAGACCAACAAAGCTGGATTATCACTGAGATAATTAATAAGGTGAACCTCCTTGTCTCCAGAACTGCCAGAGCAATGTCCGATCTCAAGCAAAATATCAAAGAGATCGACAATAGAGCTACTCATAATGAAATGGCCATCAGAATGCAGATAGATGCAACATGCAGACTATACCCAGAGATAATGAAATAAAAAAAAATTGAAGAAAAGAAAAAACGGATCAAGAGAACAGGTGCTGTTGAAGTAAATATTAAAATCCTCAGCATTCATTCAAAGTTCTGAGTAGGAGCCTGCTTCCAGAGCCAGGTAAATCAAGGGGTTTAAAAATAGAATTGATCTATAAAGCATGAGGATACATTGCAGGCTTAGGTACAGGTACCTCTCTCCTCTGTGAGCAATCTGAGACGTATCACCAGACCTTCCCTTCAGCTTGAACAAAATTCCTGCACTTCCCTTATATGTGGAAAATAACACATTTATCTGACAGTGGACGTTTGTTGTGTATCCCTAATTGGTGTTGTGGGAATACAGGAACTTCATCGGCTCACATCAAAGTCTTATTAACACTGCTTCTGAGGACTCAGATCCTTGAGGGCTGGCAGGAGCAGAGAATGGGCAACAGGTTACAGAAGTTTGGCCCATGGGGATGTCAGGAACCAGGAACAGGTTTCTGGCCCTACGCACTGCGGTCTACAGGCCCTGTTTACTAAGCCACGCTAGAGGCGCGTTAGTGCTTTTAGCGCGCGCTAACTGTGTAGGCGCCCACAATATTCCTATGGGTGCCTAAACAGTTAGTGCATGCTAATTTTGTGCGTATGCTAAAAACGCTAGCGCACCTTAGTAAACAGGGCCCATACATGAGGTGGAACAGTGACAGCTGCTTTATCAGCTGGTGATGCATCTTTTACCTTTGACTGTCAGGAACAGCAGATTCTGAAGTGGTAAATCTTCCCCACCCCCCCACCCCCGCTATAAGCCACTTTATGTGCAAGTCTATTGTGCCTATTGACAAATGCAGGCCTGCTTGTGGTTTGATGCTGGAGCCTGAAATTTGCAGCTCAGAAGTTTTGCTTTGGATTCCCATCCTAAGCATTCTTCCTGTTTTCTGACCAGTAGCATCGATACTGCAATTGCTGGAATGGCAAAGTCCTGTGTTGCAATCCGGGTTGAAATGCTACATCTAAAATTATCATTCTATTAACTATCCTTCTGGGAACAAAGCTATTTAAAATTTAAAAGGAGCAGAACAAAAAACAGTTTACATAATTGTATGACTCTGAACTAAATTAAGGGGGTTAATTGTGTACTGGCAAATATTGCAGGCTTAGTAAGTGGTTGGATCATTTTTCAGCAGCTCTGTCTGACCTTTAAAGCTCTTCTCTTAAGATGAAGGTGGTGGTGCATTGAATCACAGTACAACAAGACTGTGGCAGAACGGTTAACCCAACCAATCGAAAATCGTGTGGCTATGTTGGGTTGCTGTTTGTACTAAGAGCAGTCAACGTATTCACGATTATATGAGAAAAAGAGAAATGGATTGAAAAAGAAAAATAGGAGGGAAAGAACAGAGAGAAAGGGAAAGAGAAAACAGATACAACAGATAAAATATATGAAAAGATGGATAAGAGAACGAGAGAGGAACAGAAACAGAGATGAGCGAGAGACACCTATTTAAAGAAAGCTGTACAGTTCACACACATCTGTGTTCAGTTGAATATAGTCAGATTTACAAACACTGAATGATACAGCAAGAATGGTGAGAGATGCACAAGAACAGCACGAGCACCGTGCAGGAAACAGAAACAGCAGCTCTGTGCCCACAGCGCACTTCTTCATCCCCTTATTCCAGAGGAAGATTGAAAGCCTTGTTATGCTCCTTAGCACTGGAAAGAGCTCATATCACTCTCTGACAGCTGAAAGGATCACACTGGGTGTTCACCGTTGCCTGCTTTTGGTCTGATGAATTCCAGGTAACATATGTCAGTGCCTCTCCATGTCACCACCCTTGCATCCAGGAAACAACTGCTGAGACGCATGCTTTGAGCTAGGTGGATATGCCTTCACCACTTAATATTATTAAAACACATTGGTCACATATATTGATTTCATGCATTATCAGATTAGCACGGCGGGTCTATGATTTTTCAAAATAGTCATGCAGAGACCGTTGGCTCAGCCTACTCCAACAACAGGTTAAAGAGGATCATGCTTAGTATGTGACTCATTGATCCAGATATTTTCAAATACACGCTGTATGTATAGAGAAAGGGAAAGGGAAATCGGTCTTGATATACTGCCTTTCTGTGGTATTTTGCAACTACATTCAAAGTGGTTTACATATATACAGATACTTATTTTATACCTGGGGCAATGAAGGGTTAAGTGACTAGCCCACAGTCACAAGGAGCTGCAGTGGGAATTGACCCCAGTTCCCCAGGATCAAAGTCTGCTGCACTAACCACTAGGCTACTCTTCCACTAGCAACATTCCATGTAGAGGCCTGCCCTTGCAAATCAGCAATGCGGCCACGCAGGCTTCTGTTTCTGTGAGTCTGACGTCCTGCACGTATGTGCAAGATTGTCCAAACAGTGTTACATTTGCACATATTTTTAAAAAACATATATACAAAACAATGTCACTTCTCATTGCTCCTCATGTCCATTTAGGTCCTCCACTTCAAAAGAAGTTTCATCATTGTGGACCTCAGAGCCCGATTCATTGAGTTTCATTGAGAGACTGCATCAGGGGATATGGAGAACACCAAAACTTAAATGGAGCCCACTGATGCAATCTCTCAAAGAAACTCTGCCAGATTAAGTCCCATTACACTCATTGTTCTGGAGAATAATTTAGTTTGTTTGAGTTGATGTCTCCTGATTATCCAAGAGGTGTGGATTCCTCTGAAGGTCCACTAGGTGGAGTCAGTTCATCTGGCCTCCTTTTGCTGTGCTGAGCACTGGTTCTGGTATCTTTTGTTGTTATAAAGCACATATGTTAAGACATGTAAAATTATGGCCAAAGGGGCAAGAGACATCCTGTCTATCTGTATTGACACCACCAGAGACCAGACTAGTGGGGGGGAGGGGGGAGGTCAGGGCTGCTTGCAAAATCTCCCAGATGCCTTTAGCTGACATTCTGAGTAGGCCTTGAAGCTTAAGTTAGACTAACCCTCTCCTCACGGGTCCTTGTGGGGGTAGAGGCAACAAAAGACCATGTACTCTGCACAGCAACAGTTTTTATTAACCTCAATCACCCCCCCCCCCCCCCCCATAATTCAATAACCAGAAACATTTCCTTCAGCACTTCCCCATAAACACTCCCCCTTGGGGCTGGGCTTCTCACTGTGGGCCCTTTTGCTAAAGGGTTTTAAGCCCTTAATGTGTGGAAACAGGATGCTGAGCAACAGCATTAAGGTATTTTGCAGTAGTTCGCATTAAATGTGCATTACTGCCTTTTTCAGATTTTTTTTTCTCTTGGGAGAGGTGGCATGGGTGAAGAATGGGTGTGGTAGTATTAGTCAGCTAGCGCTTTATACTTTCTGCATGCTAACTGGCTAACACAGAGTTAATGCAGGACCACCTACTATCTTCTACATAGGAGGCGCTAAATGGTCCTGTGTTAACTCAGCAGGTACCACATGTTAATAGGCATATTAGCACACAACCTACAATAAAAATAGTAAACCCCCCCAAAAGGTATGATGTAAAATTTGCAGCTACTGCATGGTAAAATCCCACATTAAGTCACAACAACTGGAAATTTTAGCACATTTTACTAAAAAAAAGTCCCATGTGACAATGCAGATGAGAAAGTTTTGATGCAGAAAGAGAGGCCGCATTAATATAAAATGAAGCAAGTAATGTTATCTCCATCCAATTTCTTTGGCGAGAACCCAACTTGAGTACTTTGTTCAGTCTCTGGAGATAATTTCTACAATAGAACATTGAGAAAGGGTCCCCAAGATGTTGCATGGCGTACAATAAAAACAGGTCGCCCGATATTCAAAACGGCTTAACTGGGCAGGAGAGGCTCTGGCCTGGTTACACCCCACTGAGCGACCTGAAACATGATATTCAGCAGCATTTAAACTGTTTTTGCCTCTGAATTCTGCTGCTTACCAGCCATCTCCTAACCGGTTAGGTTAGGAACAGAATGGGGCAGAGCATGGGCAGAGTTCCTACATAGCTGGTTAGTGGCAATTTTCATTCTGCTAAGTATCTGCATAAAGTCAGTACAGTTAAAAGACTGTCTGAACTTATGCGGTGAAGTAAACCGGATGCCAGTCTGAATATCGGCTGATGCCCGGTTAACTTCCAGGTGATTGCTGAGACCTGGATATCCAATGATGGAAGCCGTGCATACCCCAGCATTAAATATCTGGGGTCAGTTCAGCTCACTGTTGTGAATGGCTCACACACTGTTTACCGCCACAGGCTGAATATCGAGTGGCATATATACAGGGATCCTTTTATGAAGCTGAGTTAGGCGCTAACACATGCCCAACACAGCAAAAATGGCCTAATGTAGGATGCACTAAAGCATTCTGCATTAATTTTGCTCTCTGCGTGAGCTAAGCACACAGTATTTATTTTTTCTTATTTTTTCGTAGGGGGCATGTCGGGGGAGAATGGATGTGGGTACACTAATCAGCTGACATTTCCACTGCACTCACTGGTTAATGTGTCCATAATCTTAGTATCTCCTAAACAGGAGGTGGTAAGTGCTCCCACGTTAATTTTTTAAAATGGCCGCATGATAATGGTTACTATAGCTTTTTATATTTTGCTTCTATGTTATTGTATGTGATATTTGTGTTAACTATTATGTATGTTTTCTGTATTCTGCCCAGAACTTTGGATGGAGCGGGATATAAATTTGTTAAATAAATAAATAAATAAAGCCCGTTTTGACAGCTGTGCTAGAAATGGGCTTTGCGGACAGAAAGGCCTGTATAAGAATCCACTAAGCCCATTTACTAATGCAAGTTAGTAAAAGGGTCCCAAAGAGACAGACTGGACTAAAGATGAAGTCTCCAAAAGAAATAAGTGAAAGGTAATACAAATGAAAAGGATCCTTTTACTTAGGGGCAACAAAAAGTGGCATTATCATATCCTTGCATAGGCTTTTCTTGTACACTAAATCCATTCTTTCTGAAGCCCTAAAATGGACAATTTTCCATGTTTTGTATTAATGGCTGTCAGTGGCGTAGATACATGGGGCCTGGGGGGGCCTGGCCCCCCATAGATTTAGCCCTGGACCCCCCTGTCGATGACCCTCTCGACCCCCTCCCGCCGCCAACCCTCCCCTGCCATCGCCGTGGGCTACCTTTGCTGGCGGGGGACCCCAATCCCCGCCAGCCGAGGAGGTCCTCTTTCTCCGAAGGCTTCGTTCTGTTCCTGACGTTCTGCACGTTGTACATGCAGGACGTCAGACTCACAGAAACAGAACGAAGCCTGGCAGGACGTCAGAAACAGAACGAAGCCTTCAGAGCAACAAGAGGACCTCCTTGGCTGGCGGGAATTGGGATCCCCTGCCAGCAAAGGTAGCCTATGGCGATGGCGGGGGAGGGTTGGCAGTGGGAGGGGAGTTCGTCAAAGTTGGCAGTGGGGGGGGCGGCAATGGCGGGGCAGGGGGGTCGGTTGGTAATGGCAGGGGGTGTCAGCGGCACCAGGGGGAGGATTAAAATGTGCCCCCTCACCTCGGGCTCTGACCCCCCCCCCCCCCCCCCGGTGAAGTCTGGCTACGCCCCTGATGGCCGTGCACCAAGGTTGGCACTAGCGTGTGATCATTAATAAAAATTACCACATGAGCTCTTACCACTACCTATTTTGTAGGCAGTCAGGGCTCACACAGTAATCCCGCACAAACCAGTTAGTTCATAGTAATGTAGATGTTCTAACTGATTAGCACAGAAATTCCCTCTGACATGTCTCCTCACAAAAAATGTAAAAAAAAAATTAATTCATGAATTAGTATGTCCTAAATCGGCACTTACCGCAGGATGCCTGAATGGATCCCACGGTGCAGCATTATAAGCTGTGTTAGGTGCGCATTAGCACCTAACAGAGCTTGGTACAAGGGCCCCTTAAATATCTATCAATCAGCCTTCACTGATATGAGAGAGTAGAATTTCCATAGAATGAAAACCTGAATGACAAAATGAAAAGTGGGAAAGAGAAAAGGAATGCAAAGAACTATTCATCCATGGAAAGTGGTAGACACTTGAAACAGTCTTTTAGTATAGTTCATAGGAGCCAAAACAGTAGCAACATTTGAGTATCCTTGGGGCACAAGATAGTACATAGGTGTCACGACCACAGGATGGTGAGCCCTTTTGTCCACAGCCAGACTGTGGACGGCAAGTCCCCTGGGCTGGCATAAGTTAGGAACTGAGGCAAGACTAGAACATGGGCAGACAGGATCAGGCAGGACAAGGAAAATGAGACAGGACAGGGCTATACTGAGCAAGGCAGGAGAAGGCAAGGCTAGGCCGGGCACAACTAGACAAGGCAAGACAGACACTGGATCCAGATGAGGCAAGGTAAGCAAGGCAACAGGGCTAGAACTGAACCCAGGCAGGAACAAAGCATGACAAGGAAACAAGGAAAGAACTGGGTTTAGACAAGGCAGGGCAAGAACTGGATATGGACACAAGGCTCAAGACAAGACTGGGCAAGGCTAAACAGGACAAGGATTGGATCCAGACAGTGCAAAGAAAGGAAGGCAGCAGGGCTAGAAATGGAACCCAGATAGGACAAGGCAAGACAAGGAACTAGTCTAAAATTGGGTCCAGACAGGCACGACAAGGGCAAGGCAAGAACTTGATCTAGGCGGAACAGAACAAGGCAACAAACAAAACAGACAAGATAGGGACTAGACACTAAAGACAAAGCAAGACAGGGCTAGGAGCTTGCAGGAACTCAGAGACAAGGAAGGGGTTGGAGCTTAGCAGGAACTCAGAGACAAGGCAGGGATGGAGCTTGATCCAGATCAGGAAAAAAAGCAGGATCAGGAACAGGAACAAGGCTTAAACAGGACCACTGCAGGAACAAGGCTAGAGCAGGACCATGGTAGGACTAGGCAGGAACACGAAGACACACAGCAGGAAAACCTTGTTTTGAAGGCCCCAAGGAAACATAGAGGCCTTCCTTAAATACCTGCCAGGCCAGAAGTTAAACTCAGGCATCCGGAACTACAGCATACCGCCCCCTTTAATGGCAGATCTTCAGCGCGTGCCACACCAAGGGAAACTCCTTGATGTAAACACACCAGAGAGACCACCACGGGACCAGGGTGAAAAGCCAAAAAACAGCACAGGACCCAGCCCGCCACCCCCGCAGCATCACAAGGGTAAGGTCACGGCAGGAGCCATGTCAATAGGAGACTTTCATTCTGATTTTTGTTCATGGTCATTTAACTTAAGTATACTTTTTCCGATATCACATAATTTAATTTATTTATTTATTAATTATTTTTGCACTTGAAGTTTACATGCTGCACATTTCATAAATAATTTGAAGGGCTTTTTCTCTGTTTTCCAAGCTCTTGCCAAGTTCTTGGCCTAAAATAGTATATCTAGAAACAGAACAACTCTGACAGACCTTACAACACAACTGATATGCTTGCAAACACTACCTGTTTCAATTCAAAGACTTAAGAAGAGCATTAGCACATGATTGAATTTGAGTGACTGGTAAGTTAAAGGCTACTTAACTCTAGCTGAGTCAATGGAAACATGCATTAAAGTCTTGCAACAAGAGATGACAGTGGTCATGGGATACACTGAATCTTTTAAGGCTGTAGCTGGAACCTTAATGAAAGAGAATGCTGCAATGCCAAATGGAAATACTGGTATTAATGCTTATAGAAATAAATGATTTACCCCAAAAAGCTGTAGATGAACTTGCTTGGTTGTTTTGGAAGAAAGATTTGTCTTATGATCAAAGGTTTTGTTAATTGTTTTTGACCACATTAGTAACAGTTTGCCAGATCTTTAATTCTGCATCTTAAGGGTCTCTTTTACCAAACCGCACTAGCGATTTCCACATAGCAATGCCAACGAAGTCCTTTCAAGTGAATGGGCTTTGTCGGCATTGGTGCACTGGGAATCACTAGCATGGTTTAGTAAAAGAGGCCCTTGTTTTCTTACTTCTTATCTATCCATACATTCAGGGCCGGTCTTAGGCAGAGGCGACCGAGGCGGCCGCATAGGGCCCCGCGCTTAAGGGGGCCCCGCGTGGTGCACCTCAACTCTGCCTCTCCCTCTGACCCCCGCTCGCTCGTCGGACCGCATGCGGCATCGCATCATCAAAAGCGCCGATTCGCTGTGCTGCCTCCCGCCACCACCAGTGCCCACACAGCCCCCCCCCGCTCTGCCCGCCGTCAGCTCCCACCTGCCAGTCTCAGCAGCACAGTACAGAACTCAACGGCCCGGCCCCGACACAGAGTAACTTGCAGCAAAGGCAGCAGCAGCCAGCAAGCACGACGAACGGCTCACCCCAGCCTTCCCGCTCAATGTCCCGCCTCCTTCTAATGGTATTTCCTGTGGGCGGGAGTCATTGAGCGGGAAGGGAGAAAAAGAAGAGCGAGGAGCATGGTCGGAGCCTCTCGGTGAGCCATCGATGTCGTGGATTCGCTGGGCCCGCTGGGGAGTCAGAAGTGCGACTAGAAGAAGATTGTCAAGTGCCAGTGGAGCAACCCACACACCACTGACCCACCAGCGCCGCCTGGAGCAAGTTTGCCCAGTAATTCGGGCAAGGAAGCAAGCAGGTATGAATGATGATGATTGATGCTATTTTGGTAGTTCTTTCTGGAACCCTTACCCTGCAGCTGCATGTGTGCTTAGATGAGCGGAAAAGTGGTTGTCTTGTCTGTTGGAAGTCTGTTACACTTACTCTTACTAATAAAAACACTAAAAAAAAAAAAGAAGCTTAGCTCTGGTCTCTGGAGTCAAACCCAGGTGCCAGGTCTTCTACATAGCAGATTAACTGTCTGGGCTGGGCTGGGCTGGCCTCTAAACCAAACTTTTTAATGCATAAAGGTTCTTTAACATATCCTAAATAAGATAAGTCTTTTGGTAAGTAGAGTTTTTAAAAAGCCCTGGCACAGTGGTTATTTATTTATTTAAAAAAATAAACCAAAACCAAACCAAGTTAACAACTGGCATTGAGCCTGCCATGAGTGGGAAAGCGCGGGGTACAAATGTAACAAAAAAAACCCTATAATCTAGCATGGAACCAGATTTTTGTTGGTGGTGAATTTGAAAGTACTGAATCGTTTCTTAATATTTTTCCTTTATTCTAATTGTTATGAGAATTTGAACTACTAATTGTAGTGGACTTGAACTGAATAATTTCTGGGGAGGGGAGGTTTCATGATAGCATTGTGCTTATTATTTCAACCAGTTTTTTTTGTACAAGTTTAGCTTCATTTGTCTTTATTTGAAATTTCATAAATAAAATTTTTTTCTAAAAATGGAATAATCTTATCAATGGGGCGGAGCTAGGGTGGGCGGAGCCAGGGTAAGGTGGGGCTACAGTGGGTGGGGCTACTGTGGGGCGGGGCTACGGGGCCCCACCAAATTGGTCTGCATAGGGCCCCGCACTTGCTAAGATCGGCCCTGCATACATTCCATCTTTGCTTATACACTATGCTGTCTATTAAAATGTTTTCTTATGTGTTGTGTTGACATACTCGTTTATCGTTTATTCATTTACTAGACCATCACTTGTTACAAAAGTAAATCAGAACGGTTTACAATATGATATAACATTAAAATATAACATTAAAAAACAGTAAATAAACATACTCTAAAATCCATTTGTGATAGGAAAGCACAGCAAAAACAGACATTCTTCATACAAATTTCACAAACTATGATCGTAATCACAGAAACATTTAAAAAATAATATACTATGCCATACTTTGTATTGTTGTTTGAATATTTTTACTGCTGTCATTGTCTATAACTTACGTTTGAGTTGTTCTTGCTATACACCACCTTGACTGAATTTGTTCAAAAAGGTGGTAAATAAATCCTAATAAATAACATAAATAAATAAATAAATAAATACATAAATAAATTTCTTCTGATTTTGGAACAAGGAACAAACTTGGAAGAAGGCATTTGCAAAAACTGGGATTGGCCTTATTAGCAGTTTGAGTGTGATAATGATTTTACTGGAGGAGGATAATTTCCAGGTACAGTGTCTCAAAATGGGTTAGTTTTGCTAGATGAAAATGTGTTCGATGAATAAATGCCCCTCAAACAGCAATCTTTATTGCAAAATGACAACCTCTATTGGGCTGTGGGAAAGGAAACTTTTACAACAGATAAGATTTTTTGAGCATCATTGATGTATGTTCTTTCTTTGGCTTATTTCTGATATGAGATATTGATATGCCCTATGGATTAGTACTTGAAAGTTTCAAAATTTATTTTTCAATAACTGGTAATTGTCAGGTAGCTGAGCAAGAGAGGACCAGAGAACTTGGAGATGTGGTATAGAAGGATACTAAGTTCCTTAAATCAGTCCAGTGGAAAGATTTTACCCTTCATGTGGTTCTACAGAGAATCTAGCAGATTGATAGGCAGCTCAGGAAATCAGGGTCTTCCACTTCCCGTAGACCCTTCTTCTTCCTCAAAGGGGAAGTTCCTCTAAAGGGTGATGAATAAAGATCTGGCGAGCATCTCTTACAAAAAGAAGAAGCGACTGTTACAGCTTGCCCGTAGCCAACTATTAGAGAGTAATGTGGACTCCTACAGACCTGGGAAGAAATCCTGGCTAGATTCTACTTGCTGCTCATGTCCCACTTGCAAGGCTACATCATAAAAGATCATCACCACCAGTTTGTGAAATTCTTAGTTGTAATACCACTGGCAGAAACCCCTTTCACAAGAATTGTTATAAATATTTTGAGACTAATAGGAAAGTTCCCATGTAGTCACCAATTCATCTTCATAGCTATGATATCTGCTTTTATAAGGCCATGATACTTTGGAATGTGAAATCTATAATTGCAAATAGCCTGTGTGAAATTTATACAACAGCAGCGATGAACAAATATACTTACGTCCTGTTAGGAGTTACCACTCTTAAAATATCCATCTGCTACTCACAAAGTGATAGGCATGGCAGCTGGAAATTTTTGTTTTATTTTTGTATTGTTTACAGTGATTTTCATTTTATACGGGTTTTCTTGGACATTCTGTTATTACAGGAGCAATGTCATTAAGAGTGTGCCAGACCCCATATGAGTTTAACCGGCACTGGTTGATATTCAGACCACAGCCTGGTTAAAAGTTAGGAGAGCCTAATGTAGCTGGTTAGCTGTCTAAATATCATTGTTAACCGGCTAGAGACATGCTTAGCCCAATCTCCACCCCCAGCCTGTCCCTTACCTCGCTGGTTTAGAGGCAATATTCAGTGGCGCTGTCTAATTAAGTACCACTGAATAATGCCAGTTAGCAATGAGCCTCTTCTGACTATATAAATCACTTTGAATATTTACCCCCTCATATCTACTTTTACAGCTGTCTACAAGAAACAAAACAACTTATGTCTTGAAGATTGTGTGTCACTTTTAAATAGCAGCACATTCCTTAAAAACATATGTATAGTGTACTGAATATTTTTGTGGTATACAAGAAAACAATCATGTTTTCAGGTATGGTTCTTGCCTTGAAGATACTGCTTCCTTACTATGAATGCAATCTGGCTCAAAATTTAATATCAGAAGCTTTCTATAACATATAACCCTCGCAAGGAAAGAAAAAGTTACTTTCCAGTATACTTTATGAAGGACATATTTTGTGAGGATGTTTTTTCTATTGATCTGCTTCAGCAACAGAAACTGACGATTACTGTAATGAGTATTCAAATTCTTTGCTTTGTATCAAACCACAGTAAGCAAAAAAGCAACTGTAGGAATCCATTTCCCTTGTATACAATATTTTATCAAAAGAGGGGTGGATGTCGTCATTATTGAAAAATTCAGAAAATTGACCATTTTACCCCAATGGTGGCCCTACCATTAGGCCACCTGAGGCGGGGGGGGGGGGGGGGGGCTCAGGTGGCACTCTTCCTGGAGAGGCATCTCCCCTTCCTTCCTCCACCCCTTCGCTGAGTTTACCTGCTTTTACCATTTTCTAAAAGGCAGCGGGGGCAGCGATTCCCGTATGATGCCCTTCCATTGGCACCGGCCTCTTCTCTTTACTGTGGCCCGCCTCTCTGATGTAACTTCCTGTTTCCTCAGAGGTAGGCCACAGTAGAGAAGAGGCCAGTGCTGGCTGCAGGGCAGCATATGCGAATTGCTGCCATCGCTGCCTTTTGGAAAATAGGAAAAGAAAGTAAACTTGGGGAAGGGGTGGAGGAAGGAAGAAGTGAGATGCCAGGCCGTGGCCCATTGGGGAGGGTGGAATCTTAGTCCTGACTCAGGCAGCATCTTGCCTTGAGCCTCCCCTCGTCTTAGCATGCAAGAGTGACCTGCATAAGGGTGCATGAAGGCCACTTTTAACTGCTGTTTGGTAAAAGGGCCCCTAAATTAAGCAACAGCACTTAGCTAGCAGTAGTGAATATTCATGTTAGACATTGAGAATGCCAGCGCTCTTTGCTTAGATTTATGCTTGCTATTTGGCAGACTAAACATACAATTTATCCATCTGGCAAGCTCAGTATCACCACTAAAAGGATACATTTGGGCACCTCTTCTCCCCTCTACTAACCTGGCTCCTTTTAAAATGGATACTATCTGGCCCTTTAGTAAGTTAAAAGTCCGATAATATCCCTATAACCTAATAACCATTAAAAAAAAACACATAACTTGCTTTGATTAAAGCCCCAACTATAGATTGAAATGGTGGCAAGAGAGAAATGTGAGCTAAGAAATATGGAAGCATATAATCATGCCATTATGCTATAATGAGAAAATTCTCACCCTTTGATATGATTTTGATTGAAATAAATGCTATGCTATTTAATTTACCTATGTACTTGGCAAGGGTTTCTTGCATCAATTAGTCTACCTTTACCCTTGGGCAGCAACATATCATATGTATTTAAATACCATACTATTTATAAATGAGAAGGCTTTTATTTTTAAGAAAGCAACTTGTTTCTCTAGAGGTAGTGACATCTGCCAGTATGCTTCCTGTGGCTTTTAAATGATAACAAAAATAATTATTATTCAAGCATACATTGCATGAGAAAACAGCAGAATAAATGCAGAATTTTACATAGTAATTATTTAATTGCAATAACTTTTATTTTTTTTTCTAAAGAATCCTTATTATTCTACATATTTAAAAAAATATAGGGGTCGATATTCAGCTGGCAGCGGTTTTGCTGACTGCCGCTGGTGTTATTCTATGATATTCACTGCTGGGCCCTGTCCAGAATTCAACATGAAATATCTGGTTTTGCGGAGTCAGCTAATGCATAGCGGGCTAATCCAATAATCCACCGGCTATTGGTTACCGCATAAAGGGCCTCTTTTACAAAGCTTTGGTAAAAGAGCCCCTGCAGTAGCATTGACGCCCATCTTTTCGACTCTGCTTTTGGCACTTAACTTAACCATTACTCCTCTATTCATTACCACTGCCAATCTGTCTGTATTATACATTTGTATACCTTAATTGTCTTTAGCTGTTTAGATCTATTAGTCTGTCCCTATGAACTATTGTGTAATCAGATGTACTATGCTGTCCTAATTTGATTGTCTCTGTTGTTATGTCCTTTAGATTGTAAGCTCTTTTGAGCAGGGATTGTCTCTCTTCATGTTTGACTGCACAGCGCTGCGTAAGTCTGGTAGCGCTTTAGAGATGTTGAGTAGTAGTAGTAGTAGATTTGCTAAACACCGAGGCCCCCTTTTACTACAACAGGTAAAAGCTTTTTTTTTAAAAGGAAATGTCCATGTCATAAGTGAACCACTTGCCGTGCGGCCATTTGCCCAGGGGGCCCTTAATACCACCCCTTGAGGAGGTGGTAAGGGCTCCCACACTAACCAGGCAGTAACCAGGCAGCCTGTGGCTTTCTCAAGGGCATAATTGTGTTATGCTTTCATGTGTCATCTTGATGCCTGCTATTCTTCTGTGCAATCGCTCAGAAATGGTGCTGGCTTCAAGATGACACTTGAAAGCACAGCACATTTCTCTCCTTGAGAAAGCCACACGTGAAATGGGACCCCGTCGGGATATACAAGGTAAGTGTAAGATTTGGAGGTTTTTTAGCCTAGGATGAGTCGACCTTCTTCTGGACGTTAGATTAGAAAAAAGTCTATAAGTACTGGAGACATTTTGAGGCTTTATTTTCCTCCAATTTTCATAATTAAGATTTTTACAGCACTATGGGCTAGATTCTACATATGGCGCCTGAAAATTCCGCACAGAAAAAAAAATCTGCATAGGCATATTATCTAAAGTATGCCTAAATTTTATAGAATAGGCACAAATTTCCACACGGTGTATAGAATGCACTGATCGCCTTTCCATGTGACCAAATTTAGTCACGGCCATTTATGCCATGTTTTATTTGGCATAAATCTTGATGCCTAAATTAGGTGCAGAGCGGGTGTATTCTATAACAATGCACATAGATTTTAGAAATGTCCATGCCCATGGCCACGTCCCATTTTCAACTGTGCGACTTAGAATGTACGTGCATCACGTTACAGAATTTTCTTAGTGAATTGTGAGCATAAATCTTAATGCCAGTTAGTGCTGATAACTGCTTGTTAACATCCAATTGACAGCTCTGATTAGGTAGTTAACCAATTAAGCTACGCACATTATATGCTTTAATTTCCATGCAGAAATTAAGGCATGATATATAGAATCTGGCAGCATATGAGATTATCCACAATAATAGACTTTGGTACTGAGTCCAAAAAATAGACAGTGTACAATGGGATGGCAATGAAGAAGGTTATAATTGGAGATAGGGTGTGGTCTGCATTCGCCGTTAATGCATAGTAAGTTACCATGTATATTTATGTTTATTGTACGCTTGATATACCACTGTTACTGACATTTCAGAGCAAACCTGTTTACAACAAAATAATATATAACATTAGATAAATGGAAAAGAACTCCATAATGGGAATGAGATTGGGACTTATATACCCCCTTTCTGTGGTTTTTCCAACTACATTCAAAGCGGTTTACATATTATATAAAGGTACTTATTTGTACCTGGGACAATGGAGGGTTAAGTGACTTTCTCAGAGTCACAAGGAGCTGCAGTGGGAATTGAACCCAGTTCCCCAGGATCAGAATCTGCTGCACTAACCACTAGGCTACTCCTCCAAAATAGGAAAGTATTAACATACATACCAGAGTCACTCATGCAAAAATACATCATGCTACATCTCCATGCATGGCCCATGCCACCCTAACCAACGACAGGGAGAGAAAAACCAAACACCTGCTGGAAATAAAAAGCTTTGAGTTGGGAATTAAATTTAGCAAATGAACGTTCTCAGGGGTGTAGCCAGACCTCAACATTTTGTGGGGTCCAGAGCTGAAAATGTGTGTGTGGGGGGACAGTTTGGCCTGCCTTCCTGCCATAACCTCCGCCCCACCGCAACCCCACTAAACTCGAGCATGCACATGATGTGAGAGGAAGCAGGGCAGCAGGCAATGTGCAGAGAATAGCGCTGGAGAAAGGCTTCAGCTGGTGGAGGTTGGGGACCTCTGCCAGCCATACTAAAGGCTCTGGGTCCAATTTGGGGGGCCCAAGTCCTCAAGGCCCCATATATCTACACCAGTGAATGTTCTGATCTAATCTGCAGTGGTACATCATTCTACAAAAGCAGACTGCCTTGTTCTCTCATAGTGTGACCTTTTTTGGCAAAGGCAGAACCATACGATAGGCATTAATGAAATGGAATGGAATGTTCGATTTGGTGTATATGGTATTGTCAGAGATGAAAGATAAAGTGGTTGTCCCAGATGTAAAGCTTTATGAGCTAAAAAAAAAAAAGATACGGTACTTGACTGGAAGCCAATGTAATTTTGCCAACAGTGGGCTGACATAAGCATTCTGGTGGGCTTGACAAAGAAAACGTTCACCAGTATTGTGTAAAGTTTGCAAATGATGTAATTGACATTGGGAAATACCAGCATATATTGAACTAGAATAGTCTATAGGCGATATGAGAAATGCATGGATAAGTATACGGAGAGAGTCAAAATTAAAGAACGTCTTTATTGAATGAAGATTGCGAAGAACCCCTGGATTCTATATATGGCAACTGAAGCTGTACACGCAACTTAATTGTATAAAAAACTGGCCAATAATTGGCCATTAACAAGCAATTATCGGCACTAATTAGTACTAATTAGAATTTACACATGCAGCTTTCTAAGCGTATTCTGTAAAGTGGTGCACATAAGTTCTTATCCATGAATCTCAAAAGTGGGTGTGGTCACAGGATGGGCATGGGTGGGTCATTTCATTCATTCATTTAAGTATTTATATACCGCTTAGACCTAGATGTTAGTAACAATTACGTGCTCTGTTATAGAACATGCTCGATCCGCACCTAAGTTAGGCGTGGGCATTTACACCAGGTTTTAGTTTGCGTATTTGGTCAAGCCTACATTTTAGGGAACAGGTACTATGCATATTCTATAAACTGTGCCTAACTTTAGGTAAGGATTATGTAGAGGAGTGTGGTAGCCGTGTTAGTCCACTCTTAAGGTTATCAATAGAAATCAAACAAAATAAAACATGGAAAAGAAAATAAGATGATACCTTTTTATTGGACATAACTTAATACATTTCTTGATTAGCTTTCGAAGGTTGCCCTTCTTCGTCAGATTGGATCTGACGAAGAAGGGCAACCTTTGAAAGCTAATCAAGAAATGTATTAAATTATGTCCAATAGGTAAGGATTATAAAACAGCGAAGTGTGCATTTTTATGCTGTTTTTTTTGTTCCATTTATAGAAGCTGGTCCATAATGAATTGTGAAGTCCAACTTCCCTCTCAAATCATTTTTTTGCAACAAAACGTTTTTTCTTTGGAATTTTTATCTTTAAGCAACTCTCATCACTTATCTTTTAGTCTGGCAGACGCTTATACGTAGGCAACCAGCTTCCTACGACATGAATCTTGTTTTGTGCAATCTGCATCAGGGTAGGAGGTAACCTTCAGGCAATGCTTCTTTCAATCCATGTCAAGCACAGCTCTGGCACCCCCCCCCCCCCCCCCCCCACACACACACACACACACACACTTTTTTTTTGTTGCAAACATGATTTCAAATTAGAATAAGGACTGCATAGTTTATTATATGAACCAATGAGAAAGTATGATATTTAAGTTCTATGGACTGAAAGCTAATTGAGAACTGAATATCCTCTGAAGGACCCTCACAATTTTTGTTTGTTTGTTTAATGGATATTTATGTGGTGATGAGAAAGTTTCCATATGACGTATTTGCATTTGAGGTTTTGGTATTCATGCACATATTTGCTGCTTAAATGTTAATACTTCCTTTATAGAATTACCTCCATAAGGGAGCAATTCTGCAACTGGATGCCCCCTTTTAGGCACCCTGAGGAAGCACAGTGGGAGCTTAGGAGCCCTTTTACAAAGGTGTGTAATGGCCTACGTGCATCCAGCACATGCCTGGCTACCGCGTGTCCCAGGCGATAATTCTGAATTTGGCACATGCTGAAAACATGCGGTAGAATATATTTTCTACCGCTTGGCACTTACTCAGTGGTAAATGGCCTTGGGTGAGTACTGCATGCCTACCATCCAGTCCCCCCTAACCCCTCCCTGGACAAGTTTCCCTGGTGGCCCAGTGGCCTTCTCCCTCCCTCCCACTCTGACCTCTCCGACACAAGGGCACAAGAAGCTGGAGTTCCAGTGGACCTCTAGCCTCCCTAACCCCCCCAATACTAAAAAACTATCCCTGGTGACCCAGTGGGAATCCCTACCCCACCCCCACCTGCCCTGGTGGCCTTGTGCCCACCTCTCCCAATCCCCCCATACCTTTAGAAGGGAAGAGAGTAGCAATCCCTCCTCATGGGGCACTGCCTTCAAAATGGCCCCTCTGTTCAGGGGAGTGGAGGGGCCTGTAAGCATGCAAATGCATGCTGAACAGGGCTTCCCATTCCTCCCCAATGTTCCGCAAACCTTGATGTCGGCTCCGAGCTGGCGTAGGGTTTGTCACGGGAGCAGCACCAACGTTTGGCACTCTGCCCACTGAGCATTGGGAAGGAATAGGTAATGCCATGTTTTGCATGCTACTTGCAGTCACAGCCAGTGAGCTCACTGTCTCATGCACTCGCTGGCTTTGATCATGGGGCAGGAGCAAATGCGAGCGCTAGTATGGCGCTAATAGCCTCTAGCTCCCCATGTTTACTTCTGATCATCCGGGCCTCAGTTAGGGAATAGCATGTAAGTGACTTCCCCCTCTCCCTCCCGCCCCCCCCAATTTTAGCCCTTAATTACCGTTAACTTCCATTTAAGTGCCAAACATGAGCTTTTAGCAGGTATATAGATTTACCCCACAAGTGTCTGCTCCATATGGTAAATGCAGGACAGACCCTGGGGATGCTTCTAACATTTACCACACAGGACTTGCACTTATTTGCGCTTACCACAGGTTAGTTTTTGCCCTTTAATAGACAGGCCCATCTAAACATGCAAGAAAACGGATCTTTGCAGAGCAAAATATCCAATTACGACAAGCTGCATAAAATACTTGGGAGAAAGAGCAAATATATATTTATTTTGGCATTTATATCCCACATTTTCCAATAAATATTGTTTCAATGTGGCTTACATAAATGATAGAATAGTTACATCATAGTAGCCTAGAGAAACAATAGAGTAGGTACAAAAGGACTGTAGGGCCCTTTTACTAAGCCACGTAGGCGCCTACGCATGCCCAACGCGTGTCAATTCGGAGTTACCGCCCGGCTACCGCGTGGCTCGTGCGGTAATTTCATTCCTGAGGCACGTCCGCTATGCGTGCTGAAAAATCATTTTTATTTTCTGGCACGCGGCAGAAACCGGACGATAATCGTCATTCTACGCGCATAGACCTTTACTGTTTGGTTAACACGTGAGACCTTACCGCTAAGTCAGTGGGTGGAAGTAAGGTCTCAGACCCAAAATGGTCCGGCGCCAATTTTTATTTTTGCCGCATGTCCATTTTCAGCAAAAATAAACAAAAGGCGTGCTGAGAAATGGATCTGCGGGCGCCCAGAACACACGCCTACACCAGCATAGCCCATTTTTCAGGGCACCTTAGTAAAAGGACCCCTGTGTGTGTTAATTGAGTACGCATGAGAACTGTGGTTGGGTAGTATTACCACGGAAAATACAATGGGTTGGGTCATACAATAGTGGACTATTTGCTTGTCTGTTGATATAGGGATAGAGTGCAGTCAAGTTATAAGGAGTAAGCAGAACAACTTTATTTGACAAGATAGACTAGTAAGGCATCTAAGTTTCTACCAGCATGCACAGCTGTTCAATTTTTCTTTCATAATACATATAACAATAAAATCATGGTTACAGTGGATAACGGCAGATAAGGACCCATTAGTCCATCCAGTCTTCCAAAACAGAAAGCATCTGTAAAAAAAAATCTACATATTTGATGTACTAGATGACTGAAACTGAAGCCATAATGCAGTGCTATCAACCTTTCAATCACCTTTGTGAAATCTGATGCAAGTCGGTAGTTACTGCAAGTGATTTTCCTCTGAGAGCTTTGTTTAATGGTCCTTGATAGTGGTAGGTAAATCCGGTTCTCCCAATCTACAAGTGAGTCTGGTTTCCACGGTGTGAACCATGAACACTCATCAAATATATTTGCATGCCTTAGCACTCAGATTAGATCATTTTCTTAATTTGTTAATCTTGAGAACCAGACCACTCTGCTGCTTTCTAGTGCTGGAGTTCGCCAATGCCAAGAGCGTATGGAATGAGCTGAAAGTTTCAGTTCAGTTCCCAGGTGTTCACATTTTGAAACTACCAGTGCAATTTGCACTAATTGGACTTTTCCTTTCAAGCTTCATAAAGCAGCTGGGAACCAAATAGGCACAGAAGCTGAGGAGACTTACCCAAAATTGACTTATGATTTGTTAGCACAGGAATGTATAAATTGTTGAACTGGCACGACACTATAAGTGTTCTATAAATGAACAGAAGGTTTCAGTTTGCAACGCCATCAAATCAGTACCTCTTACATGAACTAAATACCGAACCTTTTTTTTTTTTTTTTCAAGCCAATATCAAGCATATATAAAAGAATAGCTATACCATTAATTCAAAGACTGATTTCTTTTCTCACATACCACTTATCCATTTTGCATCAGGATTGTGAATGGTAAACTCTTTTCTGAACAGGTCTTCCAAAGTCAGCCTCTTCTCTGAAGAATTTATAAGCTCATCTGAAAATAAAAGCAAAAATGATTACAAAAGATCAGGCAACAGTTGTCTATGGAACTATTTAGCATTCTCAAATAATGAAAATGCATATGTTGAAATTAAGGGATATTAACTGCCAGCAATTTAAATGCACAAAAATTTTTCCCAGACATGTTCTGTTTCACTAAGTAAAGTGTTCAGAATGGATTCAGCTCACACCTTCCTTGTAGTAGTAAATGCAAGGTGCATTCAGTGATTTTCCTGTCCCCAGAGGGCTTACTAAACCTAGAGTTAGGAACACACATTATTTTACAGCAGAGCCATTTTTTAATGAATGGGATGCTAATAACACAGTAATGCACATTTGTAACTGTAGCTCAACAGAATGTGAAATGACTTGCTCAAGGGCAACAGGATTTAAACCCAAGCATCAATGGCACTCAATTGACACAGCTCTAATCCTCTACTCTAAAAAGATTTTAAGAACTTAAGTGTTGCCATATGGGACAGAACGAAGGTCCATCAAGCCTAGTATCCTGTTTCCAACAGTGGCCAATCCATGACACAAGTATCTAGCAAGATCCCAAAAACCTAAAACAGATTTTATGCTTCTTATCCTAGAAATAAGCAAGTCCATCTTAATAATGACATAAGGACTTTTTTTTAGGAAATTATCCAAACCTTTCTTAAACCATGCTAAGCTAACTGCTTTTTCCACGTTCTCTGGCATCAAATTCCAGAGTTTAATTACACTTTGAGTGTAGAAATACTTTAGCGGGAGTTTTTCAAATGTACTGCTTAGTAGCTTAACTACGTGCCCCTAGTCCTAGTATTTTTGGAAACAAGTGATTCACTTCTACCCGTTCCACTCCACTCAGTGTTTTATAGACCTCTATCATATCTCCTCTCATTCATCTCTTCTCAAAGCTGAACAGTCTTGGACACTTTAGCCTTTCCTGATATGGAAGTTGTCCCATCCCCTTTATCATTTTCATCATCCTTCTCTGTACCTTTTCTAATTCTGCCATATATTTTTTTGAGATGCAGTGACCAGAATCACACCATGGAGCAATATAAAGGCATTATAACCTTCTCATTTTTGTTTTCCATTCCTTTCCTAATAATTCATAACATTCTACCGTATTTGCTTTCTTAGCAGCCACTGCACACTGAGCAGAGGGTTTCAACATATTATCAACGATGACAACTAGATCCTTTCAAAAAGTACAGAGTAGGGGATACTAAAGGTAATTACATGGTACTAATTTTAAAATGAACAGGAGGAAATATCTTTTTCACTCAACAAATAGTAAAGCTCTGGAACTCGTCAGAGGATGTGGTATCAGTGGTTAGTGTATATGGGCTTAAAAAAGGTTTGGACAAGTTCCTGGAGGAAAAGTCTATAGTCTCCTATTGAGACAGACATGGGGAAAGCCACTGCTTGTTCCTGGGATCAGTAGCATGAATTTTGCTACTATATGGGATTCTGTCAGGTACTTGTGACCCTAATTGGTCGTTGCTGGAAGCAGGATACTGGCTAAATGGACCATTGGTCTGACTCAGTATGGACTAATTATGGAAAGCTAACAAAACTACTAGACTGGCTCACTTACTGATGTTATATATATTATCACAAGTCCAATATAAACTCAGTATTCAAACTACACCAACTAAACTTGTGTTTACAAATTTATGGAAACATTTTTTAGGACCTCAATTGGGAAATCTGGTGGTTCTTAGTGTTTATCTGTGATCTATGGAAAGAATTTCTATACTTGTTTGTTCACTCTCTGAAAGTTCTCACATAAGTGACAGACTGCAAAATGGTGACTATCCTGCTTATTTTCGAAGGAGAAGGGCGCCCATCTTCCGACACAAATTAGGAGATGGGCATTCTTCTCTTAAGGTCGCCCAAATCGGTATAATCGAAAGCCGATTTTGGGCATCCTCAACTGCTTTCCGTCGCAAGGACGATGAAAGTTCAAGGGGGCATGTCTGCAGTGTACCGAAGGCGGGACGGGGGCATGGTTAAGAGATGGGCATTCTCCCCCGATAATAGAAAAAAGAAGGGCGTCCCTGATGAGCATTTGGTCGACTTTACTTGGTCCCTTTTTTTTCACGACCAAGCCTCGAAAAGGTGCCTGAACTGACCAGATGACCACCGGAGGGAATCGGGGATGACCTCCCCTTACTTCCCCAGTGGTCACCAACCCCCTCCACCCCCCCAAAAAAAAATTAAAGCACATTTTTTCCAGCCTCTATTCCAGCCTCAAATGTCATGCCCAGCTCCATCACAGCAGTATGCAGGTCCTTGGAGCAGTTTTTAGTGAGTGAAGTGCACTTCAGACAGGTGGACCCAGGCCCCCCCCTACCTGTTACACTTGTGGTGGCAAATGGGAGCCCTCCGAAACCCACTGTACCCACATGTAGGTGCCCCCCTTCATCCCTAAGGGCTATGGTAGTGGTGTAGAGTTGTGGGTAGTGGGTTTTGGGGGGCTCAGAACACAAGCTAAGGGAGCTATGCAGCTGGAAGCAATTTGTGATATCCACTGCAGTGCCCCCTAGGGTGCCCGATTGGTGTCCTGGCATGTGAGGGGGACCAGTACACTATGAATGCTGGCTCCTCCTATGACCAAATGCCTTGGATTTGGTTGTTTTTCAGATGGGCGTCCTCGGTTTCCATTACCGGCGAAAACCGAAGTCGCCCATCTCTAAGGTCGACCTAAATGTCAAGATTTGGGTGTCCTCGACCATATTATCGAAACGAAAGATGGACGCCCATGTTGTTTTGATAATATGGGATGCCCCGCCCCTTCGCCGGGACATCCTTAGACATGGGCACCCTTAAGGATGGGCGCCCAGTTCGATTATGCCCCTCCATGATAGCTATGGATTTCATTTCCCTTTAAGACATGCTGGTATTGGCTGGTTGGAAATATGTTTTCAAATGACTGGTCCTGCTTCTTCTCTAACCCCCTAATGAACTCAAACTGACTAGGTTGAAAAATGAATATGCAGTGCTTCTCTTTCCTCATAGACATGGAGGGTTATTTTTGATATGACGAAAAGAAAAACACATCTTTTTTTTTCGTAAATACTATTTTTGAACAAGGCTTTGTGCTTTGGATGTTTTGTTTTCTGGTCCAAAAAAATGAATAGGTGCAAAATGTAGAGATTCATACCATTGGCATGTAGGAGGAGCCAACATTTTTAGTAGACTGGCCACACAGATATCCCAGGAGAGCAATGGGGCACCATAGAGGGTACTTCTCTGCACTTCATAACAATACTCCCAGGAATACATCTCACCTTTGCTCCCTTATCATGTCCCCTGAGCCCTCCAAAACCAACCCAAAGTGCACTACTCCTCACTGTACACCACTACAGTAGCCTTTATGGGTGAAGGGGGCACCTACGTATATGTGGGAACAGTAGGATTTGTTGACTTTGGGAGGGGTCACAGTTTCCACCACAAGTGTGACAGGTAGAGAGACAGACAGGGGCATAATCGAAAGGAGTGCCCAAGTTTTCCTGAGGACTTCCTCACAGGACACCTCGGCGAAGGGACGGGGAAACCTGTATTATTGAAACAAGATGGACGTTCATTGTTCGTTTTGATAATACGGTCGGGGACGCCCAAATCTTGACATTTAGGTCGTCCCTAAAGATGGTCGTCCTTAGACTTGCAGGCTCATTTTCAAAGCACTTAGCCTCCCAAAGTTCCATAGAAACCTATGGAACTTAGCCTCCCAAAGTGCTTTGAAAATATGCCTCACAGTCATTTCTGATTTTTGGTGATAATGGAAACTAAGGACGTCCATCTCAGAAACAACCAAATGCAAGCCCTTTGGTCACGGGAGGAGCCAGCATTCATAGTACACTGGTCCCCCTGACATGCCAGGACACCAACCGGGCACCCTAGGGGGTAATACACTGGACTTCAGAAAAAGTTCCCAGGTACATAGCTCCCTTACCTTGTGTGCAGAGCCCCCTAAAGCCCACTACCCACAACTGTACACCACTACCGTAGCCCTTACGGGTGAAGGGGGCACCTAGATGTGGGTATAGTGGGTTTCTGAGGGTGGCAGGGGGATGGTGACCACTGGGGGAGTAAGGGGAGGTCATCCCCGATTCCCTCCGGTGGTCATCTGGTCAGTTCGGGTACCTTTTTGTGGCTTGGTCGTAAGAAAAACTGGACCAGGTAAAGTCATCCAAATGCTCGTCAGGGACACCCTTTTTTTCCATTATGGGTCGAGGACGTCCATGTGTTAGGCATGCCCAAGTCCCGCCTTCGCTACACCTACGACACCCCCCCCTCCCCTCCGTGAACTTTGGTCATCTCTGCGACGGAAAGCAGTTGGGGACGCCCAAAATCAGCTTTCGATTATGCCAATTTGGGCAACCCTGTGAGAAGGATGCCCATCTTGCGATTTGTGTTGAAAGATGGGCATCCTTCTCTTTCAAAAATAAGTCTGATAGGGACCTAAGTCCCCGACTCCATAGTGCACTGCACCGACCACTACACTACTCCAGGAATCTGCATGCTGCTCTAATAGATCTGACTTTAACATCTGAGGCTGTCAAAGAGGCTGGTAAGTCATATTTTTATTCACACTTTTGGGGGGTGGGAAGGGGTCAGTGACCACAGGTTGGCAGTCACCGTTGATTCCTTCCAGTGGTCATCTGGTCATTTAGGGCACCATTCTGTGCCATTTTCGTTATAAAAACAGGTGTAGCTCAAAACGTCTTTGTTTTAGTCCTGGATAGTTTTGTTTTGTTCCATTATGGCTGAAAAACATCTAAGTCTTAGGAACACCCATAACCCCACCGCAAACATGCCCCCTTGAGATTTGGATGCACTGCAGAAGAACAGCATAGAAAAAAGTCTGAAAAATAGGTTTTGTGAGAAAAGCATCCACATACTGCTTTTTAGACATTTTTCTCTTTCAAAAGTGAGCCCTTCCTGTCTATAAAGCCTGTTCTAAAGAAAAAGCTTAATTCCTTTTCTAGATGCCAGCATAATTAGAGTACTTGTATAAGTGCTTAGCAGTGAGCATTTATATCAGCGATATAAATGGTGTAAATGCTCACACCTAAATGCCAGGGATATGCACATAACTTATAGTATTCTATAATACTCCGATGATCAAATTCCCTGCCTTGTTCCAAACTGCGCTGAAAAATTAGCGTTGGAACAGTGAAGGGAATTAAAGCCCTCATGATCAAAACTAATAGCATTCACAATTTATGCACACTATTAGTTTTGATCTTCCTGCGTGACGAAGGTACTTGGGCATACACCCAAGGCACAAACCTATCGCAGGAGTTGTTTGACAGGTCCAGGCTATAAAAAAGAAAAAAAAGCCCATACCTGTCATATAGGGCTGGAGGCCCCCCCATACCGCCCTGTACATGAGAGACTGGAAGTACGGTGGACCTCCTGCCCCCTCCAACCCCCAATCCCCAACTCCCTGACAGTGCAACCCCCAATCTCTTGACCCTCCCCCCAACAGAGGCAAACCCAACCCACCCAGAAGCAAACCCAATACCCCCCCCAGACAAAGAGGGCTTGAGGGCTGGAAATCCGGTCCAGCTCCCCTCACCATAGTGGGCAGGGCTTCCCTACCATATAAAGAGTTATATGGTAGGGAAGCCCCACCCAATGCATCCCAGGATGTACTGGGCAGGGCAGGGTGCCACCATTTTGAAGGTGGTGCTGGAAGGAAGAGGGAGTGCTACTCTCTCCTCTATCATTTCAAGGTACATGGTGGGGGAGGGTGCTAGGCCCCCGGGTGGGCTGAATGGCAGGAGGTCCACTGGACCTCCAGCCCTTGAGCCCTCCATGTCTAGGGGGGGGGGGGGTCAGGTTTGCCTCTGTTGTGGGGGTTAGGGAGTTGGGGGTTGCTCTGTCGGGGGGGGGGGTTGGGGGCGCTAGACTACCTGGGGCATGTCAGTCCTGTGTTGGGAGGGTGTTGGGTCCTCTGTCCAGGGTGGGATGGGGAGGCCTGCTAGCATACAGATGCATTCTGGACAGGGCTCTCCATTCCACTCCAATCTTCTGGAAACCCTAATGTCAGATTTGAGCTGGCGTAGGGTTTGCCACGGGAGCAGCGCCCTTGTTTGGTGCTGAGCATTTGGAAGGAATAAGTAATGCACTATTTAGCACGTATTTGCATGCTCATTGTGCTCAGAGCCGGCGAGTTCTTTGTTGCACATGTTCGCCGGCTCTGATTGGAAGGGAGCAAACGCATTGAATGGGAGCAAATGCGGGCACTAGTAGGGTGCTAGCACCCATGTTTACTTTTGATCATCTTCCCATAGGTTACATGTTTAATTTCACCCACACTTTGTCCAGACTCCATCTATGTGTATGCCTCCCTGTTAAATATGAACTTTATAATATCCCCCTAATTCTATAAAAGTTGCCAAAAATTTCATGTGCAAATTTGAGCGTGCACAATTTAATTGAATAATGAGCCAATTAGTGCCAAAAATTGCCTTTTTAACAAGCTATTACTGGTACTAACTGGGATTGGTTAAGATGTATCCACGTAAATTTAGGTGTATGATCCATGACTACATTTTACATGTATCCTGAAAAAGGGGGACACTGAAATGGGAGGTCATGGGAGGTCCAGGGAGGAACATGGGTATTGCTTTGGGTTACACAAACAATTATGCAATAAAGGGGTTCCATATGCAAATTTAGGCAGGTGCATTTGCCCCACATTTTTATTGTTGCAAATGGATGCACCCAAATTTAGGTGCAACCTTATGGACATAAGCACTATTCTACAAACCACACCTAACTTCTGACACAGAATAGCACTTAAGCATTTTGCGTGATTTATAGAATTCACCCCTATATGGGCACATTTATAGAATAGTGCTTAAGTGGATTTTTGGTATTTATGTGAATATACATATACTTACAAATGGCATAACCACGGACGAGCCTGGGATGCCCTGAGCTCGTCCACATTTGACACAGGCACACCCAACAGCAGCACGCTGTTGGTATCCCCAAGCCCCGCCAGCTAAAGATATCCACAGCCTCCCATTACCCTTGTCAGAAAACCATGACAGTAGCACTCTGACCCACTGATACCAGCACCTGTGTATGCTCAGTTCATGCGTGAGAATTGGGCATGAACTGGGTACCAGCACTGGCAGTTGGCAATGTTGCCACTGACTGCCATGACTTTATGATGGTGGTTATGGTGGGCTGCAAGTGTTGTCAGCTGGTGGATCTTAGGGATCCTTGCCAGCTGAGGTACTTAGGGACCCTTTTACAAAGCCGTGGGAGGGTTAACGTGCGGGTAGCGTGAGCCAAATTGACATTACCATGCCGAATCCCATGGTAGAAAATATTTTTCTATTTTCTACTATGGGGGCGTCCCTGGTGGTAATTGGGTAAGCAGGTAGCATGTGAGCCTTTACCGCTAGGTTAATGGCTGGCGGTAAGGGCTCAGTCCGTGAATATGTGCGTGCTAGTTTTAATTTTTGCGCACACCCATTTCCCGGACCATTAAACACTGGCCTTTTTCCCAGCCACGCTAAAAAGTGGCTCAGCGCATGCCAAAAAGACACGCCCATACTACCACAGGCCACCTTTTACCACGGCTTTGTAAAACGACCCCTCAATTTTTATACGTTTAGTGGGAGAGCGGAGGGTGGGTGGGATGGAGAGAAAATGCATCGTTCCCACCCATTCTATTTATTGGCCCTCCCGAAAATTGCCATCTGGCTATACCACTAATACACATGCTTGTATATGGTAGTATACTAAACATTTGCATGTGCATTTGGTGAATACATGCCGACACCTGCTTTATAGATTGAAACAAAGCACATGATCTTGGTGCCACCATGATGTAATGTTATATGAAAATGAAATTAAATGGAACAGCCTTTTTTGATGTGTTTTTATCTCTGTGTTTTGGTTTTTTGCGGCAGTATAATGGAATCTAGGCATCTAGGTTCTCTTATCGAATAAACTCCTATCATACATCCTCGGGAATTCTTATGTGTCTTTATACAAGAAGTTTGAAATAGGTGTCTATTTGGGGTTCACACTTAGGCAACCTGCTACAATATTATTTTTATTTATTTTTTTTGTTTAATACATTTATACCCCACATTTTTCCACTATTTGTAGGCTCAATGTGGCTTACATAGAACCGTAGGGGAGACTACAGTACAGAAAGTACAATTAAACAATATAAAAATAAGGTAATAAACCTATATGTTCCATTTAAACAATGAAGGTAACAAAAGAAAGTACATAGTTACAAGTTAATAAGGTCAAAGAATCTTGCTGGGAACCATGAATGGATAGGTTAGGTTGAGTCTGGGAAGAAAGCCTTCTTGAACAGGATGGTCTTCAATAATTTTCTAAAATTTAGACAGTTCTGGGTAGATTTTATGGATTTGGGTAAGGCATTCCATAGTTGTGTACCTATGTAGGAGAAGTGATATTACATTCCAAGTACAAACATTTTAGTCAGATACTAAAAGACCATGCTTGTATAAATTTACAAAATATTGTTTCATTTGGCTAGTGTTTTCGCTTTAATATCATAAAGTAATGGCATAAGGAAAACTGCTGAGTAGTTGCAGAACCCAGTATGGTTCAGTGTGTGGTATAATTTACCATTTAAGCATTTTTTGTGCACTCAGAAATCATTCAATTATTCTTAATTATGTGATACTGTGTTTGTGACAAATGGTGTTCTATGAAATGGAACTGTGAAGCTCAGTGATCTAATTGTCTAATGCCTAGTTAGAACCACATACTGTAATTGAAGCGCCATAATTATACAGATGTGATATCACAAATCTCACCCATGTGGAACTCTGCACTCCACACAGACTTGCAGAGGCATTTGTAAGGCGAAAAGTGGTTTCAAGGGGAAATTCTCAGAATTGGAATTCAAGCCAGCGACTTGTTTACTCAGGTGAAAGGTCACCTCTTAGATGCAGTTATGACTTAGAGCCTGGAAAACTGTGGAGCATTATACCTTGAAAACATCTTATTTTTTTATTCTGCTGCAGCAGAACTGTGCTATCAGCCAGTCCACCTCAGAATTGGAAGTTTGGAACATGTTAACAGACCTGACTCTGCCACTGCTGGTATAGTCTGGATATGCCTGGCAGAAGACATCTTCAAGTAAAACTAGCCTGTAGTCAGTGTGTGAGATGGAGATAAATGACTGAATTTTAAACATTAGAGTTGCACTATAGAAACAGTTTAGGATTAATAGGAATTTTCTATCAGTAATGGACTCGAGGGTTTATATATTTTGTTCTCCGAGTGTAACTGTCATGTGTCTGAAGTTACTTGCTTCTAGGCTTCCAACCTTTCATTTTATTTAGAAAGTCATTCTTACAATAATAACGTGGCACTTGCATGTTTAGGTAGCCTATGGGGCTCATTTTCAAAAGAGAAAAACATCCAAAAGGTGGCATAAATCTGTATTTAGGCGTTTTTTTTCACAAAACATCCAAATTGGTATTTTCAAAATCAATTTTTAGACGTTTTTCTATGAAGTCCATCAGAAGTGTGTTCAAATCATGAGGAGGAGTGTTAGGGGCACGATCTGGGCATTCCTAACTCTTGGGAGGTTTTTCTGCCATAATGGAAAAAAAAAACCCAACAAAATCCAGGGCTATAAGTTGAACGTTTTGGTCTACACCTGTTTTATTTACGAATAAGCCACAAAAAAGTGCCCTAAATGACCAGATGATCACTGAAGGGAATCAGAGATGACCTCCCTTTACTCCCCGAATGGTCGCTAACCCCCTCCCACCCACCCCCAAAAATGTGATTAAAAACATTGCTTACCAGCCTTTATTCCAGCCTCAGATGTTATATTCAGGTCCGTTAGAAAAGCATGCAGGACCATGGAGTAGTCCAGTGGTGGGTGCAGTGCACTGCAGATAGGTGGACCCAGGCCCATACCTCCCCCTACTTGTTACACTTGTGGTGGAAACTGAGAGCCACCAAAACTCACAAGAATCCTACTATACCCACATATAGGTGCCCCCTTCATCCATAAAGGCTGTTGTAGTGGTATATAGTTGGGTTTTGGGTAGGTTTGGGGGGGCTCAGTACACAAGATAAGGGAGCAATGGTGAAATGCGTACTTGGGAGCATTTATTTGAAGTCAATTTCAGTGTCCCCTAGGGTGCCGCACTGCTCTCCTGGGATGTCTGTGTGGCCAGTCTACTAAGAATTCTGGCTCCTCCTACATCCCAATGGGTTGTTTTGTGCATTTTTCAGTTGGATGTTTTTTTTTACCCAAAATGGGCCAAAAAGATAAACACACAGAGCACTAAAATATCTACCAAATAGCCATTAAAAAAAAAAAAAAAGATTGACGTTTTTCTGTCATATCTCAATCTTCACCTGCCTAATTGCAAAGGTCTCAAATACAAAACCTACTATGCATCCAGCTTCTCCGTTATAGGCAGCCAACTTTGGAACGCCATACCAAGATTCATCCGAACAACAAATGAACATCTACGCTTCCGAAAGCTGCTGAAAACATACCTCTTCAAACAAGCCTATCCAAATGACCCAACTTAATTTACGATCAAAATCCACACCACTAACATTAAACATGCCTCAACCCTCCCCCACCTCTTATCATCTTGTCCTTCTCTATAAAATTGTATTATCTCTGTGATACTTGTACCCATACGTTGTAAGCCGCACTGAACCTGCTATCGAGTAGGAAAGAGCGGGGTATAAATGCTATAAATAAATAAATACCCACTTTTGAGTTGTGTGCTATAAGATTGGCACACTGATCTTTATAGAGCAGCGCTTAGTAAGATGCATGCACACATCCATGGTTGCCAATTAACACCAATGATTGTTAGCACCCAATTATTGGTGCTCAGTGGTTCATTAGGCAACTTACTTGCACGCACATGTCAGGAAAGCGCACAGTTTCGTGTGTAGAAATTTGGGTGCCATTTATAAATCTGGGGGTATCTTTGTAAATGGGTTTTTCAGCATTGAAAGTCTGACCTTTGACATCTGTACTAATATAAAGGAAGTCATTGCTCACTTCCGGTTTTTTACTATAGAAGATCTTTTTGATTATATGATGTCCCGATTTTGAGCGCAATACTGCTTGGGAAGAAGCTGACCTGCTGTTTATATGTTTTTGCTTTGTTTGATATTACAGCAACTGAAAGCCCCTGACATAGCCCTTGTTGACAAAACACAGTCTGTGTTGGGCGATTATTTCTCCAATAAAGTCTTATTAATACAACCTAGTGATCTGCTCCATAGTCCACTGATATGCACACTTCCTTGCAAATATATATTATGCAAAACAGTCATGTGCTTATTTCTGCATTTATACCCCCCCCCCCCCACCACCACCACCACCATTTTCCAACCTACTGGTAGGTTCAAAGTGGCTTACATGTGTTAAAGGTAAATTGGTTACACTTCAGGTTGATCAAGGGGTTTATAGTTGTCTTGCATGATGGGAGTCTAGTTCAGTTCTATCCGTTGTCGTGTTCATGTAGTCTTTTTCACTGATCTGCTTGGCTGGGTCGGGTCAGCGGGAAGAAATATTCTAGATAGATGGGCTTTCAGGTGTTTTTGGAAGCTTAGGTAATTGCCCATGAATTTTTGGTCTTTCGGAAGTGTGTTCCAAAGTTTGGTGAACACGTATGAGAATCTAGAATCTTATGTTGATTTGTATTTAATGCCTTAGCATCTAGGTAAGTAGAAGTTAAGGTAGGATCTCGTAGACCTAGTTGTGTTTGGATTGGTAGATCTATTAGGTTGGTCATGTAACCTGGTGAGAGGCCAAAGATTATTCTGTAGGCCATAGAGCAGATATTGAAGTGTATGTGTGCTTTGATTGGTAGCCAATGTAGTTTTTGAAGTAACAGTCTAGTGCTTAGGTGCCACACTGGCATATACCCATGTATGTGTGCACCTATGTGAGTATATGCTAGTATTCTAAAAACTTACACATGCAACGGGTGCCTATATGATAGAACCCAGTTTATAGGAAAGCAGCAGAAATTTCACCTGGCCTGATGGTACAGATATTTATACCTAACATAAAGGGATATAACACAGCTCCACTCTCTCTTAGACTACTGCAACCTGCTTCTCACAGGTCTTCCACTAAGCCATCTCTCTCCCCTTTAATCTGTTCAAAACTCTGCTGCATGACTTATATTCCACCAGTGTCGCTATGCTCATATTAGCCCTCTCGTTAAGTCACTTCATTGGCTCCGTATCCATTTCTGCATACAATTAAAACTCCTCTTATTGACTTACAAGTGCATTCACTCTGCAGGTCCTCAGTACCTCTCAAGTCTTATCTCTCCCTACAATCCTCCCCGAGAAATCAGTTCATCGGTAAATCTCTCTTATCTGTACCCTTCTCCTCCACTGTGAACTCTAAACTCCATTCCTTTTATCTTTATGCACCATACACCTGAAATAGACTTCCTGAATCAGTACATCAAGCTCCAGCTCTGGCTATCTTCAAATCTAGGCTAAAAGCCCAACTTGCTGAGGCTCCTTTTAACTCCTACCCCTATTCACTTGTTCAGTACCAATGTCTGTTTTATAATTACCACCTTAAGTAATTCCCTTATCCCTTATTTGTCCTGTTTGTCTGTCTTGATTAGATTATAAGCCCTGTCAAGCAGAAAATGTCTCTTATATGTTCAGAGTACAGAATTGTATACTTCTAGTAGCACTATAGAAATGATAAGTAGTAGTAGTAGGAAGACACTAAGAGTAAATGTGTCTTCTGATTTGTTTCATTACTAATCTTGTTATAACAGAACATTATTAGGGTAGTGTCTGACTGACTTCTCTGTGTATAAAGGGTTAATTTATTGTCATTGTTGGAAGTTCACCTAGAAATCCACTAGGGGGATCCACAACAGTAGTCATAGAACCATGTAATACCATAATACTTCTGCTGTAATGTTAGGACACGTGGAGGGGCATTTTTGACCGGGGATGCCCATCTCTAAGGGCGACCATCTCCGAGGACGGCGCCACAAAGGGACGGGGCCAACCGTATTTTCGAATGAGATGGTCGGCCATCTTTCGTTTCAAGAATACAGTTGGGGCCGGCCAAATGCCTTGGATTTGGCTGGGTTTGAGATGGCCGGCCTCAGTTTTCGCTGATAATGGAAACCGAGGCCGGCCATCTCAAACCCGGCCAAATCCAAGGCATTTGGTCATGGGAGGAGCCAGCATTTGTAGTGCACTGGTTCCCCTGACATGCCAGGACACCAACCGGGCACCCTAGGGGCACTTCTAAAAATAAATTTTTTTTTTTAAATAGCTCTCAGATGCATAGCTCCCTTACCTTGGGTGCTGAGCCCCCCAAATCCCCCCCAAAAAACCAACTCCCCACAACTCTACACCATTACCATAGCCCTTATGGGTGAAGGGGGGCACCTACATGTGGGTACAGTGGGGTTTTTTTTGGGGGGGGGGTTGGAGGGCTCCCATTTACACCTCAAGTGTAACAGGTAGGGGGGGATGGGCCTGGGTCCACCTGCCTGAAGTGCACTGCACCCACTAAAAACTGCTCCAGGGACCTGCATACTGCTGTCAGGGAGCTAGGTATGACATTTGAGACTGGCATAGAGGCTGGCAAAAAAGTTTTTAAAGTTGTTTTTTGAGGGTGGGAGGGGGTTAGTGACCACTGGGGGAGTCATGGGAGGTCATCCCCGATTCCCTCCGGTGGTCATCTGGTCAGTTCAGGCACTTTTTTGGGACTTGGACCTGAAAAAAGGGACCAAATAAAGTGGACCAAATTCTCGCCAGGGACGCCCTTCTTATTTCCATTATTGGCCGAAGGTGCCCATCTCTTAAGCACGCCCCGGCACACCCCTGTCCCACCTTCGCTACCCTTCTGACACAACCCCCTTGAAGTTTGGCCGGCTCCTCGACGGACTGCAGTTGAGGCCGGCCAAAATTGGCTTTCGATTATGCCGATTTCGCCGGCCTTGAGAGATGGCCGGCCATCTCCTGATTTATGTCGGAAAATGGCCGGTCTTTTCTTTCGAAAATAAGCTGGATAGGAGTTTAAAACTTCCACACCATGACTTAGGGAAATCCCATAATGCCACTATCACAAACTTTTCACTTGCTTGTTGACAGCAAGCAGAACACTACTTCAATGTTCCAAGAGGTCAGTTGTTGTAAAGCTCAATGTCAAAATGAAGAGCTGTTGCTAACGCAGAGGTTGCTCATTCAGTCTTGAAGGGAAACTGAGTTAAGAAACAAATTATTGCCCAACTACTAGGGATGTGCATTCATTTGAAATAAACTCACTGGCACATGCAAAAATTTAATCACTGCCAGTCTTAAAAATATCAATCAGTACTCAAACTGTGATTAGAGTGTATTGAAAGTCACTCAATTACTAATGATAATCGAGACCTAAGCGGTGGAGCTTTAAAGGATCAAACTCATCCCGCTAAGTATTAACCACCAACCTCCTCAAAATCTCTCAAATTAACTGAACTCAGATAATCTAAAATCGTTTCTCATTAAATTTCATAAGTGACATAGGAAATGTCAACAAAATTTTGCATATTGCTTTTTTTATCAATGGCAAACAAATATGAGCAGAAAAAAACATGACATTTTGTGATTTTCATTTGCACACTCTTTCCTGATAGTGCACACATATTCATACTATCGGAAAACAGTGTACCCTCTTTAAAAACGGTGTACACTTTTTAGAAGGAGTGTGTGTTTTTTACTAAACAGTACACACTCTTGATAACATAGCTCCCTTAACAAAAAATGTCCAGAAATCTCCAAACAAAAAAAGCATTCCTATAAAAAACACTGGAAATGACACAAAACAGACATTTTCTGTCTGCACACCCTTACTAACCACCCTGGACTACTGATTAGGGAACAAGGGTTAGGAAAGACAATACATGCCATGTATATAACTAAATAGTAGGAGGGTAATTCTATAACAGTGCATCTATATTTAGGTGCCTATTTTATAAAGCAAATAAGCACTTACTTTCCTTTATAGAATGCTTGTGTAACTGAACATAAGAGCCATACTGGGTCACAGGGCCGCCGAGAGGGGAGGACAGGGGGGACAAAAGTCCCCGGGCCCGGGCCTCTGGGGGGGGGGGGGGGGCGGCGCCACCGCAGTCCGGCCCACCCGCTCTCCTTCGCTCCCACAACTAACCTGAAGCACCTTCATCTTCGACGCAAGCAGCAGCAGCAGGGCAGGCCACTCCTTCCTTCCGTGTCCCGCCCTCGCCTGACGTAACATCTGCGAGGGCGGGGCAGGGAAGGAAGGAGAGGTCTGTGCTACTGCTGCTTGCGTCGAAGATGAAGGCGCTTCAGGTTAGTTCAGAGGGCCCGGCACAGGCAGCGGGTGGAGGGGGGCCCGGCGACCTCGGGTGGGGGGGGGGGCGCAACGCGAAGTGACCTCGGGGGGGGGGGGAGGCCCAGGGGCGGCCTTGTCCCGGGCCCGGCCCCGGCTCTCGGCGGCCCTGCTGGGTCAGACCAATGGTCCCATCTAGCCCAGTATCCTCTTTCCAACAGTGACCAATCCAGGTCACAAGTACCTGGTAGAAACCCAAATAGTAGCAACATTCCAGAACCCCAACGACTAACAAGATTTTGGAATCCTAAATAGCTGCAACATCCCATGCTACCAATCCTAGGGCAAGCAGTGGCTTCCCCATGTCTGTCTCAATAGCACACTGTGGACTTTTCCTCCAGGAACTTGTCCATATCCTTTTTAATCCCAGATATGCTAACCGCTGTTACTACATCCTCCAGCAAAGAGTTCCAGAGCTTAACTATCCGTTGAGTGAAAAAATATTTCCTCCTATTTGTTTTTAAAGTATTTCCATGTAACTTCCTTGAGTGTCCCCTAGTCTTCGTACGTTTTGAAGGAGTAAAAAATTGATTCACTTTTACCCATTCTACATCACTCAAGATTTTGTAGACCTCAATCTTATCTCCCCTCAGCCGTCTCTCTTCCAAGCTGAAGAGCCCTAACCTAACCTAAAATTATTATTCCGTTCTTATGATTGCTTTGATATTCTACGTACCCATCTGTATCTATATTTTGAAATTCTTATCCTATAATGTGTACATGTTGCTATAACATTTTGTGAGCCACATTGAGCCTGCAAATAGGTGGGAAAATGTGGGATACAAGTGCAGCAAATAAATAAATAAATAAATAACCTCTTTAGCCTATGAGTTAGACATGAGAAATTACGCTAGTCATAGAGTTGGAGTAAATGCCGTAGAAATGAGCATAACTTACAATACGATATACATGATTTATGGAAACAAATGGGACAGCCAACATTTTTTCCAAATAAGCCAAAAACGTCCTATTGCAGTAGAAGCGTCTGCCTTAAATTTGAGACATTTCTGAGTACTTTATTTTTCAACAGGATGGAATTCCAGTTCATCGAACTCAGAAAGCATTTGAGCTCTTAATTAATAAAACCCCAGAATTCATTGAGCCAAAAGCTCCGTGGCTTTGAAGACTTCATAAATGTGTCAAGGCTGATGGGGGACACTTTGAACATAAATTATGGGTTAACTAAGAAAAACACTTATTATGCTAAATTATTTTTCAAAGGTCATATTAAGGGCCCTGTTTACTAAGCCCTCTAATTTGTATGAGTACTTAAATAATCAGGGAGTGGATGCTTCTACATTCAAGCAGGTGTGTCTGTGTGCAACTGCAATAAAAGGTAACTGTATAAACCATTCTTAACATTCTTATCATAGATTGCTCCTTGTGACTCTGGGAAAGTCACTTAACCCTTCATTGCCCCAGGTACAAATAAGTACCTAAGCCGCATTGAGCCTGCCGTGAGTGGGAAAGCGCGGGGTACAAATAAAAAAAATTAACTCATAAACTTTGGAAACACTTGAATGTATGTTTGCCGGAAGCTCACATTATTGTATAGCAGGAATGGCTAGAGGCAGAGTTCAGGTGGAGAATAGCACATTCACAATTTATGTGGATATTGTATAAAATAGGTAAACAAATAAAAAGGAGGATTTGGGGGGGACACCGGTGCCGGAAAGAATATTTGAAGCCTCACCAATCTAATGCATTTTTTTGAGGGGGTAAGCAAACATGTGGACAATGGGGAGCCGGTTGATATTGTATATCTGGATTTTCAGAAGGCGTTTGACAAAGTGCCGCACGAAAGACTCCTGAAGAAATTGCAGAGTCATGGAATCGGAGGTAGGGTATTATTATGGATTAAGAACTGGTTGAAAGATAGGAAGCAGAGAGTAGGATTGCGTGGCCAGTATTCTCAGTGGAGGAGGGTAGTTAGTGGGGTCCCGCAGGGGTCTGTGCTGGGTCCGTTGCTTTTTAATGTATTTATAAATGACCTAGAGATGGGAATAACTAGTGAGGTAATTAAATTCGCCGATGACACAAAATTATTCAGGGTCGTCAAGTCGCAGGAGGAATGTGAACGATTACAGGAGGACCTTGCGAGACTGGGAGAATGGGCGTGCAAGTGGCAGATGAAGTTCAATGTTGACAAGTGCAAAGTGATGCATGTGGGTAAGAGGAACCCGAATTATAGCTACGTCTTGCAAGGTTCCGCGTTAGGAGTTACGGATCAAGAAAGGGATCTGGGTGTCGTCGTCGATGATACGCTGAAACCTTCTGCTCAGTGTGCTGCTGCGGCTAGGAAAGCGAATAGAATGTTGGGTGTTATTAGGAAGGGTATGGAGTCCAGGTGTGCGGATGTTATAATGCCGTTGTATCGCTCCATGGTGCGACCGCACTTGGAGTATTGTGTTCAGTACTGGTCTCCGTATCTCAAAAAAGATATAGTAGAATTGGAAAAGGTACAGCGAAGGGCGACGAAAATGATAGTGGGGATGGGACGACTTTCCTACGAAGAGAGGCTGAGAAGGCTAGGGCTTTTCAGCTTGGAGAAGAGACGGCTGAGGGGAGATATGATAGAAGTGTATAAAATAATGAGTGGAATGGATCGGGTGGATGTGAAGCGACTGTTCACGCTATCCAAAAATACTAGGACTAGAGGGCATGAGTTGAAGCTACAGTGTGGTAAATTTAAAACGAATCGGAGAAAAGTTTTCTTCACCCAACGTGTAATTAGACTCTGGAATTCGTTGCCGGAGAACGTGGTACGGGCGGTTAGCTTGACGGAGTTTAAAAAGGGGTTAGATAGATTCCTAAAGAACAAGTCCATAGACCGCTATTAAATGGACTTGGAAAAATTCCGCATTTTTAGGTATAACTTGTCTGGAATGTTTTTACGTTTGGGGAGCGTGCCAGGTGCCCTTGACCTGGATTGGCCACTGTCGGTGACAGGATGCTGGGCTAGATGGACCTTTGGTCTTTCCCAGTATGACACTACTTATGTACTTATGTATCAAACCTAGGAGATCTCAAATAATATTGCTCAAGTAGTACTTTTATTATATACTTGTCTTGTAGAGGACTTTCCTTGAAACAGCTTATGGAGAACATGGCCACTGAGAGGGGGGCAAGATTCCCTGGGCCCGGTGTCCCAAGGGGGCCCACAACCGGGGTCTCTCTCCCTCTTGCTCCGTGTGTCAGGACCCGGGTGATTGCGTTAATGTGATAACCCTGGTCCCGGCATACAGGAGAAGCGACAGTGACAGATAGAGGAAGAAGAAGAGAAGACCCAGGAAGGTAAAGGGCAGAGGCGGCAGCTGCTGGTGGTGGGGGGGAGGGAATTGGGGGGACGGGGCAGAGTCAGCCCTGCCCCAGGCCTGGCTCTGTCTCTTGGCGCACCTGATAGAGAAAGCAACAAAACGAGCGGAAGATATCCAGAAAGACCAAACTGAAGTCACAGATGTTGAGAAACCAAAATGATTTATTAGGACCCTACACTGTCCGTTTTTCGGCCAAAAAAGGCCTTCTTCAGGGGTAAATTGGCATATACGGATGTTCCTCCAAAGGTTCTCACAAAATGAGATGATCGCTTGGTGCTATCCAAGTAAAGCGTAGACTTTTATCTCGGTGTCTTATTTGGGCCCTGGCCAGGGACTTTTCAATTAGATCTGGATTTTCAGTGCTGCTGCCTGTACATGGTCAGATACTGAATATATTCAGGGCTAACCTAGACAGCAAAAGTCAGCATTTAAAAAAAAAAACACTGACCACCGCCGGCTGACTATCAGCCAGATAACAGCCATTTGGGGCCCATTCTAACAGTTAATGCAGCATTTTAACAGTTAGAACACAATAATTCCTGTATTAAACTGATAATAATGAAAGTGATGCAGAAGGGATGAGGTTTGCTGATTGTATTTAATGCATAGGCAATTACCTCATATTGTTAACATGGCAGATAAAGCAGCACAGTTAACATCAGTTCAAGAGATGTAGCTAACTGCATTGTGTTATCTGTCATGCGGTTAATGCATGGGAATGAAATTTTCTTTCTTTGAACTGCATACAGGACAATTCTTTAAAGAGGGTGGCAACATGTAGATGCCAAGAACGCAAACAAATGACCAGTCTACCGACATATATGCATTTATATGTGCACAGATGTGTGTAAATGCAAATATTCCAGCTACATACCATTGTATAACATGACATCTAAATTAGATGGTGTGTAGTTTGAAGCAGTGGCGTAGCCAAGGGTGGGCCTGGGTGGACCCAGGCCCATCCACTTTGCGCTCAGGCCCACCCAGTAGCAGCAAACCTATGATATGGCTGGCAGGGATCCCCAAGCCCCACCAGCTGAAAACTCCCAACAACTGTCCCTCCTGCATACCTTTTAAATAGCAGATCTTCACCTGTAGCAAGCAGCGACTGATACATACTGCTCACACTGGCCAAACAGCCTTCCCTCTGATGTATTCCCACCTATGCAGGAACAGGAAGTTGCATCAGGCTGTGGGGCATAAGTGATAGTTTCTAAATATTGGCGCACAAATGCCAACTTACACCCTATTCTATAATGGAATCTGGGTTCCCAAATGATGACATAGAATTCGTATTCAGCACCTGGCATTTTAGTGCCCAAATTTGGGCAACTTTAATAGAATTGCCTCCACATGTACTTTTGATCACATTGCTTCAAATGAGATATTAAGGAAACTGAAAAGGTGCAGAAATCAGTAACTAAATTAAGAAAAGATTTTAAAGAAAAACTTTGCACATCTGGGTCTGTTTTCCCTGGAGAAATCATGCCTCAGCAGTCTTTAAATTTGGTTATTTAAACCGAGGAATGAGGGAAGGTAGAGGACAATATGAGTGTATTAGTTGCTGCTTGCTGCCGGTTAAAATCTGCTATTTAAAAGGTATGCGTGGGGGGGGGGGGATGTTTGAGAGACCATATGGCATGCAGGTGAGAGAGGGAGAGACCAAATCACTTGTGGGACAAGGCACAATTCTTCTGCCCACCCAACTTGGGCCCAGGCCCACCCAAAATTGGGTGTCTGGCTACGCCCCTGGTTTGAAGGTGGATATGCACATGGGCAAATCCTGGCCAGAGCATGGGTAGCATGTACAGTTGTGTGCATAAATTACAGAAAGGAAGGGGGTTTTGATATACTGCCTTTCTATGGTTACAATCAAAGCGGATTACATATTATATGCAGATACTTATTTTGTACCTGGGGCAATAGAGGTTAACTGCCAGATTCTATACAGCACATCTAGAGATGCATGCTGAAATTTAGACGTATTCTATAACAACGCGTGTAACTTAATTGGCTTAACAAACCAATCAGCGTATTTAACAGCACTTAACAAGCAAAGATGAGCACTAATTGGCAACAATTAGAATTTATGCTCATAACGTGCAAAGCAGATTTTGTAATGAACTGCACCTAAATTCTATAGGGTGCAGTTCAAAAAGGGCATGGCTATGGGCATTCCAAAGTTTATATGCATTGTTATAGAATATGGCCCAGTGCACGTAAATCTACACGCAGGGAATTGTGCCACGTTTTCATTGGTGTAAATGGACGTGTGTAGATTTAAGTGCTCGGATATCAACTAAGTTTATTCTATATACCACGTCTAAATTTAAGCATTGCTTATAGAATATGCTTAAGTGGAAATGTTTACAGCACAGATTCTTTAGGTGCCATATACAGAATCTGGCCCTAAGTGACTTGCCTAGAATCACTGGGGCTGTGGTGGGAACTGAACCCAGTTCCCTTGGTTCTCAGGTTACTGCACTGACCATTAAGCTACTCCTCTCCCCCAAAGTAGGCAAGTGGCACCCATGGTTTTGTTTCCTTTTGATGCAGAAGAGTTGTGAGAAAGCAAAGTACAACATGTAAAAAGAGCATTAGACCTTAACAGATTCAACACTGGAATTATTGGGAAAGTAAAATATCTATCTTTATACAGAGAAGTGAATATAGATATAGATATTCATATTTTCTAACTGGCTGAAGTGAAGCTGCTTTGGTTTGATTCTCTTTATCGAAGACAGTGATAGCCAATCTCTTAGACTGTGTATATCTATGATAATTATGGGAACACAGAGGACATTTGCAAAGGGAAAGAGCAGCTGCCAAAGCTTTACAAGGGCAAAAACTTGTACAGGCATTTCTAGACACCAGGAGAAGTTGACGTGAGCTAAACTCCATCAGTTGAGGAATGGCAATATGATTTTTTCAGAACACCCTGAATTTTGCATATTGACTTAAGAAGCTGAAAGGTTATATTTTGACATTAAAGATCTGGGGGAAATAGAAGTATGTTGACTTCAATAATTCAGAATAGGAAAGTTTTCTTACATTCCAAACAAATTCAACATTTTACAAATGTGAAACATTAGAAATGCGGCACTCAAAAAAAAAAAAGTGAAGTAAATAGCTGATGCCAAGGAAGTAATCAATTTGTTTCTCATTAATTCATACGTTATTCAGCATTATGGATTAGATTTTAAATATGACGCCGTAAAATTTGGTTTCCCCAAAAAAATACACCTAGGCATATCCTATAAACTACACCTAAAGTTAGGTACAGTTTATAGAATATGCCTAATGCCTGTCTACGCAACTAAATTTAGTCATACATATTTACGCTAAGTAAAACTTGAAGTAAATGCTAGCAACTAAGGCACAGAGTGGATAAATTCTATATCAGCATGAATAGATTTTAGATACGTCCTTAACCCACCCATTCCATGGCCATGGTCACACCCCTGTTCAGATCTGTGTCTTAGAATTTATGCTCAGAACTTTACAGAATATGCTTAGCAAATTCTGCATTTAAATTCTAATTAATGGCAATTGATAGCAATTAGCGCTGATTAGCTTGTTAAGATAATTAAGTTAAGCACACAAATCAGAATATGACCTGATTTGCACGCACAACTCTGGTTGCACTGTATAGAATCTGGGGGTATATGTCATTGCAACTATAACGTTTTTGTGTAGTCCCATACCTATGTTTTTTTTAATTTTAGAAACATAGGTGTCAATATTCAGCTGGTGGTGGTCAGCGGTTTTTAAATGCTGACCTCCACCACAGAAATTATGCCCAAGCCATGTCCAGGTACCAGCATTAAATATTTAGTCCTTACTGGTTAAGTTCAACTGGTCAAAGACAGGACTGCTATTTCTGCAGTCCTATTTCACCAATTAACCAGTTAAGGGTTGAATATCGGCACTTATCTGGTTAAGTGATGACTCCGCCCAGAGACCACCTACACAACAGCCACTTTCAGCTCCAATAGTTAGAGGGGATATTCAATAGTTAAAAGATAGAAAACAGAGAGTTGGGTTAAATAGTCAGTATTCTCAATGGAAATGGGTAGACAATGGGGTTCCCAGGGGTCTGTGCTGGGACTGCTGCTTTTTAATATATTTATAGATGATCTAGCGATGGGAATGACTAGTGAAGTAATTAAATTTGCTGATGACACAAAGTTATTCAAAGTTGTTAAATCACAAGAGGATTGTAAACACTTGCAAGAGGATCTTACGAGACTGGGCATCCAAACAGAAGATGACATTTAATGTGAGCAAGTGCAAAGTGATGCTTCTGGGAAAGAGGAATCCAAACTATAGCTATGTGATGCAAGTTTCCACAATAGGAATCACTGCCCAAGAAAAGATCATTGATGATACGTTGAAAACTCTCTGCTCAATGTGCAGCAGTGGCTAAGAAAGCAAACAGAATGTTAGGAATTATTATGAAAGGAATGGAAAACAAAAATAAGAATGTTATAATACCTTTGTATCATTCCATGGTGTGACCATAGCTCAAGTACTGTGCGCAATTCTGGTCACCGCATCTCAAAAAAAATATTACAGAACTAGAAAATGTACAGAGAAGGGCGATGAAAATGATAAAGAGGATGGAACTACTTCCCTATGAAGAAAGGTTAAAGCAGCTAAGGCTCTTCAGCTTGGAGAAGAGATGGTTGAGGAGAGATATGATAGAGGTCTATAAAACACTGAGTGGAGTAGAAACGTTAGACATGAATTGCTTGTTTGCTCTTTTCAAAAATAATAGGACTAGGGGGCACACAATGAAGCTACTAGCTACTATGTCATCAATTTAAAATAAGCCAGAGAAAATATTTCTTCACTCAATGTGTAATCTAGAATTCGTTGCCAGAGAATGTGGTAAAAGCAGTTAGCTTAACAGGGTTTAAAAAAGGTTTAGATAATTTCCTGAAAGAAAAGTCCATAAGCCATTACTAAGATGGATTTGGGAAGATCCACTTCTTATCTCTAGGATATGCAGCATAAAATCGGTTTTACTGTTCTGGGATCTTGCCAGGGAATTGTGACCTGGAATGACCACTGTTGGAAACAGGATACTGGGCTTGATGAACATTCGTTCTGTCCCAGTATGGCAATACTTATGTTCTTATGTTTGTGGCACTATCCATGCAAGTGCCAGTGAATAGGGGCCTGATCAGCATGAGATAACCAGATAAGAGCCTCTCTTAACTTTGATTCCATAGTAAATACTGTTCTGAGAAGTTTAATATACTTTTCCCTTCCCAGCTCTATCCAGTCTATGCCTTCTAGGTATATGATTAATAAAGAATTGATTATTGGTACGTGTAATTAGGCTATTACTGTGCACTCCATTTTATAAGTCTCTATTACAACATTTAACAACTGTTAATCTCTCTAAGCACTGGAAATGGAAATTGGTTATCTGGAAGAAAATTTAAAAAGTAGATTTAGTATTATTTAACAATTGTGCAGAAAGGTTGCAATCTCTCACAATCAACGGCAGAGAGGATGATGAATGTTGCAAAAGAGAACACTTTGGCATGAAACAGCTTATAAAATTGACTTTTATAACATGTTATTCTATGTATTTTATACTAAAGTGTGTGTTATAAAATCATGTATGCTATTTCATTAGTAAAAATTACCTACTGCTTACAAAAACTAGATCATAAACTCTGTACCTAGACATTAAGGACACGATAGCTTTTCAAAGGAAAATAAATAATATATAAGCTTTTTACAAAACTGGTTACTTTACATTGATTAAATACAGAGCTGGACATGCTTCTACTGCAATATTATACTAAAATGTAAAACTTCACTATCTGCCAAATTTCATGCTATCATTATAAAGTGCACAGTTCTAGCCTTTAGCCTTCCTAATATGTCCTGGAAATAGAAGCTAAATGCCTAGAGAAATAATTACAGGAAATAACCTTCACCAGCTCAGAGCTGAACTTCAGGCGAAGTGAAGAAGAGTGAGCATTTTTGAGCAGGTATCCCTAGAGGGTATAGGGCTAGTACTTTTTTAAAATGAGGAACAATGACATCTTTATTTCTATCTATAAATATACGGATAGACGACTAGATAAATGGATATCTGGAGGTTTTATAAGGGTGTACATCTAATACCTACTAATTAAGAAGCCTTCCTCAAAAAGGCGATTTCCACCATCGAACACTGCTCTCAGTCCCAGGTTCAAAAGACAAGCTAGTCAGGAGTTACTGGAAAAAGGACAAATGTAACACCAATTTTTAAAAAGGTTCCAGGGTGGCTCCGAATAATTCAGACCGGTAAGCCTGGCGCCAGTTCTGGTCACAGTGGTAGAAACTATTATTAAGAACCAAATTATTGAACACAGACAAACATGGTTTAATAGGACAGAGTCAACATGGATTTAACAAAGGGAAGTCTCGCATCACCAATTTGCTACATTTTTTTTTTTTAAGGCGTGAACACGTGAGTAAAGGTGAGTCAGTTGATGTATTGTATCTAGATTTCCAGAAAGTCCCTCATGAGAGACTCTTGAGAAAATTAAAAAAAAACTCATGAGATAAGAGCCAATATTCTGCTGTGATTTGGGAACTAGTTCTAACTAATTAACGGCATCTTTTACTAAGGCACGCTCATGTTTTTAGCATGCGCTAAAATTGTGGGTGCGCTAAACGATAGAGATGCCCATAGGAATGCATTGGCGTGTCTAACGTTTAGCGCGCCCACAATTTTAGAGTGGGCCAAAAAACGTGAGCACGCCTTAGTAAAAGACCCTCTAAAAGATAGGAAACAGAGAGTAAGGTTAAATGTACAATTCTCTTAATAGAGAAGGATAAACAGTGGAGTGACACAGGAACTGATGCTTTTAGCATATTTATAAGTGATCTGGAAATGAGCATGATCATCAGCTTTGCAGATTGCACAAATCATTGAAAGTTGTTAAATAGCATGCACACCATGAGAGAATGAAGAAGTACTTAATGAGACTGGAAGCCTAGTCATCCACATGACAGATAGGCTATTATAAAATAGGCTCCTACAATTACATCCAATAGTAAACAAATTCTCTCACATAAGCTATATATTTATAGATGAATTCCACTTTTATCTACGGGGGGGGGGGGGGGGGGAGTTATCAACATGGGCTACCACTAAGATGAGTTATTCTATCACATGTTGTGCTGTTTTAGCACAGGTCTCATTTTTTTGCAATGAGGCCCAGTTATTAATAACCCAGGATAACAGTAACATAACCTGTCTTAAAGGTAGCCCATGTTGAGAACTTCCCCCCTTAGTGTTTTTCAGTAACTACTAGGGAAACAAATCAAACAGATGTTGATAGGTAAAGACTGTTGTTTTCTATACTGTTGACACATGCACTTTTTGCTTGTATATAAGCGTTGGCCATTACACAAATACAACTGAATAAAGAATCAAACACCACAATTAGTGTTAAAAACATTGGCCACAGCTTTATCATACAAAACTCTCCTTAACAACAAACAAGCAACAGAAACTCCCCAAATATAACCTATCCCCTACTACTACTACTACTATAGCACTACTAGATGTACACAATACTGTACACTGGACATAAAGAGACAGTCCCTGCTCGACAGAGTTCACAATCTTACAATCTAATTAGGCCAGACAAACAGGACAAATAAGAGATAAGGGAATTACTGAGGTGGGAATGATAAAACATGGGTACTGAACAAGTGAGAAAGGGTTAGGAGTTAAAAGCAGCATCAGAAAGGTGGGCTTTTAGCCTAGATTTGAAGACAGCCAGAGATGGAGCTTGGTGTACCGGCTGAGGAAGTCTATTCCAGGCATATGGTGCAGCAAGATAAAAGGAATGGAGTCTGGAGTTAGCGGTGGATGAGAAGGGTGCAGATAAGAGAGATTTCCCCTCTTCCCACAAACCCCTCCTCACTCATGCAGCTAGTCGGTATTGACCTAGCTACCTTGTATACAAACAGGACTTTGAACAAATGAGACACAGGATGGCCCACAGTGCCATTAGGCCTCACCCTTTTACAATATAACAATCACAATTAAGGGAATTAGCTTGGCCCATGGTTTCGCTGAACCAAGTAAAACTTATGGCGGTGTTGCACAGACCCAGCGGCCCATGGCTTGTTACTGTACAACGGGTGCTGCAACCATTCTGCCATAACAATCCTGCAAAAGATCATGCACTGTACTCAAAAAGATATCTAAGCCAATATTGAAAAGACGCACACCATCAGGGTAATAAAGCCCCAGACAATCAGCTCATGTATCAACACTAAACCCTCCAAGGCATGACACATCTGCATTCACATACTTACACAAGAGTTCCGCTGCTTGTACATTCTTAGTCCCACCGCCACACCAGCCTAGGAATAATGTCAGACCAAACCAGGTGGGTCTGAGAAAAATAACATGCACACAAAAATCTCCTTTTTGTGGCCCGAACCAAGTCCATTCCTTTTTTTCATTAAAATGTCATTACCCCCCCCCCCCCCCCAAACTGCACAAAAATCAAATCAGGAGAGGAAAAAGGCTTCATTTGAAGTAATGTTGGGAGCAACTGGTCCCAAGACATGCCCCGTATTCCAAGCCAGCAGATCCTGATGCCAAGGGCAACCAAACTAAGGTTCAAGCCCCACCAGGACTCAGCCACTCTCTTACAAGCCCAAAAGAAGTAGGCCACACATCCAAACACATATCTTGATAGACAAAGATCCTGTAGAGGAAACTGACAGAAAAGAAATGAGAAAAACAGGGGAAGGACCCAATCAAGTAAGCACATAACAGCGAAATGCAGCGGAGTGTCAGTGGCCTAGCCTGTGGATAAAAGCAACCGACCTCCCAATCCAAGTAACAAAGGAAGCAGTGAGTCTAAATGAGTGAGTCTCAAAACAGGAGGGGTTTACACCCGCCGACAAGATAACTTCAACACTGACACAAATTGAAATCAATGTAAAGGTATTCCATCAGCATGCATTAACCAATAGAGACCCCCCAGGAGGGCGACAACTAGTATATTCACCCATGCAACACACCAGGTAAGAGGTTAAATGTGGCAATGCCTGAAGGCGGACCCAAGTCCCCCATGCCATTTGATCCATCTTAGAGGGATGAATCCACAAACACAAAAGACTAGGCTGTAAAAACACATCAAACAACAACAACCCAGAGTGTCCGCCGCATACTTAGATGATACCACCAGCTCTTCCACCCTGAGCCCTCCAAGAAATGTGACAGAGAATGCCACACAAAAAAGCAACACTTCAAAGTCAGACACCCACACCTGCTAAAGTGCAAACAAGACTAACAAACTATTATACATGATAGGCAGGTGCACAAAACAGCCAGCACCCAGCCTCACACTATAAGCGTAACCACATAGCAAATTCTACACGAAAAAGGACACAGATGGTTCAGGAAGACCATTCATCTTAGACACAAAGCTCAGACTGGCAAGAGATTGAACGACCAGCCCACAGGATAACCCCACCACATAGCTCACTGCAACAGGCAAAATACAGCCCTCACACAAACTGAGGAAAATGGTTCCACTCTGCCCTATATGATCACCAGGAACTCTCCACCAAAGCCCTTCTCAGAATGGCCACAAAGATTCCTGGAAATTCCTGGAAACTGTCCCAAAGCTCCAAAGGCATCTCCGTTATTACAATGTCCACAGAGGGGGCCAACACTTGAAAATGTGTCCACTGGAAATGAGATAGAGCATCAGCCACCCAATTCTTCACCCCATGTACATGCTGCACAAAAAGTCAGATTAAATTGCAAACAGCACAACACAACAAGACAGAGCAGCTCAACCAATAATGGACAATGCTTTCACCACAGCTACTGTACATCATCTGAATAAAGCACCACCCACCTATTAAAGAGATGCTCCCCCCCCCCCAAAAAAAAAACCCACCAAAGAAACCCACACCAGAGAGAGTTCCAACAATGCAATATTGGCACACCAACCCAACTCCTGCCACCACACAGGCCATGGATGAGCACACCAGGCGCCCTGAAAATAAAGGCCAAAACCAAGGCCACTCGATGCATCAGTGTACAACTACAAATCTTGTAAAGAGACAGGAGGCAACTGCCACACACTGACCCCATTAAACTGCTCAAAAAATGAACTCCAAATGCACAAGTCCTCCCATACACCATGTCGAATTTGCACCAGAAAATGCTTCTTCCTCAGTCCTTGAGACAACAATGCTAATTGATGAGAAAACACCCTCCCCATTAGAATCGCAAAATTAAACTTCCTCACCGGACTGAATTTCTTTCAAGCTACATTTTTTTTCTTCCCCAGAGCCATCCGAATGACCTCCAACAGTTCCTTCACCTTCTCAAGTGGTAGCTTCAACTCCATGTGAATGGATACAAGCTCAACTAATGCGGGGATCCTGAAATTTATTCTCCACCAGAGGGATCTGTAAATCCTGCAATACAAGTTGGAAGGTAGAAAACAGCTTCTGACACTGCGAGCTAGATGTTGGGCCCCAAAATAGAAAATCATCCAAGTAACGGACAAGGATCCCAACACCTGCTGCACTACCTAATGCATGGACAAAGAGAAGGCCTTAAAGTATACACAGGACACTGAGCAGACCAAAGGGATACATTTGTCATATTAAAAGAGGCCCTCAAAGCAAAATCCCAACAAATAAAAACACTCAGGATGTACCGGAATGCTGCCTCAATATCCGCCCTCGCCACAAGTGCCCCAGGACCCAAAACCCACAACACATCCACAGCCTGATCAAAAGAGGTGTAGCGGACTGTACACAAACTGGGGTCAATAAAAGAATTCACACTGCTGCTGTCAAAGATGAGATCAAATTATGAGACAAATTATGAATCAAGAAAAACTTCCCAGGCTCCTGTTAGGGCACCACACCCAAAGGGGAAACATGGAACTCCTCAAAAGAAGGAGCCTGGAAAGGTCCTGCAATCCAACCCAAACTCAGCTCTTTCTGGATCTTATCCTGAACCACAGACATATGCAAAGTGACTGATGGTGTATTGCAGGATATAAGCTGCAAAGGAATGCCGAAAAAAAGGATAACAAGCTCCATGGAAAAATCTTCCCACTATAGTCGCGCATCAGACAAGTTTGGATACCGCTGCAACCATCGCTCCAAAGCTGGCAACTTAATGGGCAAAGGTGCCTTGGCCAAAAACTCTATAGACTCCCAGCATGACCCCTTTGCCAGCTCATCCACAGTCCCAGCTCCCAACAGCACTGCAGTGGAAGGCGAGGTGCAATCCCTGACATTGACTGCAGCAGTGGGGGAAACTGAATGCCGGTTGGTCACACCTACCCACATTGAACTGGAAACACACCCTAGCATCTGCTCCCATACCCCACTGCCCAAAGGAAGACCCACTGCCCCCAATGCCCAAGACAACCCCAGTGCACCCAGGTGCCCTACTGAAGAGATTGCGAAAGGGTCACAGATGAGGAGTCATAACAGAAAGTCAAACATTTACATAGCTAAAATCCCACACCTCAGACTTATCCTTCACAAAACCAGTCATCATAAGTTAGCCAGGCCCACCTGCCAAAAGTACAATAAGCCCACAGCACCAGATCAGAGTAACACAGCAAACATGAATAAAGAGCCGGCTTCTTGGCTCCAACAACAACAACAACAATCATTTCTAAAGCGCTACTAGGGTTACACAGCGCTGTACAATTCAAACATAGAAGGACAGTCTCTTCTCAAAGAGCTTACAATCTAAAAGACAAGAGAACAAACTAAGGACAAGTGAACAATCTAGAGGACGAGTGAACAGTTAATCTGATAGGGTGGTTAGATTGGGGTATTTTATGTTTCTCGAGCGGTTAGGCGCCGAAGGCAGCATTGAAGAGGTGAGTTTTAAGCAGAGATGTGAAGATGGGTAGGGAAGGGGCCTGGCGTATGGGTAAAGGAAGATTATTCCAGGCATAGGGTGAGGCAAGGCAGAATGAGCGGAGCCTGGAGTTGGCAGTAGTGGAGAAGGGTACTGAGAGAAGGGCTTTGTCCTGTGAGCGGAGGTTGCGGGCGGGAACATAGGGGGAGATGAGGGTGGAGAGGTAGTGAGGAGCCACGGCCTGAGTGCATTTGTAGGTAAGGAGGAGGAGCTTGAATTGTATGCGATATCTGATCGGAAGCCAATGAAGTGATTTGAGGAGAGGGGTGGTGTGAGTATAACGGTTTTGGCGGAATATGAGACGTGCAGCAGTGTTCTGAACGGATTGAAGGGGGGATAGATGGCAGAGTGGGAGGCCGGTGAGGAGTAAGTTGCAGTAATCGAGGCGAGAGGTAATGAGAGCGTGGACGAGAGTTCTGGCTCCACCCCAAATACTAGCATATACATGAAACCCGAGCAACCAGTTAAATATATTCCATTAATCCCTTTCCACTTTCCCCTTAGACTCTTCCTTCTGGTCCTTCTTCTTATCATCACCCTTTTGCTCCCTTTCCAATAATAACAAAGCATTCATATATTTTCCCCTACAAATTTTCATCTGCAACTCCTGTGAAAAAATCACATCATCGCCTGCATCAGTCGAACATAAATAACTGTCCAATTCATTAACTGTCTTCAAACTAGGGAATGGGACGGGGACAAAGTTTTTCCCCGTCTCCGTGTGCTCTGTCCCCATCCCCACTCCATTCCTGCAGGCTCTGCTCCCGCCCCATCCCCATGGTTACCACATATCCCTGTCCCTGAGTCATTCTCTACACCACTTGTAGCCATGTTTCGGCACCAAAGTACTTGTATCAGGGATATTACTCACAAAAAAAATTTCAAAGTGAAAGTAAAAACCTACTTCCACTTTGAAAATTAGCTCAAGAAAAAAAATGTGCTTAAGTTTATACCTGCAAATCTGTGAAGTACACATTTTCTGGGTTATATTATGCACATAAGAAAGAGTACGGGAAATCTACTCCCCATCCTCTCCTTCAGTAAAGCCCCTTCAAACGATGAGTCCATTTACAGGCTTTTCAGGCTTAAGTTTATTTGCACTATTTTACTCAAGGAAAACTATCCTCTGTAACTCAGGGTGAAAAAGATCAAATATATTCAAAAATCCTTCGCCTCCTCAAATCCTATCAAATTGTACTTCTTCAAATATTATCACTTTAAAAGAAAGGTCTGCTTTCAGTTACAATTAACAAAGCCTTACCTGATTACTCGGGATTTACAGCCCCTTGGTATCCTCATAACCATTGTGAGCTGAACCAGTTGGCAAATTAAGTCTTAAACTGCCCATCTACTCTGCACACCTGCTAGCCATGATGAATTAGATTCCTGCTGTTGTGCATAAGAGACCTCCAGGCAAACTGCAGCTTCCACTTGTACATTTTCGATGTGCTGAATCCCATTGCTGAACCAGACCTGCACTTAATTACCCAAGGAAACTGGACATAGCCAGGGATAAGGGGAAAATATCCCTGCAATCTTCATCTAAGTATTACTTATACAGGAACAGGAGGAATGCAACACTACTTTGCTGACAACAGAAGGCTTACACAGATTTATACAATAAAATCATAGGCTGGAAATTGTATAAACAATTGTGTCTTTTTCCGGTATTTATATGCAGGACAGACCTTGTGGGGGAAGGAGCAGAAGGATAACTGTCTAGGATCTGACCCCACAGCAGCCATGTCTCCTGCAATTAACCATGCAGCCTAAAGAAAGGCAGAGTTGCAAATATTATTCTAGGCTGTAAAATACTCATATACTTCCCACTGAAAAACTAAAATATGCTTTAGTGCCATGGATCCATTTCATCACAGAAAGTTCACTCTAGCAGCATACCTACCTCCTTCATACAGAACACAGGCAGACCCTCAAACACAGAATAAGTAATCCCAAATCAGAAATAGAAACGTGTAGCTAAACTCCGAAGAGGAAACCTCAAGGAGTCTGACTCTACATGCAGTCTAACAGTCAAGGAATAGAAAAACATCAAACGTCCTAAGACATTAGAGCTAACTTGACCCATTATTGAAGCAAAGAGGGATATTAGAATATAGTGTGTGTGCAACACCGTCCACAAAAAGCAGCAAGCACAAGCCAAAAAAAGGGGAGGGGGGGGGGGGGTAAGAAGCCACCAATACCACAAGTCCAAAGATCACAAATTCCGTGATCTACTAGACTCTGCCCATGTCAATTCCAACCTGCAAAAGATATGCACTTTCTTACAGAATAGTGCATGTTCACATACACGTGTAAATGTCTAGAACAGTGGCTTTTATGTGTGTAATTGCTGACTATCTATAGATGGTTCCTTATAGAATAACCACTATAGGGCCTGGTTTTATAAGAAAGGTCTACGTGAGAAGTTCCAAAAGATGCCAAATTTAGGGGTGCTTTTACCAAGCTGAAGGAAAAAGGGCCTTAAAGTAGCAGCGGGGGCTGTTTTTCTACTTGCGCCACGGCCCTTTTTACTGCAGCAGGTAGAAAGCCCCAACAATAAAATGGCCTTATGGTAAGAGAACTCTTACCAAGTGGCCATGCGGCAGAGAGCCCTTACTGCCAACCACTGAGGTGGCAGTAAGGGCTCCCATGGTAACCCAGCAGTAACCGGGCAGCTTGTGGAAATGCCCGATTATCACCAGGTTACCACTGCACTAACCATTTCCAGTGTTTTTTCCCCCATAAATATAACGCACTTGACCCGGAACTACTGCCATGTTGGGCCGGCGGTAGTCCCAGAATAGTGAGCGGTAAGCCTGAGCTGGGCTTACCACTGCTATGTAAAAGGGCCCCACAAGCCTATTTTATGAGGGCAATATAGAGGGGCATAATCGAATAGGGGCACCCATCTATAAGGGCGCCCATCTCTAAGGACGGCCCCGTAAAGCGGCGTCCCTGACTGTATTATCGAAACAAGATGGCGGCCATCTTTTGTTTCGATAATATGGTCGGGGATGGCCAAATCTCAACACTTGGGCCACCCTTAGAGATGGCCGACATTGGTTTTCGCTGATAATGGAAACTAGGGACGGCCATCTCAAAACCGGCCAAATCCAAGCCATTTGGTTGTGGAAGGAGCCAGCATTTGTAGTGCACTGGTCTCCCTCACATGCCAGGACACCAACCGGGCACCCTAGCGGGCACTGCAGTGGACTTCACAAATTGCTCCCAGGTGCTTAGCTCCCTTACCTTGTGTGCTGAGCCCCCCAAAATCCCCCCAAAACCCACTACCCACAACTGTACAACACTACCATAGCCCTTAAAGGGTAATGGGGGGCACCTAGATGTGGGTACAGTGGGTTTCGGGTGGATTTTGGAGGGCTCCCATTTACCACCACAAGTGTAACGGGGGGGGGATGGGCCTGGGTCCGCCTGCCTGAAGTGCACTGCAGTACCCACTAAAAACTGCTCCAGGGACCTGCATAGTGCTGTGATGGATCTGGTATGACATTTGAGATTGGCATAGAGGCTATAAGTATTCTGAAGCCTGTCATTAAAATCTCATCCATAGTACTTGAAGATTGGAGAGTGGTTAATGTAATGCCGATTTTTTAAGAAACGTTCTATGAGTGATTCTGCAAATTATAGACTGGTAAGCCTAAAGTCGGTTCTTGGCAAAATAGTGGAAACTATTTTAAAGGATAAAATTACCAAACACATAGACAAATATGGTTTAATGGGACAGAGTCAACATGGATTCAGCTAAGGAAATCTTGCCTCACCACTTTGCTTTATTTTTTCTGAATGCATGAATAAACATGTGGATAAAGGTGAGCCGGCTGATGTGGTGTATCTAAATTTTCAAAATGCTTTTGACAAAGGCCCTCATGAGAGACTCCTGAGAAAATTAAAAAGCCGTGTTCTGTTATAGATTGGGAACTGGTTAACGGGCCCCAGCGCTAAAAATAAACTACTATGGGATGCCTGAATGTGCCCCGCAGTAATGCATATTAACCTGCATTAGTGCTTTCCGCAGCTTAGTAAAATACCCCATAGTAAGTAAACACTAATGCCCAATTTACTTCTGCTCTTTTTAGAAGGCTTTAGAAAGCTACCCAAGATATTATCAAAATATAGGACTTATCTCTACTTACTGTAGGCCCTATATCTTTTATGCTCAATCGCTCAATCTTCCTATATAAAAAGTGCTGTTCTGTGAATCACATTTGTCCACTTTGAAAAAAAAACTTTATTAAGTTTACAATTAAAATGAAAAAAATAACCACATCAACAACAAGCAAATCAGACTACAACATTCAAGAAATAAAAACATCAGTGAAAGACCACATATCATTAAACTTATACAAAGTTCCACCCCTTCCAGCAAATACCTTCTCATATTTATAAATTTGGAAGACATCACATTTGTATTCCACCGAAGAAGCCAAGCCGATTGATTGCTTTTAGCCTGAAAAATCTTTTAAAGGTGGCTTTCATTTTTTTCTGTTGCTTTCAGTTTTTGTGTTTCATTTTTTCATCACACTCATTAGTGCCGAATGCAACTCAGCTCACAGGAAATTAATGGTATTAAATTCAACTACCATGGAGAGTAATGCATGAACTTAGAGAAAGAAAAAAAAAAACTACATGCATATTATGGAACATTAGCCAACTAAAATGCTCCTTGAATCCTTCCTATTTTGCAAATAAATGACTTCAAGTTGCTGGCCACCACAAAGTCTGGTGACAGCTGCTTTGCAGTGAAAATGTCTAGTGATCTACCAGCCACCAATTTGAAAAAGCAAATTCATGCATATTTGCAGGCCATACACTGTGTGCTGAGCCCAAACTGAATTACCCAAGCTTAGAGATTTATATAGAAAGAGGATAGGAATGATTGCAAGATCAATGTCAATGTATGATTCTTCTTAAACGTTTTGTATTCTAGCCACTCCCCCTAAAACATTTTCCTAATTACTGAGAAAGTGTTATTTGCTCAGGAACTCCAACACCTTACTATGAAAATCTCTATATTGATATTTAAATTTCCAAGTGTAGGTTTAAGGGTGCAGTTTCCAAATGTCCCATTTAGATACAAAATATATGTAGATCTTAACAACAAAAGAGTCTAAGACAACCCCTCCGAAGGGACACCACCTTGTAGTGGTGGAGGGGCTTCTGTGTTTCAATGACTCAGAGGGCTATGCTGAAGGGCTACCCATATCAGACAGGCCTCTAAGGAGAAACCAGACAAAGAGTGTCCCAAACTGGAAGAGTGTTGAGATGGTGACCTGGAGTTCGTATGCCCAACGTCCCAGCTGCCCTCTGAGGTTTTGTCTTCTTTATGTAAATTTCCTCTCTGCAATTGCATTTCCCTTAACTGAGAGGAAGGGAACAACCGGTGGTCAGCCGCTGATGGCCAGCATTTTGTCCCCTGAGCAGCAAGTGTGGGACCGCTGTGCATCGAACTGCCCACAGATGAAAGGGTTGGCGAGTCCTTTGATTAGCGCCGGCAAAGGAGCGTCAACGCTCTTGGACCTGGAAAAACAACTCCACTTTGTGGTCTAAGAAAGAGAAAGATTGTATATAATCCATATATCTAGTTTGGATCGTTTTCTTCTTATATTGTATTAATGTGCAACCATCTCTGTATTACTGTTTGCAAGTGACCCTTGTAAAATGAAAAATTATAAATAAATGATTAAAAAAAAAGAGTCTAAGACAAGCCATGCTGAGTCACCGCAAGGTCCACCGAGCCCAGTATCCTGTTTCCAGGAGTGGTCACAGAATGGGTCATAAATACCTATTAGATCCTAAATAGTTGTGTGTTAATATTCTGAAGTAGTGACCAGACAGTTGCCCCTGCTATCTTGATAAGTTCCACTAGCTGAAGCTACCCAGCGATTTTCATTGTCACTATTTGGATGGTGTCACTGAAAAATCATTCAAAGCCACCCCAATACTATCAAGACGTGCCAGAACACAACTTGGGTGGAGCATGGGAAGAGCCACTCCCCTCTCTCCATATATTCAGTACCCCACCCGCTCTCATGAAACTCCAGTTCCACAAACCCTTGCTTTCAATGTAAGGCATGATTTCACCACATATCATGCACTTACTCCATCCACAAGAAACACCAGATAATCTAGCATCCCTCAAACATGGTTCTTTCTTCTTACTCTCCAGAGTCAGACAAGCACCTTGATTCTGTACCCTTGCCATATGCATATCCAAGCAACTCCAACCCAACCATCCACCTTCTTATCCAATCACTTCCCAGTCTTTCTACAAACTGCAAAATTTGTCCCCACAGCCTTCCACCTCCACCCATGCAAAAAGCATCCCTATCCACCTGTAGCACAAGTTCTCTCTACCATAAACACCTCATACAAGCATCAATCAATTTCTTCAACTATATGCCACACCTATATAGCTACCTCCCTGCATTTTCACTGCTCACACTTTCCCTTCGAGAGTCTCCAAATGACCGATATTCCCCAAAACAATGCAAACATAGCCCCTACAATCCAACCAATCTTCCAATCATAAGATCAAACATCCACCAGCTTGTCATCACATGTGATCTTCCAGCATCTTCCAGATCAATGCTCATGGTTTATACCTATAGTCATCCTCTTTCTCTCCGAAGCAGACCCCTGTCAAAGGACTGACAGTCTTTAATTAAGTTAAATAGCAAACTTTTGTTACTATGGAAGCCTTTAAGCTTTGGAAGTTAGGCAATAGTATATTTTGAGGCTTATTTTCAAAACACATAGATTTACCAAGTTACATAGGTTACTATGGAATTTTATAAATCTATGTACTTTGAAATTGAGCACCTTTATATCATGCATTCTAAAGTCGTTCTTCACATGCACCAAGCTCATTCTTAGTTTCTACAAGTTATGAAAGAAAAATATCTTGTGGTTCTGATACAAGACTCCCCCATTGAACTTTATCCTGAAAACTGTGTGCCAGAATAACTATAGCCCTCGATCACTTCCCATCTGCTGGCATCAGAGCCAGAACATGACTGGTACAGTTTTATGTTGTGGTCCTTTGTGTGTAGACTTAAGACCTCCAGAAACCAAGAAGTTGTGCAATCTTGCCCTACCGTCTTTTTCTGGAAGCTCTATAATGTGATTCCTGTTTTCAGCAGCCTCTTGACTTTTGATCATTGCCTGGATAACCTTTTCTAGAAAAGTTAGTTTGCTGCCATGCAAAGTAGCATTCAAGTCCTTCTCCACCCTCAACTCATTCATGTTTACTGCTGCTGCCACCTGAGCAAGGCTGCTGGAAAACTTCTCAAGATCTCATCTAGACTTTTTTTTCAGAAAGTGTTCCCATCACATCCTTGATCATTTCATAGGCATCTACAGTGGTTGTGATCTCTGCGGGCATGTTGTTAGCTGACCATGGTTACATAATAATATAGTAAATGATGGTAGAAAAAGACCTGCATGGTCTATCCAGTCTGGCCAATGAGGCAGGCAGAGTTATATCTGTCATACTGTGCAGGTTACACTCTTCTATGCCCTGTTTAAAATATGAAGGTCTTTTAGTTATACTTTGATTCCGTCCTCTTTCTATGTTTAACCCATGTATTTTTGAATTCCGTCACTACAGTTGTCCCCACCATCTTCACCAGGAGCATATTCCAGGTATCTACATCAACAGAAGAAATAACATTCTTCTGTCATTGGCAAACATAAACAAGCAGAGTTTCATTTGTCAATGACAGGTTTACAAACAAAGCTCCTGAGATTTCCAGCCCCCCTTCTGGCTCCATCTCCCAGCCCTTCCTCTCCATGGTTCCCTCTGCTAGTTCTGTCTCCCAACTCCTCCTCCCACAGCCCCTCACCCCTGTCTACTGTAATCATTTGTGATCCAACAAGGGAAGTTGGAGTAGGGGAGATTTCTGTTTACTCATGCTCATGGTCGCAGTTGTATCCAATATGACAACCACAACCTTTGACTCTAATTTTGTGGTATCATTAGACTAGGGTCAAAGGTGATCACCACTATTGGATGCATCCTGTGGCATGCAGCCGGTGTAGCCTCTAAATTGCCCTTCTGCACATTTCAGGTCCTCTTAAACACCAATGAGGTGCACACCATCCATATTCTTCAAATCTGTGCTCTCTAAAACATGGGAGGGATTCATATAGCTCTCTCTTCTCTATAGACCTTGTGATCTGCAATTATAGCTGTTCAAATTATAGATCCTGTATTAAGTATAACCAACAGATCAACCTATACTACTGTCCATTACCCTGTGCCTTCTTCTCTCGCTGTCTGCTTACCTGAACATATACTGCTGACTCCTCAGCTTTGCGATCTAGCTGTGCTGCCTGCAAACACTTTAAGAAGGCATCTATGCTCACCACTACTCTGCTGATCATCTGTGTTTATTTGGCCCTACCAGCACCAATGCAGCATAGACTGCAATTACACACGTGGGAGACGGAGACCCAGGCCACCAATAAAGCTAATGAACACATGCCCCAACAAATCTCTCTTTTGGCAGCTGGATCTCAGACAACAAGAGAAGGCCCAGACAAGTAATGCATAGTGATGCTTTTGGTGAGAAAGTAGGAGTGAGGAGCACACAATTTAGGGCACCATCTTGCTTTGTGGCTTTGCTCCTTCCTCCCACACATTTAGGGATTACATTATTTTTTGGCACTCATTAAAGAGACTATCTTTTAACAGGTATGCAAAAAAAGAAAAAAAAAAATCAGTGCTTCTCCCAGATATGCAGAATCTAGTATTTTATTTTTAGTGCTTGCGAAGTTTGGTACCTATGAACTACATTAAATAAATTGGAGATCAGTAGAGGTGTCTCCTTATGACTAATTAATGACTTTATTATGACCTTAGATGCTTCAAATCAGTGCTCACAAATTAGAAATGATTGATGATTAAATTGTACTGTATATTCCAGCTTATTTTCAGAAACAAATATGGGCCAGTTGATTACATTCCATGTCAGTTTTATTAATAATAACGTTATGCACTACAGCTGAAGTGACTGGCAGTTATTTGTTTTGCAATATCTGTTTGTTTCATTTCTTTCAGCATTAATTTTCTTTATTACTTTTAGTCTTCCATGAAATGACAATGCCACCAGAACACTAATTTACTCAGAAAACACAATTTCTAGATAACCACCCTTCTTCTTAAGCAAAATGCTTGGATCCAGCTCAAAAATCCTTGAATTCTATATCCAAAGAGGAAAACCTTTATTCATTCGGATTTAGCTCACACCATTTTAAGTAGCAGCTCAAGGTGAGTTACACACCGGTACAGTATGCATTGCTCTGTCCCTGGAGGGCTCACAATCTAATTTCGTACCTGAGGTAATGGAGGGCTAAGAGACTTACCCAAGGTCACAAGGACCAAAGGCAGGATTTGAACTGTGTTTCCCTTTTGCCAGCCTGGTGCTCTAACCACAAAGTTACTCCTGCAGTCCTATGAACAGAGCCAAACGTTTATATAAAAACATAAAAGCTGCTAAATTGGGTCAGACCAAAAGTCCGTCTAACCAAGCATCCTTTTTCTAACAAAGGTCAGTCCAGGTCACAAATACCTGGCAGAATCCAAAAGTAGCAAGAATCCATGCTACAGAATCTCAGGGATAAGTTATGGACTTTACTTTCAGGAATTTGTCCAAACCTTTTTAAATACAGCTACATTAACTACCTTTACCATACCCTTTGGCAACAAGTTCCAGAGATGAATATGTTGAGTGATGTGTTTCCTAGACTTTGTGCTTTCTGAAAACGTAAACAATCAATTTGCATTTACCCGTTCCACTCCACTCAGGGTTTTGTAGATCTCTATCTTATCTCACCCCAGCCATCTCTTCTTCAAACCGAAAAAATCCTAATATAAATACATACGTATTTCCACACTAGGACAGACCAAAGGTCCATCAAGCCCAGAATCCTGTTTACAACAGTGGCCAATCCAGGTCACAAATACCTGGCAAGATCTCAAAAAAAGCTCCATACATTTTATGCTGCTTATCCCAGAAATAAGCAGTGGATTTTCCCCAAGTCAATTTTAATAATGGTCAATGGACTTTTCCTTTAGGAAGCTGTCCAAACCTTTTTCAAACCCCGCTAAGCTAACCACCTTTACCACATTCTCTGGCAATGAATTCCAGAGTTTAATTACACATTGAGTGAAGAAAACTTTTATCCGATTCGATTTACATTTACTACTTTGTAGCTTCATTGCATGTCCCCTAGTCCTATTATTTTTGGAAAGAGTAAACAAATGATTCACGTCTACCCGTTCCACTTCACTCATTATTTTATAGACCTCTATCATATCTCCCCTCAGCTGTCTTTTCTCCAAGCTGAAGAGCCCTAGCTGCTTCAGCCTTTCCTCATAGGGAAGTCGTCCCCCTTTATCATTTTAGTCACCCTTCTCTGTACCTTTTTTAATTCCACTATATCTTTTTTGAGATGCGGTGACCGGAATTGAACATAATATTCGAGGTGCGGTCATACCATGGAGTGATACAAAAGGCTTTATAATGTCTTCATTTTTGTTTTCTATTCCTTTCCTAATAATACCTAACATTCTATTTGCTTTCTTAGCCGCCGCCGCCGCACACTGACCCTTTCCTTATGAGAGTCATTCCAACCCCTTAATCATTTTGGTCACCCTTCTCTGCACCTTTTCTAATTCCACTGTATCTTTCCTGAGAATTGACAACCAGAACTGCACAATCCTCAAGATGTAGTAGCATCATGGAACATTACAAAGGCATTATGCTATGTTTTGTTTCATTCTTTATTCCATTCGTAATAATTCCTAACATTCTGCCTGCTATTCTGGCCACCGCCACACACTGAGCAGAAGATTTCAACATATAATAATTGTCTACTATAACACCTGAATCTTTTTATTAAGTGATAACTTCTAATGAGAAATCTAGCTTCATGTTGCAAATGGTGCCACTGAATACCAGCACAGACCACAGCAGCATTACACAGTTAGTTTCAGAGCATTTTGGGATGGTGTGTATAGGGAGCTGGGATTTGCCTGGTTAGTGGCAATTTTCAGATCTCTAACCACGTAAGTATCTGGATAAAATTCAAGCAGTTATCTGGGCATCAGTCTAAATTTCAGATAACTTATTGTGGCTGCCAAAAACCTGGATATTCAATAATGAAAACTGGATTAGATCCAACATTGAATATCTGGGTCATTTTCTACTTGCTGCGGTCAGTGCCTTTGTAATCGTTGACTACCAAAGGGTGAATATTGACCCAGTGGTTTTCTTACTCATGTTATGTTATGTTATGTATTGTTATGTATTTATTACTTATTTGGCAAAATTATATCATGCATTAAAAATTCAAAGCAGGTAAGAACTTAGCATACATAATTAAAATTAAAATTATTAAGTGTTCCTTTGAAGAACGAGGGAATGTAGATTTGGGGTGTTGATGCTTTTGTTTTAGTGCTAGAGGGGAAGAGAGTAGGAATTTGAGTGTTGCATTTTAAAATGTATTATTGTTTCTCATTGAAATCGAGGAATCTTCAAACACTCAGAATTCCCAGATATGCTTTTTAATGCCTCAGCCTAGCAAGCACTGAGGCTCAAAACTTACTTGGAGTTATTGACAGTCATCTGAAGACAGAAATTAACTTCACATCTTGTCCACGCCTTGCAAAGAGAGTTTCTACAGCAGGGTTTTTCAACCCAATCCTTAGGGACCACCTAGCCAGTCAGGTTTTCTGGATACCACAATGAATATGCATGAGACAGATTTGTATGCACTGCCTTTTTTGTATGCAAATCTTTCTCATGCATATTCATTGAAGATATCCTGGTGGTCCCTGAGGGCTGGGGTGAAATCCCTTGGTATAGAAGACAAACGTATTTGCTGATTCAGCAGCAGTACAAGATATGATCCTCAAAGCAGAAGTCTCTGTCATTTGTGGAAAACTTGGAAGGTCTTCCCCAATTTTAAGGGGCCCTATGAGTAGGTAGGGTAAACTATAAAGGCCTAAACATGGCTCTGTAGCATAAGCTAGCTACAGGAGAGGGAGCATGGTCATAGAAGTGGACCCCATCTGCTTTCTATAGCAGCTGTCTTCCTGGTTTAAGAATGAGTTTGTTTCTGTTATGATATGCCTATATTTAACACACTACCAGACCCAGATATGCTCTTGAATCAGGGTTGACAATGAGCCCCCTCCCCACGCTTCTCTTGTGGTTTTCTTGACATGATACAGGTGTGGCTTGCCATTGCCTTCTCTTGAGGCATGGATGATTAAATGACTTGCCCAAGGCCACAAGGAGCTGCCATGTGATTTGAATCTAGGCCCTCTGGTTCCCAACTCATTCCACTAACAATTAGGCTATTTCTTCACACTGTTAGTCCCTTTAGAGGCACTAAACTGACAGGTAGAAGTTTTAGGGGCCATTTATGAGCATGACTACTTGAAGAGTATGGTGGTGGTACATTGTCAATGAGTGCAGGACCTAGGAAAAGCTCCACATTTCGTTACTACAACAGACCCTGCTACTCTGTGTAAAAGTACCATGTTTACAAATAATGACATTTCTGAACATGACCTGAGTAAAATATAATAGGACACTTCTACTATGCTGTTTTAAGCAGCAACTGCGGGATTTACCATGTGGTAGACATTAGCGTGGATCTGTGCTAATATCTCCTGTGATAAAAAGACACCTGTAAAAGTAAAAGTCCTGCATTATCTATCTAACATAGTGAGTGGGAGATGAGCATGTCATGGGTGGGCAAAGGAGTGGCTGACTGTGACAACTAGCACACGGGTTGATACCACTTGCTAGCTGTCAGGAAACAGCGCAGCTGCTAGGGGTCATTGGCACCATTTTGAATCTCAGCGCCAACCCAAGGGACAGCAGAGGGGATTGCTAATGTCCAGACCCCACTGCCACATCCATGCAGATCCCTGGGTAAGTCCCGAAAGGGGGGTAGGGTAGGGTCAGAGGATATGGTTTATGCAGGAGGGCAGGGTTTGTGTGTTGGCATCCCCCACTGCGAATGGGGGTGTAGGGGCTATCTTTGGGGTGAAAGACTTGTGATGGGAGATCAAATTTATAACGGGCAGTTGGGATTGGGTAGGAAGATATTGGGATTCTGCCCAGGGGGCAGGGCTATTGATATCTATGGGGTCTTTATAGAGGGGGGAGGGATTCAGAGTTGAATAAGAAGATTGGGTTTGTGTTGGGGGGATCAGGTGGGCGGGGTCAGGGATTGGATGTCAGGGAGAGATGTAGAGATAGTGGGCTGCTACACCAGAGCTTTATTTATTTCAGAATGGGACCATATGGCATTACCTGTACTGGCAGATAATGCAGGAGTACTCACACTGTCACTTAAGGTAACCAAATACTGTGCGTTAACAGTCTACCCAGTGTGGTAAATGCAGGACAGATGCAGATAACACCCCCTACATTTACCATGCGTTAATTTTTGCATTAAACCTGAATTAAGTGCAAAAACTTTAAACAAATCAACTTTGCAATTTTATGAATCAGTTTGAATATCCTTTGTTATTTAACTTTGTTGAGGTTTAGCGAAAAGATAACAAAAGTGAACAAGACAGAAGTAGCCCTTTCTTTTCTATTTTTTGGTTCCAGCTGGCATAATATTGGTGCTATACTGTGCTCACACACAAATAAGTGTCAGCCATTTCACAATTCCTGACAGCATCTCTTTCAACTTTAAAATGCCTCTTGTTTTTGACCTGGGCAAAACTTTCAATCATAATTACAGCTGTCACTCATTCACACTTCTTTTTTTTTTTTTGTTTCTGTGATGTGTAAACCTTGCTTAAACATGCAGCATTCTTCCTGAAAACCAATCTGAACTCCTTTTCTCGGATCATTGGCTCCAAGCAACCAATTAAAATGAAAATCATTGCCATAGTTACAGTCTACATTTACTCACTGTGCTTAGTGTGCGCTTGACAACAATCACCTAAAAACACACTCAAAATGTGCCACTGACATTCCCTAAACTCAGATGGGGTAAAGCAAAAAAAAAAAAAAAACACCCTTAAGGCTCAAGCTGAAGTATGTTCATAACATTAAAATCCAAGCAGAACACATTAATACAACACTAATGAACATATAACCAAACTATAAAAATTAAGCAAATGCAGTAAATAGCAAAATCAAAAACGTTTATACAAAAAAGCACAATAAAACATCAACAAACTTTGTATTGCTAATGGAAAGAAAAAAATATTTGTTCATAGATCTTCAAACAGAGTTCTATTGGACCAACAAAAGAAAAAGCTTTTCTCCTGCCACATACCATTCTAATCTATTTTGGAGATGAAACATGTAAAAAAAAAAAAGACCATCTTCAGTAGAAGATATTGCTCTTCAGAGCACCTAAATGTAGATGCCATTTGCACACCTATAATTATAAGGCCCAATATTCACAATTATTTAAACGGCCAGGGGAGGCTGCTAGCCATTTAAATCACCTGGAAAATGTAAACAAACTTTATTAATAAAATAGCATCTAGAGTATATTGCCCGACACAGGCCGTGTTTCGCCCAGCAGGGCTGCATCAGGGGCTACTCAGTGATCCTTACTATAAATATTTTCTGATAAATGTGTGTACTAGCAACAATAAATGCTCAGGGAACAAAAAAAAAAGTTTTTCTTCTCATAGACTTAGAGTTAAAAAAACCCAGTACGAACCATATAACTTTGACAGATGATGACGTGTAGGAACTGTCATGCACCCTCGCATCTCAGTAGCAGCTCAGTAGACGCGAGGGTGCATGACAGTTCCTGCATGTCATCATCTGTCTAAGGGCTCCCATGCTAATCTGGCAGTAACTGGACAGCGGGTAATGCTGCCTGATTACAACTGGTTAACCCCCTGCAGAAATATTTCTGCTAGTGCCGGAAATGGCGTGTGCTGGGGTGGAATTACCACCGGTAACCGCTTTGGGCCGGAGGTTTCAGGTTGCCACATGGCAACCCTTTAGTAAAAGGGGCCCTAAGGCCACTTTTTATCACAGCTTACTAAAAGAATCCCAAAATAGGACCATACAAAGCTTCAAAATAGGATCAAAGCTTCAAACTGGGTATGGAAATTTATTGGCATCCACTGTAATTTCTCCAAAGCTAGGGTTATGAGATCTCTAGCTCAGATTCCCGAGAGAATATGGGAGGCTCTACCTACAGAATAAATTACAAATCAAGACCAAGAAAAATCTTACAGGAAAGATTCTACAAAGCGGTGTTACTCTTTTAAATGGAGGAGGTTTGCCGTCTGGTGTGACAGCAAGGCCCTAGATCCTCTTTCTTGCGACACAACCATAATGGGCATATCCTAACTCTTCCTCTCCCTCTCTAAGCTATCCCCAATTGTCTTTACCATGCATGTACCTCATTCTACTATAGTATCACCTTGATATTGTTCACACCTCGTATTTGTTCACACCGGAATCGGTTAACGCCATTTACGGTACTATGTAAGCCACATTGAGCCTGCAAAGAATTGGGAAAATGAGGGATGCAAATGCGACAAATAATAATAAAATACAAATTTACTGTACCTGGCGTTAAAAGGATGACAGACATAGTTATAAGTGAACACACAACTAAAATCACTAGCAATGCGATGGCAATCCCTTTCCAGTTCCTCTGTGGAGGGCTGCTGCTTCCCAGCTCCTGCAGAGACAGAAAAATGTACTATAATTGCATACCCTTTTATGATAAATGCATTCAGAAAGAAATAACATTTACAGGCAGTCCAACTAAAATCCTAAAGGCGATTATCATTGTTCCCCTCTCAGTTCAGGGGATTATTTCATTATTCGTCACTGATTCTTGATCATTTTGAAAACTTCTTTTTTTTTTTCTTTTCTTCTTTTCCCTTTCCTTTTCACATTTACAATTTTAATTTTCCATAGAGATAATCAGACTGTGCCCACACAAGCTGTCCAAAATATGACTGGTGTTAAAATCGTTTTATGGAAATTACAAGACAATAGCAACTGGTGTTCCACAAGGTAATTATGAAAATAAAACATCTTGCAATTTACTGTAATTTTACCAAGTGCAGACCATAAAAGGCTTAAGTGCTCATTCTCTCAGTGTACAATGTGAATTTTTTTTGTGTGTGTGTTTACCGTAAAATAAACACTTAGAAATAAATTCATTGCATAACATATCCCACTTTCAAAATATTAAAATTGTTTCTTTCCATGTATTGGCAATTGTAATGGCAATTGTTTTCCCTCATAATATTCATTCAAGTGTTCTAGTGCTGAGCTCTATTTGCTGAAGTGCCCTATATCTGAAATAAATTAAGGGGTCCTTTTACTAAGCTGTGGTAAAAAGGGCCCTGCGTAGTGGAGGAGGCTGTTCTTTTCTGAGCACTGTGGCCCTTTTTACCGCAGTGGATGAAAAAGGCTGAAAATAGCCATGGCCATGTGAGGAGGAGCACTTACCGTCACCCAGTGAGGTGATGGCAAGGGCTCCCTTGCTAACCTGGCAGTACATAAGTACATAAGTAATGCCACACTGGGAAAAGACCAAGGGTCCATCAAGCCCAGCATCCTGTCCACGACAGCGGCCAATCCAGGCCAAGGGCACCTGGCAGGCTTCCCAAACGTACAAACATTCTGTACATGTTATTCCTGGAACTGTGGATTTTTCCCAAGTCCATTTAGTAGATTTAGTAGCGGTTTATGGACTTGTCCTTTAGGAAACCGTCCAACCCCTTTTTAAACTCTGCCAAGCTAACCGCCTTCACTACATTCTTCGGCAACGAATTCCAGAGTTTAATTACGCGTTGGGTGAAGAAACATTTTCTCCTATTTGTTTTAAATTTATTACACTGTAGTTTCATCGCATGTCCCCAGTCCTAGTATTCTTGGAAAGCGTGAAAAGAATACTTCACATCCATCTGTTCCACTCCACTCCACTCATCCACGGATAGTGTGCTAGAAAATAGTGCCCTATTTTCCCTAGAGTGGGAAATGGCACACAATAGGGCTGGAACTACTGCCAGCGCTCATGTTAGGCCGACGGTAGCTCCATATTGGCATGCGGTAAGCCTGCAAACTGGTTGTCCAACAGCCAAGGGGTCAAGCCTTATAGAAGATGGATCCCATGCACAAATCCAGTCTTGAGATATGTGCAAAAAAAAGTGATTCAAAGGGCTGTCCTAAGATCTAGAACAATATTGGATATACAAGTTTAGCTCCCATCCCAAAATAGTATCAAGACTCTCCTAGGACTCTTGGGACTGTGTGTCTTCTTTTTGAGTATCCGAGCTGCATTGGGATATCATGCAGTATGCTTCCACTCAAAGTTACAACTTTCACTGACATAAACATATGACCTACCATAAGCAAACATAAGCAACCCATCCACTTACCGGTTCATCTAATCATTAACAACAATAGCTCAGAAATTACCTCCTACCAATCTTCTTACCCTCCATGCTCTTCCCCTACCTCTTCTTCATCGCTCCACTTCCTTACCTATCTCTATCCTTTCTCTGATACCTCTTTTATCCCATTTACCCTTGTTCATTTGTCCTACCACATACCTCCTTTGTTGATTCAGATACTGTAACATGGTGTCAGAATTATTGAGCAGTATGTCAGTTGATTGTGCTGAATCAGATACAAATATATATAGCAATACAAAAATACAGCTTTAAAAATATATTTGAAACTGCAGCAGAAACTGGCTCTCATTTCAAGCCCATCTTTCCCCCTCCCTTTTCCTAGGAAACTTTTGGGAACACTTAACAGAGACAAAAGGGCACTGCTTCACAGAGATATAAAACTTCCTTCTCCTCCCACTTGAAGGACTGGTAACAAAAGCATGACTAAGGTGGGTACCTGAAGGCTCACCAACATCAAAACACAATTGCAGACAGAGGGTCTGGGAAGGCGTAACTCCAGCTATTGACAACAAAGAACTCAGAGGAAAACCATAAACAAAACATTTGCCTGTCATCAGAGGTATACCTGCCCCCTCCCATCAGCTATCAGACATGAAGACGCCAAGACATGTGCAGAAAGGAAAGACTTATAATGTGATCATGTGAACAGACTACAATAATCACAATGCCTTGCAAAATATCCAGTGCAAACCAGGAAGCAAATGATCCAGGACATGCACCTACCATGCTTCTCTGCTAACTATAAAAAGCCTGGAAATAGCCCAGCTCACTTCTTGGGACCTGCTGCTCTCTCTTGGGACCTGCCTCTTTCTTTGGGATCTGCTGCTATGAGGACCTCTTCTGCAACCATGTTTTTACCTCATGCTGTTCATACTTTGCAACAAGGACTTGCAAGTAACATAACTTTTGATCTAGACCTGCTACCTTACTTTGAAGTACAGATTCTCTGTAAGATCTCTTAAAAGAACTACTTGTCATTGCAATATTATTTACATGATTTGTATTTTAAATAAACCTTTTTTGAAGCTAAATATATGGTCTTTTGTGTCCAAAGTGGATGCTTTTAAATCTTGCAGTACAGAATACTGCAATTGTTAATCTTGTTGCTTTGATCGGCAACTGGTGGAGAATTATAATATATATATCAAAACTTATAAATATTAGTGAGTGATCTAGCCATCCCCAAGTATAAATCATTCCTTGTAACAATACTACAGATTGTATTCTCTTGTTACTATGTAAGCCACATTGAGCCTGCGATGAGCAGAAAAGCGCGGGATACAAATGTAATAAATAAGTACATAAGTACATAAGTAGTGCCATACTGGGAAAGACCAAAGGTCCATCTAGCCCAGCATCCTGTCACTGACAGTGGCCAATCCAGGTCAAGGGCACCTGGCACGCTCCCCAAACGTAAAAACATTCCAGACAAGTTATACCTAAAAATGCGGAATTTTTCCAAGTCCATTTAATAGCGGTCTATGGACTTGTCCTTTAGGAATCTATCTAACCCCTTTTTAAACTCCGTCAAGCTAACCGCCCGTACCACGTTCTCCGGCAACGAATTCCAGAGTCTAATTACACGTTGGGTGAAGAAAAATTTTCTCCGATTCGTTTTAAATTTACCACACTGTAGCTTCAACTCATGCCCTCTAGTCCTAGTATTTTTGGATAGCGTGAACAGTCGCTTCACATCCACCCGATCCATTCCACTCATTATTTTATACACTTCTATCATATCTCCCCTCAGCCGTCTCTTCTCCAAGCTGAAAAGCCCTAGCCTTCTCAGCCTCTCTTCATAGGAAAGTCGTCCCATCCCCACTATCATTTTCGTCGCCCTTCGCTGCACCTTTTCCAATTCTACTATATCTTTTTTGAGATACGGAGACCAGTACTGAACACAATACTCCAGGTGCGGTCGCACCATGGAGCGATACAACGGCATTATAACATCCGCACACCTGGACTCCATACCCTTCCTAATAACACCCAACATTCTATTCGCTTTCCTAGCCGCAGCAGCACACTGAGCAGAAGGTTTCAGCGTATCATCGACGACGACACCCAGATCCCTTTCTTGATCCGTAACTCCTAACGCGGAACCTTGCAAGACGTAGCTATAATTCGGGTTCCTCTTACCCACATGCATCACTTTGCACTTGTCAACATTGAACTTCATCTGCCACTTGCACGCCCATTCTCCCAGTTTTGGAAGGCAGGGGCGTCTCCTCTAATGTTCCCTGTAGTCACAACAGCTGTTTTCCTCTTTCCTTTCAGCTGGGTAGGCTTGGTGAGGGTTTACCCTCAACAGGATTCTTGGCTTCGGCCTGGTTCTTGGGAGGTAAGGACTCAGGTGACTCAGAAATAAAACACTAGTGTTCTAGATCTTAGTCAGCACCAAAGGACAGCCCTTTGAATCTTTTTTTTTTTGCATATATCTCAAGACTAGATTTGTGCATGGGATCCGACTTCTATAAGGCTTGACCCCTTGGCTGCTGGACAACCAGTTTGCTTCTGGAAACAGAAAAAGAGGAAGAAATAAAGACAAGTTTCTCTCCCCCCAAAAATGTTCCTCCTTCAACATTCCTCCAATGTTGCAGTCAAAGTTTGATTTAAACACCAGCCACCACATTTTTTTTATACCTGGATAATTTATGCTGATGTCTAGGTACTGACCAGCACTGAATAAGTGGGTATAACTTGACCATCGGCACTTATCTGGGTATCATCAGGTTAGCACAGAAGCCTTTATCATCTCCTAAATAGTTGACGGTAAGGGTTCCCCCAGGAAATGGCCACACAGCAAGTGTTTAACTTACCGCAAGATCATTTCCATTTTTTTTTTTTTAACAACGTTTTTTACCTGCTGTGGTAAAAAGGGAACTTGGGCACATGGTAAACCCATGTGCCAACAGGGGTCCTTTTACTGCAGCTTGATAAAGGACCCCTTAACCTGCTAACTGCGCCCCCAGAACTTCCCCAAAATAGCTGGTTTTGGCTTGGGTGCTAACCAGATATTTTCAGCAACATGATCCTGATAAGTGCTGCTGAATATACCCAGTTAGACCCGGGCAGCCAATCTAAATGGTGAGGAGTTTCTCTTGTACGTTTAAATTGTTCTAAATTTTGGGCCTAACATCTTTTTGCAAATGTAAAGAATAATTTACTATTTACCAGGCAAAGGGTAAGGAAGTCACATTGGCATTGGACAGAGGGGACAAATGCAGTATTAGCACCTATAGCATTTGAGGAGGACTCTGACCCTTATTCTGACTCCAAACTATGCCTATGCTATTCACCTATAGTTTTACAGATTCTCAGTAAGAAAACAGCTATTATGGCAGGTGTAAAAAGTTTCCGCATCCATCCAGACAGTATTTTGTAACACCTTTGTCAGAAATAACAGCTTGGAAACATTTCCTGTAGCCAGTTAATAGTCTTTCTATTCTTGCTTTGTGAATATTTCACACTTTACCTCTTCTAGCTGAGAAATATTCCTAAGCCTCTTTGTATGCACTACATGTTTGAGATCTCCTGTTAGATTTTCAACAGTATTCAATTTCTGAGGACTATAAAAGCCATTCAAATAAATACTTCATGGTTGAATTTGAGGTATGGTTCAGGCAGTTGTCTTGCTGAAATACCCAGCCTCTTATCAGCGTCAATTTCTTTGCTGACGGTGGGACATTAGTTTCCAGTATATGTTGATATTTAGCTGAATACATTTTTACTTCTACCTGCACGATATTTTCTTTGTAGTTGGCTGCCACACAACCTCAAAGCATAAGAGATCCATCCCCCATGCCTAAAGGTTGACAAGCATTTTCTTCAATTGCTTCACTTTTTTCCTCCAAAGTATCTTGTGTGATTGTGGCCAAACAGTTCAATTGCCATTTCATTACTCGAAAGCATTTTCCAGAAAGTATCGGGCTTATCATTGTACTTGTTTGCATAATTTCCATGATGACTTTGGGATGAGGTCATAGAAAAGATTTCCTTCTGACAGCTCTTCCATACAGACTATTAAAGGGCAAATCTATAAAAGGGTTATATATATGTATATATTTGGGCACCTAAAATGTGTCTAAGTCTATAAAGGAAAGTAGACACCTATTTTCATTTACAGAATATTGGTATTTATTTATTTATTTATTTTATTGCATTTGTATCCCACATTTTCCCACCTTTTTGCGGGCTCAGTGTGGCTTACAATAAGTTGTGAGTGATAGAAATACAATTTGTTGCTATTCGGTTATGGAATACATTATGAGGAGTTAAGCGAGACAAACTCAGAGTTTCATTAAGGAATATAACAGTGGAAAAGAGCAGTTAAACATTGGGGGAACAACGGGAAACTAAAAGGGGCAGTACATAACAACAAGAAAGCATATGGCATACATTTTCTGTGAGTAGAAGTATGAGTGTGGTGAGATTACAGGGGATGAGAATTCAGAGTGGCTGTATTGAAGCATTATTGAACCGTGGGTGTGGGCTTTATGTGTTTTGGTTCTTTCCGTAAGTATTCTCAAAAAGATGGGTCTTCAATGGTTTGCGGAAGGTGGCTTGCTCGTAGGTCGTTTTCAGGTTGCGCGGCAGTGAGTTCCAGAATTGCATGCTCATGTAAGAAAAGGTTGACGCGTGCAGCGCCTTGTATTTCAAGCCTTTGCAATTAGGGAAGTGGAGGTTGAGGAAAGTTCAGGATGATCTTTTAGCATTTCTGGGTGGTAGATCTATTAGATCAGACATGTAGGCTGGGGCTTCTCCGTGAACGATTTTGTGGACTAATGTGCATGCTTTAAAAGTAATGCGTTCCTTAAGTGGGAGCCAGTGTAGCTTCTCTCGTAAGGGTTTTGCACTTTCATATTTTGGTTTTCCGAAGATGAGTCTGGCTGCTGTGTTCTGGGCTGTTTGGAGTTTCCTCAGTATTTGCTCTTTGCAACCTGCGTATAGTGAGTTGCAGTAGTCCAGATGGCTGAGTACGAGGGATTGCACTAGGCTGCGAAAGACGGATCTTGGGAAGAATGGTCTTATCCTTTTCAATTTCCACATGCAGTAGAACATCTTTTTGGTTGTGTTGTTTGCATGGGTTTCGAGTGTTAGGTGGCGGTCGATAGTGACTCCAAGGATTTTTAACGTTTCTGAGATTGGAAGGTTTAGTTTTGGTGTGTTTATAGTGGTGAATTCATTCGTGTTGTACTGGGAAGTGAGTATCAGGCATTGGTTTTTTTTTTTCCTGCATTTAGTTTCAAGCGAAATGCATCTGCCCAGGTGTTCATGATGTGTAGACTTTGGTTAATTTCATTGAGGATCACTTTAATGTCTTCTTTGAAAGGGATGTATATTGTTACTTCATCGGCGTATATATATGGGTTGAGGTTATGATCTGATAGGAGTTTTGCCAAGGGGATCATCATTAGGTTGAAGATGGTTGGTGAGAGGGGTGATCCTTGTGGTACTCCACATTCAGGTGTCCATGCAGCAGACGTGGTTGAATTTGATGTGACTTGATATGACTGCTGGGTTAGGAATCCCTTGAACCAGTTTAGGACATTTCCTCCGATGCCAAAATATTCAAGTATGTGTAATAGGATTTCGTGGTCAACCATGTCGAAGGCACTTGACATGTCAAATTGTAGGAGGAGTATATTGTTGCCGGTTGCAATTATTTGTTTAAACTTAGTCATAAGGGTAATTAATACTGTTTCTGTGCTGTGGTTCGACTGGAATCCTGATTGGGCATCATGCAGTATTGAGTGTTTGTTTAAATAGTTTGTGAGTTGTTTAGTTACCATTCCTTCGGTTATTTTGGTTATTAGTGATATGGATGCTACTGGTCTGTAATTGGTTATTTCGCTTGCGCTTTTCTTTGTATCTTTGGGTATTGGGGTGAGTAAAATTTTTCCTTTTTCTTTTGGGAAAAGTCCGTTTTGTAGCATGAAGTTAACGTGGTTCGTTAGGTCTATTATGAATTGTTGAGGAGCTGATTTCATGAGGTTGTTTGGGCATGTGTCTAATTTGCAGTGGGATTTGGCAAATCTTTTAAGTGTTTCGGTGATGAGGTTTTCTGATAGTAGTTCGAATTCGGTCCAAGTTCTGTCTGCTGGGTATGTTCCGTCTTCTGGGTCTAGACAGTCTAGAAGTGTGACGTAGTCGATAGGGATGGCGGGTATTTAGTTCGTAGTTGTATAATTTTTTCCTTGAAGTATTTTGCAAGGTTGTCAACATCTGGAATGTCTTTGTTGTTGTTTGTAACTGGTGTGGTGTCTAACAGTTTGTTCATAAGGGAGAAGAGTTTATGTGTGTCTTTGTAGTTTGGTCCTATTATTGTTTTGTAATGTAATCTTTTGGTCTGTTTTATGGTATATTTGCATTTCCTTTGAAGTTGCTTCCAGGTATTTAGTGTTTGTTCGTCTTTCTTTTTGTTCCAAGCGCGTTCTAGTTTCCTGACTTGTGTTTTAAGCTTTTTCAGCTCTTCGGTGAACCATGGGTTTGTTTTTTTCCTGTGTGATATTCTGGTTTGGATTGGGGCGATTTTGTCTAGTGTTGTTGTACATAACTCGTCCTATTCTTGGAGGAATTGGATGGTATCAGCATTTGTTGACCATTCGTTCTGGTAGATCTGTTGCCAGAATGTTGTGGGGTCTATTTTTCCTCTCGTGGTGTATGTTGTTCACTCATGTTTATTGATTGTGTTTATGTGTGTTTTTCGCCAGTAGAGAGAGACATTTGGTTTATGGTGGTCTGACCATAATGTAGGTGACCATCTTGTGTCAGTGAGTATGATAGTTGAGTTCGGGTCAAATTTGTGTGTTATGATGTCTAATGTATGTCCTTTTTTGTGTGTTGGCTGCTTGTTGGGTGCGTGCAGGTCCCAGAGTTTTAAGAATTCTTTGCAATCTCGTGTGCCTGTTGAGGTGTCGTCTTCAAGGTGTAGGTTGATGTCTCCTATTATGAGGATGTTTGAGGCAGATACACATGTGTTCGATATGAAGTCCATGAGTTGTGATTGGGAGTCTTGCCATTTTCCTGGTCGTCTGTAGAATAGAATTGCGTTGAGGTGTCCTATTAGGTTTGAATGATTAATTCTTGTCGAGGCAATTTCAAGTTGTGGTGAGGTAGATTCACCCATGGTTGTGATGGTGAATTCGGATTTGTAAATTATGGCTATTCCACCCCCTCTTTTTCCATTTCTTGTCCAGTGGGTGATTTTGTAATCTGGTGGGCAAATTTCTAAGATGGCGGGGTCAGTGGGGCTGTGGAACCAGGTTTCTGTGATAAAAAGGTCTAAATTATCTGTAGTGATCCAGTCTAGTAAATCTACTGAGTTACTTACTGCTGATCTTGCATTAATGTATCCTAGTTGGATTAAGCGGTGTGGTTCTGTGGGGAGGTTCACTGTGTTTATTTTTATTAGTTGTCTGTTTCTTCGGTGGTTGAATTTGTTATTGTTGTTGTTGTTTTCCTCCTTTTGTTGGTGGTGTTCATATCCGGGGATTATTCCTTTTGGTTGGTTATTGTGTCTTTGGTTCGTTGAGTTGTTAGTCGTTCGTATATAGGGTTGGTGTATTGTTGGTGGGTTATTATGGATGTTCTTTAGAGTGGGCATTGTGTGTATGTGAATGTTATATGATATGTGAGTTACGGGGTTATTGTTGTTTGGATTGTGGGTTGTGTTTGCGTGTAAGAGTAGGGTGAAACAATGAATGGTTAAGAGTATTTTGCTGGTGTTCATATCTGTGTTTAAGGCGCTGTGGCAGACATTCAGCTGGTTTACATTCAAAGCTAAGCGAAGCCTACATTTGCATTTAAGCTATAGAATAGGAATATGCACACATATATTCAGGTGTGAGCATTTATGCCAGCCGTAATCCTGCAAAGAGCTCATGCCCTTCCCACCCATGCTCCCTCCAGACTCAGTCCAGGTGAATGCCCACTTGCAAAAAAATGTCATAGTTCATATATGTGTATACTCATAGCACGTAACCAGATTATTGTATTTAGGTGTGTATGTTTTCACAAGACAATATGCTGAAATCTTCTGCCCAGTGTACAGCGGTGGCCAAAAAAGCAAACAGGATGCTAGGAATTATTAGGAAAGGCATAGTAAACAAGTCCAAGAATATTATAATGCTTCTATATCGCTCCATCATGCAACCTCACTTTGAGTATTGTGTTAAATTCTAGTTGCCGTATCTCAAAAAAGATATAGCGGAATTAGAAAAGGTTCAAAGAAGAGCGAACAAAATGATAAAAAGGGATGGAATATCTCCCATATGAAGAAAGGCTAAAGAGGTTAGGGCTCTTCAGCATAGAAAAGAGATAGCTGAGGGGGGATATAATTAAGATCTACAACATCCTGAGTGGTATAAAATGGTAAAAGTGAATCAATTTTTCACTCTTTAAAAAACTACAAAGACCAGGAGACACTCAATGAAATTACATGGAAATACTTTTAAGATAAAAAGGAGGGGATATTTTTTCACTCAAAGAATAGTTAAGCTTTGAAACTCATTGCTGGAGGATGTGGTAACAGCAGTTAACATATGTTTGAACAAAGGTTGGACCAAGTTCCTGGAGGAAAAGTTCATAGTCTGTTACTGAGATAGATATGGGGGCAAGCCACTGCTTGCTCCAGGATTGGTAGCATGGAATGTTGCTACCAATTGGGTTTCTGTCAGGTACTTGTGACCTGAATTGGCCACTGTTGGAAGCAGGATATTGGGCTAGATGGACCATTGGCCTGACCTAGTATTGCTATTCTTATGTTCTTATATTCTTATGTCCTTATACGCACGGAAGTGACTAAAATACTGGCATTTATGCACGCACTTGACACCCAGTCTACATGGATCCTTACAGAATTACTTCATGCCTAGACTGAAGATATGGACATTACATCTGCTGAAGATCAGGAGTAAATATTAGCATGCAGTTTACATGTGGATACATGTATTTTCTATAAAATATGTGCGTAAATTGTGACCCTCACCCATGCTCTGCCCTGACTCATCCCCTGAGCAGGCTCCAGTAAGACTTTATAAAATTATTTCCTTATTGAGTAAAGAATGCTGAATGGTAGACCTTTGGTCAACTACTCCAATGTCAGCTTAATTTTCCAGCAAGCCATTTGCAGTGATGTATTAGTTCTGTTGTGCAGTTCTGACCAGTTCTTGGGCTGTACTATCATAGATATTTCTTGGTTTTCCAGATCTTGCCTTGAATTTAAGTATAAAATATCTATTCCATACAATTGGCGACACAAAAAGCAGAACAAAGAAATCTATATGAAGATGAATTTATTCAACCAACAATGCTCAATAAAGGCCGTGTTTTGCCCACACATGGCTGCCTCAGGGGCTATAAATAAAAAAATACAATCATATTATGCATATTAATACATAATAAAATAATATAGTAAAAGAATAACTCAATACGTGAATAATATCCATATAAATAAAAATATGAATATAAAAATACATCTAAACCATAACATGCAGCAACACACAGATATGGAAAATACTTATATATAAAATCAAGCATGTTGTCATTAAAAAATAAAAAACAAATAGAAAGACACATATCACATAAATATATATATATATATATATATATATATATATATATATATATATAAGCTTCTTCAAGCCTACCAAATTTATTTATAGCCCCTGAGGCAGTCCATGTGTGGGCGAAACATGACCTGTGTCGGGCATTGTTGGTTGGATAAATTCATATTGATTTCTTTGTCTGTTCTGCTTTTTTTGTCACCATCTTGGATCTTGCATATAGACTGCACTGTTGTTTTCTTGACTATTCCACACAATCAACAGTTTTTAGCACATTATAATTGAACATACATAAGCATATTATCATAAACTAATATTGCCCATAACAAAACATCAGATGTATACTCTTCATATAAACATCAAATCCCTGGTTCTATACAGGACTCCGAAAATTGTGCATGGAAATATAGGCACATTACTGATTTAAAATAATAAGCCAATTAGTGCCAATAATTGGCTTTTTAACAAGCAATTATTGGCACTAAGATTTAATTGGGACTAGCATATGTAAATGTAAGTGTAGTATCCATGCTTAAAATTTATATGTGGTCCAAAAAGGGGAGGGTCATGGGCATTTCGGGATGGAACAGGGTAGTGGTTTTGAGTTATGCCCTTCTTTTATTCCATTATCGCTCGAGGATGCCCATCTGTTAGACACGCCCCAGTCCCGCCTTCGCTACGCCTCCGACATGCCCCCAGGAACTTTGGTCATCAACGCGACGGAAAGCAGTTGGGGACGCCTAAAATCAGCTTAGATTGTAAGCTCTGTCGAGCAGGGACTGTCTCTTAATGTTCAAGTGTACAGTGCTGTATACGTCTACTAGTGCTTTAGAAATGATAAGTAGTAGTAGTAGTACTTTTGATTGTGCTGATTTGGGCGACCTTGAGGGAAGGATGCCCATCTCCTGATTTGTGTCGAAAAATGGGTGCCCTTCTCTTTCGAAAATAAGCCTGATACTAGTATTCTATAACAGAATCTTGGCGCCAAGAAGCCATTATAGAATTGATGCTAAGCACATGGCATTGGAGTGCCTAAAACTTGTAACTTATGGAATACTAAAAGTTATGTGAACTCCGGGATACAATTAGGTGCCAACAGTTACAACTACGATTGACTTAGCATAGCTGTTGATGCCCTTTTTGAGCGTCTCAATGCTGACATACTAGTATTCTGTAACAGAATCTTGGTGCCAAGAAGCCATTATAGAATTGATGCCTAAAACTTGGCACCAAATTGTAGAATTGCCACCCTAGTCATTATCCATTAAAATGTTCAGAAAGATGTCAAAATTAACTTTGTACTACGTAAAGATGGTACCAGCTTAGGGATTCATTGAAACCTACAATTTGACAAGATGTTTCTAATTTTGTTTTTCAAATAACTATCTTTATCAAGATTTATTATGGGGTCTTTTTACTACGCAGTGCTAACAGATTTAGCGGGCACTAAATGATAAGATAACCATTATGTTCCTATAGGTGTTGCACACTAATTGTTAACATGTGCTAAATCTGTTAGTGCACCTTACTAAAAGGACACCTAAATTTGATATACTGCCTTGCTTTTACAATTTAAGGTAATTTAACAATAATATAAGGGTCTTTTACTAAGCCGCAACAGCGTTTTTAGCTTGCGGTAGAAATCAGCAGGTGGTGAAGGCCGAGAGACACACACAGGAATATAATGTGTGTCTCAGCATTTACCAAGCAAAAAATCGTGATGGGCCTTCAAAATGAGAACCTGGCCTTTAATCAGTAGTACATACCAATGCTGTACATCAATGACCCGACATGGGCAGTTTTTCGGCACTCAGTGCCTGCATCAAGGGTCACCGAGGGTCATATTTTCAAAAAAAGAAAGAAGAACAAGCCCACCTCCAGGCTCCCAGTAATGTTTAATGACTTTAAGAAGTCAATGCTCCAGCGTTTGGTTGTATATAAACCATACAAAATGTCTTGGTTCTTACTGCCAGCTGATTTCTACTGTGAACTAAAAACGATACCGTGGTTTAGTAAAAGACTCCCATAATGTTAAAAAACGAAGTCCATAAAAAAATAGGAAAGACCTAAGTGCCATCATAAAAAATGGCAAGCAGCACAAAACATTCAAAAGATTAACTCATATCTCGTAACTCACAGGAATCATTAATGAATTTCATCCTCCTCTTTAGATTGTTCACTAAAAGCTAAAATAAAATAATAAACTTTTAACAGTGTTTTAATTTCTTTCAAACTTGCCTCTGCCCTAATATGGATGAAGATAATTCCAGACTGTTGGGGCTTGCCAGAAAAATGCACTATAAAAACTTTAAAACAGAATTATTAGGGCTGCAGATTTATTTTGTTAATAATGTGATCAATGTATTAAAATTGTAATGTGCATTAAAGATTTTAAAGCATAATTAATGCCTGGAATATGGACTTCAGTGTACTTAAAAAAATCATTAAAACATTTCTCTGTTCTGTAAAATTAGACCCTCTTCATGCAAGTAACTGGAGACCCAGCATTTATATGGAATAAAGGTAATCAATAGAAATAAAACAAAAATAAAGCATGGAAAAGAAAATAAGATGATACCTTTTTTATTGGACATAACTTAATACATTTCTTGATTAGCTTTCGAAGGTTGCCCTTCTTCGTCAGATCGGAAATAAGTGAGACATCAAAGCATTTCAGTGACAGTCTAACAGGATGGGGGTGGATAGGGGGGAGGCCAGGAGATATGCATGGGAACATCAAAACATTTCAATGACAGTCTAACAGGATGGAAGGTTTTGCCCTCTTTTATACAGTATTGAAATAGTCTTTATCCATCCTGCATATTTTGAAATTATGAGAAACATCATCAACAACAACAACAAAAAGGAAAACAAGGTGGTCCATTCCACTTAACCGATTTCAATCCATTTCTTTCCCAGCTATAAAAGATGACATCAAAAGTATATAAAAAACTCAAATCAAATGCAAAATAATTTCAAATCACAGCTGTACAAACAATACTGATATAAATTATTTTACGCTCCACTGTAATTAACAAAAAACAGAAACAATTCACAGCCTTCACTTTCAAGGTGTGTGAGCTGAGGAATTTTTATTATTAATCAGAAAGCCTTTCAGGCATGGCATCTGCTGCAGCTGTGCATAAAACAAGTGACGATATCAAGATATAACTTTGTTTTAACATATTGGCTAACTGTAAAGCGAATGCTACATACCTGTAGAAGGTATTCTCCGAGGACAGCAGGCTGATTGTTCTCACTGATGGGTGACGTCCACGGCAGCCCCTCCAATCGGAAACTTCACTAGCAAAGTCCTTTGCTAGCCCTCGCGCGCCCGCGCGCACCGCGCATGCGCGGCCGTCTTCCCGCCCGAAACCGGCTCGAGCCGGCCAGTCCAGTATGTAGCAAGACAATACACTTCAAGGGAAGACACAACTCCAAAGGGGAGGCGGGCGGGTTTGTGAGAACAATCAGCCTGCTGTCCTCGGAGAATACCTTCTACAGGTATGTAGCATTCGCTTTCTCCGAGGACAAGCAGGCTGCTTGTTCTCACTGATGGGGTATCCCTAGCCCCCAGGCTCACTCAAAACAACAACATTGGTCAATTGGGCCTCGCAACGGCGAGGACATAACTGAGATTGACCTAAAAAATTTACCAACTAACTGAGAGTGTAGCCTGGAACAGAACAAACAGGGCCCTCGGGGGGTGGAGTTGGATCCTAAAGCCCAAACAGGTTCTGAAGAACTGACTGCCCGAACCGACTGTCACGTCGGGTATCCTGCTGCAGACAGTAATGAGATGTGAATGTGTGGACAGATGACCACGTCGCAGCTTTGCAAATTTCCTCCATGGTGGCTGACTTCAAGTGGGCTACCGACGCTGCCATGGCTCTAACATTATGAGCCGTGACATGACCCTCAAGAGCCAGCCCAGCCTGGGCGTAAGTGAAGGAAATGCAATCTGCTAGCCAATTGGATATGGTGCGTTTCCCTACAGCCACTCCCCTCTTGTTGGGATCAAAAGAAACAAACAATTGGGCGGACTGTCTGTGGGGCTGTGTCCGCTCCAGATAGAAGGCCAATGCTCTCTTGCAGTCCAATGTGTGCAGCTGACGTTCAGCAGGGCAGGAATGAGGACGGGGAAAGAATGTTGGCAAGACAATTGACTGGTTCAGATGGAACTCCGACACAACCTTTGGCAGAAACTTAGGGTGAGTGCGGAGGACTACTCTGTTGTGATGAAATTTGGTGTAAGGGGCCTGGGCTACCAGGGCCTGAAGCTCACTGACTCTACGAGCCGAGGTAACTGCCACCAAGAAAATGACCTTCCAGGTCAAGTACTTCGGATGGCAGGAATTCAGTGGCTCGAAAGGAGGTTTCATCAGCTGGGTGAGAACGACATTGAGATCCCATGACACTGTAGGAGGCTTGACAGGGGGCTTTGACAAAAGCAAACCTCTCATGAAGCGAACAACTAAAGGCTGTCCTGAGATCGGCTTACCTTCCACTTGGTAATGGTATGCACTGATTGCACTAAGGTGAACCCTTACGGAGTTGGTCTTCAGACCAGACTCAGACAAGTGGAGAAGGTATTCAAGCAGGGTCTGTGTAGGACAAGAGCGAGGATCTAGGGCCTTGCTGTCACACCAGACGGCAAACCTCCTCCAATGAAAGAAGTAACTTCTCTTAGTGGAGTCTTTCCTGGAAGCAAGCAAGATGCGGGAGACACCCTCTGGCAGACCCAAAGAGGCAAAGTCTACGCCCTCAACATCCAGGCCGTGAGAGCCAGGGACTGGAGGTTGGGATGCAGCAGAGCCCCTTCGTCCTGCGTGATGAGGGTCGGAAAACACTCCAATCTCCACGGTTCTTCGGAGGATAACTCCAGAAGAAGAGGGAACCAGATCTGACGCGGCCAAAAGGGAGCAATCAGAATCATGGTGCCTCGGTCTTGCTTGAGTTTCAACAAAGTCTTCCCCACCAGAGGAATGGGAGGATAAGCATACAGCAGACCTTCCCCCCAATCCAGGAGGAAGGCATCCGACGCCAGTCTGCCGAGGGCCTGAAGCCTGGAACAGAACTGAGGGACCTTGTGGTTCACTTGAGATGCGAAGAGATCTACCAGGGGGGTGCCCCACGCCCGGAAGATCTGTCGCACCACACGGGAATTGAGCGACCACTCGTGAGGTTGCATAATCCTGCTCAACCTGTCGGCCAGACTGTTGTTTACGCCTGCCAGATATGTGGCTTGGAGCACCATGCCTTGACGGCGAGCCCAGAGCCACATGCTGACGGCTTCCTGACACAGGGGGCGAGATCCGGTGCCCCCCTGCTTGTTGACATAGTACATGGCAACCTGATTGTCTGTCTGAATTTGGATAATTTGGTGGGACAGCCGATCTCTGAAAGCCTTCAGAGCGTTCCAGATCGCTCGCAACTCCAGAAGATTGATCTGTAGATCGCTTTCTTGGAGGGACCACCTTCCTTGGGTGTGAAGCCCATCGACATGAGCTCCCCATCCCAGGAGAGACGCATCCGTGGTCAGCACTTTTTGAGGCTGAGGAATTTGGAAGGGACGTCCCAGAGTCAAATTGGAGCAAATCGTCCACCAATACAGGGATTCGAGAAAACTCGTGGACAGGTGGATCACGTCCTCTAGACCCCCGGCGGCCTGATACCACTGGGAGGCTAGGGTCCATTGAGCAGATCTCATGTGAAGGCGGGCCATGGGAGTCACATGAACTGTGGAGGCCATGTGGCCCAGCAATCTCAACATCTGCCGAGCTGTGATCTGCTGGGACGCTCGCACCCGCGAGACGAGGGACAACAAGTTGTTGGCCCTCGCCTCTGGGAGATAGGCGCGAGCCGTCCGAGAATCCAGCAGGGCTCCGATGAATTCGAGTTTCTGCACTGGGAGAAGATGGGACTTTGGGTAATTTATCACAAACCCCAGTAGCTCCAGGAGGCGAATAGTCATCTGCATGGACTGCAGGGCTCCTGCCTCGGATGTGTTCTTCACCAGCCAATCGTCGAGATATGGGAACACGTGCACCCCCAGCCTGCGAAGCGCCGCTGCTACCACAGCTAGGCACTTTGTGAACACCCTGGGCGCAGAGGCGAGCCCAAAGGGTAGCACACAGTACTGGAAGTGGCGTGCGCCCAGCTGAAATCGCAGATACTGTCTGTGAGCTGGCAGTATCGGGATGTGTGTGTAGGCATCCTTCAAGTCCAGAGAGCATAGCCAATCGTTTTGCTGAATCATGGGGAGAAGGGTGCCCAGGGAAAGCATCCTGAACTTTTCTTTTACGAGATATTTGTTCAGGGCCCTTAGGTCTAGGATGGGACGCATCCCCCCTGTTTTCTTTTCCACAAGGAAGTACCTGGAATAGAACCCCAGCCCTTCTTGCCCGGATGGCACGGGCTCGACCGCATTGGCGCTGAGAAGGGCGGAGAGTTCCTCTGCAAGTACCTGCTTGTGCTGGAAGCTGTAGGACTGAGCTCCCGGTGGACAATTTGGAGGTTGAGAGGCCAAATTGAGGGTGTATCCTTGCCGGACTATTTGGAGAACCCACTGATCGGAGGTTATAAGAGGCCACCTTTGGTGAAAAGCTTTCAACCTCCCTCCGACAGGCAGGTCGCCCGGCACTGACACTTGGATGTCGGCTATGCTCTGCTGGAGCCAGTCAAAAGCTCGCCCCTTGCTTTTGCTGGGGAGCCGCGGGGCCTTGCTGATTCGCACGCTGCTGACGAGAGCGAGCGCGCTGGGGCTTAGCCTGGGCCGCAGGCTGTCGGGAAGGAGGATTGTACCTACGCTTGCCAGAAGTATAGGGAACAGTCTTCCTTCCCCCGAAAAATCGTCTACCTGTAGAGGTAGAAGCTGAAGGCTGCCGGCGGGCGAACTTGTCGAATGCGGTGTCCCGCTGGTGGAGAGACTCTACCACCTGCTCGACTTTTTCGCCAAAAATGTTATCCGCACGGCAAGGCAAGTCCGTAATCCGCTGCTGGACTCTATTCTCCAGGTCGGCGGCACGCAGCCATGAGAGCCTGCGCATCACCACACCTTGAGCAGCGGCCCTGGACGCAACATCAAAAGTGTCATAAACTCCTCTGGCCAGGAATTTTCTGCACGCCTTCAGCTGCCTGACCACCTCCTGAAAAGGCTTGGCTTGCTCAGGGGGAAGAGCATCAACCAAGCCCGCCAACTGCCGCACATTATTCCGCATGTGTATGCTCGTGTAGAGCTGGTAAGACTGGATCTTGGACACGAGCATAGAGGAATGGTAGGCCTTCCTCCCAAAGGAGTCTAAGGTTCTAGCGTCCTTGCCCGGGGGCGCCGAAGCATGTTCCCTAGAACTCTTAGCCTTCTTTAGGGCCAAATCCACAACTCCAGAGTCATGAGGCAACTGAGTGCGCATCAGCTCTGGGTCCCCATGGATCCGGTACTGGGACTCGATCTTCTTGGGAATGTGGGGATTAGTTAATGGTTTGGTCCAGTTCGCAAGCAATGTCTTCTTCAGGACATGGTGCAAGGGAACAGTGGACGCTTCCTTAGGTGGAGAAGGATAGTCCAGGAGCTCAAACATTTCAGCCCTGGGCTCGTCCTCCACAACCACCGGGAAGGGGATGGCCGTAGACATCTCCCGGACAAAGGAGGCAAAAGACAGACTCTCGGGAGGAGAAAGCTGTCTCTCAGGAGAGGGAGTGGGATCAGACGGAAGACCCCCAGACTCCTCGTCAGAGAAATATCTGGGATCTTCCTCTTCCTCCCACGAGGCCTCACCCTCGGTGTCAGACACAAGTTCACGGACCTGTGTCTGCAACCTCGCCCTGCTCGACTCCGTGGAACCCTGTCCACGATGGGGGCGTCGAGAGGTAGACTCCCTCGCCCGCATCGGCGAAGCTCCCTCCGCCGACGTAGTCGGGGAGCCTTCCTGGGAGGTGGCCGCGGTCGGTACCGCACGCGGTACCGACGTCGGGGACCTCAACCTGGGCGATGGGCCAGCCGGCGCCACGCTCGACGGTACCGGTGGCGCAAGCACCGCCGGTACCGGAGGGGTAGGGCGCAACAGCTCTCCCAGAATCTCTGGGAGAACGGCCCGGAGGCTCTCGTTTAGAGCGGCTGCAGAGAAAGGCTGAGAGGTCGATGCAGGCGTCGACGTCAGTACCTGTTCCGGGCGTGGAGGCTGTTCCGGGCTGTCCAGAGCGGAGCGCATCGACACCTCCTGAACAGAGGGTGAGCGGTCCTCTCGGTGCCGATGCCTGCTGGGTGCCGAATCCCTCGGCGACCCAGAGCTCTCGGTGCCGACACGGGGAGGAGACCGGTGTCGATGCTTCTTCGATTTCTTCCGAAGCATGTCACCGGAGCTCCCCGGCACCGACGAGGAGGACGTCGAATCCACCCGTCGCTTCCTCGGGGCCGAGACTGAAGAAGGTCGATCTCGGGGGGGCTGTACCGCAGGAGCCCTCAGGGTAGGCGGAGACCCACCCGAGGGCTCACCGCCACCAGCAGGGGAATGGACAGCCCTCACCTGCACTCCACCCGATGCACCACCGTCCGACGACATCAGCAGACGAGGTCCTGGTACCACCGACGTCGATGCAGCTATTCGATGTCTCGGCGCCGATGCAGAGGCCCGATGCCTCGATGCACTCGATGCAGGGGCGGCCGAGGAAGATGGTCTGGACGCTGACGACGTCGATGCACTCGAAGATCCCGGTGCCGATGCCGACGAAGAGCCCGAGAACAACACGTTCCACTGGGCTAGTCTCGCTACCTGAGTCCGCCTTTGAAGCAGGGAACACAGACTGCAGTTCTGAGGGCGGTGCTCGGCCCCCAGACACTGAAGACACGACGAGTGTCGATCAGTGAGCGAGATAACCCGGGCGCACTGGGTGCACTTCTTGAAGCCGCTGGAAGGCTTCGATGTCATGGGCGGAAAAATCACGCCGGCGAAATCAAAAGCCGAAATGGCGAAATTCGAAGCACCAAATTTAGAGGGAGAAAAAATCTCGACCGAGGCCGAAAAAAGGCCTACCCCGACGACGAAAGAAAACTTACCGGGGCAAAAAAGCTGGAAGTACGGGGAGGATTTACACGAAACCCGGCGGGGGGTTTCCGGAGCACTTCCCGACTAGGACAAAGCTTTCCCGAAGGAAAAAAAAAAACACGTTCAAACAAATTGGACGCGCGAGGTCGACTTTCCGGGGCTCGACACGGCGAAAACACGACCGTACCGAGTGCGGACAAAAGAAGACTGGCCGGCTCGAGCCGGTTTCGGGCGGGAAGACGGCCGCGCATGCGCGGTGCGCGCGGGCGCGCGAGGGCTAGCAAAGGACTTTGCTAGTGAAGTTTCCGATTGGAGGGGCTGCCGTGGACGTCACCCATCAGTGAGAACAAGCAGCCTGCTTGTCCTCGGAGAATTAAGTTTTACATTTCTCAAACCTAACATTTTCTTGTCATCTCTTTGTTCTTCAAGAACCACAGTGATTACATTCATTGTTAAGTCAAATAATTTTCTGCTTCAGGGATCTGCATCTCTGTGCATAAAGGGACTTAAATTATGTTTTTTATAGTATTTATTTTATATTTTTAAATGTACAATAGTTGTATGAGATTGCTATTGTTTATTCTCTTTTTTTAAACCACCCAAATCATGATTGTGCTTTCATTTTCCTGGTGGTTAATGATTGGCAACCCAGAGACAGCAATTTTGAAGTTAGTAGTGTAGGAGTTAATTCTAGAAGTGGGCACCTCCTTTTAGGTGCCCCAATGCTGCATGGTGAGAGCCTATTGTATTACCAACATTTCGGGGCCCAGATGCGGTTACAAAATACTAGTGTAAGCCGGTATTGAGGCACCTTAAACTCAAGAGCCTGTAGTTACATCAGTCTACTACTACTACTACTACTTATCATTTCTATAGCGCTACTAGACGTATGCAGAGCTGTACACTTGAACATGAAGAGACAGTCCTTGCTCAAAAGATCTTACAATCTAATCGGGACAGAAAAACAGGAAAAATAAGGGATAAGGGGCGATAGTTGGAAGGACAGGTTGGGTCCAATGAAGCTTTTTTTGAGGAGTGGTATAACTACAGCATGTTTGAAGGCATCAGGAAGAGTTGCACTGGAAAGTGAAAGATAGAGGATATGACAAATAGAAAGGATGACAGTAGGAGAGATAGTGCTAAGTAGATGGGTGGGAATAGAATCAGAGGATCAGGTAGTCAGATTGGAGGAGGAAAGAAAATGTATAGTTTCCTCATCAGTGATTTTCAAGAAAGGAAGAAAAGGAGGCAAGGGTTGAAGGAGGGTTGAGAGAATAGACTGAGGGAAGGAGAGGTAGAGGTGACTTGGTTGAGAATTCAAGGTTAATCTTGTGAACCTTACCATGAAAGTACTCAACCAGAGTCTGGGGAGAAAGTGAAGGGGGAGTTGGAAGTGAAGGCACTTTCAGGAGAGAGTTCAGTGTGGCAAAGAGATGTCGAGGGTTAGAGCCAAGAGAGTTTGTCAACTGGATGTATTAGTCCTGTGTGCCAAGTGAGAGACCAGACTGGAAAGAGGTCAGCAAGAAATTGAAATGTATGAAGTCAGCACAGGCATGGGATTTCAGCCAAAGGAGTTCAGCAGATCACGCACAGAAATGTAGGTAGTGGATTCTAGAGGTCAGCCAAGGCTGGGGTTTGGTAAGCCTTACAGAATGGGGAATGGGAGGAGTGAGAATATCCAGAGCAGAGGAGAGAATAGTATTATAGAAAGAGACAACCTCATTGACAGACATGGATAACATAGTGGATGGCAAGAGGTTTGAAACATTGGAGGACAGAGTAGAAGAGTCAATAGCCTGAATATTCCTAAATGTATTGGTGGAGATTGGATGGGACTTGGGGTGAGGATGTTTAAGTGTGAAACTTATCAGATGATGGTCAAAGAGGGAAAGAGCGGAGGCGCAGAAACTGGAGAGTGAGCAGTTGGAGAAGAACATAAGATCAAGACAGTGGTCCCTTCTGGTGAGTAGAGGTAGTGGAGCACATTTGAAGATTGAAAGAGAATGTTAAAACATGAAAAAGAGAAGCATAAGAGTCAGAGGGATCATTAGCATGGTTGTTAAAATCCCCAAGAATGAAGGAAGGAGATGAAGGCTCAAGAAAGAAGGAAAGCCAGGAGTCAAAGTCATTGAGAAAGGAACTAAGGATCTTATCAGGGAGTCAATAAATGACTGCTACTCGGAGAAGTAAAGGAGTGAATAGACGGATGGAGAAGAATCTTCAACCCCTTCCCCAGATTCTCAGCCCACTATTCTAACCATCATAAAAGAAGGAATGACCTTCAACAGAGAGAATAACATGGCTGACATGATTTTACAAGTGTCTGTAGGTAGTCCATCCTGAGCAGCTTTAAAAGGGTATACTATATAATGAAATAAAGAAGAAGAAGAAGGCATTGCAGTGAGCATGATGAGGTTCCTCAGACCCCAGCAGGAAACAATAACAGGAACCTCTAGCAGTGGAAGAAACAAGGCTGGCAGGGACACAAGACCCTAAAAGCTGTAGACCTGGAGAAGTCAGCCAAATACTTATTGGCAGGAGCTTGTGTAGATATGGACGTAGGACAGGGAAAAGCGGCAGTATGCATGAATGCATGTAGAGGAGAGAGGAGAGTGGAAGATGGGGAATGGGGTTCAGCAGTGCTGATGGGTTTCTAAGGTCCTCCCTACTGAAGAAACAAAAGAAGAACCAGCGAATGAAACAGCAGCAGATTACAAATTAACTAGTGGCCAGGATCTGAAATTGAGCAGGAAAGCAGTGGGGCCAGAGAGAGACACGGAGTGATAAGCTGGGAAGGAAGGGAAAAGGGAGGAGGAGAGAGGTTGGGAACACCTGGAGTTCATATAGTTTAAAGAATTTTAATTGAAGAAAAACTAAAAAAAAAAGGTACACATTTTTTTTATGTTGCTCTCCATACTTATATTGTGAACATGTCACCTGAAAAATGTCACTATTTAGCCTTCAGTTTTCCTCACTGGAGCAGAAAATCTTGTAGCTATTCTTGACATCTCTGACAGTGTTGACTGGAAATTACACACACCTTTATACACACAATGGGTTGATTTTCAACACCAAGTACAGTACATATCTTTGTTTAAATTTCCTAGGCACAATTTTTGCCATTTAAGTCTATATACTGCCAAACCATATTCTTACATCCACAGGAGGGAGCCCAAAGGTATATAAATAGCCATTTATATTTGATCATTATCCATATTACTTATTAGGTCCAGTCAGACTTTGGAAACAGCAAAAATAAAATGATAAGATGTAAGGATCCTTGCTGGACCCTCAATAGTTCTGTACATTCCTGTCCCCAGGTCTATACCAAGTTAGAGTATTAAAGAGATAGTACTTTACATCATCCCTCCTAGAATGGCAGCTGAAACAGTGGAGGAAAGACCGTCAGAGCTTGCTGTTGGTGGCAGGAATAATTGCGGGTGACTGTTTCACTAGCTGGCCCTGGCTGCTTCTCCTCACAAGGGGAGATAGGAACTCAGCATCAGTATATAATCTGCAGTTCCATGAGCAGGCTTGCTTTGCACTAGCGGTGTGGAATCCGTTTTGCAGGCTTAGCAGGACTCCATCAGCAGGGAGCGGGTGGCCAGCACCTCCACCCCAGTGCCCTCCCTGGCAGTGTTGTCTCACCCACTGTCGCTGCTGCTGCTGCCACCACCATCTACATGCTTCCTCCCGTATCCAAAAAAAACCACGGCGCTTGTACTTGCAAAAACAAAACAAAAAAAGGCTACCATTACTGCTTTCATACACGCAGCTTGTCTGCGTGTATAAAAGCTATCTATGGCATGCACAGAGCAGCCGCACTTAGCGATTGGCTGCTCTGCGCAAGCTCAGGTGACAGACTGGCTTCTCCCCTATCGCATGCAAATGAGCCTGTTTGCAAAAGCAGCGACCAGCACATTTGCATGCGATTCGCTTTGGGAATTCCTCTGTATTTCCAAACCGGTAAATTTTACCAAGGTGGAAATACAGAGCAATTCTTTACAGGGATCTTAGTGTATCTGGCTGTAAGAGTCCAGGAGCCCTGCCCGACTAACCTACCTCTGTGAATTCTACTTAGAGTGTATTGTTTTGAAATAATAAAGATTGTTTAGCTACATTGAAGAAGTGTGTGTTCCCTGGTCTGCCCAGAGAAAAGGTGTTGGTGTGAGCTTGTGGCGGGGAGTCCGGGGATTGATTGCCATCAGGCCTGCATCCACCTGACACTGTGAATCTTGCTCTCTCCCCCCCCCCCCCCCCCCCCACACACACACACACAGGTGACAGAGGCCTCCATCAGTGAACCTGGCTAATGACTCCCATTGTGCAACCCCATTGTTGCCCATAAGACCCTCCATGTTGGCTGCCCTCCCTATCTTTCCTCGGTTATTATCTCTCATAACCCTGTCCATTCCCTTCACTTCCTTGATGCCCACTATTTAATCATCACACCCCCCCAAACAGGCCCACTATGAATCCACCAGATCCTCTCTGCATTCTTCTTTCTCGCCCTCAATCATTGGAACAACCTCCCACCGAACATCAGATTTGAGCTTTCTTTGCCTAAGTTCAAGTTGCTCCTGAAAAGCTATTTCTTTAAACTTGCTTTCAATTTGCCCTTGGAGTCATAATTTTCTTGCCATATGGTCTCTGTGAGTGTGTTCTTTCCTGTTTTAATTAAATTCTTTTCTGATTTTCCTTGACTCTTAAATATTGTTTTATGTAAACCGTTTGACCTTGTTTTAAGTAAATGCGGTATATCCAGTTGCGTAGCCAAGGGTGGGCCCGGGTGGGCCCAGGCCCATCCACTTTGGGCTCAGGCCCACCCAGTAGCAGCACATCTATGATGTGGCTGGTAGGGATCCCCAAGCCCCACCAGCCAAAAATCTAAACAACTGTCCCTCCTGCACACTTTGTAAATAACAGATCTTCACCTGCAGTAAGCAGCGACTGATACATACTGCTCGCACCGGCCCCACAGCCTTCCCTTTGATGTATTCTCGCCTATGCGGAAACAGGAAGTTACATCAGAGGGAAGGGTGTGGGGCCAACATGAGCAGTGTGTATTAGTTACTGCTCACTGCTGGTGAAAATCTGCTATTTAAAAGGTATGCGGGGGCGGGAGACACTTGAGAGACCATGAGACCAAATCACTTGTGGGACGAGGCGGAGTTCTTCTGCCCAACCATCTTGGGCCCAGGCCTACCCAAAATTGGGTGTCTGGCTACACCCCTGGGTATATCAAGTTCTGGAATAAACATAAACGTTCTGTTTTTGGTTATACATTATGGCATCCTCATTTAAATTTATCCAAAACTTTTCTGTTTTCCTGGTAGGTGTATTTCATTGGCACTCGTTTACTTACAAAAGGCAATAAAATTGCCTTGGGTTCTCTCTAAAAACTCATTGCTGTTTTCTTCATATCAAGGCAGTTTCTGTAGATCTTTCTCTACTTTCAGTTAGTTACTGGAGCATAGGTTTGAAACAAATGACTTTCCAGTTTATTAGCAGTATGTGGTTGAGTCATTCCTGTGTAGCATTCAGGATATTATAATATACATTTAAAGTACATCTGAACATCATTTTAGCAGGCAAACTAACTGTGTTTATAATAGTATTCTGTCCCTTTCACTTAGAAATATTTAATGGATATGTACTGTATTATAGTGTTTTGTAGCACAGTGGTGCAAACTACCAAGAATTATAGTATTAGAAATTTAAAGTGTAAAGTACAGAACATTCCCTCTGTGATCTTTAATAGTATTCCGCTCACCTTATTTTTATAGAAATATATAATATTTGTATACCACAGTGGTTCTTTTAGTACAGTGTTGGTAGACTATCAAGTATTGTAGCATTGGAACTTATCTTATTGATCAATAGTTTATTTATTTATTTTTTTTTTTTTTGCTGTTGTTTTTCTTTTACTGGCTGTACTGTGTCAAGTTGCAATTAAAAAATCTTTTAATCCTCTCATATCTTTTCAATTTTTTTAAAACTTTAACCTTATTTTTTTTTAAATTTGTATTTATTTTTTGTTACATTTGTACCCTGCGCTTTCCCACTCATGGCAGGCTCAAAAGGCAGCTTACATGGGGCAATGGAGGGTTAAGTGACTTGCCCAGAGTCACAAGGAGCTGCCTGTGCCTGAAGTGGGAATTGAACTCAGTTCCTCAGGACCAAAGTCCACCACCCTAACCACTAGGCCACTCCTCCACGGTTGCTACTATTTGAGATTCTACATGGAATGTTGCTATTCCAACATTCCATGTAGAAGTCGGCCCTTGCAGATCACCAATGTGGCCGCGCAGGCTTCTGCTTCTGTGAGTCTGACGTCCTGCACGTACGTGCAGGACGTCAGACTCACAGAAACAGAAGCCTGCGCAGCCTTGTACATGGAATGTTGCTAGTGGAATAGCAACATTCCATGTAGAATCTCCAATAGAAGCAACATTCCATGTAGAATCTCCAATGGTATCTATTTTATTTTTGTTACATTTCTACCCCGCGCTTTCCCACTCATGGCAGGCTCAATGTGGCTTACATGGGGCAATGGAGGGTTAAGTGACTTGCCCAGAGTCACAAGGAGCTGCCTATAGTTGCATATCAATATGTTATAGGATTGCTCCTTGTATTTGTCACTTATTTGTTTCATTTATTCATGTGTCCTGGATAGTTTTTAGATTTTTACGATTTTTATTATCTGCTTTTATGCTGAAGAATCTCAAGTATGTGTTTATAGAGTCCTGGACACCTGAGGTTGGCATATTTTGCCACAACGTAACTGTGTTAGGTCATCACAACCTTTAGCCAGTCAAAATTGACCATAGATTTGGCCTCTAATAAAGTACCCTTGTGGAACTTCTGTGGTCTTGGTGTTGTTCCTTGTGTTTCACTACTCTTATGCCTGCAGAGACAGTTTTTCTGGTTTTGCTTTTAGTTTTGTGCATACCATGACAGTAATGAACCTCACCCCTACTCCAAAGTATGTGGAGTATGAGCTCAGTCTCTCAAAATTATTAAGAACACTCACCATAGTACTTGTATCATGCAAAAGAGAGCTTCCCTCTGGAGTTTACAAGTTATAACATATATTTTATTTACAGTATTTATTTTATTTAAAAATGTGTAGCCTGCTCTACCTTTAATTCTAGGTGGATATCTGAATATACATACACAATTAAATTCATCAATGCACGAGAAAACACATACAAACTAGACAACAAAATAAAAGGAAAATTAAAAAAGAAAATAAGACATTACATCAGTGTGTCTATCTTTTAGGACCATTTTTGAAAAATAAAAACTCAAAAGGAAAAACACACAAAAACAAGCCATTGGAATATATGGGTGAAGGGGGGACAGCATTCTTAGTAGACTGGCTACGTAGACATCCCAGCACAGCAGTGGGGCACCCTAGGGGGTGCTGCAGTGGGCTTCACATAAAAGGTCACAGCTACATATCTCACCGCTACCCACTTATATTGTATGGTGAGCCCTCCAAAATCCACCAAAAACCTACTGTACCCAACTGTACACCACTACAACAGCCCTTATGCCTGCAGGTGTCACCTATATATAGATACAGCAGGTATTTAGTATTTTTTAGAGGGCTCACACATTCCACCACGTTTACCAGTTAGAGTGGGACATGAATCTGAGCAGTGGCATAGCTACATGGGGGCCACGGGGGCCTAGGCCCCCCAAACTGGGATCTGTGACCCTGATTTGGCTGGCGGGGGTCCTCAACCCCCCGCCAGCTGAAGCATTTTTTCCAGCGCTCTTTTCTGGCGCAACTGCATTTTCTGCCCTGCTCTCTCTCTTCCCCTCATGTCATATCCGGCATGCTTGTTTTAATGAAATTGAGCATGTGCCCCGTGGCCCCCCTATAGCTACGCCACTGTTTCTAATGAACGAGAAAAGAGTTTCAGAAGGTGTGACAATTAGTGGGGGCGGTGAGGGGTGGAGGGGAGGCGGACCAAAATGTGCCCCCTCACCTTGGGCTCTTGCCCCCTCCCCCCTCGAGGTCTGGCTACACCCCTGCATCTGAGTCCCACTTCTCTACAATCCACTGCACTGACCACTAGGCTATCCCTAGGACCTGCTTGCTGCTCATATTTGAAGCTGTCATAGAGCTGGTATGTACTGTCACTGTCACATATTAGGGGGCTGGGAGGGGGTCAGGGACCATTGGGGGAATAAAGGGGGGGTTACACCTTAATTCCTACAGTGGTCATTTGGTCATTTAGGGCACCTTTTGGTCACTTAGTCATGATTGAAACAGGTCTAGCCAAAAACATCTGAATTTTGGCCCAAGATGTTTTCATTTTCTTCCATTATTGTAAAACAAAACATCCTTTGGTGCCACCCATGTCCCGCCCATGTGCCACCCAGAACATGCCCCAATATGTCCCCTTGAAATTTGGCTGAACTGTGGAGCAAAGCATCTAAAATTGGGGTATCGACATTCGCAAGCTTCATTCACCACTTTACAGACAAACCCAAATCTAATGACAAAAATAAGACAAATATATTTCTCAAATTGGCAAGTCACTGGCCACAGCTTTATTAACTAAACATCAGCTTTACATATGGAACCTTTTTCAAACATATTACCCTAAACCTTTTTCACCACCCATGTAGCTTGATGGTAACACACTAGCTTCATCATTTAACCTCCTACCGTCATACGTTCCCCATTACCCGCCCCACAACCACGGTACCACAGGGTTGTGCCCCTTCCAGTGGCAGTGACACACACAAGTCCAACATTGTTAGGCTTTAATATAAACTTAATACCCCGCAACCAAGCTGCAACCCCCACAACCTCCTCAATTCCAAAACACCAAGATACCTATTTTCATTAGGGTGGGCACATTTCACCCAAATAGGTACCCTCCCTCTCCTTTCCTCACACAACTTTTCCTTCCAGCACAGTGCCCCTCATTCTCTCCCATTAACGCTAACCCCACGCTTGACGCACATTTATCCAATCCCTGCTTCCAAAACACTTTCTTTTCCCCCAATTGCCTCCCAAACCCTTAATGCATTTACATTACATTAATTATTTTAATATTGCTCCCAGAAAACCCCAAATTTCCTAAAACATCACTTTACAAATTAACCTCTTTCCTCCCATCACAGTTTAAGGTGAATCACAAAACACTATTAATACAAATCACAAAATATAATGTATAAAGCAAATTCAAAACTGGGCACATGAAATAAACTAAATAAAATATAAAGGTTAATATATCATATAAATCATAACATACTATAAACTCACTCACTGAGTAAAAATGTAAGCATTGAATTGCACAAAATAGACTGATAAAAACACAAAACACACCAAAAATAAAGAGGCTCTGATACTTGCTAATGTCGAAGGAGTGAAAGGTGGCTCCACATTTCAACCCCCTATTCTTAAGGCTCTACTTTTCATGAGGTCTAATTTTAAAGCAGTCATCTGCATCCATCCTAACATGTGGCTAAAAGAAGTGCACATAAAATCATGTTTCTTAAAAGAAAATTCAATATAATATTATCTAAGAATAATAGGATATTCCCAAATATATCAAAACCAGACCTGATAAACTTAGATATAATTTTTTTTTAAATTGGGGATACAGGAGAACCTTGGGAAACTCCCAGGTCCAATGCCCAGGTTGATGAATAATTTCTATTTCAAATAAGTGTAATGACCTGCTTCTCAGTAATCCAGTGAACCAATTCAAAACTGAATTAGTTACTCTAGTCACATTTAAAACAATAAAGCAATGTGTCATGAGGAGCTAAACTGAAAGCTGAAGACAGATTCAGCTGCATCACAAAGACCTGAAGCCCTCCATCAACAAGATCCCTCAGCTCTGTCAACAATGAAGTAATCACTGCTTCAGACCTGAAAAAACCCCCAGATTGAGTTAAGTGGTCTTAATCAGATAGATGTTGTAACTTGGACCACCATCACAGCCTCTACTACTTTGGCTAATATAGGGGTGATTGCTATAGGGTGAGTTAGAACATTATTTCATATCTTATTTGACCCCTTTCAGCAATGGGGCCAGAAAAATCTTAACCAATTGCTTTGGAACACATCCATCTTGAAAGAAGTGACTGATCCATTTAGCCACATAGATATATAAACTTTCAGGTCTAAATTTTAGAAGAGTACCCAGTCAAGAGTATGCTGGACAGCCTCCCTTGGCATATTTTCGAATCAATTTCTTGGTCATATGAAGTGAAACTGAGGGAAAAGAAGACCAACAGTCCTCTAAACTCTCAACTGCATCTCCTAAAGACATCCCCTCCTCTTGAACACTATTCAAAGAGGTCTGTGATAAATGTGTGTTTCCATTAATACTATTTGTAACTTCAAAACTTTCTGCCCAATATTTAAACCTAAATGGCTGCTAAAACAGCATTAAATGGCTATCCAGTGATATTCAGTGTCGGATAGCCTGCTGATTTTCAAAGTGAGATCAGCCAAGTTTGGTGGCCATATTTGGCCACCACAATAAGTGGAATAACTTTAGCGTGGCCGGTTAAAATCAGACTGGCCAAAGTTAAATCGGATATTGAATATACGGGTTTATCTGGGACCACAGGAGACAGTCCAGCTATCTCCTGCGATTTGAATATTGGGCGGGGCCTTTGTGTTTAAGAACAGCAAGCAAAATCCTCCACATGAAGACTGCACTTTGAATATTTCACAGATTTGCCAGATACATTCTTAACAGCTATAACATATGCTCTCTTCTTATTGTTACCATTAGTGATCAAAGTAAACTCAGTACACAATACCAATCCTGAAGTATGCAAAGCGGTTCATATTTGAAAGAGAAAACTGTCTAAAAAGTGTCATAAAACACCATTTGGAAGGACTTCTTCCCAACACATCAAAATCGGTATTTGTGAAACCTGTTTTGCAGACGTCTATCTATGCATTTTGTCTGCAATGCATCCAAATCACAAGAGGGCATGTCAGGGCATTTTGAAGGCAGGATTAGGGTGGCCTTAGGGTATGCCTAACACTTGAACATTTTACAACCACAATGGACCAAAACCAAAACATCTAGGGTGAAAACTAACATTTTGGTCTAGACCTGGTTTTATAACGAGTAAGACACAAAAAGGTGCTCTAAATGATCACTGGAGGGATTCAGGAGTGACTCCCCCAGTGGTCACTCACCCCCTCCCTCACACCACCGAAAAATGCAAATACAAATAGTACTCAGCAGCCTCTATGACAGCCTCAGATGTTATAGCCAGGTCCATTAGAGCAGCATGCAAGTCCCTGGAGTAATCTAGTGGTGGGTGCAGTGCACTGTAGACAGGTGGACCCAGGCCCATACCTCACCCTACCTGTTACACTTGTGGAGGAAATTGTGAGCCCTCCAAAACTACTACTGCTACTATTTAGCATTTCTATAGCTATACCCAAACATAGGTGCCCCATTCACCCATAAGGGCTACTGTAGTGGTGTACAGTAGAGGGTAATGGGTTTTGTAGGGCTCAGCAGATAAGATAAGGGAACAACAAGATATGTACCTGGGAGCATATATATGAAGTCCAAAGCAATGCCCCCTAGGGTACCCCATTGCTCTCCTGGGTTATCTGGAGGCCCAGTCTGCTAAAAATGCTGACCCCTCCTCCATCCCAATGGCTTGATTTTCTACATCTTTTGCTTGTGCATTTTTTTTTAATGGTCAGAGCACAAAAGCTTGTTACAAATGGCGTTTTCGAAAAAAAAAAAAAAGTCATTTTGCTTTTCAGAAATAGTTACATTTGCTATTCAGATTTGAGACGTTTAGCGCAAAGGAGGAGATTCTATATATATGGCGCCTGTAAAACTGGCACTGAAATCAGTGCCCACTAAACGTATTCTATAACCAATGCCTAGATTTAGGCACCAATTATAAAATATGCTTAGTTCATATTTCAGTGCCTAACTCTACGTGCATCCATTTATACCAATGAAAACTTGGTGTAAATCCCTGCATGTAGGTTTAGGTGCACTAAGCCGTATTCTATAATTAGGTGTGCAAATTTTGGAACACCCATGAAACACCATTTCCCCACCTATAACCACATCCCTCTTTGCCTGCGTATGTTAGAAGTTTGGTGCACTTCGTTACAGAATACACTTAGTGAGTTGCTCGCCTAAATTCTAATCAGCGCCAATTAGTGCTCATTATTGTTTGTTAAGTGCTGTTTTTAGTGCTCATTAGCTTGTTAGGGGCCCTTTTACTAAGCCGCGTAGGCATCTATGCACGCCCAACGTGTGCCAAAATGGAGTTACTGCCCGACTACTGCGTGGCTCTTGCGGTAATTTCATTTTTGGTGTGCGTCCAATACGCGCGCCTGAAAAATATTTGTTATTTTCTGGTGCGCGTAACAGACGCGCGCCAAGTGGCATTTGGTACATGTAGGTCTTTACCGCCCGGTTACCGCATGAGTCTTTACTGCTAGGTCAATGGCTGGCGGGAAGGTCTCAGGCCCAAAATGGACGCACGGCAAATTTCATTTTGCCGCACGTCCATTTTCGGCAAAAAAGGCCTTTTTTACAGGCGCGCTCAAAAATGGATTGGCACACGCCCAAAACCCACGCCTATACTACCGTAAGCCATTTTTCAGCAAGCTTTTGCAAAAGGACCCCTAAGCTTATTAAATTATGTGCATTGTTACAGAATCCAAATCAATTTTGGTGCTAATCTTTAGGCTCACTATATAGAATCCAGGGGAAAAAATCCCAAGTCATACTTAGACGTCATATTGAAAATACCCCTCAAAATGAATTAAGAATGCAACCATCATGCACACTTTTATTTCCCCTTCCTAACCCTGTCCATGTTTTTCCTTTAGCAAAACTAGAAGGACTTGTGTCACAGTGCGTGAACTTTCACCCAGGAAATAAACTGCATTTCTATACAGGTTAACAAGCATCTGCTTTAATTATTATATATAGGCAGAGACAGACACCCATATGGAATATTTATTTTGGAGATCCTGAAAACCAAACTTGTCTGCAGCGCTTGAGCATCACGACGACTCACCTCTGTTCTGTAGTACTCCAGAAGTAATTTGGCTTTTTATTATTGCACTTCAATAGTGACTTCTCTGATAAAATTCTAGCATGCTGTGTTGTGAGAGTGCTTTGTCTTTTGAAGTCCAGTCATCTAATGGTGCTGAGTTACTGGGACAACTATTATATAATGGCAGGGGGGGGGGGGGAAACTATGTGACTTGAAAAAAAAAAGTCAAAGCACAAAAATCCTGCAAAGCGAGAAGAAAAGAAGAGTAAAGGAAATATTAGCTCAAACACAATAACAATGGGATGCCTCCGAACTGCAAGCTTCACTTTCAATAACTTATAGTAGTGAGAAAGAAAATAATACAGTGAACATAAAAAGTCCCCCATCTGATTCGGATGCTGCAGCAATAAGCTGCCTGGAAAAAAAAACAGCCCAGCAGACATGAGATTGTGTCTATCAAAGTCAAGTTGGCCAAGTTAACAATGCTAAAGGACAGATATGAGGATTTATATTTCATTGGTTTAATTTTACAACGCTTTTGATAATAGCACATGGAATTGATCTGAATAATCTTTTTGACAGATCCTTACAAGCTATTATATCTTATACGGCTACACAAACAGAAACACATTTCTCCTTAGGGTACAATATTTCTGTTCTGCATTATTCTTAAATAATTATTTGGTGACACTTATAATTCATATGTTGTTTATTTTATGCATATCACCACTGCATGTGAAGAATAAACAATTGTAAGAAGAGAGTAGATAATAACTAAAAAGACATTTCACCTCAGTTACTTATTACTTCAGTGCAATTATGATTTCACTACTAAATATCCAGAACCCTGTGCTAAACTAAAACAGCGAAAGTATGGCAAAACCAATATGTGACTAAAATATGTTAAGTTCTCTATCCATAAAGACAACTGATAAAGCCGTTTGTCCAAATAAACTGGCTCTCTGAAAATTTCCCTCCTTCAGTTCACACAAACTCAGATTCTGTAAATGGCGCCCAAAGATCCGCAGTAACCCCCAGATTCCGTACAGCACACATACCGCTCCATGCCGAAATTCAAGTGTATTCTATAACAATTGCGCACAACTTAATTGGCTTAACAAGGCAATCAGCATTGTTAAGAGCACTCAACAAGCAATAGTGAGCACTATTTGGCAATAATTAGAATTTACATGTACAATTCCATAAGTATATTCTGTTACGCACTGCGCCCGAATGTTAATATGTGCTGGCAAAAAGGGCCGTGGTTATGGGTGGGGAAATGGGCATTTTGTGGGTGTTCCAAAATTTGCACACATTGTTATAGAATATGTTCCTCTGAGCCTAAATCTACGCACTGGGATTTACACCACATTTTCATTGATGTAAACGGATACGCATAGTATTAGGCACTAGGCTTTTGACTAAGCATATTCTATAAACTGTGCCTAAATAGAATTTGCTTAGGTGGAAATGTTTTCCCCGTGGATTTTTTAGAGCGCCATATATAGAATCTGGCCCCAAGCGCCAATTCGACCTTTATAGAATAGCGTTTAACATGGATTCCTGTACCCAACGTTGGGTGCAAGGATGTACGTCTGCAGAAATGTGGTGTAAATGCTGGCGTACAACTAATGGCAGTTGGGTGCATAAATGACCCTATTTTAAAACACTGCACCTAAATTTTGGGAATACCCCTCACCTGCCCATGCCCCTCCCCTGTGCATGTCCCCTTTTGAGTTGGCACAAGACAATTTAGGTGCCCAGTGTTATAGAATAATGCACTGGCAGATCCGTACGTAAGTCCTAATTACTGCCTATAAATGTCAGTAATTGATGGTTAATGGCGCATTAACTAATTAGTTTGCACACAGATCTGGGATCTGCATCCAAATTTGGGTGACCTTTCTAGAATCCAAAGAATAGTAGCATACTTTTAGATGTTAGATGCAGTATAACACAGCAAGACAGTGAATGATGGAGAATGCTAATTATTGCTCAGCTGTTTGTCAGATGTGTCCAGGACTCTTCATTCCCCCTGAAGTTTGAAGTATTTGCATTTTCAGCATGAATCATCAAGGCAGATTTTAACCTGTAAATAGCAACTTATTATTGGGGGTTTCCAATGTACAGCCATTTCGGCTCTTTTCAAAAATGTTTGAAGCTATTTACAGGATGCTGAATATAAATATTCTGAAAAAAGCAAGAAACACAATCCTCTTGTGCTTTTTGAGGGCAATATTCAAAAGCCATTTATGCACATAATTGAGCTGTCTGAAAATGACTCATCTTTGATGCTGATAAAAGCACACGTGTCATTGCATAACCTGGATACTTTTATGTACCCCAAATTAAGGAGCTCCTGAAGGCTGTGTTGTGGTGCAGAATGAACAAACATAACTGCAGTCTTGAGTAGGAGTTGTTTGGCCCCATCATGTGGGATCATCAATAGAACAACGTTGGTACTGAGAGTCCTTACAATTATTCTCCTAATTGATCTTATGGTAAGATGCCTCTGTGTGTGTATTTTTGGGTTTATGTTTATTAATTGTGTTTATATTTCTATTTATGTATTTTGGTGGCTTGATATTTCTCTGAGTACTTCTTTATTTATTTATATACTAATTAATTTAGAGACCCTTTTATTAAAGATTAGCGTGCAATAACGAACATTAGCGTGTACTAAGTGCCATGTGGCCCATAGGTATAAAATAGGATGTATGTTCATTGGAGAAGTGCTGATCACTTATTGGATGATTGATTTGAAATATAGACTTTTACTGGATTCCTTGGGCTCCCTTCCTTTTGGACCTCAATTTTGCTTGTCGTTTGATACCTGTGAGGATCTTTTTCTCCTTCCTTTGGACTAAAATAGAATGCACAGCACTTAGTATATGCTAATGTCCATTAGAAAACACTAAGCTTTATTTATTTATTTATTTATTTGTTTATTTACTTGTTGCATTTGTATCCCACATTTCCCCACCTTTTTGCACGCTCAATGTGGCTTACATTGTGCCGTAATGGCGATCGCCATTCCGGAATGAGAAATACAATATAGAGTTACATTAAAGATCATAAATGTTGAAGTAAATTATAAAGTAAGTTAGATAGACAGTTCATTTCAGGCATGAAAGAAAGGGGGTGATGCGTTAATGTTCATTGGTGAAAATTGACTGAAGCGGTCAGGTGTAGAGAATTCGGTTGTACCTGGTTTTGGTAGAGTTTTGATGTTAGTAAAAGGGCCCCTTATTCATTCCTGCTTATTTATGTTCTGGTTAATATTTAATGCAAGTTAACCAGCCAGAAATGGCCGCCGACTGGTTAACTCACTTATATGCAGCTATCTGGTCATTTTCAGTGGCACTTAACTGTTTAGTTATGCTGAAATTGGCTAGTGTGCACCAAAGTGGAAAGCGGCTATGTCGAGGCATTCCAGGGGTGTTTCAGGGGCAGGGTCCAGTTCGCTCCCAATATCCAGAGTTACCGTGTTCCAAGACCTGTCTCTTCTTCCTCTTTAACATCAGCAAAATTTGTCCTTCTCTCTCTGAGCAAACCACCCGAACTCTCATCCACGCTCTCATTACCTCTCGCCTTGACTACTGCAACCTACTCCTCACTGGCCTCCCACTTAACCATGTTTCCTCCCTTCAATCCATTCAGAACTCTGCTGCACGTCTTATATTCCGACTGAACCGATATACTCATATCACCCCTCTCCTCAGGTCACTTCACTGGCTTCCGATCAGATACCGCATACAGTTCAAGCTTCGCCTTCTTACCTACAAATGCACTCAGTCTGCAGCCCCTCACTACCTCTCTACCCTCATCTCCCCATACGTTCCCGCCCGAAACCTCTGCTCACAGGACAAATCCCTCCTCTCAGTACCCTTCTCCACCACCGCCAACTCCATGCTCCACCCATTCTGCCTCGCCTCACCCTATGCTTGGAACAAACTTCTTGAGCCTGTACGCCAAGCCCCCTCCCTACCCATCTTTAAATCCCTGTTCAAAGCCCACCTCTTCAATGTTGCTTTTGGCACCTAACCTTTATACCTTTCAGGAAATCTAGACTGCCCCTACTGACTGACTGTCCATTTGTCCTTTAGCTTGTAAACTCGTTGAGCAGGGACTGTCCTTCTATGTTAATTGTACAGCGCTGCGTAACCCTAGTAGCGCTTTAGAAATGTTAAATAGTAGTAGTAGTAGCACATAAATCAAATTGCATAAATAGCTGTTCTATCTTGGGGACCCTTTTAGTAAGCAGCGGTAAGTCCACCACGGACTTTCCATGCGCCAATCTGGAACTACCACCAGGCTACCGCAGGAGCTCAGTGGAAGTTACCATCCTCAGCGCACACAATTTCCAGTGCTACAAAAATATTTTCTATTTTTGTAGCGCCAGTGCTTAGTTAATGCCGGGTTAGCGTGAGAGCCCTTACCGCCACCTCAATGGGTGGCGGTAAGTGCTCCCTTTCTAAATGGCCGCACTTCCAAGTGGTTCATTTAGTGTGTGGCCATTTCTTTTTGAGAAAACAAGACAACCTTTTATCCACCGCGGTAAAAGGGAGCCTCAGTGCGTGTCAAAAATAGGCGCTGACGCTAGCACAAGCCCCCTTTTACTGCAGCCTAGTAAAAGGACCCCCTAAGTTTTCCATTAGCATGTGAACCCTTACCGACAACCTATTTTGTAAGCAGTAAGGGCTGATATGCTAACCATGCACAAATCCGTTAGCATGCAGCAAATGTTGCTGTGATAGCCAACTAGCGCAGAACACGCCTGCTCTCTGCCCCAACCTGCCCTCAATGCTAAAAAATAACACATGGGTAGCACACACACACATGCAAAAATGACCACAGGATGCCTGGATGCCACACAGTAAGCCATTTTTTGCTGCAATAAACACACATTTGTGCTTACTGCAGCTTTGTAAAATGTCCCCTAAATTGCTAGCAGAATTTGAGATGTACCAACCTAGATGTCTCAATTCCAATCTGTAGGTTCTTTCTAAAATCCATTTCTAAATATCACACTTAACACACTCTAGATGACTCATGGGGTCCTTTTACAAAGGCGCAGCAGAGCCTATGTGCATCCAGCACGTACCAAATCAGCATTACCAACCAGCTACCATGTGCCCCGGACAGTAATTCTGAATTTTGCTTACGCCAAAAACACGCGGTAGAAAATATTTTCTATTTTCTACCTCATGGTGCTTACCTAGTGGTAAATGGCTGTGGACTTGCCCTGCATGCCTACTGCCCGTGTAGCATGTGAGACCTTACCGCTAAGTCAATAGGTGGTGGTAAGGTCTCAGGCCAAAAATGGCATGCGCTGGTTTTTATTTCGCCGCACATCCATTTTCCAGCCCCTTAAAAAAGGAACCTTTTTCCAGGACGTGGCAAAAACTGGCCTAGCGCGTGCCCAAAAGATGCGCTCGCAGTGCCACAGGCCACTTTTTGCCATGCCTTAGTAAAAGGGTCCCCTATCCTTTATCTAATGGCAGATAGTTTTACAATATTAGCGCATGGAATTTTATTTGAAAATATTGCAGCATGATCTGTTTTTACATTAAAATTATATATTAATAGCAGTACTCTGAACAGTAACAGAGGACCACCTCTGTGAATACTGTTACCCTCCAACATGACAATACAAAGTACAGCAATATTCATCTGATCACTTCACAAGCGTGTAACATCTGTCTATGGTTAATCTACTCATCTAAACAACCTTGCATAATTAAATGAGTGTTATAACCACATAAAACATAATGGCAACAAAATATCCAATGCAAATGTTTCTACAACATTGTAATAATTATATTTAAAAGTCAGATTAGGCAAGGTAATGAAGCAATAAAAGATGTGATAAATCCCATTAACATCTATAAATTGCTGTTCTGATTCTAATTGACCTAGTTGGTCAACAAAAATTTGGGGGCTTGATTCATTATTAACAGCTACATGCTATTCACAAATTATAAGCCTGATATTGCTCTCAGTTGCCTTCCATGCTGTATTATTAATTTGTAGCATGGAGGGCTAAGAAAACAGCCACTTTAGGTCGTAGACAAAAATCTTCATTGACCGTCATTGTGGCATTCTTTCTTCTATGTTGAAATAAATAAGGCTCAGGGAGGACAATTCCCAAAGCTATTTACTTGGGTAAAATGGCTTAGCTGAAACATTCTCTCCTCAGTCCAGGTAAAAGTATGCGTGGGCTTCCATACTATGGGTACGTGAGGAGGCATTCTCTGAGGCAGATTTAGGTCAGTGAAGTAATACAGAAAAGTTGGCCTCGCATGTTTGCAGGCCCGCATAGAAGGGCAAGTGTAAAGTAAGCAGGCACTTCTATGGGGCAACTCCAGAACTAGATACCTAGAAAGAGGTACCATATATGTCTGTGTGACTTATAGAATACCAGTCTTTACCATGCAGAGTAAGTGGCTTTTGCACTATTCTGTAAGTATGTGCATATCCCCAAGAACACCTAAGTAGAAGGCCATTTATTTTTATTATTCTGTTTATTATCGATTTGCTATACCGTCTAATTTGAAAATAAATCTAAGCAGTGTACAATACATTAAGACAGTTCAAAAGATACATGGTTATCTGCTGTACTCAGGTGCTTACACACCACCTCTAGGACTGGCATAACTGCTTGTTCCTACATGTCAACCCCTGGACTCTATAAACGGTGACTAAAGTTACACATGCAAATCAGCACACATAGCCAATTTGTGTGCACAACTTAACTGCTTAACAAGTCAATTAGCACCAATAATTGGCAGCTAATAAATTATTGGAGTTAATTGGCTGTATTTAGGATTTACACGCAGATTATACTCTATAACAATCCACATGTAAATCCTAATGCGCCTAAATTTGGGGGGATGTGGCTAGGGGAGCATTTCGGGGGCATTCCAAAATTTTTTTATGCAAAATTACAGAATTTGGCCAAACTGAGCCTAATTTAGGGATTCTTTTTTTCAAGCCATGCTAGTGGCTCATGGTGCGGTAATGCCAACAAAGCCCATTCACTTTGAATGGGCTCCGTCGGCACTGCCACATGGGAACCACTAGCACGGCTTGATAAAAAAGGCCTTCAGGCACCAGCATTTACATCTGCTTTCAGCAGGCATAATTGCCGGTGCTTAAAGTTAGGCACGATTTATGCTCTAAGCTCTATTCTATAAAGGATGTGCACCCTTTAGAGAATAGTGCTCAGGGCATAAAATGTTTGGCACTAATTTTTATAGAATTTACCTGTACCTGTTACTCATATTAGAGTGCCTAGTTTCCATTATATCATTGTTTTTCCCAAGTCGGTCTTGGAGTACCCCCTTACCAGCAGGTCTTCAGGATATCTACAATTAATATACATGAAAGAGATTTGCATACAATGGAGGCAGTATATGCAGTTCTATCTCATGCATAGTCATTGTGGTTATCCTGAAAGCCTGCCTGACAAGGGGGTACTCCAGGACCGACTTGGGAAACACTGCATTATACTATAGGCTCCTATCTATGTCAGGAAGCCTAGAACTGTGCAATTGGCATAAAGCTCATGGAATGTAGTATCACTTATCTTAAAGCTTGTTGGGTCTAAGATAAGTGAGCGTTATGGCAATTGCCAGTCACCACTTATTGGATGTTTCAGTGTTCTCACCGAGCTTAGGTAATTTTTGAAAAATGATTAAAAAGATATAATTAAAAAGATATAATTAAAAAGATACAAACACAGTTGTAGGTAGAAGAGGGGGGATTTTGTGTCCGTGATTACAACAGTTGCTAGTGGGTTTCATCAATTTACCTGGTGTTGAAGACTAGGGTAATAAGACCCTGTGACAAATGGAACCTTTTCCTCCTCCTCCTCCTACTATTTAGCATTTATATAGCGCTACAAAGCATACGCAGCGCTGCACAAACATAGAAGAAAGACAGTCCCTGCTCAAAGAGCTTACAATCTAATAGACAAAAAAATAAAGCAAGCAAATCAATTAATGTGTAGAGGAAAGAGGAGAGGAGGGTAGGTGGAAGCAAGAGGTTACAAGTGGTTACAAGTCAAAATGCAATGTTAAAGAGGTGGGCTTTCAATCTAGATTTAAAGATGGTCAAGGATGGGGCAAGACGTAGGGGCTCAGGAAGTTTATTCCAGGCGTAGGGTGCAGCGAGACAGAAGGAGTTAAGTCTGGAGTTGGCAGAAGTGGAGAAGGGAACAGATATTGAGCCTGCATTGTGTGGGAAAGCGCGGGGTACAAATGTAATAAATAAATAAATAAATAATTAAGATTTATCCATGGAGTGAACATTGTATCTACTCTTTGTTGAGCTGGTTTCTATTGAGGAAGTAGACTATTTGAGAGCCGTTTTATTTTTATCAACCAATTCAGACTTAAACATCATATCAAAAATGCCCATCCAAGTGACTTTACAAATTACCGGGAGTAAAGTGGAAGAAATCCCAACTCATAGATTGAAGCCATCAACATTTACAACTGCTTGAGAGAAGATAGAAATGTTCACATGTAAAGCATGTGCATATGTATGTATTTTATAAACATGTGTGAAGTATGACTCTGTCTTTGTTCTGCCCAAGCTCTGCCCCTTAATATGCTTGCATATGGGTCATGTAAAATTACGTGCATTTGTCACCATGTGGACTTTTATGTGGCTAACCCCTTGGATAGATTATAAAAGCCTTTTAAAACACAAATAAAAGTTAAAGTCTAATTGAAAACTGCCCCCTATGAACACTGCTTTAGTTACTACAACTACTACTACTTAACATTTCTAGAGCGCTACTAGGGTTACGCAGCGCTGTACAATTTAACAAAGAGAGACAGTCCCTGCTCAAAGAGCTTACAATCTAATAGACAAGTGAACGGTCGGTCCGATAGGGGCAGTCAAATTGGGGCAGTCTGGATTCACTGAACGGTAAGGGTTAGGTGCCGAACGCAGCATTGAAGAGGTAGGCTTTAAGCAAAGACTTGAAGACGAGCAGGGAGGGGGCTTGGCGTAAGGGTTCAGGAAGGTTGTTCCAAGCATAGGGTGAGGCGAGGCAGAATGAGCGGAGCCTGGAGTTGGCGGTGGTGGAGAAGGGTACTGAGAGGAGGGATTTATCCTGTGAACGGAGGTTACGGGCGGGAACGTAAGGGGAGATGAGGGTAGAAAGATAGTGAGGGGCAGCAGACTGAGTGCATTTGTAGATAAGAAGGAGAAGCTTGAATTGAATGCGGTATCTGATCGGAAGCCAGTGAAGTGACCTGAGGAGGGGGGTGATATGAGTATATCGGTTCTGGCGGAATATGAGACGTGCAGCAGAGTTCTGAACAGATTGAAGGGGGGATAGATGGCTAAGTGGGAGGCCGGTGAGGAGTAAATTGCAGTAGTCCAGGCGAGAGGTAATGAGAGCGTGGACGAGAGTTCGGGTGGTGTGTTCAGAGAGGAAAGGGCGAATTTTGCTGATGTTAAAGATGACTAAGCGACAGGTCTTGGCTATCTGCTGGATATGCGCAGAGAAGGAGAGAGAGGAGTCAAAGATGACTCCGAGGTTGCGGGCAGATGAGACGGGGAGGATGAGGGTGTTATCAACTGAGATAGAAAGTGGAGGAAGAGGAGAAGTGGGTATTGGTGGAAAGACAATAAGCTCGGTCTTGGACATGTTCAGTTTCAGGTGGCGGTTGGACATCCAGGCAGCAATGTCAGATAAGCAGGCCGATAGTTCCCCAGTATGTAGTAAGACACCCACTGAAAAAAATGTTTGGTTTATTTTCAGGCTATTTTTGGACTTTTTCTAGATTTCAGACTCTTTAAAGGTTTGTTTCACACATTCATTTCAACTTTTAAAAAATTATAAGCCATTTTCTGTAAATGGGTCCTTCTAACATTAGGTCAGTTCTACAAGAACACTCAGTCCAAACCAGTGCATTCTTGTAAATTAAGTGCAATCAGCAGCAGAGTTTAGGCAGAGAACACTGATAAATCCAATAAGTGGTGACTGGCAATTGCCATAACGCTCACTTATCTTACCGTGGTAATTTCAATTTTGGCGCGTGTCCGCTACGCGCGTCTGAAAACATATTTTTTATTTTCTGATGTGCAACTGCTACGCGCATCAAGTGGAACTTCATGTGCGTAGACCATTACCGCCAGGTCAATGGGTTGAGGTAAGGTCTCAGACCCAAAATGTACGCTTGGCAATTTTCATTTTGCCGCACATCCATTATTGGCAAAATTTTTTTAAAGGCATTTTTTGTAGGTGCGCTAAAAAATAATTCTGCGTGCACCCAAAACACGTGTCTACACTACTGCAGGCCATTTTTCAATGAACCTTAGTAAAACGACCCTGGAATTTTGAAATATATATATATATATATATAAAAAGCAATATAAAACTTTTTATGGACATATTGGGAATATACATTCAGAATGGCTAAGAATAACTGTGTCCGTCTGCAGACTGAGGTCCTCAAAATATTTTTTCTACTATCATATATATATATATACTATTAAGAATTCTATATGCAAGCTCTCCTTTTTTCAACAGAAATATTTTATAATAGACATATAAGTACCCACGTGTCCATAAAATAGGATAAAAATAGGTGCCCCCCCCCCCCCATTATGCTGAGAACCCTATTATAAAAATGCCCTCATAAAGTGATGACCTATAAACTCAAACTTAGCAAATCTGTCCAAAGCCATTGACGCATCCCTTTTCCCTTGTTCGTAGTTCAGCCCCAGGCAGGGACCCATAAATTAGGATAAAATCTGCATTTGTGCCTCTACATTTTCACAGTTTAATATGAATCCAGATTATGTAGTTTTCTGTTTTCCATGGACACCATTACCATAGGCTCCTGATTCCCTGTCGAATAGCTATCGCTGAATTATTCATCAGACCCAAGCCTCCATTAGATAAATTTTTTATTAGCTTTTTTGGCAGCAAGCATATTTTGCAATTCATCAGACTACAGCTTTGGGCAGCTCTAAAACTTTTCTATGAAGAAAAAATTATGAGACTCTCATGTACACTAAATATGGGCCTAATGTATGTATTTTCTATTTAAATTGGAACTCTTTTCACTCCGATGAGGGATGCAATTTATTTCAATCCACAAGCAGTGTGGAATGAATTGATTGCCAGTCACAAATCAGGATTGTATTGTTGCCAGGTTTTTTTTTATGCTATTGAAATAAAATATTCCAGCAGCATTTTGATTCCCTGTCTTTCTGAGCAGTAGTTTAATCCCCAGTATAATGTCACAGCAACTCAGGAGGAAGGACTGCTCGGAGTTGCTAAGTGACTCCTTTTCTTACTGTTGATCATTGACTTCCTGTTGCCTATTGTCTCCCCTATGAGAGCCTTATGTTGGCCCAGTACAATTTTTTGTCCTGGCTGTCTCCAGTTTCTTTTTAACCTGCTAATCCCTTAAAAACTTTCCCACTCTCTATGGTTAATTACCAATAGCATCTTGGTCATTCCATCACATCTCCAGATACACTGACATGATGCCCAACAAAGCTGTTTTAGGGTCCTGTTTACTGAGCCACGATATAGGCACGTTGGTATTTTTAACGTGCGTTAACCATGTACGCATGTTAACAGTGTACGCGCCTACAATATCCTTATAGGCGCCTACACAGTTAGAGCACGTGCTAATTGTAGGCGCGTTAAAAATGCTAATGTGCCTTAGTAAACAGGGCCCTAAGGGCTATGGGGTCCTTTTACAAAGGCGCATTGAAAAATGGCTTGCGGTAGTGTAGACGTGGGTTTTGGGCATGCGCCAATCCATTTTTCAGTGTGCCTGTGAAAAAGGCCTTTTTGGGGAGCCAAAAATGGACGTGCGGCAAAATCAAAATTGATGTGCATCCATTTTGGGTCTGAGCTTAATGCCAGCCATTGACCTAGCGGTAAAGAATCCGGGCGGTAATGACCTACGCATGTCAAATGCCACCTGGCCTGCGTCCGTTCCATGTATCCAAAAATAAAAAATATTTTTTAGACGCACGTATCGGACGCATGCCAAAAATGAAATTACGGCAAGAGCCATGCGGTAGTCAGGTGGTAACTCCATTTTGGTGCATGTTGGGCGCGCATAGACACTTACGCAGCTTAGTAAAAGGACCCCTATGTTTACTAAGCTACACTATGGGTATGTTAGCATTTTTAACGCGTGTAAATGGTGTACGTGCGTTAAATGCTAACGTGCCCATAAAAATGTATAGGAGCATTAACGTTTAACGTGACTTAAATTTACAGTCACGTTACAAATGCTAAGGCACCTTAGTAAACATACCCCTCAGTGTCATATAGCTCCCAGTCTGTGGAATTCACTTCTACTATACCTCCACACTGCCAATTCCTATATACAATGTAATACAGCATTAAAAACCAGATTATTTTACTTTAGCACTGCCCTAAGATTAAAGGGAATGTTCTCCTCTTTTAATTTTAATCTGCCTCTTTCGCAGATATACTGGTTTCTGCACCCCTAATTTTTGTCTTCTTTTGAACGTTTTTGTGTGTATCTTCTAACTTTCCTTCTTTTCTATTATATCTTAGAGTAAATCTTGCTTAAATATTATATAAATTTCTGTAACCTAGGCCTCCTATTGTACCCAGGGCCGTGCCGACATGGTAAGCGAGGTAAGCATGGCAGGAGGGCGCCATCTTCTGGGGGGCGCCCCGCCGCACCATGCTTACCTCGCCCTCTTCTCCCCAGATCCTTGTTCTTTTTTTTTGTTTGTTTAAATTTACCTCTCCAGCGCTTGGCAGCGTAGCGTTAGTGAGGAGGCGGCGCTCCCCCGCCCCGACGTGTCAGTCTCTTCCCTTCGCTCGGTTCCGCCTTCTTCTGACGTCAGAAATGACGTCAGAAGAAGGCGGGGCACTGAGCGAAAGGAAGAAGACACGTCGGGGCGGGGGAGCACCGCCTCCTTCTCACTAACGCTACGCTGCCACGCGCCGGAGAGGTAAATTTAAACAAAAAAAAAAGGATCTGGGGAGAAGAGGGCGGGTAGTGTAGCGATCGTTTTCCGGGGGGGGGGGGGCGCGCCAGCAGGGCCAACTGCAGGGGGGCGCCGGAGACCCTAGGCACGGCCCTGATTGTACCCCACCCATCCGTTTGTTTACTTTTTTCAATTCTATTAATAATTTTTGTATACTGCTTACACAATAGTAACATAGTAACATAGTAACATAGTTAGGGACAGCAGAAAAAGACCTGAATGGCCCATCCAATCTGCCCAACAGTCACATTCATTATCAATTCAAGTTTAAATCAACAGTGCATTTGAGATTATATACTTGATCATGGTCATTCGTTGGTGTTTCTGGGACATAGACCCAAACACATATTAGTTTATGTAATCCCCTGGTAAATTGGATTTGGTTAATTTCCTCGGGGTGGAGGCGGGATTACTAGACTGCTGTAGAACTCTCCAGATTCACCGGGGTGGGGGGGGGGGGGGGGGGAGGGAGATCAGCATGAGTTTGGAGAGGAAAGAGTACATTCCAAGGGAGTTTATATCCCAGCACCTAGAACTACATGCCTCCATTTACATGAAGAGAAATGTGGCATGAATAATGGGGCATAGATTTAGGGACAGAGGGCCATATTCTATAACAGTGCATGCAAATTTTGGAATGCACACAAAACGCCCATTTCCCCACCTATATCCATGCCCACTTTTGGCTCCACACATTAGAATTTAGGCGCTGTACATTACAGAATACGCTAAGCGAGTTATCACGTAAATTCTAATTATTGCCAGTTAGTACGCATTATTGCTTGCTAAGGGCCCTTTTTATCAAGCTGCGGCAAAAGGGGACCTGCGCTGGCATCAGCACGTGTTTTTGACACATGCCGAGGACCCCTTTTACTGCAAGGGTAAAAGGTAGGTCTTTCTTTTTTTTTAGGAAATGGCCATGCGGCAAGTGAAACGCCGAGCTGCCATTTCATGGGGATCCCTTATTGCCATCCATTGAGGTGGCGGTAATGGCTACTATGCTAACCCGGTGGTAACCGGGCACCATACGGCACTGCTTGATTACTGCCAAGTACACATTCAGGCTCATTTTTGAAAGAAAAGAGCATCCAAAAAAGCGACACAAAAGGCACATGGGCATCCCCGTGAAAGAAGGTCGCCCAAATTCAATAATCGAAACAGTGTCGTAAGGGCATCCTCAGCGCGAGGACGCCCATCTATGGTCGTCCCCACAGGGGGCGTGTTAGAGGCGTGTTATGGGCGGCATTACGAGATGGGTGCCCCCAGCGTATAACGGCTAGCAAAATGGTTTCATATGGGTCGGAACATGGGCGTCCTTAGTTAGACCTGAAATAAAAGCAACCAGGGTAAGGGGGAAGTTGTCTTTAGACCCATTAGCGATTTTGTGCAGTTGGAGAGTGGCGAGAGCGTTATTGGGAGAGAAAATTGAGAGTTTGTTGAGTACCTGTTACCTTTGTGTGCCATAGTTGGAACGTTTTCACCCTCACCTGCCTCAATTGTGCTTTACCTTTTCAGCTTTCCCTACCCCTTCTAGCCCCCAAACCCAGACACCACTACTTATTTGGATGAGTACGTGTTCATACGTGCGGAGCCTTCCTTATATAGATCATTATCAAGTGTGCGAACCTCTTCATATATACACAAGAAAATATGTATGTTCCTTATATTTCCCATAGCTACATGTTCCGCAAGTACAGTGCATGTAGTTGCGGACATCCAGGTACGGGGAAATATAAGGAACATTCATAAGTGTAAAGTACAGTAACAAGAACGTGTTTCTCACAGAACTGCCGAAGGACATCCCTCTTACAGGCCCGTCGTCCTCCGGTGGGCCTAGTAAGATGGACGTCCTTCGGCAGTTCTGTGAGAAACATGTCCTTGTTACTGTACTTTACACTTATGAATGTTCCTTATATTTCCCCATGCCTGGATGTCCACAACTACTTGCACTGTACTTGCGGAACAACCAAGTACATCAGAGAAGTCCATAGTAATAAGGACGTCGTTCTCGTAGAACCGGCGAAGGACGTTGATTGGCAAGTACAGTGAATGTTTTAGGGATGTCCTTTCATGGTTCTGGAAGATGGGCGTCCTTTTTACTATATTTTGGGCATCCCTGATTTGGGCGTTTTGCACTGCGATAATGGAATGTCTAAGGACGTCCATACTATTTTTCAATTATACCTTCCTGATTTTGGCCGACTTCGCGAGGATGCTCTAATTCATACTTGGATAACCTTTCAAAAATGCGCACTGGGGTGGGAACTACCACCGGGCTGCTGCGGTAGCCCAGGGGTATTTCCTTTTTAGCAAGTGGTAAGCCCACGTTGAGCTTATCACCGCTTTATAAAAGGTGCTATTAAAAATACTGATTGGCTTGTTAAGCCAATTATGCGTGTTGTTATAGAATACACTTGGATTTTGGCGTTGAACGCTAGGCACAATATATAGAATATTGGGGAAAATGCGTGCTACGCTAGTATTCTATAAGGGCTGTTCTGCACAGATCACCCTTTACAGAATACTAGCTTAGCATGGCTCATTTCAGTGCCTAAATTTGGGCTCCATTTATTAAATTCCCTTCAAAGGAGGTGTTCCAAAATTTACGTGCACTGTTTAGTTTAGTTTATCAGTACTTGATACACCGTCTGAATCAAAGCATTTTACAATGAAACAATAACTGGAAAATCTAGGAAAAAAATAGAATTTGTGATTATAGACTGACCAATAAGAAACAAAGTCAGATCGTCAAGATCCTACCTAAACCTACACTACCCAAATTGCAAAGGACTGAAATACAAAAAAAACTTGCGCAGCCGGCTTCTTCTACATAAGCGCACAACTATGGAATGGGCTCCCAAAAGCTGTGAAAACAATCCACGACCACTTGAACTTCAGGAAATCACTAAAAACCAATCTCTTCAAAAAGGCCTACCCCAATGACCCCACATAACCCTCTTCACCTACCAACACAGCATGACTATGATCGAACAGGACATCACGCAATCTTCATCCATTCTGACCCTCCACTTATACCTCATACGATCACTATGCAACTTTGAATTTGTTATCCACCGAGTGGGCAAACGCCTTTGACTGTACTATGTAAGCCACATTGAGCCTGCAAATAGGTGGGAAAATGTGGGGTAAAAATGCAACAAATAAATACAATAAATAAGGAAGCAAACATTAACATAAAGAAAGATGAAAAGGATTGCATAAAGAAAATAAGGCACATGAGGGAAATTATAGTAAAACAAGAGCAGAAAGGAAAGGTTGATGAACTCACTCTATGAGTCATGACCCGCATACCCAAAGGCAGGATGTGTTTTACGTGCTGTTTTAAAATTCTGGATAGTTCAGTTCACAGTGCCAGAGGGAGGCTGTTCCACAGAAAAGGCAATAGAAAGAGAAACACACTCTGCCTAGTGGATTTCAGGTGGGCAATAGCAGGCTAGGGGAGCCCCAGCAAGTGATCATTAAGGTTTCCTTTCTCTAAGATGCAGAAGAAAGTGGCTTGCGGTAGTGTGGGTGCGTATTTTTGGTGTATGCTGGGCAGTGTGGGTTTTTTTTTAGCGAAAAAGGTGCTGGTACTCAAATATCAGGTCACCCTTCAGGGGTGAGGTGATCACCAAGAGACCCACCCCACAATAGCCAGGCCCCCTGCAACCAGTCACAGAATCTATGACAAGACAGAATTGGTGTGTAGGGCCTGAGCTCTTTCATTAAGACTTGGGGACCATGGGTCAATTTTAGCAGACAATAGAAAGGGTGCTAGTACTCAGTACCCCCTCAAAAAACGCCCTGATGCTGGGACAGTTTTTACCGCGTCTGGGGAAAAAGTGCTTTCTTCAATGGGCTGGGAAAAGGGCCTGCATTAAAATTGAAACCAGCCCACACCTATTGATGGCCTAAGCCCTTAACGCCACCTATTGATCTAGCGATAAGGGCTCATGCATTACACATGCGGTGACCGGTCGGTGCATGCCAAAAGTCAATTATCACTGGAAACGACACGTGCGGTAGGCAATAAAAAAAATTATTTGTCCCAGCAGTATGGGCACTCATCTGAAATTACCACCAGGGGGCACGCTAGTCTGGCGGTGATTTCAGATTTGGTGCGTGCCCATACTGCCCATTCGTTTTGGTACGTGCTGCATGTGCAAAGAGCCTCCCGCGCCTTTGTAAAAGGGTCCCTAAGCGATCACAGTGTACATGATGGAACATATGGAATAACTGCAGATAAGAAATACCCAGGGATGCCCCTCAGGGAAAGCCCCAAAGACTAACATAGAAATTTTCAATTACACTTGAAACAAAATTGATAGAGAATGGGCGTGATAAAATTTACAAGCTCGGCACGGGAGGCAGGTGGCTGTATTCTCTACTGATTTGAAGGTGTTTTAATTGTGAGAGAGGAATCCCTGGAAACACTCTATTGCAGTATTCTAACGTGAAAATCAAAACTGCATGAATCAGGATCTGCAAAGAGTCATGTGAGAAGTAGCTACAAATAGCTCGAAGTTGGCAGAGTGCATAGAACCCAGATTTTATAACATTAGACATTTGCTACGTAAACAAATGTTTTGAGCAGATTACAACTTCGACATAGCAAAAGGAATCAGCAGGTTTAATGAAGGTGTCAAATAAAAGCAGAATCATAGAGTGATGCTCCTGGAATCAAATAACCCATCACATTGTTGTCTTGGATGGGTTTGTTATTTATTTATTTTACACACTTCTAGCCCACTTAGGTGAATTACAATTAAAACATACATAGCCAAAAAAAAAAAAAAATCACATCAAAAATCAAACATGCTGCTCAAAATCATCAAAGGAACTGCCTTTCACAATTCATGCCAAAAAGCATGGGTGTAGTTTGGGGGGGAGGGGGGCATTGTTCCCCCAAACGAGTTGCCTGTCTGGCATCCCATCTCCTTCCTTTCGGGATCCAGTAACTGTTCCTCCTTTCCCGCTCCTTGCAGCACTGCATTCTTTCAATCTTCTGGGGGGAGGGGAGGGGAGGGAAAATCAAGGAGAGACATGCCACACTGTGAATGTGAGGGAGGGGGAGAGAGGAAAGAGAGAGGTGAGGAAGCGAGGGTGAGAAATACAGACCTACAGAGAAAAGGGGAATGAGAGAGAGTTGCTGGGATGGGGGTAGGTGAATGGAGGCAGGAAAGACAGATCTAATGGATGGGTTTGGAAGACACTAGGAGAGATGCTAGACCCAGGAAGGGAATGAGAAAGAGGGTAAAGGGTCCTGGATTTCATATGCATCCTTTCTGTGGTACAACCAAAGCAATTTTGAGAGAGAGAAAGAGATGCTATACCATGGGGAGGGGACAAAGGAGAGAGCTGGAGAAATCCTGCCCCAAGGGTGGAGATGCAGGAGGAAGGGAAGAGGGGGAGAAGCTGGACAGGGGGAGGAACAGGGACACAGAGGGGAGGTGCAGGACTGGACAAATAGGAACACAGAATGATAGTGGACATGGAGGGAGAAGAAATATCAAATGGACAGGAGATCCTGGAAAGAGCAGACGATGGATATGTCATGGAGGGTGGGGAGAAAGGGAGTGAAGGGTAATAAAATAGAAGATGAATGGGACTTGAAGAGGGAACAGAGCAGAAGATGAATGGGATTGGAGGGGAGAAGGGAAACAATGTAGAAGATGGGTGGGACTAGGGGAACAGAAAAGTAACAGAGCCTGTGTATTTCCGAGGTCCACAGTGGTGGGAGGAGGGAAGGAGGGAGGAAGGGAGAAAGAGCTGGCCTTTTGGATATGGAGGTAAAGGCAAAGATGGTGGAGTAAAGACTAGGGAAGGGGGACAAGGAAAGTGTGCTCTCCCCTTGCAAATTAATATGCTAACATGCCACACCCCACCCTCTGCCCCCACAAATGAAACAGTCAAACTACGCCCACGCCAAAAAGCTTAAAAAAAGTAATTGTGCTTTCAATCATTTTCTGAAGCCTACTAAACCAGTAATAAGTCTCAAAGACTTGGGTATACTACTACTACTATTTAGCATTTCTATAGCGCTACAAGGCGTACGCAGCGCTGCACAAACATAGAAGAAAGACAGTCCCTGCTCAAAGAGCTTACAATCTAATAGACAAAAAATAAATAAAGTATCTTGTTCCATAAGAGAAACCCGCTTCTCGAATCACATCATAACACAGTTTTGCAAGGTGAGATAACACAAGCTGTCTTTTGCCTTCTAATCTCAAAGTTTAAGATGATGATCAAGGTCCCAGTTAGGCCCCAAATCCAAACAAAGGCAATGTCAGGATTCTAAAGTGTAAAAGACAAGCAGAATATCATCTGCATAGAAACAGAAGCTTATACCACTATCCTGAATAACAGTAGCAAACAGGCTAAGAAAAAGATTGAACTAGAGGGGAGAAAATATTAATCACTGAGGTAACTCAAAGGACAGAGAGTGAGGAAAGGAAGTGGCAAAAGGAAGTCTTAACTGAAAAAGAGCAATCTTGAAGAAAGAAGAAAACCATGTGGAATTGTTTTTTTTTTATTCAAATATGTTTTTCTCTATAAACAAAAAAGTTATTACAAATCAAACAAGAAAAACATGCAATAAATGCACAACAAGAGCTTCTAAGCACTAGAAATATTGCAACAAAAAAGAATAATGAACAATATACAGTTACATACTCATTGTGAAAATATAGATTCACATAATACGAAGTGGCCCCCAAAGTTTTCTAAATTTATTAAGGCAATTTTGTTATATTCAGCCACTTTACACTTATATTTATAAATCAAGCATATTGTATTCCACCAAAACATAAAATAAATCAAGTGGTTATCTTTTCATTCCCCAAAATACAGTTTTTAAACCAATAACCATTAAGATATCAAACAATTATATACATTTGTCAGACAAAGACTCTGGTATGCATCCTATATAATAAAAAGCACCTCCAACATTCTGAAGCTGGCTCCGTGGCACTGTGGCAGTGTAGGGTTCGTAAGTCTGTAGTTCAGCGTTTCATTGGCTCTCACTGTCCCCGCCCTCACGTTGAGGAAACGGAACGCTGCATAGTTGCCAAGCAAACAAACGCGACGTCACAGGAACGAAGAACCAATCAGACAGAACGGAACTTGGAGGAGGGAAGTGGAGTGGATTGAATCTCTAACAAACAATCATATACAGGGAGGTACGAACATCAGTGGAGGCAAGTGCACAGAACGGAAGGGAAGACAAACATTTAATCACTTTGTCACTCACACACATCACACACACACTCAATCACTCTGTGTATCTCTCTCTTACACTGTCTGTAAAACACACTGTCACTCTCAGTCTCTCACATGGGCAACTGTATGTTGCATTCTCACGAGTAAGGAGCTCTTCTGATGTGATTGTTAAACTGATTGAAGGGCCTGAACAAGGAAAACTTTTACCACATTGTAACCCAGTTTACACAAAAAAATATTGTATATAAAGAAATCTTACACATGTAAACAACAATTATATTTAGAATACAACCGTGGAAACATTAATGGCAGGAACTCATTACATTGCTAGCGCCCGTTTCATTGCGTTAAGAAACGGGCCTTTTTTACTAGTAAAAAATAAAATACAATAAACTTGTATGATAAAGGCAACTCAGTATGTAAAATGCCATCTATCCTGTCCCATACCACTTCCCAGTAAGCATGTAGACTAACCCAGGTTAAAAGCATAAGATCCAAAGTACCAGACGTAGTTACAAGACCAGCACAGGAGGAGGAGTTAGGGAAGGGAGAACTCTAATGGCGAGAGAGGAAGAGAGGTTAGGGCTCTTCATCTTGGAGACGAGACAGATGAGGGGAGATATGATTGAGATCTAAAAAATCCTGAGTGGTGTAAAACGAGTAGAAGTAAATCAATTTTCACTCGTTCCAAAAGTACAAAGGCTATGAGACACTCGAGGAAGTTACACAGAAATACCTTTAAAACAAATAGAAGGAAATATTTTTTCACTCAACAAATAGTGAAGCTCTGGAACTCTTTGCCGGAGGATGTGGTAGCAGCGGTTAGCAGATCTGGGTTTAAAAAAAGGTTTGGACAAATTCTTGGAGGAAAAGTCCATAGTCTGCTATTGAGACAGACATGGGAAGCAAGTGCTTGCCCTGGGATTTGTTGTATGGAGTGCTGCCACGATTTGGATATTTGCCAGGTACTTGTGGCCTGGCTTGGCCACTGTTTGGAAAACAGGACACTGGGCTAGATGGATCATTGGTCTGACCCAGTATGGCTACTCTTACGTTCTTAGGGATGGAAGGTTTACACAAGTGAGTCTGTAGAAGTTTATGGAAGTAGGTATACATTGTACATTGTGTGTAATATGAAAGCAGGGTTCAGATGCACATATATTTGGGATAAATTTTAAAAAGAGATATGCAGGTACAATGCTTCACCATCAGTGGATTGTTTTGCACACAAATGTTAGCTATGCATGCTTGTTTTTGCAGATTCATATTATTTTGTTAACTAGTTGCAATCCTCTGTATTTCAGCATGTGTATGTGTATGTATATGTGTGTTGGGCAGGGCTTTTTTTGAGGGGGTACTTGGGGGTATTGAGTACCGGCATCTTTTTCATTGTCTGCTAAAATTGACCCATGAACCCCAAGTTTTAATGAAAGAGCTCAGGTTCTACACACCAATTCTGCCTTGTCATAGATTCTGTGATTAGTTTCAGGGGGCCTGGCTATTGTGGGGTGGGTCCATCAGTGATCACCCTACCCCTGAATGGTGGCCTAGCATTTGAGTACCGGCACCTTTTTCGCTAGAAAAAAAAACACACTGGTGTTGGGGGAGGGGATTTTAAAAGTTTTTGATGTGTATAAAACAGAGGTTTATGTGCACACATGGCTTCTTTTACTCTTAGTGGAAAAACCCACAGAACAGTATATTAAAGCCAACTAATATTTCAAAACTATATATGTAAATGAAAGGAACCCTCAGACAAATTCTCATCCAAGAAATGACCCTTGTTCTTAGACAGGTCTTATTTAGGATGATAGAATGGAGCTATTTTTCATAGGGTCCTTTCTTTTTTTATGAGCACAACTTAAAAGTGCTGATGTACTCCTAATGTTTGTGTCCAAAATGAACCAAAAAACTTGCAGAGAACATCTGTCACTTTTCATTAAGCATTCTGTGCAAGTATTATATAACAAGCCATGAAAAATACAATTATCTGAGCTTGTGTTAGTGTCAGTGTCAATCAGCCTCCATGATTTTGACTGATGCAGTTACTAGAAATTCTTTTACAATTACCCAGACAATATGGGGGTTAATCTATGAAGAGAGCACTAATGTTTAGGTGACAAATATGTGCATACATTATTAGAATACCAGCATATGTGCACGTAAATGCCAAAAAAACTAGCTATATGCTATTCTGGAAATATGTCACTTTATTGGGTGAATACTTTCTATAGGTGAAGGGGAAAGATATTAAAATATCAAAATCCTAACACTATCATTGTCAATTTACTTGGCATTAAAATGGGTGCACAGTGAGTCTACAACTATTTCTTAAGGACCTTCAGTGGTGACTTGTTTCACATGAGACAAATTTTTGATCATGATTCACCTCGCTTCTCATCGTTCCTAATTTTGTCTCTCTCTAACTTAACAATAAGCATTGACAATTTTACATTTTAAATATAGTGGAAACGTATCTCTGTATTGTAATTCAGATTCAAGGACCATATATCTTCCATAGCATATATTTGACTGGTGGATATACATCTGGATGGAGATGGTGCACATAACTTATAGAATATAGCAAGGTAAATGAACAGGAGGAAATATTTTTTCACTTGATGAATAGTTAGACCCTGGAACTCATTGTTAGAGGGTGTGGTATCAGCAGTTAGCGTATCTGGGTTAAAAAAAAAGGTTTGGACAAGTTCCTGGAGGAAAAGTCCATAGTCTGCTATTGAAACAGACATGGAGAAGCCACTGCTTGCCCTGGGATTGGTAGAATGGAATGTTGCTGCTACTTGGGTTTCTGGCAGGTACTTGTGACCTGGACTGGCCACCGTTTGAAGCAGAATATTGGGCTAGATGAACCATTGGCTATTCTTATTTTCCTATGTACATGTATCTCTGATCCAATGTTCTAATTTAAGGAGGCCCACAAAGAACTATTTAAGGGTCAGTAGGTACTAAAGTTAGTTGATGTGGAGAGGCATTTTCGAAAGAAACTTCTAAATCAGAATTTGGACGTTTTAAAAAGATGTCCAAATTCCGAACAGGACAAAAGGTTATTTTCGAAAAAGATGGACATCTATCTTTTGTGTTCGAAAATACTATGGACGTCCTGTGATTTGGACGTCTTTTTGAGTTGGACGTCCTTTGTTTTGATCCATTTTCGAACAAAAGACATCCAAAACAGAGGAGGAGTGGCTTAATCGTTAGTGCAGCAGACTTTGATCCTGGCAACATGGGCTCAACTCCCACTGCTGCTCCTTGTGACTTTGGGCAAGTCAAATACACAAGGGGCGTTTTTGGATATGACATCTAACTCTGAATGTGGACATTTTTTGTAAAACGTCCAAAATCAGAACAGGAAAGGTCATTTTCTACAAAACAAAATCTCTCTTTTTCCTTTTGAAAATGCTGTTTGGAAAAATGATTTGTGGTTTGGGGGAGTAAGGGGAGGTGATCCCCAAGTCCCTCCAGTGGTCACCTAGTCATTTGTGGCACCTCGTGTGTTGAGTAGAGGAGTAGACTAGCGGTTAGTGCAGCAGACTTTGATCATGTAACCACATATGCCCGCATATACCCAGTTATACTAGTGTTCTGTAAAGGAAAGAATATGCCCTTAATAGGTGCTCTATTATAGCGTTAACCCCCCCACATGGGGTCCAATATGTGCATACAGCCTGTACGCATCTCTGTTTGCCAGAATTAAAAGAAAGATTTTCCTAGAACTGGGGTAGGGGAGGGATTAGTGTGCACAGACATTATACAAAAAAAAAAAGATGCAAATCGCCAATGGCAATGTTGAGAAAAACAATTTATTCACCACATTACTTACAATAAGCCCAACACAACTGTGTTTCGCCCTCCTAAAGGGCTGCGTCAGGGGCTAGCATTTAACAACCCGATGGTGCAGTAAAACCAATTCTACCTACTGGACTAACACTGCTAGCCCCTGATACATTCCTTTAGGAGGGAGAAACATGGCCATGTCGGGCTTATTTTAAATAACGTCGTGAATAAATTATTTTTCTCAACATTGCCATTGACAATTCACATCTTGTTTCTATTCTGTGCTGAATCTTGAGAATTGCCTGCCTATTTGTTTTCTCAGACATTATAAAATACAGGTGTGTAAAATAGGGATGGGCATATGAGAAATATCAATAACATATCTCATGGGAAAGCGCGGAATACAAATGTAATAAATAAATAAATAAAATGTCATTAGTAAACAAAAATGAGCAGAAAAACCATGAAAATGGCCAAACAAAAACAAATAAAACAAGCATTCCTGGAAATGACAGGAAACATAAGTATTTCTGCTACCTATCCCTAGCATAAAATGAACCTGAAAAGTTTGCATACTACGTAACAGGTATAAATGTGTGTTTGTGTGTACTTTTTGTGGGGCAAATTTCAAAGGGGAAGTAAGCTCATACATTAAGAGTAAAACACATGTAGCAGACACTGCATGTTGTCCATATCAGACAGTTTTATGCACTTGAATCAAAACAACAAACTGGATTTTATAGTGCCTAGCTTGTTCCACTGGATTTTTATGTTTCCAACACATGATCATCTTCAAGTAGGCCAGCGAGAGGCATGCCGAGCAGCCGCACATAACATGGCGGCTGCTGCCCGGCAGCTCCCGAGACAGAGCAACCCTTCCTTCCGGCTTCCCCATCGGCGATCGAGATGACGCGGGAGGAGACCCGCTTGCCGTTGGTTGGGAAGCCGGAAGGGGCAGGGCTACAGGGGAACGCATAAAAGCTGCCAACGAGGGCTAAGGAGCCTCTTGTTGGCAGCGAGCGGCGCGGGAGTTTCAATCGCAGTATTAGCAGGCTATCAGATCAGCTGATTTCCCGGCCGCCTTTTTTTTATTTTCGCCGTTCCTCACAAAAGCCGGCCATTTCCCTTTCCTTGTTCGCGACAGCGGTGAAGCGGTGTCACACCTTTTATTTTGGCCATTTTCTCCACAAAAGCTGGTCATCTCGCTCCAATCACCTTTGTCGGCAGCGACCATCGCGCGCAGTGAGCAGCGCGGGAGTTTCCAACGTGGTCCCCCCGCACGGTAAAACCTTATTTTCTTTGTTTTCCCTATCGCGTTACTAGCCGGCTATCAGATCAGCTGATTTCCCAGCCGCCTTTTATTTTGCCGCTTCTCCCAAAATCTGGCCATTTGCCTTTCCTTGTTCGTGACAGTGGTGATGCGGTGTTGCGCCCTTTGGCAGTAGGGAGCGGCTCAGGACTTTTTCGCGTGGCCCCAGTTTCCTCAGTACCAGGACGCCCATACCACGGTGAGCAGTTATGAACTTACGTTTTCTTGCACGCTCCTGTATGCCCTTCACAGTTTTTTTTTTTTTTTTTTATTTTACTTTTGTTCAAATACATTTATGCAATCCACATAAATTCACATTCTAGAAATAAAACAAAACTTCTATATTGGGAATAAAATCCCATAATAAAGGCAAAATATATAACAATTTAGTCCACATAATATTGATCCAAGAAATAGGAAGTATAAATGTAGGTAAACTAACAATATTTGATACAGACAGAGCCAGAAAAATTGCCACTGGGCTTCACGCTATCACTCAGGAACTACTGCAGCACTTTCTTTAGAAGACACAAATTCTAATAATTTCTCAGGTTCAAAAAATATGTAGTTAACAGAATTCAAAGAAATATAACATTTACAGGGGAACCTTAACATAAAGGTTGCACCTATGCGCAATACTCTTTCCTTTAATAACAAGAATTTCTTTCTTTTTCTTTGAGTCTCTCGTGCAAAATCAGGAAATATTTGAATTTTTGAGCCCAAGAACGGGGATTTCGAGTGGCGGAAATATAATTTGAAAACATTATTCCGATCTAATTGCAATGCAAAGGTGACCAAAAGTGTAGTTCTCTTGGTCACTACATCTAATGAGGACTCTAGAAATTCTGTTAGGTTTAAATCAGACTGGGGGTTAAGCAAACCAGGCTCTCCAGCTCCAGAGATATATAATGCTTTCGTAATAGGTGGATACCCCTCAGGGGGAATACCTAATACTTCATTAAAATACTTTTTTAACATATCTATAGCTGGCATAAGAGGAGACTTCGGAAAATTCAAAAACCGCAAATTATTTCCCCTAATCTGATTTTCCAAATATTCTATTTTCCGTTTTTGAAGATTATTATCCCTCATCAGTGTCTGTGTAATGGAATTCACAGTTTTAATTTCTTCATCAAAATGTTCCATCTTAGAAGCTTGTTCAACAGTTTTTGCTACAAAGTCATTTTGTGATTGCTTTATCTCCGCTACTTCGCCCCTCAAAGTACCTGTTATTTGCTGCAGGTTGGTAGTTAGTCCCTGTAGTGCTTCCCATAAGGAATCCAAAGTAACGGTCGTTGGTTTGATCAAAACTCCGAGGCCAAGGGAGGGTTCGTCAGGATTTCTCGGTAACGATACCTGAGGTGGTGTTCTCACTGGCGTCGACGCGGCAACGGGGTCTCCACGCACGGTCTCTGAAAAACGACTTCCGGATTCAGCTGGCTGTGCACTCGCTCCCGCGATTTCCCTTCCTGGTCTCGGGGGTACCGTTATCGACGGAGGGCTCAGAGACGCTCCTTCAGCGCTTAGGTCCGCATGATCTCCTGGACCACCCAAAGCATTTCCTCCGGTTCCCGGCATTCGGAGTCCAGATTCTACCAGCGTTAGTTGCCGCAAGAGAGGGGGATCAACTCTGCCTGTGGAGGTAGGTACTCCGAGTTTACCCTTCCGCTTTCCCATTACGGGATCTCGGTTTCCCAATTAGCAAACTTTCGGAGGGTATCTGGAGCTCGTTCTTGCACGTCTGTTCAAGCAGCCATCTTGGATCGCCCTTCACAGTTTTATGCACTTGAATCAAAACAACAAACTGGATTTTATAGTGCCTAGCATGTTCCTCTGGAGTTTTATGTTTCCAACACATGATCATCTTCTGCTATCTACTTGTTGACCAAAAGGCTGTCAGGCCTGGTTATTACACTATGATTCCCACTGAGAATGCCAATTCTATCTCCTCAAATTGGTTACATGTTCTAATGGAAACAGGACTACTGCAGAGATGTAACCTGCTTTTTGAAAGCTTAGGGCTTATTTCTGTCAGTGTTCCAGCGTTTAACAGTAGGCAGGCCTACTCTTTTACCTCATTGTACCAATCCACTGCAGCAGCGCTGATATCCTGGGTAGCAGAAACTGAGCAGCTTTGCAAGTACAGTGTTATATGCTTATAGTTAGACAAATGGAAAATAGAATGGATTTTCAATGATTATGGGATACCCACTCTCTGCTTTCTGAATCACTCCAACTGAACACATAAGAGATTAGATGCTGGAGAGAGAAGCTCCTTTTGAAAGGGCTAGATCCTTAAGTTTTAAGCATCCACTTGAACGAACTAAAGTGCCCTTGACCTTTTAATTCATCTGTTTTATGCATCCACCTTAGATGCACTTACAAACAGGGACCCAATTTTCTAATTTAAGGAGGATCACAGAAGCGATATTTCGAGGTTAGTGTGTATTCTAGTACATTGGCGTAGGCTGTTAACATACATTAATTAGCAAGCATTCATGGTCAAGTAATTGACATGCAAATGAGTCTTCCATTAATTTGCAAGCACTAAAATTAGTGCAATAGCACTGATATTATCACAAAAACAATAACTTCATGGAGATATAGTTAATGTTTATGCATAAATGAGTCTGTTCATTTATGTGAATTTTGGGGCCTGTTTACTAGAGTGTAGTAAAACACATTAGTGCAGCTAAAAAAGGTCGTTTTATTAAATAACACAAAGGCATATCTTTCCTTTATAAAATAAATATGTGTGCCTTTGTACCTTAAAGGACTAAGCACATCATAAAATCATCCTTTCCTTATATGGAAATATGACCCCCTAGCGGTAGTTCCACGAGACTACAGCTAGGGGTGCCATTTTGGATGAGGTGCCAGCCAGGCAGGAGTGAAGTAGGATTGCTCCTGCCCAGCAACCTCCTGAGGCCCTCTCTGGGGGAGAGGGAAGCCTTGGGGATATAAAATACTGCATGGGGAGGGCTTAGGATCAGGGGGGAACGATGCTGCCTGGTGGGGTGGGAACAGAAGAGGGGACGCTGCCTTGGGAGGGGGGGGATCTTGATAGGATGGTGCCATGGGATTAAGCCACCTGTACGTCTTGCAAGGTTCCGCGTTAGGAGTTACGGATCAAGAAAGGGATCTGGGTGTCGTCGTCGATGATACACTGAAACCTTCTGCTCAGTGTGCTGCTGCGGCTAGGAAAGCGAATAGAATGTTGGGTGTTATTAGGAAGGGTATGGAGTCCAGGTGTGCGGATGTTATAATGCCGTTGTATCGCTCCATGGTGCGACCGCACCTGGAGTATTGTGTTCAGTACTGGTCTCTGTATCTCAAAAAAGATATAGTAGAATTGGAAAAGGTACAGCGAAGGGCGACGAAAATGATAGTGGGGATGGGACGACTTTCCTATGAAGAGAGGCTGAGAAGGCTAGGGCTTTTTAGCTTGGAGAAGAGACGGCTGAGGGGAGATATGATAGAAGTGTATAAAATAATGAGTGGAATGGATCGGGTGGATGTGAAGCGACTGTTCACGCTATCCAAAAATACTAGGACTAGAGGGCATGAGTTGAAGCTACAGTGTGGTAAATTTAAAACGAATCGGAGAAAATTTTTCTTCACCCAACGTGTAATTAGACTCTGGAATTCGTTGCCGGAGAACGTGGTACGGGCGGTTAGCTTGACGGAGTTTAAAAAGGGGTTAGATAGATTCCTAAAGGACAAGTCCATAGACCGCTATTAAATGGACTTGGAAAAATTCCGCATTTTTAGGTATAACTTGTCTGGAATGTTTTTACGTTTGGGGAGCGTGCCAGGTGCCCTTGACCTGGATTGGCCACTGTCGGTGACAGGATGCTGGGCTAGATGGACCTTTGGTCTTTCCCAGTATGGCACTACTTATGTACTTATGTACTTATGAATCAAGGGCAGTAAAAGGCTATCTTTTACCACACCGTGATGAATTCCCCCCCCCCCCCCCTTATTGTGAGCAAGTACAAATGATGCACATACAGAAGAGAAGCCCAAACTATAGCTATATGACACAAAGTTCCACATTAGGAGTCATCACCAAATAAAAGGATTTAGGTGCCATCATTGATGATAGGTTGACCAGGGGTGTGCTGGTAAAATTTTAACAACATGCTTTCTTTCTCCAGGAGTAATTAGCCCTGCAATTTGGGGAGCCCAGGGGTGGACTGGCAGGGCAAAGCATGCCTCTCTTCCTCCCCCTCCATGCGGGAACGCTAGGTATATCTTTGCTGGCAGGGATGCCGAGCCCCACTAGCCAATAAATGGATTGCCACCACTCCCTGCTGCTTATTTCCAGCTCTGAGCAACATGCTGGGACTTCTTGGGCAGTCAGGGAGGGAGTCTGGCTCATATTGGAGGATTCAGGAGGAGAATGGATCTTGGTGGCGGGGGGGGGGGGGGTAGTGAGTGAAAAGGGTCTTGTTTTGGGGATGGGTTGGGAGAGGGAATGGGAATGTAGTTCAGTCTATATTCTCAAAAAATTACAGTCATTGCAAAACACAGATGTATGTCTGATTTTTAGATCTTCTAAATTTGATAGGGTAACACCATTGTTCCTAGAACTTCATTGGTTGCCAGTTAGAGATTGTGTTATCTTTAAAAATTGCCCTCTGGTTCATTGAATAGCTTTAGAATTGTCACATCCCTCGCTAACTCCATCTGTGCTTACCTAGAGGCCGGCCCGCGGCCATGGCCGGCCTTGACCCCGCCGTCGGGCGATGCACCTGCTCCTCGCCCTGATGGCCGGCCATTCCGGTCTCGAGGCGATACCGGCCAAAAGCGGGGGCCAGCCGCCGCTGAGACTGCGGCCAAAGACTGGCCTATTGTGACTTCCAATTCTCCATCGCCGGCTATAGAGGTTACGCTCGCTCCGGCAGGGAAGATGGCGCCGGGAAATTGGGGCCAGCGTCTCTTCCGCCTAGTGAACGCGGGAATCAAGATCCCGCCCTGGAGGACCCTGATTGGGTGGTTGGGACCAAGGCTCCGCCTGAAGACCGGCCTTGAACCACTCTGAAGGGTTCCTCGAGGGAGCTCCCCCGAAGTCTCCACCCCTGTCAGCTGAGGCTCGCTTGCTGATTACTAGTAGTATTTAAAGCATCGCCTCCGGCAGGCATATTGCTTCGGCTTCTGTTTCGTGAGGCTCCAGCTTAGTGGTGATTCCTGGACTACTTTGCTTGTCGCCTGTTTTGACCTTTTGCTTGTCCCTGGACTACTCTGCTCGCCACCTGCCTTGACCTTTTGCCTGTCCCTGGACTACTCTGCTCGCCGCCTGCCTTGACCTTTTGCCTGTCCCTGGACTCTGCTCGCCGCCTGCCTTGGTCTCTGGCCTGTCCCTGGACTTCGCTGCTCCTTGCCTGCTCCTCTCCCCTGCTGGGGTTGGGAGGCTAGTCCCCTTGTGTCCAGTCAGTCCGTCCACCCCCGCGGTTCCAGAAGTCCCGTTGGCCACCTGCAACTGGGGGCTCAACCTCTGGTGAACGGTGGTCGCCGCGGGTGAAGTCAGGGTGCTCGGCTGTCCTTTGGGGGAACATTGAGGCATTCCTTTCGCTCTCCTGGGGGACCCAAGGGCTCACAACTCATCAGTCAGGACAAGAATTAACTCCAGGATATATGTTCCAACTTAATGATTTACTAACCAGACATTCTGAGGTTTCTGTAAGATCTTAAATGGTGTTGCATTACTCCCACCCCAAGAAGGTTAAGTACAAAAGATTATTTGCAGCAAGTTTTTCATATCAAACCACCTACTGGTGGAATTTATTACCGATAACCATTAAATATGAACTGAATCACAATTGTTTCAGAAAGATGTTATAGACTTATTTATTAATTAAGTTTGTGACATGAGCACTTGCTATAGGCAAGTATTACTGCTGGTAGTTTGTTATTGGAGACTTGTTAACCTCTTTTCTCTCAGAAAATGTAATCCTTCCTAGGTATATCTAGTTATCTTGACTGCAAACCACATTGAACATCTTAGAGGCTATTGTGGGTTAGAAATATTGAATTGCATTATTTTGTATTGTATAATGGGGGTGGGGGGCTGACTGATCCCCTTATGCTGATCCCAGCCAATATTCAGCGCGGACCCACATAAGGGTCTTATGGATCCCAACTGAACATCTTCTAGGACCTGTATAAGTGCCAGTAGCCAATACACATATAGTCAGAATCGGATATTCAATGCTGGTACCTGGACATGGGCTACCATTGGACATCTGGATCTAATTTAGCTGAATATTGACCACATAGAGTTTCCCACTCAAAGTAAAACATAACTGACTCAGAGACAGAGAAGGCCTAGAAGGGGTAACCTGCATGGAGCAGGTGCAATCTTAACAAAGGGGAGGGGAGAGAGTGCCATGTACAGAACGGCAGGTTCCATCCTGGCCACTTTCTGGGCAGACTGGATGGATCATGCTGGTCTTTTTCTGCTGTATAACATTGTCCCAAGCGTATACACCACTACTGAATAATCTCCTGCTTTACGATATATCTCATAAACATACACTTCTTATGATTCTCTATTTTATTTTATAGTTCTTTATATTTTTCAAGGACCATCAGAGGTGACTTTTATACATGAGCTTTTATAACTTATGCTCATAATCTGCCAACCTTCATCATATGCCCATTTTTTTACATGTATCAAAAATGTTCCTTATTCCAAACAACTTTTAAACATCTTCTTTGTCCCAGTTATGCAAAAATAATACTCAGCATTTATCTTGTTTAGAAATCAGAGACCAACTGACAAAAGTTTGTTTGGAATGAGGAACATTTCTGATACATATAAAAACCGGGCCTATGATGTGTTTATGTATATTATTAAGAACTTGATAACCCGCCAAAATTCCAAACAATGGGTCTGGGCAATTTTTAAAAACAGAATATCTGACTTTGGCGTTCCTTTTTGATTTTCTGTTAGTCATTCATACAGCAAACACCACCAAGGCCTCAGTAAAAACATCAGGGTCAAAGCAATAGTAATACATTCTTATCACTGTACGTAAAGTGAGGAGCTGGTTAACTGGGCCCTGGTAACTTAAGGCCAATTGCCATTTCAAAAAATATGCTTTAAGCGGTGATTTAAATTTAACAAAGGACAATTTCAGTCAGAGGTAGGGGGGGCAAGTTATTCCAGAGAAAAGATGCCAAGAAAAAATAAGCTGATTGATGGGTGGATTCATACTGCGCATTTTTAGGTAAAGGGCGTACTAATCTATTAATGTCAAACAAATGGAGAGACATAGAAGGAGTATAAGGAATTGTCACCGTCAAAAGATAGAGTGGACAGCCCTGATGAAGTGCCCTATGAGCCAGACAAAGAACCTTAAACCAACATCTAAATTGGACTGGAAGCCAGTGTAATTGAATAAAGAGAGGTGTAATACGATCAAAACACTTCATATGACATAAAAAAGATTCCAACTTTTCTTTTACACTGTTGCGAGTCAGCACTGTGTGCCACTGCTGTATGTCTTTGAAGAAATAAGATAAAGAACTGATAGTTTTTTCTCGCTATACATATAACCCCTAACTACTACTACTAATCATTTCTATAGTGCTACTAGATATACACAGCACTGTACACATTATATGCAGGTACTTTCTCTGTCACTAAAGGGCTCACAATCAAAGTTTTTGTACCTGAGCCAATGAAGGGTTAAGTGACTTGCCCAGGAGCTGAGTGGCAATAGAACCCAATTACGTATAAATACTACTACTACTATTACTACTACTACTAATAGCATTTATATAGCACTACCAGACGCATGCAGTGCTGAACACCTGACATAGAGAGACAGTCCCTGCTCAAAGAGCTTACAGTCTAGATAAAACAGACAGACAAGACATTACGGGCAAGGGAATTACAGGGTAAAGAGGAACAGGGGGGAGGAGGGCAAATGAGTAGCGGTTAGGAGCCAAAGGCAGTTGTGAAAAGGTGAGCTTTCAGCATAGATTTAAAAACAGGTAGAGACGGAGCTAGACGTATGGGTTCGGGAAGACGATTCCAGGCATAAGGTGCCGCAAGATAAAAGGAACGAAGTCTGGAGTTAGCGGTGGAGGAGAAGGGGGACGTCAAGAGAGATTTGTTCAGAGAGCGGAGTTCATGGGGAGGAGTGTAGGGAGTGATGAGAGAGGAGAGGTAATGAGATAAAATTACACAGGAAATCTTACTACAGCTCCCCAAAACTAAAGTTCAGCATGACCAGAGGTGGGTCTAAGGGATCCTTTTACTAGGCTGCGGTAAAAAAAGTGGCCTTAGAGCACCCTTATATGAGTCTTTTCCATGAGGCCATTTTTACCGCAGCAGTAAAATGCCCTATTTTCTATTCTTTGTAATAATGGCCAATGTGCTAATTTTGCACAACATACAATATGGAGGGTTCTCTTTTAAAACGTGAGCAAGCACAAGGAGTGTTTACAGGAGGAAAAGCCTCGAGACGCTCCTGGACTTACTTAACAGTCTTACAGGAGCAGGACTTCATCATCATCATCATCGGCAAAAACCTCCTTTATTACCAAAACAGCCCGCAAATCGATTTATAACCGACCGTGATCACCGAGAAGGCAAGAAAAGAGACCTGGCAGCCGATGATGATGAAGTCCTGTTCCTGTAAGACTGTTAAGTAAGTCCAGGAGCTTCTTGAGGCTTTTGTTCCTGTAAACACTCCTTGTGCTTGCTCACGTTTTAAAAGAGAACCCTCCATATTGTATGTTGTGCATAATTGGGTGTTTGGCTAGCTCTCCCTCTAAAAGTATTATTTAGTTCACATAAGCTAATTTTGCCATTAGTGCATGGCCATTTTTAAAAACTACTTTGTGAGTGGAGGAGTAGCCTAGTGGTTAGTGCAGCAGACTCTGATCCTGGGTTCAATTCCCACTATAGCTCCCTGTGACTCTGGGCAAGTCACTTAACCCCCCTGGTACAAAATAAGTACCTGAATATATGTAAACCGCTTTGAATGTAGTTGCAAAAACCTCAGAAAGGTGGTATATTAAGTCCCATTTCCCTTTCCCTATATGAGATTCTACATGGAATGTTGCTACTATTGGAGATTCTAGATGGAATGTTGCTACTATTGAGATTCTGTTGCTACTATTTGAGATTCTACATGGAATGTTGCTATTCCACTAGCAACATTCCATATAGAAGCCTGCCCTTGCAGATCAGCAACGCGGCTGTGCAGGCTTCTGTTTCTGTGAGTCTGACAGACTCACAGAAACAGAAGCCTGCCCAGCTGGATTGTTGATCTGCAAGGGCAGGCTTCTATATGGAATGTTGCTAGTGGAGGAGTAGCCTAGTGGTTAGTGCAGTGGACTTTGATCCTGGGGAACTGAGCTCAATTCCCACTGCAGCTCCTTGTGACTCTGGGCAAGTCACTTAACCCTCCATTGCCCCTGATACAAAATAAGTACCTGAATATAATATGTAAACCACTTTGAATGTAGTTGAAAAAACCACAGAAAGGTGGTATATAAGTCACATTCCCTCCCCCCCTCTCCCCACTTAACTGCCTCCCACTTTGTAGGTGGTATCCCTGATCCCTGCACTAATTAGTTAGTGTGTGGTAATATAGATATGCTAACTGGTTAGTGCAGGAACACAATCTCACCCCAGACATGCTCCCTTAGAAAGAGAAAAAAAATAAGCGTGCAGTTAGCGCATTCACATTTTGAAGTTACCGCAGGATGGCTGAATGTATCCTGCGGTACTCCATTTTCAGCTGTATTAGGTGCACATTAGCACCTAACACAGCTTAGTAAAAGAACCCCTAAATTAGGATAAATACATCATGAAAGATACACTTCAGACAATACAAAACTCAAGCACAACATATTAATCAATCAAGGCCATCGCACACAATCTCAGGAATTTTATCAGTTAGGAAGTAAAGCGGTCTGGTATTTATTTCTGTTTTATTTATTTTACAAATCTATATCCCGATCCATCCACAGTCCTAGGCAGGTTACAAAACACATACATAATTATGAACTAACATTTCACATACAATAACCCATGTGGAGGGGCATAATCGAACGCGAATGCCCATCTCCATGGGCGTCTATGTCCGAGAACGGGTACGTGAAGGGGCGGGACAGACCGTTTTTTCAAAAAAAATGGGCGCCCATCTTTTTTTTCGATAATACAGCTTGTGCCGGGCAAATGCTTCGGATGTGTGCGGATTTGAGCTGGGCGTAATCGTTTTTCAGCGAGAATGGAAACCGAAGGCGCCCAGCTCAAAAATGAACAAATCCAAGGCATTGGGTCGTGGGAGGGGCCAGGATTCGTAGTGCACTGGTCCCCCTCACATGCCAGGACACCAACCGGGCACCCTAGGGGGCACTTGTAACAAGTACAAAAAAAAGTTAAATACCTCCCAAGTCCATAGCGCCCTTCCCTTGGGTGCTGAGCCCCCCAAATCCCCCCCAAAACCCACTGCCCACAACTCTACACCATTACCATAGCACTTATGGCTGAAGGGGGGCACCTAGATGTGGGTACAGTGGGGTTTGGGGGGGTTTGGAGGGCTCAACATTAACCACCACAAGTGTAACAGGTGGGGAGGGTGGGCCTGGGTCCACCTGCCTGAAGTCCACTGCACCCACTAACAACTGCTCCAGGGACCTGCATACTGCTGTGATGGAGCTGGGTATGACATTTGAGGCTGACATACAGGCTGGAAAAAAAAGTTGTTGGTTTTTTTTTGGTGGGAGGGGGTTAGTGACCACTGGGGGAGTCAGGGGTGGTCATCCCCGATTCCCTCCGGTGGTCATCTGGTCATTTAGGGCACTTTTTTGGGACTTGTCCGTGGAAAAAAAAGGGTCCAAAAAAAGTAACCTAAATTCTTGCTAAAAATGTCCATTTTTTTCCATTATTGGCCGAAGGCGCCCATCTCTGCTTGGCCGATAAACACACCCCAGTCTCGCCTTCACCACGCCCCCGACACACCCACGTCAACTTTGTTCATTCCCGTGATGGAGTGCAGTTGCAGGCGCCTAAAATTGGCTTTCGAGTATACCGATTTGGGCGCCTTTGCGAGATGGGCACCTATCTCCCGATTTGGGTCGAAATATGGGTGCCCATCACTTTCGAAAATAAGGCCGTTGGTGATCTTAAGATCATCACATATGATCACACACAAGTCCCGCACATCTTTTCAGCTCAAAAATTCTTCACCCCTAAACTGTACTGTTCCCTCAGGTTTTTTGCAGCCCAAATTCATGACCCTGTATTTTCTAAGCATTAAGGGGTCCTTTTACAAAGGCAGGCTGAAAAATAGCTTGCGGTAGCGTAGGCGCGGGCTTGGGGTTCGCCGATCCATTTTTTTAGCGCACCTGTAACAAAGGCCTTTTCTTTTGGCCGAAAATGGACATGCGGCAAAATCAAAATTGCTGCGCATCCATTTTGGGTCTGAGACCTTACCGCCAGCCATTGACCTAGCGGGAAAAAATCCGTGCAGTAATGACCTACGCACGTCAGATGCCACTTGGCACGTGTCCATTACGCGTGCCCGTAAAAAAAAGTTTTTAGACATGCGTATCGGACGCACGCCAAAAATGAAATTACCGTAACAGCGACACGGTGGTCGGGCGGTAACTCCATTTTGGTGCACGTTGCGCACGCGTAAACGCTTACGCGGTTTAGTAAGAGGGCCCCTAAATCTTGGCTGCCAAATTGCAGACTATTCCTCAAGCTTCACTAGGTCCCTCCTCGTGTTAGCCACACCATCAGGAGTGTCTACCCCATTGCAGTTTTTTCTATTATCTGCAAAGATGCAAATCTTACCAGATGACTCTTCAGCAATATCGCTTACAAAAATGTTAAAAAGAACCAGTTCGCTTGAATCACATGTTTACTATGACATCCCCCTTGTGTTGGAGGAACTGTGGGCAGAAGGGTGCTATGGGGCACATTTGGTGGTCCTGTGTTAAAGTCAGGCCATTTTGGAAGGCGATTCAGCATCGTCTTCAACGATGGATTGGTCGGCCCCTTAAGTTGGCTCCTGAATTTTTTCTTCTTCCTAAGAGTCCTCCTGGCCTGACCACATCCCGGTCTCTTCTGGTTCGTCACGCAATGTTGGCTGCCAGGGTTACACTGGCCGCAAATTGGAAGTCCTCTCATGTTCCTTCTTTGATAAAATGGGTGAACAAGTTGTGGTATGTTTGCGAGATGGAGAGGTTGTGGGCACTACGGCACAAAACTCCGGCTAAATGGGAGGCAATATGGGAGCCTTTTGTTTTTCACTGTTCATGTTGAGGAGTATGGTAGCGGAAAGGGCTTGATTTCGGTTGGGGGGCATGGGGGGGAGAGGTTTTTTTTTGCTTTTATTAAGCTGTCATGGGGGTATTGGGGGGAAAGGGGGGTGTATACAATAAAATGTTTTCAAAAAGTATTGAAGTACTGATGGAATTGTGAGGTAGTGGTTGGGCGGATTTTGTGGAGACTTGGGTTTACTTGCTATCAATGTTAGCTACTCGAGCATTGTACAGAGTCTGTAAAATGTTTACATTTATACTGTCCGTTTCCATTAAATGAAGACTTCTAAAAAAAAAAAGAAAAAAAGAACTGCTCATGAACTGCCCTCTTTGAAAAATTACTAGGGCTGAGTATATTAGTCCACTTTTAAAGATAAACGTTTATCCAGACAATCAGGATAAAGTTATCCAAAAAAATTACCATACAGCAGCTCTGTTAGGAATCTGCAAATATTTGGCCTTTTTTCAATATTTCTGATTTTATTATTTTTTTTTTTTTTGCTTCACGCACTCGTTTTAACATGTGTTAGAATTTTTTAACACGCGTGCTTCCACTTAATTCTTAGGTTTGCACATGTTAAACTGGTTTTGTGTGCACTAAGGCGGATTAATGAACTGAAAGCGTGCTAGCAAATGCTCATCTCAGAATTATTAATATAGCAATGTGAAAATGTAGCTAATTTTCAGTTCTGTCCAACTGGTGAAAACATCGCTCCCTTTCAAATGCTATTTTACAGTTCGGTAGCGTACAAGCAGATGGCTGATATAAAAATACAACTTAATTTTATTACTTCAGGATCTTGTGATCAAATGCTTTGCCGCTGAATTTGCTTGAGGATGTACTCGTTCAAAATGTGGCCTACTAAAGAATAATTTACTGCTTCACATAACAAGCAAAGAAAAAAGATCAGAATCGTTGTGTGTAGGCCGACAATAAAATTCAATAAGAGCAACATGTCAGAAAGATCTAAGTGTTTTAATATAACTGCAGCAAAGTGAGGCACAGTTGCCTATTATAGCTGTATTTACTCAACATGCAGTTGGATCACTTCACAAGTGCAGATTTTGTACAATTCAAAGATGATGCAAATATCTCTGACCATCTGTTGCAGACATTTGTGATAGAATTAGAATGAAATTATATGGAACTTTCTGAATAAAATCAGCTTGAACAACAGGAAATCACGTTTGAAATAATTAAGAATAAAGCACAAACTAAATGCTAGACAGAGGTTTGACCTTTATTTCAAAAGGACAACACGTACAGTGGATCAAATATTTCAAGAATACTTTGGGATTGATGGTTATTTATAGTAGGTTTTAAAAAAATTAGAATCCACAGCTAGGGGCAGGCAGCACCAGGGACTAACTCCCCCACCCCTTCCCAACCTGTATTTTCTTCCCTTCTTCTCCTCTCACCCTTTTACCATCAATCTCTCCCTTTCAAAATCAATTACTGAGATGTCGGAAAGAGAGGGATGTGATGAACTGGGATGTCGGAAAGAGAGGGATGTGATGAACTGGGGTTGCAAACTATTGAGCTGTTTTCCTTGCTCTGCACGCCCATCCCCTCCAAAGAAGATGGGGGACGAATATTCTTTACCATCATCACTGCAAATGAACTGAGCATCATAACATGGCTTACTTTCTACAGAGAGTGACATTTTCTTTTTGGCTATAATGCTGTGAGCTCCACTCAGACTAACCTCCAGCCAATGTTGTGATATGATGCGATATCCCAAGACTCCATTGGGGGGGGGGGGGGGAGGGTAACTGCTGAAGGGGCATGAAGCCAAAGAGAGGCACCACACCTGTGCATGACCTGTTAAGCTGCCCCCCCCAGAGGCCACTCCCTTTCTTCCTTACTCCAATCTACTCCTCTGCCTTCCTTAACTCCATCCCTTCCCTATCTTCCACTCTTCCCCTCCTTTTACCTTACTATTCAGCTCCCACCACACTACCCCTTCCCCTGCCCTACCCTGCTGTCTGATCCTTCTAAGTACCTGAGCCACCACCTGCCTGTGTCAAGCCACCCTAAATTGTGGCTGGCTTCTATACTTTGATAAAAATCTACTGACTTTAAACCATTGTGAGAAAGATCTGCAAAGGTTCATTGGGAATTACTCCATAACAATTTTCATATTTAAGAATATCAAACATATAAATGGCAAGTGACTGACTCACCTGCAAATGCGCAGTAGAGACTTCCCTCTCTGTCCCGCCCTTGCGTCAAGACCTGATGACGTCAGAGGGCAGAACAGAGAGGGAAACAAAGTCGGACTGTCGGACGTTGCCGCTGGAGCCTGGAAATGAACATTGCGTGCACCTACCTCCACCCTTCCCCCATCCCTGCCGCCGCTCCCGCCCCCTCCGTATCGGGCCCCCTGCACTGACCTGACAGCGCCTCTCACCTCCGTGTGGGAGCGCTGCAGGCAGCATCAGAGTGATCTGCTGCTGCCTGCAGCGCTTTCACACGGAGGTGAAAGGCGCTGTCAGGTCAGTGCAGGGGGCCTGGCACGGAGGGGGGAAGAGTGCGGTGGCGAGGAGGATAGCTGGAAATCTCGCCCGTTTTAACGGGCTTAACGGCTAGTAATCAGATAAAGGGGAATTATCAAGCCAGATCTGTACATAAAATGGCATTTTATCCATAGGAATTCTCCAAAGCTTGTCCAATGAATAGGTATCAGCCACAACTAGGTTGCTGACCATTATTTCCACATATTCAAGTGGCCTAGCATGACATTTACAATTCTCTGCTCCAAGAAAACAAAATCAAATATTCATTCTGATATTCCTATCTCTGAGCTGTGATAGAACTTTAATTTTTTTTTTTTTTAATGGAAAAGAAATTTAATTCTGAACTATGAGTCCCTGATGTGAAATGAATTGTAATTTCTCTTTCTCTTTCCAATGTTCAGTATCACAGCATAGGTATTTTTTCCCGTTCTGAAATGTTCCACTGTGCAGCATGTGGCGAGATCATGAAGACATAAAATTAAAAAGTGTGTATTTTTTTAAAATCAACTCTATGCTTGCAAGCTATTATATAAATGAAATTTCATAGACTCTAATGGTATGACATTTTAAAAGCATATTACTTTAGTGGAGTTATACATTTGCATTTAAATTGTCCCATCTACTTAGAGACCACTCTTTTTAGCTATGTTAGAAACAGGTTATGGCGCTTCATTTGTTCTCTCTTCTCTGGTCCTTATGGCAAACTTTATCAGAGAGTAGCTTAAAGGGTGAACAGAAAAGAGGTTTCAATGGGATGAGGAAAAAAAATAACAGTTTCGTACAGTACAGATTACTTTCACTGTTCTGTCCTTTGTTTCTATCAATATTCTTTTTCTGACCTAAATGGAGGAGTGGCCTAGTGGTTAGGGTGGCCTAGTGGGATGTGCAGGACGTCACTCACAGAAGCAGAAGCCTGCGTGGCCACATTGGTGATCTGCAAGGACCGACTTCTACATGGAATGTTGCTAGTGGAATAGCAACATTCCATGTAGAATCTCAAATAGTACCAACAGCGGAGGAGTGGCCCAGTGGTTAGGGTGGTGGACTTTGGTCCTGGGGAATTGAGGAACTGAGTTTGATTCCCACTTCAAGCACAGGCAGCTCCTTGTGACTCTGGGCAAGTCACTTAACCCTCCATTGCCCCAGGTACAAATAAAGTACCTGTATACAATATGTAAGCCGCATTGAGCCTTCCATGAGTGGGAAAGCATGGGGTACAAAAATAACAAAAAATAAAAATATTGGACTTGTATGCGAGCAATACTTTAACATATATGCTAACATTTACATGCATGCTCCATGCCAATATGCATGTACTAGTGGCATAGTGGAGGAGTAGCCTAGTGCTTAGAGTAGCAGTCTTGACATCCAGAAATGGCTGCTTCAATCTTCCGAAAACTACTGAAAATGGACCTATTCAAGAAGACATACTATAACGATCCTTCTTAAATACCAGACAACCTGACGTTACACGACCTACACATAACTGATCTCTTTATACCTGACTGACTACCTCGTTGCTACCAATATAAGATACGCAATACGCACTACCACTTTATTTCTCATGCTGGAAATGTTCTTCTATAACTGACTATTTAACTTATGGTACAACCTACTCTATCAAGTAGGAACTCTTTGCAATACCACTCTGTATTCCACTTTACCATGTATGTACCTTAATGCAATATCATTTGTAATTCCTCACCCGGCAATGGCGATCGCCATTACGGCAAAATGTAAGCCACATTGAGCCTGCAAACTGGTGGGAAAATGTGGGATACAAATGCTACAATAATAAAAAATCCCACTGCTGCTCCTTGTAATCTTGGGCAAGTCACTTAACCCTCTATTGCCTCATGCACAAAAATTAGATTGTGAGCCTCCAGGGACAGAAAAATACCCAGTGTACCTGAATGTAACTCACCTTGAGCTACTACTGAAAAAGGTGTGAGTGAAATGCAAATAAATAGCTATGGAGGGAAGGGCACCCTTTGATTAATTGGTTGACGGGAATGCCAAGCCCTATCACCCAAAAGGGAGTCCCACTGTGCTGTCTGAGCAGCACTTAAGTCAGCAGGAGTGCTTCAGCCACTGATGCTAACTCTCTCACGCATCCTTAGACTGAAGAACTGCACTGGAAGCACATGTGGAGATTCACACATGAGACCTCTTTAGAAGGCGGGGCTTGACATCATTACCAGCAAAAATATGCTTTAATGTGGTTGCAGAAGCCACAGCAGCAGCGGTGGGGGGAGGGAAGGGTAGGGAAGAGAATACCTGGCCCTTTCAGTCCACCTTTTGGCCTGCCCCAAAAAATGGATTTCTGGCTATGCCCCTGGTACGCACATGCTAATATATCACCAAAACGCTATTCTGTAAATACACACGCATCTTAGATAGCAAGTATTTACAAGGGGGTGTACAGAGGAGTAGGGAATGGGTGGGGCTCCCACTTATACATTTAACTTAACATGTATATGCCTGGAGTGAGGGAGTCTACAGGACTCTGCCCTTCTTCCTCGATAGCAGTCCCTCATAGTGTCAGAGCCACATTAAAATTTACTGTCCTACCCAGGGTTGAAGTGGAGCCAAGAGGGCAGGGTTCAGGAATTATAAAAGCTAAGGCCCTAGCTAGGTTAAAGAGGCCAGAGAGGGAAGTAGCAACACCCAATTTCATTTGCCTTCACCATCAATGCGATTACTGCAACTGCCTCAGTCAGGTAGGCCAAATTCAACTTGGAACCTTGCAACTTTGGACTTTGATTCAAGTAACTAATTGAAACTATATTGGTAACTCTGGGGAACCAGGCAAGAGACAAACAGGCTCATTTTCAAAAGAGATTAAGGTCCAAAAAGTGACATAAGTCAGCATTTGGATGTTTATCTCACAGAAACGTCCAAATCAGTATTATCAAATCCTCTTTTTGGATGTCTTTCTCTGAAGTCTGTCAGAAAGACGTCCAAATTTCAAGGGGGCATGCCAGGGGCGTATTCAAGGTGGGAGTTCGGCGTTCCAAAGACATAGACATCTTTCAGCAATAATGGAACAAAACAAAGACGTCCAAAACTAAAACGTTGATGATAGAGCTGTTATTATAGCAAATAGCTACAGTGGGAATTGAACCCACTTCCCCAGGATCAAAGGTTGCTGGCACTAACCACTAGGCTACTCCTCTACTCCACCCAAGAGGTGCCCCAAATTACCAGATGACCATTGGAGGGACTCGGGGTCACCTCCCCTTACTCCCCCAAATCACAAAACATTTTTCCAAACAGCACTTTCAAAAGGAAAAGATAGACTTTTTTTGTAGAAAATGACCTTTCCTGTTCTGATTTTGGACGTTTTACAAAAAACGTCCAAATTCAGACTTAGATGTCATATCCTAAAATGCCCCTTGCGCATTAGACTTGCCCAAAGTCACAAGGAGCAGCAGTGGGAATTAATCCCATGTTGCCAGGATCAAAGCCAGCTGCACTAACCATTAAGCCACTCCTCCTCTGTTTTGGATGTCTTGCATCTGGACATCTTTTTTTAGAAAATGGACCGAAACAAAGGACGTCCAAATCACAAAGACATCCAAATCACAGGACGTCCATAGTATTTTTGAACACAAAAGATAGACGTACATCTTTTTCGAAAATGACCTTCTTTCCTGTTCAGAATGTGGACGTATTTGTAAAACGTCCAAATTCTGATTTAGACGTTTCTTTTGAAAATGTCCCTCAAAGTATACTGGAGTGCTGAAAATGCAATAATTTATGTGGCGGCTCTGCAGGAGCAGGCCACTGCAGAAGCGTGCTACATTTAAAAACCTTTTTGTGTTTCACATTAAAAATTAAAAAAAAAATTGTGCCTATTTTCTTCCCCCTACGTGTGAATGGAACAGGACCCCTACCTCATCCTTATAATAAACAGAATTTCCTTTCACCTGCAACTGCTGTGTGGTGCTGTCATTTTAAAATACCAGGGTAAATATATTCCAATATAGCTGTATGAATTGTATCACAACACCTACTACAACTATGACAAATCACAAATTCTTTAATTATAATATTATAAACTTTCCAAAAATATTTTATATTAAAATATTGCAGTTTTTTCTATTATCTGCAAAGATGCAAATCTTACCAGATGGCTCTTCAGCAATATCGCTTACAAAAATGTTAAAAAGAACCAGTTTGCTTGAATCACATGTTTACTACGACATCCCCCTTGTGTTGGAGGAACTGTGGGCAGAAAGGTACTATGGGGCACATTTGGTGGTCCTGTGTTAAAGTAAGGCCATTTTGGAAGGCGATTCAGCATCGTCTTCAACGATGGATTGGTCGGCCCCTTAAGTTGGCTCCTGAATTTTTTCTTCTTCCTAAGAGTCCTCCTGGCCTGACCACATCTCAGTCTCTTCTGGTTCATCACGCAATGTTGGCTGCCAGGGTTACACTGGCCGCAAATTGGAAGTCCTCTCATGTTCCTTCTTTGATAAAATGGGTGAACAAGTTGTGGTATGTTTGCAAGATGGAGAGGTTGTGGGCACTACGGCACAAAACTCCAGCTAAATGGGAGGCAATATGGGAGCCTTTTGTTTTTCACACAATCACTTGCCATCCTAACATATATTAATTAATGTCTTTGAAAAACCATCAATCCAAACAATTTTTCAAGAAGGCACGGCTGTAGACAGAGTGTGAGAATCTTTATACTTATCTCAACAGTCCTCCAGCTTGATGATAACAGCAAATCAAACTTTGACTGTAAAGTTCACATCCTCAGAATAGGTCTCACCTAATGTTACCCAGTTCACTCCAGACAAACTCAAAACACTGTGGACATATGTCACTCAATTCTGTCTATTAAATCTTCACCCTCTGTAGAATGTTCCACAGTCCATGTCGAACCAGGTGCATTATAATGTTATTCAAAAAGTCTCTCAAAGATGCAGAACCACAGTCACATCCCACCTTGACCCTACACGGTCTGTGTTTCACTCAACTGAGCATCATCAGGGGTCAGTTAAATATGATTGATAATACAGGAATTTGTGATTTGTCATAGTTGTAGTAGATATAGTGTCGTGATACATGTTTATTGTGGATATCCTGAGATCCTGATTGACTGAATGTGTCCCAAAGACTGGGATGAGAACTCCTGCTAATGATGGCGAGTTGAGCCCTGGAGTGGAGCAAGCAGGTCTGAGTTTCTTAGGATTTCCACTATTTATATTCCTGAAGCATATACAGATAATCCATGGATCAGGTAAATCTGCATAATTTGAGTATTCCAAAAAACATGGACCTATTTGCAGCACATGAGGGGCCAGAGTTTGCCATCATGTTGTAAACATACATTAAAGAGATACTGAAAAGAACTAAAAATCGATTTAGCAATTATACATAAAAGTGAATCAAAAAGCTCATAAAAGAGGGAATAAAGAAAGCATTCATTTTTTATGCAAAGCGAGACCCAAATGAGCATCCCACGCTGAAATACCAACATCACACTGTGAATAGAAGGTCTGACTCACCAATGAATATACTAAGTCTTAGATTTTTTAGTAGCTGGAGTGTGATCATCAGAAAACTTGTAAGCACAACTGTGACAAGAACATGGCAATTTAACAGAATTCCCAATTACAAACCCTAATTAACAATACTGATAAAGTTCACATCAAACAGTACTAATAAATCTGTATGACAGTCACCTACCAAAGTACAATCTTGCAGTGCTTTTAGTCCACCAGGTCACACATTCTGCCACTATGGCAAACGGATAGCATTATACTTTGGGTTGACTGCCATACATGTTCATATTTTCTCTTTGTGGTTGTGCAATCATAAGAGTGAACATTTTCAACAAGGGGGTGACCTAGGAACCTCTATTTCCAAAATATCTAGACTTTTTGAAGCATTTAAGTTAATGGGACCATGGTGCATTGCTGTAGTAATCATTGGGAAAATGTCACGATAACTTTTTAAGTTACAAACAATCAGCTTACATATATGGGATTAATATTCCGAAAATGTATTTTGCAAATATAAGGAGTTAGCCATAAATTCATTAACATTAAAAAAAATGTGGTCAGCTGGCGGTTACATTTTCAACCAGACAACTTGTTCATTTGGAAGACAACTTGTTCATTTGGAATTTAAGAGGTTAAGGGGTCCTTTTACCAAGCTGTGGGGAAAAGGGCTCTGCTTTAGCGATGGGGAGCATTTTTCCCGCATGCCAGGGCCCTTTTTACCGCAGCAGGTAAAGGGCCCCCAGATAAACATGGCCATGCGGTGGGGAGCCCTTACCACCACCCATTGAGGTGGCAATAAGAGCTCCCACAGTAACTTGGCAGTAACCGCGATGCCCGATTACCGCCGGGTTACCGCCATGGAAGCCATTTCTGGGGGTTTTCTTTTTCCTTTGGAAACAGTTTGTGCTCGGGGTTGGACTATCACCAGTGACTGCTTTTGGGATGGCAGTAGTCCCGATTTAGTGTTTGGTAAGCCCATGTTGGGCTTACCAACGCTTTGTAGAAGACCCCCTAATTAAAGAAGGAAGATGTGGTTAAACATTAAGAAGTGCCAATATTCACCACTATCCTGTTTAATTTAAATGATTAAGGCTGGTAGGAAAATTAACTTTCCTAAAATTAATTGGTTCGTTTCTTAAACAATCTCTTTGGTACTTGTTCTTACAATGCACTATTACATAAATATAAATGGGAACAAGTGTATACTCCAGTGTGGCAACTGCAATCAGTTATAGAGGAAAAGACTTCAGACTCTCGGTCACAGCTGTTTATACTAAATACTAAACTAGCTGACCGCTCTGCTCTGCGTGTCTGACGTTCAGTACACGCTGGCGAGAATCCTCATCAGTCATAAAAACCTCTAGTACATCGGTATATCAATTTAATATGTTCATTCGTTGTGCAACTATTACTCAAATAGTACTTAGCTGTGGTTTGTGCTAGGGCAAATTCAACTAGTCCAAGCCTGGACTAGTTGAATTTGCCCTAGCACAAACCACAGCTAAGTACTATTTGAGTAATAGTTGCACAACGAATGAACATATTAAATTGATATACCGATGTACTAGAGGTTTTTATGACTGATGAGGATTCTCGCCAGCGTGTACTGAACGTCAGACACGCAGAGCAGAGCGGTCAGCTAGTTTAGTATTTAGTATAAACAGCTGTGACCGAGAGTCTGAAGTCTTTTCCTCTATAACTGATTGCAGTTGCCACACTGGAGTATACACTTGTTCCCATTTATATTTATCTAAAATTAATTGGGCAATTTTGTCCAGTTATCCTGGTATTTTCAAAAGCTCTAACTTCTTATCTTTCTGAATATCTAGTTGAAAGTTCTGTTTAATCAAACATCCTGCCCGAGAAATAAGAAAGATATTAAAGTATTGCGGTAAAAGATTCATGGCACTTAAAAAAAACCCTCAATAGAATTATTTTGCAATTAAGTTAAATTATTTCAAAGCATCCCAAATAAGAAAAAAAAATCTGAGATACCTTCTAGGCCAGAACATAATCAAATATCAATGCTTCATATAGGTTGTCTGTAGCTATTAGATCCTATGAACTTCACAAACAAAGCTCTGTTTAGAATGAAGTGAATACTACAGTGAGCACTAGCGGTAAATTTGAGAGACTGAGACCATATTCCACATAACTGAAGTGGAATAGAAGGGATCCCTTTGGGGGTGGGGTGGGGACAGAATGGAGACCCATAGAGCTGGTTAAAGGCCAGTTTTATTCAGCATTATCCTTAGTGCTCAGTGAAGTTTTTAAAACGCAGTACTCACCCTTACAAATGTTCAAAGAAATATATAAAACAAAAATTCCAGTGAAGTAAGAACACAAAGCTGGCAGGACCATGAAAAGACAGAGCATGAAGGAAACTAGACCAAACCTGAAGATGAAATCTAGCACAGGTGAAAAAATAGACTAGACGCTAAAACCAGGCAAGAGACAAGATACACTGCAGGATTCAAGGCAGAGAAAAGGAACACCAACAAGAAAGATGAACATAGAAACAGAAATACAAACAAATGCAGTGACCGGTCCTTAAGCCAACCCAGAGGTTAGGCAGATAAATCCCCAGCTCCCAGGGCTGGTTCCAGCAAGGCCAACTAACACAAAACAGACAAAGCACAATAACACCCACACTGAGCAAAGACAGATTAAGAAAGAAGATACCAGAGCACATACCCATCCCACAGAAGCAAGTTGAGGGGGAGGGTCGCATTATGGCTACTAGAAGTATAGACATGTCTTGCAGAGTTTCTGGGCTTCACCATTTTATTGATGGGATTATTGCACTGGAACTGAGCAAGAAATGAGTAAGGTGGAGAGGAAGCATATGGCCAAGCCTTCTGGCACCACTGTCAGGACAGTTAATGGCTCCTGCCTCCCACTATGGTGGAGTGCATGGTGGCACTGTTGGTACTTCCTAGGAACCTATTTTTGTATAAGTTGAATAGGCTTTTTAAATATTGCCAACCATCCTGATCACAGTCACACTTGTTTTTGTTTTTTTCATGGGGGGAATGGAAGAAACTCCCATCTGCTAATACACTTCTTATTCAGGTGGAGGCACCAAGCATTCGGGATCCAACAGAATTGCATCAAGGAGGATTCCTACTAGGTTGGCCTTGGACCCAGGGATGTCCAGAAGGAGGTGTTACAAGGAGGTGTTACAAGGAGGAAAAAAGATTATACTCAGTGGTTTAGGAGATGGCACACTTTCTTTTGATAAGACAGTGGGGGACAGTCAACCGTCTGAGTCAACAAGCCAAAAATGAAAAGGCCAGTTAGCTTAGGACAGTTTGGGTTAAATTAGGCCCATTAAAAATGTAACACATAGTTCAAGGCGGGTGGTAAATTTTCAAGTTTTACTAAAACCACAGAAAGCATAAATCAGAAGATGGATATCCTTCTCCCAGGGACGTCCAAATCGGTATAACCGAAACCCGAATTAGGATGTCCCCAACTACACTCCATTTCAAGGACGGCCAAAGTTCAAGTGGGCATGTTGGAGGTGTAGCGAAGGCGGGACTTGGGCGTTCCTAACACTTGGACGTCCTTGACCCATAATCGAAACAAACAAGGACGTCCCTGATGAACACTTGGACGTTTTCACCCGGACCTGTTTTTCTTATGACTAAGGCACAAAAAGGTGCCTGAAATGACCAGATGACCACCGGACAGAATCAGGGATGTCCTCCCGTTACTCCCCCAATGGTCACTAACCCCCTTCCTCTCTCAAAAAACATATTTAAAAATATGTCATGCCAGTCTTTATGCCAGCCTCAGATGTCATTCTCAGATCCGTGACAGCAGTATGCAGGTCCCTGGAGCAGTTTTAGTGGGTGCAGTGTACTTCAGACAGGCGGGCCCAGCCCCAGCCCCATCCCCCCCCCACCTGTTACGTTTGTGGAGGAAACAGAGAGCCCTCCAAAACCCACCAGAAACCCACTATACCCACTTCTAGGTGCCCCCCTTCACCCGTAAGGGCTATGGTAGTGGTGTACAGTTGTGGGTAGTGGGTTTTGGGGGGGGGGGGGCTCAGCACACAAGGTAAGGGAGCTATGTACCTGGGAACAATTTATGAAGTCCACTGCAGTGCCCCATAGGATGCCCGGTTGGTGTCCTGGCATGTCAGGGGGACCAGTGCACTACAAATGCTGGCTTCTCCCATGACCAAATGGCTTTGATTTGGTCATTTTTGACATGGACGTCTTTGGTTTCGAAAATCGCCGAAAATCAGAAACATTTATGTCTAGGGACATCCAAATCTAGGGAAGGCTAAATTTAAGGATTTGGACGTCCCTGACGGTATTTTGGAAATGAAAGATGGATGTCCATTTTGTTTCGAAAATACGGGTTTCCCTGCCCCTAGATTTCACCATTTTGCAAAGATGTCCCTTTCGAAAATGCCCCTCCACATCAACCCCCCCCCCCCCCCCCCATTTTTATTTTGTTTAATTTTAGTTACAGGAGTGCTTGTTGTGTTTATTTTATTTGTATCACTTTGAGGCAATGTCATGAATACTGTGCATTCTTCAAAACATGTTTACACTCTTTGTGAAATGTACAGTTTTTACTGAGTGTGTTCTCTTTCTGAATAGAGTGCACAGCTTCTAATAGGGAAAATATGGAACTTTCAAGTATTTCCTTGTTGTTTCAAGCAAAAAAAATGAAAGGACAAAAATAAATAAAGGGAGCAGTGGCCTAATGGTTAGTGCCGCAGGCTTTGACCTGACTACCTGGGTTCAATTCCCACTGCAGCATCTTGTGGCCTTAGGCAAGCCACTTAACCCTCCATCACCCCAGGTACAAAAACTTAGATTGTGAGCCCTCAAAGGACAGAGAAAGTGCCTGCATATAATGTGTGCTGTGCTGCATACATCTAATAGTGCTATAGAAATGATTATTATTAGTAGTAGTAGCTTAGACATCCCTGGGGGCAGGCATAAATTCCATTAGATTGTAAGCTCCTTGGAGCAGGGACTGTCCTTTTTGTTAATCTGTACAGCGCTGCGTAACCCTAGTAGCGCTCTAGAAATGCTAAGTAGTAGTAGTAGTAATTGGAGGACATAAATGCACATTTCCCTTCTGAAATGGGGATTATAGGTGTGCAGTTTAGCCCTGCCATAGCTCCACCCAAAATATACCCAGACCATGCCTCCTTGCAATATGTACATATTTGCATTTTGGACATGTATATTTCAGTTTTCTAAAATCATGATGTAGATGTGTATGCAATATATACATCAAATGCCAAATAATGTGCATCTAAAATATAAGTAGGGCTTCTAAAATAACCATCATAACGTTCAAGTAGCTAAATAAAGAACAGACCCAATAGATTATAATTCGGGACATATTACCCCAATATGACCTATCAGTCAGAGCTCATCTTATAAAGTCTGCAATTTTAGCACAACAGCACAACATGGCCAAGGTTTTATATCTGCATTATAGGTTTCTGAGTTAGAACAAGTAAATTTTCTCAATCAGTCAGGGGGTCATACTCTTGATGTAATCATCTCTATTCAACCATTATTAGCATTAGTAGAAATCAATGATTTATTTGATGGTCTCTGGCTGGGTATGACCATTTTTCATTGCTTAATTAGACTCTGCCATTAAGTTCACCTATTGTATGGAAGAAAATGCATTAATTTTTTATAGAGATGGAACATTAATCATGAAGAGCTTAATAGCCAGATGAAGTCTAGACGAGTCTCCTTCTTTCAGATAGTGGTTGGCTTTTGTCTAGGGGGTAGATTGCAGAGGGTATACGTGGAGGGGCATAATCGAACGCGAACGCCTATGTCCATGGGCATCTATGTCCGAAAACGGGTACGTGAAGAGGCGGGACAGACCGTATTTTTGAAAAAATGGACGTTTTTCAGCTGGGCGTTTATTTTTTTTAGCGATAATGGAAACTAAAAACGCCCAGGTCAAAAATGTCCTAATCCGAGCCATTTGGTCGTGGGAGGGGCTAGGATTCGTAGTACACTCGCCCCCCTGAGATGCCAGGACACCAACTGGGCACCCTAGAGGTCAGTGCAGTGGACTTCAGACAACGCTCCCACATGAATAGCTCCCTTACCACGGGTGCTGAGCACCCAACCCCCCTCCCCCAAAACCCACTACCCACAAATGTACAACACTACCATAGCTCTTAGGGGTGAAGGGGGCACCTACATGTAGGTATAGTGGGTTTTGAAGGCCTCCCATTTACCAGCACAAGTGTTACAGGTAGGGGGGGATGGGCCTGGGTCCACCTGCCTGAAGTGCACTGCGGTACCCACTAAAAGTGCTCCAAAGACCTGCATACACGCAGGCCTCTAGGACTTGTTGCTGCTATATAACATTGGCACACCAGTTGACACCTGAAGACTAATCTCTCCGAAAACGTCCTTTATTGGAATAAGCAAGCTTACTCACAGTTAACTGCAGATCAGAGGTTGTGCCCCACTGGTACTGAGATTAGCAGTAGGTCAGAGCTGACAGAATGGTGTACAATGCCCTCTTTCAGCCACATTCAAGGTAAGAACTAAGTTCTGTAACGTGGCTAACACGTGAAAGGGATCTAAAACTGGCTTACAAAAATGGCCACTACCTCATGGACTACCGGAAACTAAACAGGGCACACTCTGACCCAGTAAGCAGGGGGAAAAGCACCATGGGAGTAGAGCCTACCAACTACCAACATCGTGAGCATTTGCCACAAGCTAGTGGAATCACGGAGCCCAATAACCTACACCCACCACAATGCATTGCTGATGTGACTCTGCAGTGCGCATAACAGAAAAGGTGTCACACTCACCCGAGAGCCACATCAGAACCAGGGAAAGACTGTCACAGGATAGAACACATTCTGCTGTCATGGAGGTGGGTACGGCATTTGAGGCTGGCATAGAGGCTGGAAAAAAAGTTTTTAAAGTGTTTTTTTTTTGGTGGGAGGGGGTTAGTGACCACTGGGGGAGTCCAGGGAGGTCATCCCCGATTCCCTCCAGTGGTCATCTGGTCAGTTGGGGCACTTTTTTGGGACCTGTTCGTGAAAAAAAAGGGTCCTAAAAAGTGACCCAAAAACGCCTTTTTTTTCAATTATCAGCTAAAGACACCCATCTCTCCTCGGCTGATAACCACGCCCATGTTCTGCCTTCACCACACCTCTGACACACACCCGTCAACTTTACCCGTTTCCACGACAGATTGCAGTTGGAAACGCCCAAAATTGGCTATTATACCGATTTGGGCACCCATGGGAGAAAGACGCCCATCTCCCGATTTGGGTCGCAATATAGGCGTTTTTCTCTTTCGATTATAAGCAGGATAGTGGTTTCCTAATAGAAATCTAGAGAATTGCTCTGAGGGTGCAATAGGGGTTTTCACTCTCCCTAGTTCTGTTCAATACATATCTTTAAACTCTGGGCAGTGTTGGGGGCAATTCTGTAAAATGGCGCTTACAGGTCAGAACCACTTAGGTGTGTCAAAGGCACCATTACATTGACAGGTAACTGCAAGGGGGCATCACATGGGTAGAGAAAGGGAGGGCCATGGGTATGTTTCCCAGGTATGGGCATAGTTTATGGAATACTATCAACTACACGGGTCAGTGGTCTTCCTAGGAAGGGCAACTCAAGCCTACCATTGATATGGTGTAAGAGGGTGTGCCTACATATGGATGTGCCAACGTTGACCTTACACTAGTATTCTAAAATGGAATCTTGGCACCAAGTTGCCATTATAGAATTGGCGCTAAAGGCTAGATTTATTATATATGGCACCTAGAAAATCCACGTGGAAAACATTTTCACCTAAGTTTATTCTATAAGTGGTGCCTAGATTTAGGTGCAGTATATAGAATACACTTAGTTCATATCACAGAGCCTAAAACTATGCACTTCCATTTACACCAGTGAAAATGTGGTGCAAATCCTGGTGTGAAGATTTAGGCGCAAAGGGCCATACTCTATAACAACACATGTAATTTTTGAAATGCCCATGAAACACCCATTTCCCCACCCATAGCCATGCCCCTTTTTGCCTGCACGCATTAAAATTTAGGCGCAGTGCATTGCAGAATACACTTAGCGAGTTGTGCATTTAAATTCTAATTATCATCAATTAGTGCTCATTATTGCTTGTTAAGTGCTGTTTACACTGCCGATTGACTTGTTAAGCCAATTAACATACGCATGTTGTTACAGAATATGCTTAGATTTTGGCGCGGACCTCTAGGCACACTATATAGAATTCAGGGGTAAGTGCATGGCATTAGGACACATGGAGGGGCATAATCGAAAAGGGGCGTGGAAACCCATATTATCGAAACAAGATGGGCGTCCATCTTTCGTTTCGATAATACAGTCGGGGACGACCAAATCTTGAAATTTAGGTCATCCTTAGAGATGGTTGTCCCCAGACTTGGTCGTTTCTGATTTTCGGCGATAATGGAAACTGAGGATGCCCATCTCAGAAACGACCAAATCCAAGCCATTTGGCTGTGGGAGGAGCCAGCATTTGTAGTGCACTGGTCCCCCTGACATGCCAGGACACCAACCGGGCAACCTAGGGGGTACTGCAGTGGATTTCATAAATTGCTCCCAGGTGCATAGCTCCCTTACCTTGTGTGCTGAGCCCCCAAAACCCACTCCTCACAACTGTACACCACGCACCTAGATGTGGGTACAATGGGTTTCTGTTGGGTTTTGAAGGGCTCACATTTACCACCACAAGCGTAACAGGTGGGGGGATGGGTCTGGGTCCGCCTGCCTGAAGTGCACTGCACCCACAAAAACTGCTCCAGGGACCTGCATACTGCTGTCATGGAGCTGGGTATGATATTTGAGGCTAGAAAAAATATTTTTTAAAATTTTTTTGAGGGTGGGTGGGGACTAGTGACCACTAGGGAAGTAAGGGGAGGTCATCCCCGATTCCCCCGGGGGTCATCTGGTCATTTAAGGCACATTTGTGTGGCTTGGTCGTAAGAAAAAAAGGACCAGGTAAAGTCGTGTGTGTGTGTGTGTGTGTGTGCGTGTGTGCGTGTGTGTGATCTGTGTCATTGTGTACAGATGGACAGACAGTTGAATGAAGCATCTTCACTCTACACTATCGCTTTGGCAAAGCACACTTTGAAATGGGAAGCACAATAAACTGTGTGGATTTCCCCATGTTAAAAACATAACAGTTTACAGAATTAGCCTGTTAATCTACAATATCACAACCTGTCAAGAATAAGAGGCCAACATTTCTTTTACAAGTAGCTATAAAATGCTATTCATAAACTGCTTTCAGATGCACTCCCTTTACAGATAGCGCTTAGCACTCAAGTATTTTGGCGCTGAATTTTTGATGCCATTGATTGAATTCCCTCCGTGCTGTCTACCCAGAAAGCTGTCATCAGCTTGGATGTTGGAAAAGAGCTGAACTAAATATGGATCCCGTGACACTGTTACTAGTGCCAGAAGCAGTCGAGGGATCCATATTTATCTTTTCTCTCCTCTGCCCCCCCCCCCCCCCCCGTCCCCTTTCTCTCTCTTTGCTTACTTTGTACTTGATTAGTACATTTTTCTATCTACATTATTCTTTTCTCACTCTTTTTCAGTCTGTAAACCACTAGGTTCTGTTATCAGAATGGGCAGTGTCGAAATTGTCGTGCAGCAGATGCTAGCGCGGCTTAGTAAACAGAGGGGGGTAGTATTTAAACAGAATTTTCAGATACAGAAAACCACTAAGGAAGCTTTTATCTAACCTCTGGTAGTATGACAGATTCAGCCTTAGGTATTGACTCTTTCAGAATTGCTTACTCATTTAGATCACTGTAATGCACGTCTTTTAAGGGGTACTGTAAAGGTTTCTCTTACAGGGGATAAAGCTCACAAAGATAGGACATTACTTTTAAGAGAACTGCCTTGACTTACAGTAATGCCATGTAGTTAATTTAAATGCCTTGCCTTTGCCTATGAGACAGTAAGTTGACCTGGCCCAAATTTCATTCCATATGCTTAGAAAACTACAACCCAATGAGATTCCCATGAACTTTGCGGCTCTTTTCTTAAGCACAACTCGTCCTTTGAAATGATTCCTTTCAGATATCCAATTGGAAAATGGTTATCTGGGTTTTACAAGAGCTTTAAAGGCTTGGCTTTTAATACTTTATTATCCTGAAAGCTGTTTATGAATAGCATTTTATAGCTACTTCAAAAAGAAATGTTGGCTTCTTATTCTTGACAGGTTGTGATATTGTAGATCAACAGGCTGATTCTCTAAACTGTGTTAGTGTTTTTAATATGGGAAAATCCACGATATTTATTGTGCTTCCCATTTCAAGGTGTGTTTTGCTGTAGCGATAATGCCTAGTGAGGATGCTTCATTCAATTTGTACGCATAGGCACAAAGACACACCCACACATGTGTGATACATATGCACACACATACAGAATGATACAAATACACACAGACACTTACACACACAAACATGCACGCAAAGAAACACACACATATAAACATCCACACACATACCCACGGGCACACATGCACAAACATACATGCTTCATACATGCCTGTTACCCTAATTACACTTTATTATGTGATACGCATGTGACATGTATGAGTTTGCAAATAGAAGAAAGGGAAATCCACCATTTTGTCAACCTGTAAGTCTGCACTTTTCAACTTGTATTCATTAGGGGCAATTCACTATCAGCCAAGGATTTCCACGTTTAATATTCTTTAGTGAATCAGACTTGCAGAGGATAATGTAACAACAAGGCGCTGGCTTAAGAGAGCAAGTTTCAAGTAGGTACATGGGTTTATAAAATAGGCTCTCAGTTCTGGTACTTATAAACATGCAGAGATATTAACATGTCTTCATGAGATAGGGTACAATACATGCATCCTTGCCATCTCAGTCTAGGCTACCGTTAATTAGTTAACAAGCCAATCAGAGCCAATAATTGCCACTTAACAAGCAATTATTGATACTAATTGGCATTAATTAGAATTCACACGCACAACTGTAACATGATGTGCGTAAATTCTAAGTCATATAGTTGAAAGGGGGCGTGGTTATGGCATAAAATGGGTGGATCATGAGCATTTCTCAAATTTAGGCACATTGTTATAGAATACACCCAGTCCACGCCTAATTTAGGCATTGGGATTTAAACCAAGTTTTACTTGGCGTAACTGTCTGTGACTAAATTTAGTCACACAAATGGGCGTTTGGCATATTCTATCATCTCTGCAGAAATTTAGGCTCATTCTATAAAGTACACCTAAATTTAAGCATACTTTATAGAATCCACCAGGACGTTTTGCGAGGATGTCCTCATCAAAACTTGGGCATCCCTTTCGAATATGCCCCTCCACATCATTTGCAAATGCATCAACCTATAGAACACTATCAGTTGCACACTTTGATTGGTGCATCTAGGCATTCACACTTAGACCAGCCATTGACCTGGCTTACACGATCACACCTTTGGTGCATCAAAGCAGGTTTGCGCTAGTATTCTGTAACATCTTAGGTACGCCTAAGTACTATTATAGAATTTGAATTAAGCACACCCCATTGTGATGCTTCCTTTTTGGGACCAACCTATAGAATTACCCACATTTTACCAGGTTGTACTATATGTAATTAGAAATATACAAATGTTCAATGTCTTCTTCATTTTATTTTCAAACTATGTTGACATGTGCGTCAATACAAAAAGTATACTATGCATAATTAAATCAATGCACAATCAATAATTACAAAATTATGCAAGCAGAATGGTGGGAAAATTCCTGCCTTATCTACTTTCTGGAAAGTGCATGAAGAATTAGACTGGGAACTTAAAGCTAATTTCCTTTGGGACAATACCAGGGACTTGTATTGATTCTTTTCGCTCTCAGTAACAAGGCCAATTACAAAACAGTCCTTTCTTATGTCATGTACCATCCAACACATTCATAATATAGCGACCCTGCTTCTCCATTTTCCTAAGGAGTTCAGTCATTTTCTACTTTCGCTTTTACAGTAGTTTTAACATTCTGGGAGCATACTGTGAACTTTACACTATCATTGGATCTTTTCTATGAATTCAAATTTACTGGATTAAGACGGAACAACAGATCGTCTTCACGTTTCCATCATGTTCAATGAGTTATGCACGATGGAAAAGAAATGATACCAATTATGTGAATAAATGTGCAAATAAAACCTTGTGTAATGGAAAATTCTAAACCTGGGGGTCTGCGAACCAGATGCCAGACAATTTAGATTTGTAGTATCAAACTGTTACCAGGTGGGAAGTGTTTTTTAATCACTTGCCCTTCCTGGTTCACTTGATATCAGACTTTTTGTTATCTGAGCTGTAAGCAGCTACTGGAAGAATTATAATTGTAATGCATAATAACTCTTAGCTCTGCTGGATTCTAGATGTTTTTCTATCCTTTTTCTTCATTAGAGACTCCATTATATTCCCCACCTCCGAGGTTACACTAACAAGCTGATAGCTTCCAATCTCATCTGTGTTACCACTTTTATGATGAGGGACAGCTTCTGCTGCCTTTTACAGTCTTGCTGAACCGTTCTGTTGAACAGATTTCTCAATAGATCCTACAAAATCTCTTTTAGCTCTTTTAATATCCTGGGATGTATTGCATCCAGCTCTTCAATGACAATTCTAAAACTGGGCAACCACATTCATGCAGCACTCGTGCACAGAGGACTAATTAGGCACCCAGCTGTAGATGTACAAATAGGAGATAACAGGAGTTGAGCAACAAAAGACTGGTAATTGGGAAGCAAAGCCAGTGCTGGGCAGACGTCTATGGTCTGTACCCTCATCGTGGCTGGATATAGTAACATAGTAACTGATTCAGCTTCAGCTTCAGAAGTTGGAGAACAAGGCCAGTGCTGGGCAGACTTCTATGGCCTGTGCCCTGAAAATTGCAAGGACAAATCAAGACCAGGCATACATATGAAGTATCACATACCATATGTAATGAGTTTATCTTGTTGGGCAGACTGGATGGACTGTGCTACCATCTACTATCTTACAATTTACTATGTTAAAATGGGGGTAAATGGCAGGTATACATGTAAGTGCACTTAGGCACTATTTTATAAAGGTTTCTTGTGTGTAACTGCAATAGGGGCATTCCCACATTTTTTATCACATGCTTTATAGAATATTCCCACTTGAGTATACCACTGCTGCATTTAGGCACACCCATATACACCAGCTTCAGACATGGCATAAGGGGTTGCACCTTATGTGTGCTTAATATGTTAATATAACAACATAAGCGTTGCCATACTGGGACAGACTGAATGCCCATCAAGCCCAATATCCTGTTTTCAACAGTGGCCAATCCAGGTGACAAGTACCTGGCAAGATCCCAGAACAGTGAAAAGAAAACCCACAGAACACACCCCAGGTGAGACTCAAACCCCAAACTTAGAAGGCCACTACCTTATCCATGTTGACTTACACTTGTAGTCTATAACAAATTAGACACACTAACGTGCCTTTGTAGGATACTAGCTGAGTGCCCTAATTTTAGGCACCCAAGTTTGAACACCCTGTAATGAACTGACCCCATACTGTAAATGTACAGAATTGCCAGTATTTTCATGGGTAAGCGTACACTTATGTGCTTAATTGATATGCAATATAAATGCAAGGTGGCATTCACATGGGAGGAGCATAGGCAGTGCTGCCACTCAGGCATGCCTTATTCAGAATACTGTACATTACATATGCCCTTCTTACATTTAGGCTCCCACAGTATCGTCAGGTCAATGGCCCATGTAACTGTGTGTGTGTGTGGGGGGGGGGGGGGCTATATTTTAGATGACCTGTTACCAGGTTGTGCTGGTATTTTATAGCAAAATCTGGGTGCCCAGATTCTTTTATAGAATAGGATCTCACCACACGGTATTGGAACATCTAAAAGAAGTCATCCACTTATAGAATTACCCCCCCCCCCCATATGATATCCATTTGCAATTTTGCTACTTTTGCACTAACACTTTCTCCCATAAATGGTGCAACATCTACCCCACTACCTGATGTACCCATAGTAACAGTAAGTGGTTAATTTCAAACGTTATTTGTTAAGCATTTCTGCTTTATTTATTTATTTATTGCATTTGTATCCCACATTTTCAAACCTTTTTGCGGGCTCAGTGTGGCTTACAATACATTATGAATAGTGGAAATACAATTTGTTACAATTCAGGTTATGGATTACATTGTGAAGAGTTGTCGAGATGAAATCAAAATCATTAAGGAATCAATCAATGAGAAGAACAATGAGGCAGTGGAAGGAGAGAACAGGAAATTAGAGGCACTATATGAAGTATGTGGTGTACATTTTTCTGTGAGTAGAGGTATGAGTGTAGTAGGATTAAGGGTTGAGAGTTCATAAATGGATGTATTAATGTATTACTGAACAGTGAGTGTGAGCTTTATGTGTTTTGGTTCTTTCTGTAAATTTTCTCAAAAAGATGTGTCTTCAATGACTTGCGGAAGTTGGTTTGTTCATAGATAGTTTTCAGGTTCCGCGGCAGTTTGTTCCAGTACTGCGTGCTCATGTAAGAAAAGGTCATTGCGTGTAACGTCTTGTATTTCAGGCCCTTGCAGTTAGGGAAGTGGAGGGTGAGGAACGTTCGGGATGATCTTTTAGCGTTTCTGGGTGGTAAGTCTATTAATTCAGACATGTAGGCTGGGGCTTCGCCGTGAATGATTTTGTGGACTAATGTGCATACTTTGAAAGTAATGCGTTCTTTGAGTGGGAGCCAGTGTAGCTTCTTTCGCAAGGGTTTTGCACTTTTATATTTTGGTAGTCCGAAGATAAGTCTGGCTGCTGTATTCTGGGCTGTTTGAAGTTTCCTCAGGATTTGCTCTTTGCACCCTGCCGAGTCCTCTTTTTCTCCTCACAGTCTTACAACCCCGTTCCTGTAAATCCTCTTTTCACCGACTTACCCCAAAGTGTCCTGTCCTCACAGCTTGTGTGGACATGTTTACATTCTTACAGGTTAATTATGGCGTATGTTCTTTTCTCTCCAGTCTCTTTGAGACCTGCCTGGCTTCATACTTTAGCCCAAGGTGTAACCCTGAACTCTACCATACGTCTCTAGAGACCATAGTCCATATGGGTAATTTGCTACTTCTTTCCATCTTGGCTCAGAAAGCAGACCACTTCACAGCCTCTCTCTCCCATGCCACCTCTGAAATTCTCATCATCCTTGTATCAGTCTGTCAGGAAGCCAGTTGAGTGGAGGAGTGGCCTAGTGGTTAGAGTGGTGGACTTTGGTCCTGGGGAACTGGGTTCAATTCCCAGTGCAGGCACAGGCAGCTCCTTGTGACTCTGGGCAAGTCACTTAACCCTCCATTGTCCCAGGTACAAATAAGTACCTGTATATAATATGTAAGCCGCATTGAACCTGCTAGGAGTTGGAAAGCACGGGCTACAAATGTAAGAAAAAAAAAGCATCCAGCCATCAAAGGCTCCCCCTGCTTGTATTGGACCAAAATCAGTGCAGCACTCTTTTTTCAACCATTTGCAGATAGATAACCTATATACCTATTTGTAATAAACAATTAGAAATAAAAAAAAACAGGTCTCTTCTTTGGATGTTGAACTGGTTTAACTGTATAGTAATGAAAACTATCTTGACATCATAGATAGTCGTCTTTCTGCGTTTGATATTTTTATCATTTTGTCATTTATTTGGAAACATGCTCTGAGCAGTCTTCATTGTGAGATCCTTTATATTTTATGAAGGCCAGTTTTTCTGCCCCTACTTTTTGGCCATCTCTCTAGAAAACCACACCAGTTTCTTTTCTTCTTATTTTCATTTACTTTTCTGACATGAGAATTATTTGCCCTTAATAAAAATCATTTTAGTGCAGCCTATTGTTCTTCTACTACACCCACATCTGCCTATCCTACCGGTGTCTTGTTATGGTATTCCTCCATGTATTTATTTATTTATTCATGACATTTATACCACACATTAACCCGAAATAGACTCAAGTTCAATGTGGCTTACAAATAATAAAGTGAATAAAACATAATAATGTACAGAATATAACATAAATAACAATAAGTTCAAGAAGCAAATTAATACATGTACAGTGAGTAACCAGAGATTTAGACTATCTCAAGGATAAACAAATAATTAAGGGTGGGTAGGTGAGGGCATAATTAGGCAGGACTAGATGAGAAACTAGATTAAAAAAAAGGGTGTGGATAAAATTCAAATAGAGTTCTTTGTATTCAGAAAGGCCAGACTGAAGAAATGTATTTTTAGAAGACTTCTAAAAGTTAGGTAATCATCTGTAAACTTGATTGATTTAGGAAGAAAATTCCAAATTTTGGTGCCTTGATAGGAGAAATTAGCAGAGTGAATTAACATAGTAACATAGTAACATAGTAGATGACGGCAGAAAAAGACCTGCACGGTCCATCCAGTCTGCCCAACAAGATAACTCATATTTGCTGCTTTTTGTGTATACCCTACTTTGATTTGTACCTGTGCTCTTCAGGGCACAGACCGTATAAGTCTGCCCCGCACTATCCCCGCCTCCCAACCACCAGCCCCACCTCCCAACCACCGGCTCTGGCACAGGCACAGACCGTATAAGTCTGCCCCACACTATCCTCACCTCCCCACCACCAGCCCTGCCTCCCAACCACCGGCTCTGGCACAGACCATACAAGTCTGTCCAGCACTATCCCCGCCTCCCAACCACCAGCCCCACCTCCCGATATCACATTCTTACAGATAGGGAAATGTAAGACAAGATATTCTCTAGATGATGAAACAGCATTACGAGGAGGTAAATTAATAAGATTATTCATATATGATGGGGCTTGACCAAGCAGAATTTGATGAATGAAAACACATAATTTGAAAGATATTCTATCTCTTATTGGTAACCAATGTAGCTCATATTTGATTTTTCTATTCACTTTCACAAAGTATACATTTCCAAGTACATGTGAAATGATAGTCAGTGGTGTTATCCGGGTAAGTGCTGGTGAATGTCAGTGGACAGCCATGTGGACAAGTGATATATTGCCCCCTGTATTCCAGTGGTAGAACACTGCCCTTTCCCAACTGAGTACAAGTGTGTCAACCCAATTAATGAAAAGGATCTCATAGCAATGGCGTTCCTAGGGTGGCTAACACCCGGGGCGGATCACCGATGCACCCCCTCCCCCCCGACGAAAGGACACCTCCCCCCGGCGAAGGGGCATACTCCCCCGGGTGCATTTTTACCTGCTTGGGGGGGGGGTGCCGCGCGCCTGTCGGCTTCGCTCGTTCCATGCTCCCTCTGCCCCGGAAAACAGGAAGTAACCTGTTCCGGGGCAGAGGGAGCACAGAACGAGTGGAGCCGAGAGGCGCGTGGCATCCCCACAGCGGCATGCACCCGGGGCGGACCGCACCCACCGCCCCCCCTAGGAACGCCACTGTCTCATAGCACTGTCTTTAAATACTTAATAGTATATTGTCCTGCTTAGTTGCAATGAGCTGTTTTACCATCTTTATAATGAATGACATAATGCATTAAACTGAATTAGATTGAGGGTCCTATGACAGTTTGCATGTATTTTTGAGAATCTGAGTCACCACAAGCATTAAAAAATCATTTAAGATGTCAGTTCAAGTGTCAATTTACCACATGCTTGCAGTGCTGCTATCGGCAGCTGATATTGGCATAAAGTGTGCCAAAATATCTTATTCAGGTCACAATCATGCAATAAAATTGAAGTCGCTTATGACAATATCCTTACTGCCTATCAAGAAGTCATATTTACATGGATTCTCATCAGTTTCTGACAGCAATGTGTCCATTTTAGTCAGATACTGTAAGTATAGGGATATTTTTCTCTTTTGAGATACTTTCAGATAATAGGGCTTGTGCACTTGAAAAATAAGGAAAAAAAATGTACCAACACATCTCTATCAGATAAAAGTGCCCTAGAGAGAGGCTAAAGGGACCCTTTTACTGAAGTCCACTAGTTCTTGCAGTTACCACACCGTTCACACAAAAATTAATATGTGAAAAGTGCAAAGCCCCTGCAGTAAATTCAGTTGTGCCTCGCATTTTCCCTGCATTTAGCACCCAGGGCACACGGTTAACACATGGCCACCAGGTTATATGCCCTCCATGCTATCAGCCCAGGCATGCAATGAAGTAACCATATGTTAAAACAAAACATGACAGCCACCTGCAGTTGTGCTACCTGTTGCTAGCACCCACCTACTATCACACAAGGTAGCCCCCCTTCAGGTTTCTACCCCCAGTCACACATGTAGCCCCTACCCTTCAGGTTCTGACCCCCCCCCCCAATCACATAAGCAATGCCCTTCAGGTTCTGACCCCCAATAATCACACAAGCTGACTTTCCCTGCTCTAATCTACCTGCTCACACAAGCAAGCCCCTCTTTCAGGCTCTAATTCCCCCCCCCCCCCCCCGAATCACACAAGAAATCCCTCTTCAGGCTGTAATCCCCTCCAATCATACAAAAAAAAGTCTCCTTTCAGGCACAAATCCTGCCAACAGAAAACCCCACCGCCCCACCTTGACAGAAAGCCCCACCCCATCAGACCCCTACCCTTCACTACCACCACCCTGATCTCCTCCAGAACATACCTGGTGGCCAACCTTAGTGAAGCCGTGGTCCGGGGTGGCAGCTATCTCACTCCATTCCTGCCCAGTTAGTATTCTCCTCCAAAATATCAACTGAAAAGTCACCAGTTGGTAAGTTACTACAGCAACTGTGACTTAGATAATTTGGATATCTACAAAGAATGGACGTACAAGGCATACCAATGCAAGCAATGAACTGGAAACCAGAAGGAAAAAGAGGTCCATGAAGGCCAAGTCAGGCATGGTGTCAAACATTGAACAGCACCTTACTGAGCTGGAATCAATGGGTCAGAAGCAGTTGAAACACTAGATCAACAAGTGTGGAAGATATGTGTCTGCCTTATGCATCACTGGCTCAGGAAGACATAATAATAATAATAATAATAATAATAATAATAATAATAATAATAATAATAATAATAATAATAATATGGGTAAGTGTTTATTAAACTAAAATTATTTCAAAAGTTTGAAATTCAGGCATTCACAAAAAAAACACCCCCACATTAGATTACTCTCTAAATTTAAAACAAAACTCTCCATACATAAAAGACAGTTCATGTGCTTTCTATGATAGCTAGCTGTTACCCGTGGCCTATTCTACATTGGCATGGACTCCAGGCAACAAGGTGGCTACAGAAGATCCAGCTTCATCTTGGATATGACAGTCAGAAAGGTAGGATCAATTGAGCACTGTTCAACCTCTCAGAGGATGCTGAGGTAAGAAGGGAGCAGAAGCAAGCAAAAAGACTGGTTAACTACAAGATGGAAGGCACAGGAGTTAGAAGCTGTGAAGGTAACCTGTAATTTTTTCTGAGCTTTTCTACCAACTTAGGTTGCAAATTCCAATTAATTTAAAGAGAGATTAGTCTAACAAATCTAAAAATGAAGAAATCAATGCCTTCTGTGTCTTATACAAATCACACCATAGAATATTATCAACTTTGGTAGCAGAACTAGAATTAGTATAGACAAATGGATTTGAGATGAGTAAGGGATAACTGAGATTTAACAAAATTTAACATAAACATATTGATTGATTTTAATGCTCATTGTTATAGTTTCATAGTGTTCCCTGGAAGCTAAATGGTTGTGAACCCTATCTCTCCATTTCCCCATACGTTGTAAACACTGGGCATGCTGCAAACATTTCATATGAGTTGGAATTCCATGGAACTAGCAAATTAAAATGCTGCAAAATTTAGTGGAAATCTATGGCAAGTCTGCAGATTGCTGAAGACAAGTACAATAACTGTTGGTATATGTAACCTAATGGTCCAGGAAGGCATCAGGTGGGCTACACAAAGTTATTTATTGAACTGGTTTAAGGGCAAAACTGGGACTAGCAGAACAAGGAGGCCAGCACACTGCAGTCCAATCTCTGTTGTTAAAGCAGTTTACTAAGTTTAATATAGTTTACTTCAACTTGGGAGTTAAAATATATAATTAAACTCTGGAATTCATTGCCAGAGAATGTGGTAAAAGCACTTAGCTTAGAGGGGTTTAACAAAGGTTTGGATACCTTCTTAAAAGAAAAGTCCATAAACCATTGTTAAAATGGACTTGGAAAACTCCACTGCTTATTTCTGGGATAAGCAGCATAAAATGTATTGTACTGATTTGGGATCTTGCCAGGTACTTGTGACCTGGATTGGTCACTGTTGGAAACAGGATACTGGGCTTGATTGACCTTCGGTCTGTCCCAGTATGGCAACACTTATGGACTTATAAACTATTAACACCACTTGTATTATTTTGTTACATTTGTACCCCGCACTTTCCCACTCATTGGAGGCTCAGTGTGGCTTACACGGGGCAATGGAGGGTTAAGTGACTTGCCCAGAGTCACAAGGAGCTGCCTGTGCCTGAAGTGGGAATTGAACTCAGTTCCTCAGGACCAAAGTCCACCACCCTAACCACTAGGCCACTCATCACTTGTATATGTATAATCAAAGAACAATAGTAACAGTTACACTCTTCAGTTTTCTCCTCATTAATTCCCCTTTCTTAGATACAGTTCTTAGATTAAAGCTGTTTTTCCTCACAGGGATAGCTAGTGTTGAGAAGCTTTACCCTGGTTGTTCTTCTGCTACAGCTGGATTATGTAGCATCTCTTCTCCTTTATCCTCTTTCTGCTCCTTGTAGGCAGTGATGGAAGGCAGGGTCCCCATACATGTGCTCCCTTGAAGCAGTCCAGTAGCTTTCTAGGCTTGGGGGCTGGTTTCCACTCCTTAAACTTCAGGGTCAGAGACTGTATCAGACAAGGACATTTTTATGGTAGGTTAGAAGATGCTGCAGCTTTGAGGTTAAAAGTCACGTTAGTCTTCTTGCAGAGATGTCAAGGGAATTGTCATAGACTCTGAGCCAAAACCTTGATTCCCTTGCATAGAAGTGCTCTGGCTAGGGATCTGAAGCCCTTCCTCCCCAACTGTGGGGTTAGACAAATATCAGAACTCCTTTATTCTGGTTGAGCAACTGAAGTTTCCAGTTCTGCTCAAAGGCTGACACTGAGAGGTATCCACATATACTTTAGGTAGCCATGATGATTTTGATTACATATGTCTAGTCTGTATCAGTGCATTTTGGCATGCGAGCCAACATATCAACTGTCGAGCTGATTACCAGATGTCACAAATATGATCACGTTACTTTCTTACTCAAATCTGAGCATTGGTTCCCCATTGAACTACAAATTGTATTTAAAATCTTAACACTGGTTCACAAGATTCTTCTCACAAGACAACTTCCTATTCTTTCATGCTACTTGATCTGTTATTCCAGCGGGCAGGTCATTCACTCTATACAACAGCATCTCTTACTGTTTCCTTCTTTTCACCAGATTTGCTTAGATATCTTTCAGTTAGTGTCCATGGTGGGGCATCGAGCTTCTGATAAATACAGTATTTCCTCTCCCTTTCCTATCAAAGATTGGCAGTTCTTTTTCTTTTTCTCAATTGCTATTTCTGGTTTTATTTTTGTTAATGTAAACTGCCTAGATGGTGTGTCCTTGGGCGGTATATCAAATTAAGATAAACTTGAACTTTGGGGTCTCCATCTCCTTGCCCTTATTATATCATGGTTTTGAAGTGTAATATTATTCATTGCATGTTTCACCAAAATTACATGCACAGTAGATAATTTAATTTCACAATACCACAACATGCTAGAAATATGGTTTCAAATCTTTTCCCTTCATAGAACTGTACAAGGCAGGTGCCTCTCTTACTCTGTACTAACACCCTATCTGTAGATATGTATATTTTAGAGCAAGTATTCTTGCAGGTCCTCCCTAACACACACACTCCTATATCTTTTCTAGCCTTTATTCTTCTCCTAATACCTCTCCCACTTTCCTTATCCGCCCCTCCCTAAAAATGTAAGAATGGTCAAGTAACGAAACAAGTAGGCCACATCTTCACTAACAGTTATGCTATACCTTAAATCTTACAATACAGTCTGCAAATTCTAGATCAGAGGTTTTCAACTCAGTCCTTGGGGAACACCCAGCCATTCGGGGTTTTCAGGATATCCCAACTGAATTCAATGGGGATATCCTAAAAACCCCGACTGGGTTAAAAACCTCTGTTCTAGATTTATCAGCCAGATAACACTACATATAAGCAAATGGCCTGCATCAGCATCAATGAATAGTTTGCAAAGTGCTAATGAATTTAGAAGAGGGAGATATACTTCATAACCTACTAAAGTCAGACCATTGTCAACCTACCTGACAGGACCTCATCAGTTCACAAAATGACACACGGAGAGGCATTTTTGAGATAACATCTAAATCAGACTTTGGACATTTTGCGCTAAACATTTCAAATCTGAATAGCAAATGTAACTATTTTCGAAAAAGGAAAAAGTCTATCCTTTTTTCTTTGTTTTTTTCTGAAAATACCATGGAAAACATAGAAAATCAAGCCATTGGGATGTAGGAGGGGCCAACATTTTTTGCAGACTGGACCCCCAGACATTCCAAGGAGAACAATAGTGCACCCTAAGGGGCACTGCTGTGGACTTCATATAAATGTTCCCAGGTACACATCTCACCATTGCTCCCTTATGTTGTCTGCTGAGCCTTCCAAAACTCACTATCCCCAACTGTACACCACTACAATAGCCCTTGTGGGTGAAGGGGGAACATATATGTGGGTATAATGGGTTTCTGTTGAGTTTTGAAGGGCTCACAGTTTCCACCAAAAGTGTAAGAGGGAGGGGGAGGTATGGGCCTGGGTCCACCTGTCTACAGAATGGGTATGCTTTGCACTAATTGGTTATCACATGAGAATTGCCACGTGCAGGTTAGTGCGTGAGTTTCTACCGCCTACAAAATAAATGACAGTTGGAGCCCATGTGCTAATGGCTATGCACTAGAGAATGACATGGGGACAAAGTTTGTCCCCGTGGGTTCTGTCTCTGTCCCCACCCCATCCCCATAGGCTCTGTTTCCATTACTTCCCCGTCCCCACAGGTTCTGTCCCCGTTCCCATGGGCTCTGTCCTCATCTCTTGAAGCCTCAAACAATTATGATTTTATATTTAAATCTTTTTATTAAAGTATAAAAAGCAACAATATGCTGTGCAACTATTGTGTATAAATGACAAATAGAAAACAATAATAACAACGAGCAGTTATAATAACCCTCCTCACCACCACCCTCTACCCTTCCAACCCCAACAATAACTGATTTCTACTACCCTAAGGAATCTTAATCCTCCCTGTTAAAATATCCAGGGGTACAAAATACAACCTGTTCTGTATGCCCTAGAGGGGAGAAATATAGCCTATGAAGCATTGTTATGATTTTTTAATCTGTGGATGAATAAGAAGTCATCAACAATCTCAGGATTTAGTCTAGCTCTCCTGTCTTCCACAGTCCTTCCCGCAATAGATGTCTTCTTAGAAGATGTGCTGGTAGCAGGATATACAGGATTCCCCCATGCAAATTTTGCCAGTTGTGTCCAGCATGTTTGCTTCTTTTCCAAAAAATCAAAATATTGTTGTCTGCGTCACTCAAATATAAATAACAGTCCAGTACATTATTAGGCTTAAAAGTAGAAAATGACACAGGGACAAAGTTTGTTCCCGTCCCTGCGGGCTCTGTCCCCATTCCCGTGGGAACTGTACCCGCCCCGTCCCCGCAAGCTCTATCACCGTCCCCATCCCTGCAGTTACTGTGGGCCCCCGTCCCCGTGTCATTCTCTACTATGCACTAATGGGAAAATTAGTGCATGACCATTAATATGAAAAATAGGAAAATTGGTCATTTACCATTGGTAAAAATGGCCTTAGCTCATGGGAATGATCCACCTAAGAGTGTGATAAGGCCACTTTTTTTATCACTGGTATAAGGCCCCTATGATTGATGTCCAAATATGCAGGAAACAAAATAATTTTCAAAAGTTAAAATTTACTTGCAAAGAAAATGTATTTTACTCTCACAGAACGTCAAGCTACCTGGAAATTCTATCCTCTCTGCAACCACTGGAGAATTATAACTATTATTCAAAATGTTTCTGAAACCTCCCCACTGAAAAAAAAAATCACTCCCAGAAATAAGAATCCAGGTTTATGTGGATGGCATATAAATAGCAGAACAGAAGTGGCAGTATTTTAAGGAATGTCAAGATTTCTGCTCACACTTGAAAACAAAGCGTGAGGCTCTTTTTGAGCAAATGCAACATCAAGGGTGTCTGTAACAGCTTAGCTATTTTTCTTTGTTAGAAGCAGAAATGAATCTGTATTCTATGAACCTGTACACTGAAAATGTTTTTATCTTGCACACTATGTGCTTTTACTAAGCTGTGGTAAGCACTCAGGCGTGCTTACCGCAGGTTAAAAACGCTGAAGTGTCCCATGGTAGTTTGGGGATTGGCGTGTGCTTCCCATGAGAGTAAGCGTGCCCAGCAGTAATCGGCTAGCATAGCTGCATCGCCATGCACTAACTGATTAGCGCGTAGTTAGCGTGGGAGCCCTTACTGCCTAGTAAATAGGTAATGGTAAGGGCTCCCTCACTAATGTCATGCACCAGTTGGGAAATTAGCACATAGCCATCTGAAAGGCGCCAGTGTCGACACCCCATCAGACTGTCCTCATTTCCTCCTCACTCCTCCCCACATTTCCACAAAATGCCTCACATATGGATTCTGTATCCCTGCCAAGATCACTCCCACTCCCTTCAGTAGTCTATAAATAAGAGCCCATGCCCATGCCCAAAGAGCAACAGCATTCCACTTTTTTTTACTTCGAAACGCTTCTTACTAGCACCACTGTTGTTTCCACTTGAAGTATCTACATCCATTGCGGCCGCCATTTTCGAAATTGTACACCAGTACAGATTTCGCCCTGGACCCCCCTACCGCCGTTAACCCTCCCTCCCTCCCCCCCCCCCCCCCGCCTACCGCCGTCACCAGATAGTAGTTACAGAGAGACCATGCAACAGGGGCGTATCTGAGGTTCGGCGGTAGGGGGGGGCAAGGGCTAGAGTGAGGGGGCACATTATAGCCCCCCCCCTGGCCGCCGCCGCCGCTCCCCCTACCGCCGTTAACCCTCCCTCCCTCCCCCGCCTACTGCCGTCACCTACCCCCCGAGGCCTGCTTCCTTCTGCCGGCTTTTTAAAATATTGCTTCAGCTGGCGGGGGACCCCAACCCCCCCGCCAGCCCAGCCGTGGTCTTCTTTAACTTCTTCATCCTCGTCATGCTGTGAAAGCTGCATGCATCCTTAGTTCCAGTTGGATGGAGTCCGACGTCGCAGTACGTTGACGTTACAACGTGCTGCAACGTCAGACTCCATCCAACTGGAACTAAGGATGCATGCAGCTTTCACAGCACGATGAGGATGAAGAAGTTAAAGAAGACCGTGGCTGGGCTGGCGGGGGGTTGGGGTCCCCCGCCAGCTGAAGCAATATTTTAAAAAGCCGGCAGGAGGAAGCGGACCTCGGGGGTAGGTGACGGCAGTAGGCGGGGGAGGGAGGGAGGGTTAACGGCGGTAGGGGGAGCGGCGGCGGCGGCCAGGGGGGGGGCTATAATGTGCCCCCTCACTCTAGCCCTTGCCCCCCCCTACCGCCGAACCTCAGATACGCCCCTGTTGCATGGTCTCTCTGTAACTACTATCTGGTAGATAGGTTCTAAACCCCTCCCTTAAGTGTATCATCTAACTGCATAGGATGCTCCAGACCTCTATGTGTTTTTGCAAGTCTCTATACTGAGGCTAGTAAAAGGACACTCATGTATGAATTCTCAGTTCCCCCTTCTCCTGAAACCATACCCTGGGAACCAAAGTTTTCAATCCGCAAACAAACCAAACTAATACAAGAAGCTTCGGGCAGGTAAAATTAAAATAACAGGGAAATCCTTAAATACAGGCTCCACACCGTTACCTTACAACACAAGGACAGCCATTTAAGCATAGTAACATAGTAGATGACGGCAGAAAAAGACCTGCACGGTCCATCCAGTCTGCCCAACAAGATAAACTCATATGTGTATACCTGACCTTGATTTGTACCTGCCTTTTTCAGGGCACAGACCGTACAAGTCTGCCCAGCAGTATTTCCCGCCTCCCAACCACCAGTCCCGCCTCCCATCACCGGCTCTGGCACAGACCGTATAAGTCTGCCCTCCACTATCCTCTCCTCCCAACCACCAACCTCTCTTCCCCCACCTGCTCCGCCACCCAATTTTGGCTAAGCTTCTGAGGATCCATTCCTACTGCATAGGATTCCTTTATGCATATCCCACGCATAAAGGAATCCTATGCAGTTTTACATTAGTGAATTTGATAGCGTGCTTCATCAAATGGCACAAAGCACGTTACAACAATTAAAATCTAAAATATAATACAGCAGCGAGGAGATGACTCAGCAACAGCGGAGCAGGGAGAGTGTGGTCTAGGCAGGATAAAAGCCCTCAAACTAGCTCAGTCATGGAGGCCCAGAGGAGAACAGAGAAGCCTCCAGCATAGGCCTCCACCATATCCGTGTAAGTTACTGATGCCCCATTCAAGTAGGCCAAGTTCATCTTGGACACCTGTTGAAACTATAACTTAGGAAACCAGGGCCCAGCCTGATCTGAACATTGAAATATAGAACCTTAACTCTGGGACTCCAGGCTTGAAACAAGGTGTTTGTGCTGCCTTTTGAGGGACAGTCTAATGCACGCAATGGCCCTGAAGGAGCAGGTCACAGGAGAGAACTGTTGTGTTCAAGAATGGGTTTTGTGTTTTATTTCTCCCCCCTCCCTCACAGGGGGGGAGAAATAATTAATAAATTGTCTTCTTTCCACCTTTAAAACTGCTATCTAGCTGTGGTTGGTCAAGGCTCCAGGCCTGCTCTTGCCTATGCTGCTACGCCAGGTATTTGCATGCCTTACATTTAGGCATGTGCACTTACACCAACCATAGAGATGACATAACTGCTGGCACGTAAATGCATGCATAACTTATAGTATTTTGTAAGTTACATACCTAACTAGGAGCCCTGCCCGTGCTGCACCCACGTGCCTCCTTGTAGCTACATGCTTAGCACTGGCGTGCAGCCTTATGAAATAGTGCTTAGGGCACTTCCATGCATAAATGGTGAGAAAATTAGCAGTTACACACATATCCCCAGATCCTATATAGTGCGACCGGAGTTGTGTCCACAAATCAGGTCGTGTTCTGATTTGCATGTGCAACTTCATTATCTTAACAAGCCAATCAGCACTGATAATTGCCACTTAATTATAGACACCAATTGGCATTAATTAGGATTTACGTGCGCAACTTGCTAAGCGTATTCTGTAAAGTGAGGTGCGTAAGTTCTAAGATGCAGAGCCAAAAAGGGGGAGTGGTCATGGGTGTGTAATGGGCGGGTTGTGGACAGTTCAAAAATCTATGTGCATTGTTATAGAATAAAGCTGTTCTGCGCTAACTTAGTCACCGGCATTTACACCAAGTTGTACTTGCAGAAAATACCAGTGACTAAATTAAGTTGCGCGGGCCGTCGCTAGACGTATTCTATAAACCATGCCTAACTTTAGGCATAGTTTCTAGAATATGCCTAGATGTTTTTTTTTCAATGTCGATTTTTACGGCGCCATATACAGAATCTAGCCCAGGGATGTCCTACCTCAGCCCTCGCCAGGTCGGGTTTCAGGATTTCCCCGATGAATATGCATGAGATACAATAGAGGTAGTGCATGCAAATAGATCTCATGCATATTTATCGGGGAAATCCTGAAAACCTGACTGGATTGCGGCCCTCGAGGACCGAGGGCCGCAATCCAGCACATAAGGTGATCTAGCCTATAAGGTGCAGGCAGGGCTTTTTTTGAGGGGGTACTGAGTACCAGCACCTTTTCTATTGTCTGGTAAAATTGACCCATGGACCTCAAGTTTTAATGAAAGAGTTCAGGCTCAAGACACCAATTCTGCCTTGTCATAGATTCTGTGACTGGTTGCAGGGGGTCTGGTTATTGTGGGGTGGGTCCCTCAGTGATCACCCCACCCCTGAAGGGTGGCCTAGCATTTGAGTACCGGCACCTTTTTTGCTAGAAAAAACACACTGGCCCGTGCAGGTAACCAGAGGCACCTTTTTATAGATTTGTTTTTTATTAATGTAGACTCCTGCCATTGTAAAAGTCCATACTGATACAGTAAGTAGCACACTCAGGACCTCTTTTTCAAAGCTGCACTACCGATTCTCGGTGCAGCAAATGAGAGGAAGCCCATTCATGACTAAAACTGAACTTCTCATCCCCCCCCCCTAAATCCACCTCCCCTCTTCCCCCATTCTCTATCTCTGTTAACTTGGGCACCGGTATTTATAGCAAGTTTTAGACTTAGGCATAGGCTGCTAGGCGTATTCTATAAACTGTCTAGGCATACTCTATAAACTATGCCTAAATCTTTCAACACTGTTGACCACACCATGCTCCTAGATATGCTATCCTCGATTGGATTCCAGGGCTTTGTTCTTTCCTGGTTCTCCTCCTACCTCTCACTTCGCACTTTCAGTGTTCACTCTGGCGGTTCCTCTTCAACTTCCATCCCGCTTTAAGTTGGTGTCCCCCAGGGTTCTGTCCTTGAACCCCTTCTTTTCTCCATCTATACCTCTTCTCTTGGTACCCTGATTTCATCCCATGGCTTTCAATACCATCTCCACCCCTGAAATCTCAACCGTAATCCAGGACAAAATTTCATCCTGCTTATCTGACATTGCTGCTTGGATGTCTCAACGCCATCTGAAGCTAAACATGACTAAAACTGAACTTCTCATTTTTCCCCCTAAACCCACTTCCCCTCTTCCCCCATTCTCTGTCTCCATTAATGGCTTTCACATCCTCCCTGTCTCCTCGGCTCGTAACCTTGGAGTCATCTTTGATTCCTCTCTCTTCTTCTCTGCGCATATTCAACAGATCGCCAAAACCTGTCGTTTCTTTATCTACAACATTAGCAAAATCCGCCCCTTCCTTTCTGAATACGCTACCAGAACCCTTATCCAAACCCTTGTCACCTCTCATTTGGATTATTGCAATTTACTTCTCACTGTCTTCCTCTCAGCCATCTCTCTCCTCTCCAGTCTGTCCAAAATTCTGCAGCACGACTTATTTTCCGCCAAAATCGTTATACCCACACTAGCCCACTCCTGAAGTCCCTTCACTGGCTCCCTGTCCGCTTCTGCATACAATTCAAACTTCTCTTACTGACCTTTAAATGCATCCATTCTGCAGCCCCCCATTACCTCTTCTCTCTCATCTCTCCCTGCATTCCTCCCCGTGAACTCCGCTCAGTGGACAAATCTCTCTTGTCGTCCCCCTTCTCCTCCACCGCTAACTCCTGGCTTCCTTCCTTTTCCTCCGTGGCACCTTATGCCTGGAATAGACTTCCTGAGCCTGTACGTCTAGCTCCATCTCTACCTGTTTTCAAATCTATGCTGAAAACCCACCTTTTCACCACTGCTTTTGGCTTCTAGCTACTACTCAATTGCCTCCCCTTGTTCCTTCTCACCCAGTACTTCCCTCGCCCTTAATTGTCTTGTCTGTCTATATTATTTTTAGATTGTAAGCTCTATTGAGCAGGGACTGGCTCTCTATGTCAGGTGTTCAGCGCTGCATGCGTCTGGTAGTGCTATACAAATGCTAATAATAATTATATTAATAATTCAATTCCTATGGGCTTCCTCTCATTTGCAGTGCAGGAATCACTGGTGCGTCTTTGTAAAAGAAGCCCTCAATAAGTTAGTTTTGTCTTTAGGCAAAATCAGTCTTCCTCCATTTTCCTTCTCAAGGGGTATTTACCCCAAACCTTGAACAGCAAGGAATGGAAATGCTTTTATACATTTCCTGCCATGATCATCCTGATTGCTCTCTGCTAGGCCCAGTCCTCAGGTGATACCTAGCCAATCAGGTTTTCAGGCTACCTATAGTGAATTTGCATGAGATAGATTTGCATACAGTGGCGGCACTGCATACAAATTTATCTCATGTGTATTCACTGTGGGTATCCTGAAAATCTGCCTGCCTAGTGACGCTCTGAGGATTAGGTGGAGAACCTCTGTCCCAGAGATGCCAAGTTTTCCAGTTCCAGGCTGGAGATTTTGGGACAGACCTGGTTTTGAATTTACAGCTCAAACCAGTGTGGGATTTGTAGTCTTGATCCTGCCCATTGAAATCAGTGCAGTAAGTCCCATAATGCACCAAGATGTCGTGGTCAGAAAACCAGGACTTTCCCAAAATCTCCAGCGTAGAACTGGGTGACTTGGCATCTCTGCTGTCCTAGACCAAAGAATCGTTGACTGGTTTCCACATTCAATGGCAGAGGGGTCCTTTCAGCCAGACTATAATAACTCCGCAGTTTTTATCCTCTTTTGTTTTTTTAATGTGTGCGTCACTCACGCTAGAGTAGCCTATAGTTAGAGCAGCAGGCTACAAACCAGATAACCCAGGGTTCAAATCACTGATGCTCCTTGTGACCTCGGGCAAGTCATTTAACCTCTACTGCCTCAGGTACAAGCAAACATGGAGTGTAAGCCATTTGGAATCAGGGAATTAGCTAGCATACTTGAATATAAAGTGCCTTAAACTACTACTGAAAAGGCATCAGTTAAAGTCAAATAAATACGCTCTTTCTATGCTAGTAATTAAATAATCTTTCCGTAGAGTTACAAATGCACCACATAGTTGCACAAGTCTTCAAGGAACACTAAACAATGGACTGATATTCAGTGGAACATCACGTCTCTTAGCCTTCACATAACACAAATCCACAGCTACTATACGCTGAGTCAAACAAAGGGCCTCATTGTCTCTGTACAAAACATAACAACAACTGAAACTTCACAGTTAAAATCTAGTCTCTCTCCTTGCTCAGCTCCTTATCTCATTTGAAATACGAGGATATTGGCTATATCATGGGGCTTCACTCCAAATGTATGCCATCAGCTAGCCTTTAAAAAGAAACGAGATACAGAATTTATCTTTGAGATCAATGACTGGACAATAAATAAATCTTTTTCTTATCATGATGAAACTGCCGTCCTTTGTCACTTAGCATTGCTTCAGGGTTAGGTCATTCTTTCTCTTTCTGCCTGCTCCCAGCTGGGGAATTGAAGATAAGACTTTGATGGACTAGAGAAAGAGACTTTGTAGGAAAATGAAGTGAGCACTAGAACAGAACTAAAAGGACATTTAGAACTATGACTAAGGTGTGCTCTACTGGTGGTTCAGGTGTGCTAAACTTGCTGTCATAGTAACGTAGTAAATATTGGCAGACAAAAACCTGCATGGACCAACCAGTCAGCCTAACAAGGTGGTAGGAGTTGAATCTGGCACTCTGCATCCGTTTACTTATTCTTGATTAAACACTGGTATTCTTAATCTCTGTCTCTCCCTGCCAATTTTGAGGCACAGTCCATAGAAGTCTGCCCGGCATTGGTTCTACTTCCCAACTACTGGAGTTAACATACATAGTAACATAGTAGATGATGGCAGAAAAAGACCTGCACGGTCCATCCAGTCTGCCCAACAAGATAAACTCATATGTGTATACCTTACCTTGATTTGTACCTGCCTTTTTCAGGGCACAGACCGTACAAGTCTGCCCAGCAGTATTTCCCGCCTCCCAACCACCAGTCCCGCCTCCCATCTCCGGCTCTTGCACAGACCGTATAAGTCTGCCCTCCACTATCCTCGCCTCCCAACTACCAACCTCTCTTCCCCCACCTGCTCCGCCACCCAATTTTGGCTAAGCTTCTGAGGATCCATTCCTACTGCACAGGATTCCTTTATGCACATCCCACGCATGTTTGAATTCCGTTACCGTTTTCATCTCCACCACCTCCCACGGGAGGGCATTCCAAGCATCCACCACCCTCTCCGTGAAAAAATACTTCCTGACATCTTTTTTGAGTCTGCCCCCCTTCAATCTCATTTCATGTCCTCTCGTTCTACCGCCTTCCCATCTCCGGAAAAGATTTTTTTGCGGATTAATACCTTTCAAGTATTTGAACGTCTGTATCATATCACCCCTGTTCCTCCTTTCCTCCAGGGTATACATGTTCAGGTCAGCAAGTCTCTGCTCATACGTCTTGGAACGCAAATCCCATACCATTCTCGTAGCTTTTCTTTGCACCGCTTCCATTTTTTTAACATCCTTTGCGAGTTCCTGTCCAAGCCCACTCCAGCTTTGCTCCTGATCTGTTTTTTGCCATTTATGAGACCCAGACTGTAGAAATCTGCCCAGAATTGGTTTTACTTCCCAATCTTTGAAGCTGCCATCAAAGCTCACTCCAGTTATGAAGTCATTTAAGTTTTGCTTCAATTGGATTCCATTCTTTTTCTATATAGTGTTCTTCTGTGTTTATCCCATGCATCCTTGGATTCCATTGTTGTGAGGGAACAAGATGGAGAGCTGTAGTTAGACACAGGAGAAAGAAGGGAACTTGGCCCACCACAGAAACAGTGTACCTTCACAGAGAGTATTTTGGAAACTAAGGTGCAACTTCTGTAAATGGGGCCTAAAATTAGGCACCAATAAGATCCATGCTAAGCACTAACCCCTGGATTCTATATAAGTATTGTCATAATGGGACAGACCGAAGGTCCATCAAGCCCAGCATCCTGTTTCCAACAGTGGCCAATCCACGTTACAAGTACCTGGCAAGATCCCAAAACAGTACAATACATTTTATGCTGCTTATTTTAGAAATAAGCAGTGGATTTTCCCCAAGTCCATTTTAATAATGGTCTATGGACTTTTCCTTTAGGAAGCCATCCAAACCTTTTTTAAACCCCACCAAGCTAACTGCTTTTACTACATTCTCTGACAACAAATTCCAGAGTTTAATTACAGATTGAGTGAAGAAATATATTTTCCAATTCGTTTTAAATTTACTACTTTGTAGCGCACGTAGCATTCCATGCCAAAATCCAACCTTATTCTGTAACAACTCGTGTTAACAATTGGCTTAATGAACCAATCAGCATTATTAACAGCACTTAACAAGCAATAATGCGCTCTATTTGGCAATAACTTGCTAAGTGTACTCTGTATTGCACTGCGCCTATATTCTAATGTGAGTGTCACAGTCTACTTCGGTTGGTCACTTGAATATCAGACACAGACCCAAGAAGTGAGCCGTTATGCCAATCCCAGGGCACAGAACCAGGCCTGGAGGTGAGGAATCAGTCCTTAAACAAACAGTCGGATAGGCCCAAGACTTCACCTGTGGTGACCGCCTGTCCCCAGAGGTTGAGCACCTAGATTCAGGCGGCTGGCAGGACTTCGATGGAAATTGGGCAGGAAGAGACTACCTGGGAAGTACCTGTCTTGTCTGAGAGGAGACAATGGGGATCCTGGTCCACCAGCTGTGAAGGCAGGCTGCGGACCAGGCAGGGTCCGACTCAGGAAGAGGTTGAGGCAGGCGGCGATCCGGGAGACAAGTCAGGCTCAGGCAAAGGTCAGGGCAGGCGGCGATCCAGGAGGCAAAGTCAGGTTCAGGCAGAGGTCAAGTCAGGACAAGTCAGCAAGAAGAAACACACCAGCACTGTCCAACAAGGTTGTAGCCAAGAGGCAAAGAAGCAGTGAGAGATTCCCGATTTTAAAGCTGAAGGCATCTCATGTCAGAGGAGTGCATGCCTGCAGGTATGCACCCACACTATAGGTGCACTGGATGTAGGCACCCAGACTTAGACGCGCTGGAATGTAGGTACCCAGGAGGGAAGAAATCTACGTGTGTAAGGTCTGGGTCAGGAATGTCGTGGGCGCATTCGTCTGGCTCCACAGGCTACGCTCCAGGTATGTGACAGTGAGCAGGCAAAAAGGGGTGTGATTATAGGCAGTGAAATAGGCGCTTCATGGGCATTCCAAAATTTACGTGCATTGTTATAGAATATGGCCCAAAGTGCCTAAATCTACACGCCAGGATTTATGCCACATTTTCATTGACATAAATGGAGACGCTTAGTTTTAGGTACTAGGATATCAATTAAGCGTATTCTATATACCATGCCTAAATATAGGTGCCCCTTATAGAATACGCTTAGGCGGAAATGTTTTCCATGTTGATTTTCTAGGCACCATATATAGAATTTTTCCCCTAAGCAACCTTTATGGAATAGCACACTTGGAGAACATTCTTGCACCCAACTTTGAGAATGAGGACTTACATCTGCTGAAACCTGGTGTAAATCCTTGTGCCCGATTTATTGCACCCTTGATCTGCCCATGCCCCTTCATGGCCACGCCCCCTTTTGAGTTGCACGCTATGAAATTTAGACACCCATGTTATAGAATAGGCGTAGGGTAGATGCACACGTAACTCATAATTAGGGCCAATTAACTACCAACAACTAATTGTTTGTACCTAATTGACTAATTAGTTTCCACATGCATCTGGGATCTGTGCCCAAGTATAGACAACCTTTATAAAATCCAGGGACAAGTCTATACTAAGCAGGATAAAAGTATTCAAGAGTTCTATTTGTGGATTACAAACTATGGAAATGTGACCTTCTGGTAAAAGATATGGAAAGAACAGAATTCTTACTAAATGAGTCATCTATATTCATGCATTTAAAAGAAACAGTCTATTTCAATTGCAATAATAAAGTCTGAGTTCAATAAGATGCATGGTACTATTGTATATCCTTATTATAAAGCAAATCTACTTGGTCCAATATTCAAACGAAGCTATAAGTTCACTGGTGGCTAGTGAACGTATAATTTCATTATGCATGTATTTTTGGCTGAAAATATGAACAAATGGCTTGATTCTATCCATATGAGAAAAGGCCAGGTTTGGGTTGCAGTGAGGTATAAATGAAACACCTGAACTATTTTATTTGTGTTACATTTGTACCCCGCGCTTTCCCACTCATGGCAGGCTCAATGGGGCTTACATGGAACAATGGAGGGTTAAGTGACTTGCCCAGAGTCACAAGGAGCTGCCTGTGCCTGAAGTGGAAATCGAACTAATTTCCTCAGTTCCCCAGGACCAAAGTCCACCACCCTAACCACTAGGCCACTCCTCCACTGTTGCTACTATTTGAGATTCTACATGGAATGTTGCTATTCCAACATTCCATGTAGAAGTCAGCCCTTGCAGATCACCAATGTGGCCGCGCAGGCTTCTGCTTCTGTGAGTCTGACGTCCTGCACGTATGTGCAGGACGTCAGACTCACAGAAACAGAAGCCTGCGCAGCCTTCTACATGGAATGTTGCTAGTGGAATAGCAACATTCCATGTAGAATCTCCAATAGTATCTATTTTATTTTTGTTACATTTGTGCCCTGCACTTTCCCACTCATGGCAGGCTCAATGCGGCTTACATGGGGCAATGGAGGGTTAAGTGACTTAGCCAGAGTCACAAGGAGCTGCCTGTGCCTGAAGTGGGAATCAAGCTCAGTTCCTCAGCTCCCCAGGACCAAAGTCCACCACCCTAACCACTAGGCCACTCCTCCACTGTTGCTACTATTTGAGATTCTACATGGAATGTTGCTATTTCACTAGCAACATTCCATGTAGAAGTCGGCCCTTGCAGATCACCAATGTGGCCGCGCAGCCTTCTACATGGAATGTTGCTAGTAGAATCTCCAATAGTAGCAACATTCCATGTAGAATCTCAATAGTAGCAACATTCCATGTAGAATCTCCAATAGTAGCAACATTCCATTTAGAATCTCCAATAGTATCTATTTCATTTTTGTTACATTTGTACCCTGCGCTTTCCCACTCATGGCAGGCTCAATGCGGCTTACATGGGGCAATGGAGGGTTAAGTGACTTGCCCAGAGTCACAAGGAGCTGCCTGTGCCTGAAGTGGGAATCAAACTCAGTTCCCCAGGACCAGAGTCCACCACCCTAACCACTAGGCCACTCCTCCACTCATGGGTAATGGCTGAACAGTACAACTATGGAGTTAATATTCAGCCCACGGTACTCAGCGTTTTTTAAGTTGGGTATGTACAGTCACCTGGAAGCTAACTAGGCACCAGCCAATATTCAGACCAGTGCCCAGTTACCTTGATAGATAATGTTGGGAGAGATATTGTTGCTGTCTTAACTTTATCCATTTCCTTAGCCAGTTAGTGGACTGAATATTGCTGCTAACTGGTTAAGTACCAGCTCAGAAACCAGAAGGTAACTGAACAAAAGAGTCCCACGGAACAAGCAAAAATAGTACACAAGGCAGTGGAAACGGAGGAAGGCTAGACAACACTCGGGAAAAATACAGTTAAAATTAAAATGTAATTGCTTAACATATATGCAAAAGTAACATAAAATAATTGCTCAAAAGTAGCATTTGTAAAACAATATACAACAAAACAAATACACTAAAAGTACAGTGATATACACTAAAAGTAATGTCAGTGCTCAAGACTCGACACAGCACTGTGTTTCGGCATGTAATGTGCCTGCCTCAGGAGTCTGACAATGGGAAATCGAGCAAAGCGATTCAGCCTTAAATGCAGTCACCTCGCACTTCCAGAGTATTTGTCTTTTTTGAGACTACTGTTCTTCACATTGTTCATTTGTACATACATGCGTGGTCTTTTTTCTATACACAGCACATTTTTTTTGACATACCCATTGTCAGACTCCTGAGGCAGGCATGTTACATGCCGAAACACAGTACTAAGTATCAGCTCAGCCCAAAGATCACCCCTGTACTGACCAGACAATTTAGGGGTGATTAATAATGATGTTCAGTGGCACTGTCCAGTTATGTGTCACTAAATATCAGTGGATAGGCAGGTGTAAGCGATTTCCTGTCCAGTTAAATTGCTTTGAATAGTGACCCCTATATGTACAGTAAAGTCTCAATTATCCAACCTAAAGTCAGATAATATGGAAAACAATGGTAATTCCTCAAACAATGCAGAAACAAAGGCCATAAAAGCAGGGTCCCAGCTCACAACGGTGGTAAAAGTAGGGTCTTGGGTTCTGAAAATGGAAAGAGTAGTCATAAATGCAAAAAACAAGGATGCAAATGCACCCAAAGGAAGGAGTATTGCTTTTTATCTTGTTAACAGTTGGTCCAGATTTGGTGAACTTTATAATTTTCCTGTATATATTTTATTTATTATTATTATTTTTTTATTTGTAGCATTTATACCCTGCTCTTTCCCGCTCGGCAGCAGGTTCAGTGCAGCTAGCAATGAATAGGTGCTAGGTATTACAAAGATAACATAGTGTATAGTTACAAAGTTTTACAGGGATAACAAGTTGAATAGAGAATGATAAAATGGGGAAATGTGGGGGAAGGAATGAGGTAAGGTTAATGTTAGTGGTGTGAATTTGTGGTGTGGTTTAGGTACGTAAATTAAGTTGGGTCGTTCGGATAGGCTTGTTTGAAGTTGCAATAGTCTAAGCGAGAGGTGATGAGTGTGGATGAGGGTTCTGGTAGTGTGCTCAGAAAGGAAAGGGTGAATTTTGGTGATATTATAGAGAAAGAAACAACAGGTTTTAGCAGTCTGCTGAATATATGCAGAGAAGGAGAAGGAGAGAAGGAAACAGGGGAAAGCGCGAACGCAGTCCCCCACTACCAGAAATTATGCAGTCGAGTTTCCCGCATGTGGGGAAATTGCAGGGTTCAGCATAGCCTGAGTGCAATGGCCATGCCTCACCCTGGAAGCGCCACCTTCTGGATCATGGACCAATCTTCCCTGCCAATAGTGGCACTGATTGGGGGGTGGCGGATACAGAAGGGATGGTGGTAGCACCATGCATGGGTATCTAAGAATGTGGCTTCTACTTCTAGGGGAGTACCTCACCATGCAAAAAATTGATGGTATGCAAATTTTTTGCGTGGAAAACTTGTGGCTAATGGAGGTGAGTGTATCTGACACATGTGCCCAAGGTTTCACTGTGAGCGTAGTTTCTTGTGCACATGTCCAAACAATATTTCAAAAAGTCCATCAGCATCTATTCATCTGGACCTAATTATGAGCCTTTACAGGGTGCAGAAGAACAGATGCCAATCTGTGCTTTCATTTTCAGTATCGTTCAGATGCGCACATGCCAGTTACCTCTCATCTGTATTTAAAATTTACAGGGACTTCCTTCTGGTTACAAAACAAGACAAAACTTACAGTTAAATCTTAAAACTGGCAGGAAATCCTCTCCACAGAGTCTTGTATACTGCCCTGGACTTGATGAAAACATTCCTGCGGTAAACGCGCATCAGAAGCCCCTGTTTACTTCTCTGCATTGCCACAGAATGCTCGATGGCTTCATTAGTATTCATTTTATTGCAATGTGCGGCCATGTATTCTGCACAAATTGACACCGGCCTCAGTCCCTCTCTGCATTACTCAGCACATACAGCCTGCATTCAAGGTGGGCTGCATCGGCCCTTGGGTTTTTTTAACATATTGATGCCTGTGAGGGTAATTTTTATAGAAGAGTAGGGGTGGACCAAGGAGACCCACCTAAATTTCCTACTTCAACAAGGCTCCTTCCCCTCCGAACACGGCAACATTCTACTCACACCAATACCAAAAAACACCAAAAAACCAGCGAATGCCATCACTAACTATCGACCTGTGGCCTCCATCCCTCTTCCAACCAAACTAATGGAAAATAGAGTGACCTTCCAACTCAACAAATTCATACAAAATTCTCTATACTACATGAGTCACAATCGGGTTTCCGACCTGGACACAGCACTGAAACAGTATTACTCACCCTAATATCCAAGTTCAAACAAGAAATTTCATTTGGGAAAAACATACTTCTTCTACAGTTCGACCTATCCAGCACATTTGACATGGTAAACCACGACACTCTTACAAAGCTACTGGATAAACTAGGGATCAGTGGAAACATCATTAAATGGATAAAAATTTTCATCACCACCAGAACCTATCAAGTCAAATCTACCTTATCTATATCATCTGCGTGGTCCTCACAATGCGGAGTCCCCCAAGGATCACCTTTATCCCCGATCATCTTCAATCTTATGATGATTTCTTTGGCTAAATCCTTATCCAAAACTGGTCTAAACCCCTTTATCTATGCAGACAACGTCACCATATTCATCCCTTTCAAATCCAACCGCGTAGAAATCTCGGAAAAAATAATCACCGGCATGAACATCTTAGCCTCCTGGGCCAATGCCTTCAAAATGAAATTGAATAAAGAAAAAACTCAATGCTTAATCCTCTCATCAAAGCACTCCACTCTACTCCCAACCACTCTGATCACTCCCGACGTCATAATCCCCATATCTGACAACCTAAAAATCCTAAGAGTTACGTTGGACAACCACCTAACTCTAGAAACTCATGCAAAAGCCATAACGAAGAAGATGTTCAACATGTTGTGGGTACTGAAAAGTGGAAAACCATTCCTCTCCCCAAAAACTTTCCGCAATTTGGTACAATCCACAGTACTCACCCACGCCAACTACTGCAACAGCATCTTCATCGGTTGCACAGCCCAAATCCTGAAAAAACTCCAAACTGCCCAAAACACAGCAGCCAGACTCATTTTTGGTAAATCACGATTTGAAAGTGCAACACCACTCCGTGAAAAATTACACTGGCTCCCTATCAAAGAGCGAATAAACTTCAAAGTCCACACACTGATCCACAAGATCCACCACGGAGAATCTCCAAGTTACATGACCAAACTAATCGACCTCCCAGACAGGAATGGGTCTAAATCCTCTCGAACATATCTCAATCTCCACCTTCCCAATTGCAAAGGCCTCAAATACAAAACCTACTACACTTCCAACTTCTCCGTGATAGGCAGTCAACTTTGGAACACCACACCAAGATACATCCAAGCAACCAACGAACTTCTACCCTTCCGAAAACTGCTGAAAACATACCTCTTCAAAAAAGCCTATCCGAACGACCCCTTCTATGTTTTAGGAAAAGCTTTACTTTTGGCACAAAACAGAAGTGAACATTTTGGCTGTCATCAACAGTACTGTTGCCAAACTTGAAAAAGTTAAGATTGTTAACCTATTAAGGTTGTAGTAATCCACAGCTGCTGCCTTGGTATATTGTATGCTATTTTTTAATGTTTTCTTTTCTTTAATTGAACTTTCCAAGAAACATAATTTGGTCAATCATGACCTTTTATCTTGTACTTCAAAAAATAGGTTTTCCCTTTTCTGAGTCTTATTCTATAGTAATATATCTTAAATCACTGAAAATGAGTTTGACAGGTTAGTGTTTGCCACCTGATCCCCTCCTCAAAATCTAGTATATATCAAATGTAATCTAAGTATTCTAAATAAAAACTATGTTGATTTATTTATATTTAATCCCTCTTTCCCTCACATTGGAAAGTATGGGGCCCTTTTACTAAGCCGCGTAGGCACCTATGAGTGCACAGCGTGTGTTAATTTGGGGTCACCGCCCGACTGCCGTGAGGCCTGGGCAGTAATTTTGTTTTTTATGTGCGTCCGCTATGCGCACCGGAAAATCATTTTTATTTTCCTGAGTGCAGCAGAAACCAGGCGGTAATCTTCATTCTATACACGTAGACGATTACAGCACGGTTACCGTATGAGACCTTACCGCTAAGTCAATGTCTGGCGGTAAGGTCTCAGACCCAAAATGGATGCGCGCCAATTTTAATTTTTTGCTGCAAGTCCATTTTCGGCAAAAATTTTAAAAAGGCCTTTTTTAGGTGTGCTGAAAAATGGATCTGTGCACGCCCAAAGCACATGCCTACACCAGTACAGCCCATTTTTCAGTGCACCTTAATAAAAGCACCCCTATGTTACAATCATAATGCATATATTGAACATAAAAAATAAACACGATAGGTCAATTTTCAATACTACTACTTATCATTTCTAAAGCGCTACTAGACATACACAGCGCTGTACACTTGAGCATGACTAGACAGTCCATGCTCAATAGAGCTTATAATCTAATTAGGACAGACAAAAAGGACAAAAAAGAGATAAGGGAATATTAAAGTGAGGATGATAAAATAAGGGTTCTGAACAAGTGAATAAGGGTTAGGAGTTGAAAGCAGCATAAAAAAGGTGGGCTTTTAGCTTAGATTTGAAAACGGCCAGAGATGGAGCTTGACGTACCGGCTCAGGAAGTCTATTCCAGGCATATGGTGCAGCAAGATAAAAGGAACGGAGTCTGGAGTTAGCAGTGGAGGAGGAGAAGGGTGCAGATAAGAGAGATTTACCCAGTGAACGGAGTTTCCGGGGAGGAATGAATGTAGGGAGTGATGAGAGTGGAGAGGTACTGAGGAGCTGCAGAGTGAATGCACTTATAGGTCAATAAGAGGAGTTTGAACTGTATGCAGAAACGGATAGGAAGCCAGTGAAGTGACTTGAGGAGAGAGCTAATATGAGCATAACCACACTGGTGGAATATTAGTCGTGCAGCAGAATTTTGAACAGATTGTAGAGGAGAGAGATGGCTAAGTGGGAGACCTATTTTGTGAAGTACAAGATAAAAGGTCATGATTAACCAAATTATGTTTCTTGGAAAGTTCAATTAAAGAAAAGAAAACATAAAAAAATAGCATACAATATACCAAGGCAGCAGCTGTGGATTATTACAACCTTAATAGGTTAACAATCTTAACTTTTTCAAGTTTGGCAACAGCACTGTTGATGACAGCCAAAATGTTCACTTCTGTTTTGTGCCAAAAGTAAAGCTTTTCCTAAAACATAGAAGGGGTCATTTATTCACAGCAGACGCTAATGCTGTTGTGTGTTACTTACCATATGGTTCATCACATAAAAATTGACCCTACAGGATGTTATGTGTGCTACTAGTATTAGCACACATTGTTAGTAAGTAGAGATGCAGAGAGTGAAAAAACTAACATTACGCTTATGCTGCGTATCTCTGCCTCTCTCTTGAAAATGGCCTCAATTTACTTTGGATACATAAGTATATTTGTTAGTGATAGTTGGAAAGAAGAGGATGCAAAACATTACATTTTGGGGTATGTTTACTAAAGGGCATTAAGCTCTTACACGCATTTACCCCCGTCTACTAAGCTGAACTAGCAGCTGTCGGACGGCAATGCTGACACAGCCCATTGAAAGTTAATGGGCTGTGTTGGCATTAGTGCACTGCAGCTGAAGCGCAGCTTAGTAAACAGGGGGGTTAGAGTGTGCAAAAACACTTCTCACTAAATGCATGGAAATGTTTTGCAGAAAGTAAATCGTTTGTATGCGCTAACTCTCAGATTCTTTATAGTGTGACCGAAATTCTGCATACAAATCCAAGTGTATTTTGTATTTGCGTGCGCAACTTAATTAGTTAACAAGACAATCAGTGCCGACAATTGCCACTTAACAGACAATTATTGACACTAATTGACTATAATTAGAATTTATGCACACAACTCGCTAGCCGTATTCTATAAAGTGATGCGCATAAATTCTAAACTGCATAGCCAAAAGGGGGCGTGGCCATGGGAGTAGAATGGGAGGATAATGGGCATTACAAAAAATTATGCGTGTGGTTATAGAATACCCCTGCACAGCGCCTAACTTAGACGCCGATATTTGCACCAGGTTTTACTTGGTGTAAATTCACCTGAATAAGTTTAGGCACGTGAAAGGACCCTAGGCATATTCTATAAGCCACGCCTAGGCTAATTGTATAGATGCCCATAATATTCCTATGGATATGTACATGGTTAGCACTCAATAATTTTTAGTGCGTGATAAAAACACTAGCGTGCCTTTGTATACAGGACCCTAAATCTTTATACCAGAAGCTCTTCAGGATCATGTCATCGAACAAACCAATTGAAAGGAGAAATCCTGAGTCTGCCTCAAAAAAATATCGCAAAGTAAAACTGATGATGAGGCATCATAATCATACTCAAAGAAATAAAAGGCCTAAGAGACTTAATGGCTAGCACCAAACAAGACACCAGCAAAATTTGGGCAGAAATGACTTCTCTTAATGAAGATTTAAATCAAATTCAACAGAGGGTCAAAGCTCTGGAAAATAAAGTTAAAACATCAGATGAAAACACTACAGATGTACTGTGCCACTCCAAGCACCTAACACAACTGGAAAATGACCTAGCCGAGGTGAACTGGGCGAAACGCAACAACATAAGGATATGCCATCCTGAAGGATATGAAGGCACTAACCTACTGAAATTTTTTTAATCCTTTCATCTTGGATTTAAAATTTGCAAGGAGTTGGAGATTGAAAGAGCGCACAGGATTTCGTTGCAGTCAGGCCCACGTGGCAAATACTCATGCCCTTTTGTTCTGAAATTCCAAAATGATGCAGCAAGCTAAGACTAAAGCACCGATTAAACACAAGGGTAATACAATTTTATTTGATTCTGATCTCAGGAAACAAACAGCTAAACAGTGAAAACAGCTACTATCTTTTCGACCGCAGCTGAAGGCCACGGGAGCTAAGTATGGAATGTTCTATTCCACTCATTTGAGAGTTACTTTGAAGAATTATAACAAAGATTTCTCAAACTCCACAGACTTAGCTGATTTTATAGAAGATATTAATTCAACAGACATTGATAAAGTAGGATTGGGAGTTATTGCTTTTTACTAGTGCATAACAATCTGTACTCACTCGTGAGATTTCAGTACTTGCAGATTTCTAGAGGCCTTGTTTATTAAGCCGCGCTGTAGGCGCGCAAACTTTGTAGCACACGCTAAAAATTAGCACGCGGTGCTTTCATGTTATAAAAGGACTGATTGATATTAATCTATCACTTTTACATATACCTCTTGGGGAATTTCTCTTGTTATGAGACACATCAATGTCAATATTTTACTTATAATGCACACAGATGACCACCCAATGCAATTAATCTATGCTAAGGTTTTATGATGCTGCCTAATATGTAATATTTCTCTGCTGTGCCTAGGTTTCGGACTCCTACTACAGTCTTGTTTACCCGAAGGTCAACAACAAGATCTAATGTAATTATGTTAGGTTAGTTACATTTATGGCTATGCCCAGGTTTCAAATGGTGTATATTATTACATTGATTAGAAATGTTTGTTTCATTATTTTGGCTGAAATACTGTGAATTGGCTTGGTTGAATCATATATGGTTTTGTAGACGGCCTTGACATGCTTTTCATTAATGGTAAAGGGGATTCATAGTCCGATCAAAAGAAAAGAAATTGACTAATGCATCTAACTTCAAACCAGACATACTGTGTTCACAGGAAACACATACTGAATCTGCAAAATTGAATACAAATTGGTTTTACCCTGCACAATAATCACCAGCTCTTCGGGAAAAAAAATGGTGTGGCAATCCTTATAAAAAAGAAAAGTGATATCAAAATTTTATCTTATATTATTGATACACATGATAGATGGATAAAAGTCACGATTGAAATCAATGATCAGAATATTAATGTGCTGAATCTGTATGGTCTTAATACTGATGAACCAGAATTTTTTTTTAACAAAAGGCTTTAATATCAGATGACCCTCTACCAGTAGTAATAGTGGAGATTTTAACCTTATCATGAATTCCGATCTTGATGGAAATTCAGCAGTACCTTTCACAACATCTAAAGCTTGGCGTAGGCTGCAAGATATTATTGCTTGACTGAAGCTATTAGATCCATGGAGGCTGCTACATCAAGCAGAGAAAGATTACACTTTCTTCTCAAATCCACACACCCCCTTATTCCAGATTAGACTTTTTTCTTATAAGCCACTCTTTGATTCAGTTTGTTCACTCTGCAGAAATTCACGGTATGATGATATATGATCATGCTGCAATAACACTGAACTTTAATAACATAGGCAAAAAGCAAAATCCCAGCAATTGGAGATTAAACAGTACATTATTAAATGATCCAGACTTTTGTCAACAAATAAATAAATCCATAACTGAATTCTTTGATATAAATAAACCAGAGGATACATCCTGGCCTATAATATAGGATTCTTTTAAAGCTTTTATGAGAGGGATCATCATTTCCTATGCTGCCAAAAAAAAAAAATGTTAAGGCAAGATCTTTTGCATTTGGAACATCAAATTAATCAACTAGAGATCCAACATAAGGCAGACCCGTCCAATACTACCATTTTGGCTCAATTATAGAAAGTATGATTTACTTATAATTAACCTCTCTTTAATAAGGCAAAAGACCAACTCTTCTTACAGTTTGCTACCTACTATGCTAATAATAATCAGTGGTCACCAACTAGAAGGATATCTAAAAAATGTAAAAAGAAAAAAAATAATATTCCTGCCTTAAAGGATAATGCAAGGAAACCATTTACTGACAATATAGATATTGTACATCAATTCCAATCTTTTTACTATAAGCTGTATACATCCAAATTAACTAGTCTGGAGTCTGCTAGCAATTTCATGGAAGACCTACCTCATCCAAAAATAAAGCAAGATCATTTATTTTTAATACAACCTTTACATCTACAAGAACTTGAGGAAGTGGTACGGGATATGACACCAAAAAAAAAGCACCTGGACCATATGGTCAACCTGTTGAGTTTTACTTCATCGCCAAGACTCAATTATTGCCTTACCTTTTGGAATATTATGAATATCTACTGGATACAGGTGATGTTACAGGCTCCTTTAAAGAGGCCACCATCAACCCAACAAGGATCCACTATATGTGCAGAACTATAGGCCTTTGTCGTTAATAAATGTAGACACGAACAGTGTTTGCAAAAATTATAGCACGTCAACTACAAAAGTGTTATTTATCCAGATCAATCAGGTTTTATGCATGGTAGGCTATCCTGTGATAACATAAGACTTTTTGCAAATGTAATTCTACAAGCCAACAAATCCACACAACCAATGGTGGCCATGGACCTCGATGCAGAAAAGGTCTTCATGTGTAATGGCCTTATGTATTTATTGCTCTACAAAGGTGTGGCTCTCATGTTACTTTCATAAATATGCTAAAAATATTGTACACAGCTCCTACTACTAGAGTACAGATAAGCAACTTATTGTCAGACCCTTTTCATCCATCACATGGAACAAGATAAGGCTGCCCTTTATCGCCACTTCAATTTAACATTGATCTGGAGACTTTGTTGTTGGCACTAAGAAACAATGAAAAAATCAGAGGGGTTCTTTGTGGTGACATTTTCGCAAACGTTTCTGCATATGCATATGATATTTTATTATATACTACCACGACTCTATTCCATATATTTTAGAGGTTATTGGCAAATATGCCCTCAAATCAAGCTATAAACTGAACAGAATGAAAATGGAAATTATTTAACTCAATGCTCATATATTCAGTGAAGATGTTAAAAAAATATAACCTTCAATTGTCTCAATCCAAGCTCAAATACTTGGGCATTTTCTTTGGTCCAACAATTAAGGATACTTTAGAATATAACACAACTGTGAAGAGTTAAACAGCATGATGGTTTCCTCTCAGATTATCATGGTGGGGATGGCTTGAGGAAATTTAAATGATGATTGCATCCAAAATAAACTATATTTTAAGCAAGCTCCTTCAGACGTAATCATATAAAATGATTGGTAACATCTTAACCAAATATCTCTGGAATAACAAACCACCAAGGATTGCCTTAAAAAATTAAGTTAGTCCAATAAAAAAGGTATCATCTTATTTTCTTTTCTATGTTTTGATTTATTTTGATTTATTACTTTTCAAAGTGGACTAACACGCCTACCACACCACTTTACTTTAAAAAATTAAAAGCTATAAAATTGAATGGTGGCGTCGACTTTCCAAGCCTATATGATTATCATGAAGCATTGCAGTGCAAGATGGATTGCAAATTTATCTTCTAACACTCTACCATTATCACTTCTTTTTGAACAACAAAGGTATAAAGACATACCAATAAGATTCATTCATTTTATGTCCAATTTTTTTATTCCTAAACAGGATAAGATAGCACTTGCTACCGAAAAAGCTTTTGAAGAGTTGAATTCTATTCTCCAAATAAAATGGACTAGAACATCCTTGACTCCAATTAGTCCTTGTGGCAATGACTGAGCATATGGCATGTAGGACAACTAAAGAATGGCAATGACTGGATGTCATTTGAAAAACTACAAGAGAGCTACTCTCTTTCTATATCTCAAACATACAGATAGATGCAACTTGCGCATAGTATTATATCCTGGTTAAAATCCCTTTACAGTACGAGGTATATTTTCAAAGCACTTAGACTTACAAATTTACCTAGGGGCTCATTTTCAAAGCACTTAGACTTACAAAGTTCCATATGTTACTAAGAATCTCATTTTCAAAAGAGAAAAACAACCAAAAAGTGGCATAAATCTGCATTTGGACATTTTTCTCACAAAATTGTCCAAATTGGTATTTTCAAAACCAATTTTTAGATGTTTTTCCATTAAGTTCATCAGAAGTGTGTTCAGATCACAAGGGGGCATGTCAGAGGCGTGCTAAGAGTGGGGCCTGGATGTTCCTAACACTTGGACACTTTTCTGCCATAATGGAACAAAACAAAAGCATCTAGGGCTATAAGTTGGATGTTTTGGTCTAGACCTGTTTTACTTATGAATAACACTCGTGTACTTCAAAATTAGATCCTGATTCACAATGACCTTGTTGTAAAACTAAACATAATGTGAATCCCGTTTGCAAACTTACAACCACTGCACATAAACTTATATATTGAAAATGAGAGGAAAAAACCTCAAACTACTCTGGCTCTGCTCGGTTGCTTCCAACCGTAAAAATGCTAATAGCACACAGTTGAAAAGTAATGATAGGCATAAAACCTCTCTTTGACTCTTGTAGCAACGTGGTATGATAAACAAAATCAAAGTCAAAATCAAAAACCACTTATCTCTATCAGACGTCTGTGCTCCACTGCTCCGTAAATATCTTCAAAGAGTGAGGTCCCATAAAGTGTTGGAGAATCATGGATTGCGTATAGCTTTTTCCCGAGGCCGCAATCTGAAAGAAATTGTAAGTCCGGCGGACTTGTTAGATCATGGTGTGAAGGAGTTAGGGGGCCATTTCAGATGTGGCTCCTGCATGTATTGTGACATGTGTATTGAATGTACTGAGTTTATCAACCCAGGGGACAAATGTACCTATAAGCAGCGATGTCGAACAACATGCATGTCTGAATATGTGGTATACGTGTTACAATGTCCTTATATGAAGTGATATGTGGGAAAGACACAGCGGGAATTGGGCCAGTCTTTAGATTTTTTCAAAGAGTGGATAATTGACAGTGTCCCTGCCTGCAAGCGTAGAGGGGACCGTGGCAAAGTTTTATTACAATGCGAACAGCGTTGGATCCATAGATTGGACACCTTGGAACCCAAAGAATTGAACTCGAAGATCCATTGGACTGCTTTTTTCACGTGGTTCAGTTCTTCACATGATCCAGTTTTTTTGACTGATACCACATTTTCTGTCTTTGTTGATATAAGATTGCAACGTTCTCTTTCTTGGTTGATAGAAGATTGCAACGTTTCGAGTACACTGGACCTGTATGAGCAGTTAGATGATCAGATGTCACGGACAGGGTAGCCAGCCTGAGTTTGGGATTTTCTGCATTTGGGGTGACATTTTTCATATTTTTCCTGCATTTTCCTTTAACTTTTTGATTTTGATTTGTTTTGACACTTGTAGGCGTCCAGAATTGGATGACGTCATGACGCGGTGACTCCCACTTTTTATATGGGTGGAGCTTTAAATAGCCGTGGCGCCATTTTGCCAGCCGGCTCCGCAGGATTTTGAATTTGTAGCTCCAAGGGTACAAGATGATTTCGGGATTCATGCACCAAATGACTATGTTTTGAGTTCTAAGTGCTTACTGTGGTTTTTACTGTTCCAGGTCGGACGGTGAGGACCCTTGATAAAGCAGCAGTGAAACAGGTCCGTCGGGATCTCACTCTTTGAAGATATTTACGGAGCAGTGGAGCACAAACCGAACGCTGTCTGATAGAGATAAGTGGTTTTTGATTTTGACTTTGATTTTGTTTATCATACCACGTTGCTGCAAGAGTCAAAGAGAGGTTTTATGCCTATGATTACTTTTTAACTGTGTGCTATTAGCATTTTTCCAGTTGGAAGCAACCGAACAGAGCCACAGTAGTATGAGGTGTTTTCCTCTCATTTTCAATGTGTAAGTTTATGTGCAGTGGTTGTAAGTGTGCAAATGGGATTCACATTATGTTTAGTTTTACTTATGAATAAGCCACAAAAAAGTACTCTAAATGACCATTGGAGGAAATCAGGGATGACCTCTCCTTACTCCCCCAGTAGTCACTAACCTCATCCCAGCCCCCCCCCCCCAAAAAAACGTGATTAAAAACATTACTTACCAGCCAGCATCAGATGTTGTACTCAGGTCCATCAGAGAAGCATGCATGTCCCTGGAGTAGTCTAGTGGTGAGTGCAGTGCACTGCACACAGGTGGACCCAGGCCCATACCTCCTCCTACCTATTACACTTGTAGTGGAAACTGTGAGCCCTTCAAAACTCACCAAAAACCCACTATACCCACACATAGGTGGCCCCTTCACCCATAAGGGCTATTGCAGTGGTGTAGATTTGGGGGCGGTGGGTTTTGGGTGAGTTTTGGGGGGCTCAGCAGACAATGTAAGGGAGCAATGGTGAGATGTGCACCTGGGTGCATTTATTTGAAATGTACTGCAGTGCCTCCTAGCATGCCCCATTGCTCTCCTGGGATGTCTGTGTGGCCAATCTACTAAGGATGCTGGCTCTTCCCACATTCCCATAGGTAATGGTGCCTTTTCTCCAGGGTTAACAACTCCATATTTTTGACCTGTAAAGCAAGGGGATTTTGCTATTTATTTCAGTTTCTTACTGAGGATGGGAAGCCACGTTCTTTTGCCTCACTCTGCACGGAATATGACTTGCTTCCGATGTTTTTCTATATATGCAGTTGAGGTACTATGTTTTAGCATTGTCTCCTTCATTGTTGACATCAAAGGTACATGGAACGCTTCTTGAAACATTTAGTTTGGAAGCACAACTGCAGATGCCTCTCCATCATCATCATCATATGTTGGCTGCAAGATCTTCTACCTGAATTTAACTTTGAGCCTCTCACCCAACAATGGACTATAGATTTGGCTACCCCAATTACAGCAGATCAATTTCATTGTAGCTTTCATTTGCAGTGCTCTCTTACCTCTAGTGTTGTGGAGGATTGGCCTAGTGGTTAGGGTGGAAGACTCTGGTCCTGGGGAGCTGAGTTTGATTCCCACTTCAGGCACAGGCAGCTCCTTGTGACTCTGGGCAAGTCACTTAACCCTCCATTGCCCCAGGTACAAATAAGTACCTGTATACAATATGTAAGCCGCATTGAGCCTGCCATGAGTGGGAAAGCACGGGGTACAAAAAAAAAACTATGCTCTTATATATGTCTTCAAATCATGCCTATCAGGTATACTTTGCCACTTCTGGTTGTTGTTGAAAGTGTGATCAATCTGCAACTACTCTAGGTCATGTATTTTGGACCTGCCAGCTGATCACCAACTTTTGGGTTGAGATTAGCACTCATGTGTTTTATCTTTGGAATGCTCATTAGACACCAAAATCTGGATTTGACATGGCCCAGTCCCAAAGGATTTACTGGTTTTATTTATTTATTGCATTTGTATCCCACATTTTCCCACCTATTTGCGGGCTCAGTGTGGCTTACAATACATTGTGAATGATGGAAATACAGTTTGTTACAGTGCGATTATGGGTTACATTGTGAAGAGTTATGGGAAGACAAAGTCAAAGTCAAAATATCATTTGGGAAATAGAACAATGGAATGTAACAAAGAGGAAATGATAGGGCGATAGAACAATAGCAAGAGAACATTAGGGTATAACAATTTTATCTGTGGGTAGAGTTTTAAGTGTGGTGAAAATACGGGGGAAGAGAGCTCAGAAGAGAGTGTATTGATGCATTTCTATTTGTACGATGATATGCCTTAATGGGAAAGAAGTGCATTTTACAGAACTGGCTGCTGCCTGACCTGCCTACTCTCTCGCACTGGAAGATTTTAATGTTAACACAGGCTAGGTTTGAGTGCCGTGAAGTGCCTGATTTAGACTCTCCCACTAGACATCGTTTTACCATCATATGGACACCATTTTGGTCCTCTCTCTCCAGTTGCTTGCAGCAAGATGCTTAATGCCTGATCTGCTTGGCCTCAAGGTTGTGACTCCTTCTGTACTTTGGGACTTGAGTGTTGATTCACCCACTGTTGATTAACAGGTATTGTGGGGAAGGGGATTGGGTAGGGTGAGAGGGAGGGAGGAAAGTTTGGGTTGGAAATGTTCTGGTTTTATGTGTGCATTGAACTTGTAATGTCCTGCCACCTTAGCAAAGAAAGTTTTGGTCTTCTGTCAAACTCCTTATGGGCTGCCTTTTGTATATTTGACTTTCTTGTTATATTTTTTAATCAATAAAAATATTAATTTTTAAAACATTTGCAAAATAGATTTCAAAAATATCGATTTCGACATTTTGAAAATAAATGTATCTAAATGCTGCTTTATGACAATTTTTGGATGTTTTTCTCTTTCAAAAATGAGCCCCATTGTGTCAAGCTATTATGAACAGAAAGAAGGAAGCTTCAAATAAGATTTTGCAAACTGAAAAATTCAAAACCTCGACCGAACTGTACAATATCTAGCATCAGGATATGAATCTCAGATGATGAACAATGGCAAGAAATATGGCATCATACTTTCAAATAATTGAAATCAGCCAATATAATGCAATCTGCCTATTTATTAATGCCTAGAGCATACTGGACTCCACTCAAGCTATAAAGAATTACTAACGCCAACAATAACAAATGCTGGTCTTGTAATGACGTAGCTGGTACATTGAAACGTGTTCTATTCTTGCCCATATGTCAATATATTCTGGAGAAATGTTTTGAATTCAATTCATGAGATATTTCATCTTCAAGCTCCTCTATCTCTATCTTTTTCTGTAGTAATTCGTGGTACCATGGCTTCTACAAAGGGGCTAGAACATCACAGGTCTAGATTACTAAAACATTTAATGTTCACAGCAATAAAACACATTTTGATTAGACAAAATTGATCCAGAATTGGATCATAACACCTGGTGGAATGTTGTATGCCAGTATGCCAAATTTTGGTCTCCTCTAATAAACTTGTGTAAAGAAATATAGTCTGCATAATTGTTGCTCTCATTAACTTATATATTTTACAGTTCCTCTTTGCTGCCAATAACTTATAACTTATTTATTTATTTATTTATTTGTTTCATTTGTACCCCACATTTTCCCACCTATTTGCAGGCTCAATGTGGCTTACATAGTACCATAAAAGCATTCGCCAAGTCCGGTTGAGAAACAAATACATGGTTATGTTGTGGTCGAATGAGGAGGGAGGGAATGAAGATTGTGTATTGTCCAGTACGATCATTGGTATTGCTGTGTTGCCTGATGTGGGGGTTTACATTGGATCGGTGGTGTAAGTCTTTTTGAAGTGCACTGCACCCACTAAAAACTGCTCCAGGGTCCTGCATACTGCTGTCAGGGAGCTGGGTATGACATTTCAGGCTGGCATAGAGGCTGGCAAAAAAATGTTTTTGGGGGGGGGGGGGGTGGGAGGGGGTTGATGACCACTGGGGGAGTAAGGGGAGGTCATCCCCAATTCCCTCCAGTGGTCATCTGGTCAATTGGGGCACTTTGGTGAGGTTTGGTCCTAAAAATAAATGGACCAAGTGATGCCTGCCAAATACTCGTCCAAGCTGGCCTTCTTTTTTCCATTATCGGCCGAAGCCGGCCATGTCTTAACCACGTCCCCATCCCGCCTTCCATACCCTGCCGACATGCCCCCTTGAATTTTCACCGGTTCTGCGACGGAAAGCAGTTGGAGCGGGCCAAAATCGGCTTTCCATTATACCGATTTGGCCGGGTTTAGGAGATGGCCGGCCATCTCCCGATTTGTGTCGGAAGATGGCCGGTCATCTCCTTCGAAAATAAGCAGGTTATTGATCTAAATATTGTATGTACACTTTGGAAGAAAGGTGTGGTAGGGGAAACCTGAAAGAGGCATTAAATATCTCCATGGTCTCTTTCATGTGAAACAAAGGTCTGGAACAAGGTGTCATATAATGAAGGTGAAAGGGAATAGACAGAAAAGAACTGTTGTACTGAGTAATCAAAGGCAATATATCTTTATGGGAGGGGTGGTGGATACATGAAACAGTCTCCCAGTGCAGGTGGTGGAGATCAGCACAGTATCTGAAATTAGGAAAGCATACAGCAAGATCTCTTAGTGCGAAGAAGAATTTGTAGAGTTAAGCAGTTAGTGTAAATTGACAGACTGGAATGGTAATATGGTCTTCATCTGCCTTCATTTTTTTGTGTTTCTATGTAAATGAACCTGACAATCTTACCTACAAATTCCCATGAGTAATATCAGCATTTTTTTTACTGTAATATGCAAAATTTTGTTTTAATTAAGTCCCTAGACAAAGTCATTTACTCATCAACAGCCCTAGAGTGCAAAAAAAAAAAAGATAAAATTGTCCTTTGACTTTCCACACCTGCTCTACAGAAATTTTCTTCTAATTATCTGTGGGTAAATGACAGAAAAACATACAGGATAATGGAAAGCCATGCAACACTTAAAATACCTTTAATTCCAGAAAGCCTGAAAATTGTTTTCCTATTTTCAAAAGTAAATAGAATTTTATTGCACCCGCACCTTGAGTAAAGAATGTAATCAAATGGAAATCAATACATAAAATGGCTTCCTTTTCATTATCATTATGATCCATTATGTAACGACTGAGCAGGTGAGAACTTTCTGTGATGGAGGGGCAGAACATATGTTACATCAAATAATTAAATAAATACGTAGAACTTCAGCACACAGGAGCTTGGGCTCCTTCAGAGCATGATCATGGATCACAAAATAACAATAGGCCTCCTTGAAAAATGTTCACTGCCACATGGCCAATTTAGCCTTTTCTCTCACCCTATGGTGTGGTAAGGGAATGAAATGTGAAGCCATAAAGGTGATTCAAGAGAGCCATGCTGGAAGCCAACAGAAATGGTAAACCTTTACGTTATCAGCTGCCTACTCAGTTCGGCATGGGTGAGCATACTGAAGGCAGACCAATGACCAACAAGTCAATTTAGACTGGTCACATTTTCTTTTTTTTATTATTTTCTTTTATTTTGTGTTGTTTTTATTCAATTTTAACATAGACAAATTAAATACAAGTGCATATGAGGTGACACATGCAATAAGTCACAACAGAAAAAAAAGAAATCCTCAACAAAACCAATCAAGCCCATTAAAAAAAGAAGAAGTCCCAAAAGTAACAATAAAGGAAAATTCAATTTAACTTCATAATTAAAACTAGAAACAGAGAGGACAGTAGATTATCATCCTAGAGTTAACACCAACTCCCTGCCAGAACATTCGCTCTAGGTGGAACAGAAAACTTAATTCCTAAAAAATTTTAAGATGCTTTGGTTCAAAGAAAATATACCTCACATTATGAATTTTCAAGTGGAAGAAAACCACAAGAAAAAAATCTCTGCACTCCTTATGCAAGATCTTGAAAACATCAAATACAATGACCGATACATAGATGGTTTCTTGTAATGAAAAGCATCTTCATAATTATCATTCTCATAAGACAAAATATAAGGGACCTTTTACTAAGCTCTGTCAGAATCGGAAAAGGAACAGAGGATATGATACTGCTTTTCACAGTCACAATAACTAGTGCTCCACAGACATGGATACTTGGTTTTTGAGAATGGACATTGCCAGAAGTGCCTTCTGAGGAAGATTCTACATATATATAAGTGACTTTGATTTTTCTTTTTATGGACAGATCATATTTGGACTTTATATTTCACATGGAACACCTAGCCACCCACCTGGGGATACCCTGTGGCCACTTAGAGTGTCTATCCCCAGCACAGCTCAGGTCTCCCTGCACCTGCTGCTTGTGCTCTACACTAGCACCCTCCTCCCACTGACTGGGTCTCAACCACCTCTAGGTGAGTCTCCACTCTCAAATTATCCCCAGTGATTTCTAGGTTACTGGGGGCCACACTCCCAGTGGTCCCATAGTTCCTAGAAAGTACTCACAGACCCAACACACTTAATCAGTCCAGACAAGCAGAGGCAATAAACTAAAAATGTTTATTGTCATGAAAAATTAGAACAATGAACAGAAAAGGTGCAATCAGCAAACAGTAACAAGTAACTGAATATGGATCAATTATAAAACTATCTAAACATTTGTTTACTATCTAAATAGTACCTGATCAGGACATATAGCTGCTCACAGGTTATCAAATATAACTGTTCACAGAGCCTCAGCAAAGAGATCTTTCTCTCTCTTCTCCCTGGCTAAGACTGAGGCAAAAGTCAGTATATCCTAGATGAATTGAGCTCCTGGGCCAATCAGAGCCCAGAACAACAAGTTTTCAAAAGTATGTTGCATCTTACTTCCTATCTGTGTTAGACTAAAGAAAAAAAACAGTCATTTATATGTAACAGCTTTAAACATAAACATGCACCACCTGCTGGCCAAACTAGAGACATACACTTGAAAAAATGATTAATACATTTGCAGGCTTAAAACCCACTGTGTTTTTCACAATATTATGATCAGAAGTTCAGTTTGTTGGACAATAGAATATGGTAAGCAGGAACAACATGGTACAATGATGGTTGGAAAGAGTGTCTTTGAATATTCCTGAGGGCTTTGCTTTCAGTGTGAGTGACTAGTATTGTACTGTTCACTCTGAGCATCAAACACAAAATAAAAAAAAAAAAAACTTTTTCTATATGTGGGTTTGGAAATAATTTAATTTTGTTGCATTTTTTTTTCTGTATAATTTGAGATTATCAAAACCCAGAAATTATAGGTACCCCAGTGAATACACACATTGATTACTAACTGGATAATGCCAGGATGGTCTGGGATAGAGCTTTTGTGGAGTTAACAGTTATCTGGTTAACAATGATATTTAGACAAATAACTAGATAAAGTTAGGACAACAGAAAGGCTATCCAATTTGCTTTCCAGATAGATATTGCTGCTATCCAGACAGCAGCACAGGTTACCACTGAATGTGGATATTCAACAGCGGTCACGATCTGCATAGCAGTGCTGAATATCTGGATTTAATTCAGCCACAGTGGCAGACATTTTAGAAAAACAATCACCACCTCACCTGAATACTGACCCATGTTACAACTTCTCTTGCAGCTTCTTTACAGGGAAAACCTCACTCAGGATGGCCATATATGGAAGCCTGACCCCTAGCAGTAACACTGCAGTGCTACCACTAGAGGTCTCAGTGGCCATTTTGTTTCACAAGAAGGCATGAGGCAGGAATGAGTGGGCATCACTCCAACTCCATAGACAACAGGGACCCCGGGTAAGTCTGGGGACTGGGTAGGGAGATGGGGGGGGGGGGGGGGGGAAACTGGCAGTCCGAATGACAGCTTCATTACACTTTAGTCCCAATGGGGTTGTAGTCCAGGGAGTCTGGCTTGGCAGCACACAGTAATTTGAATATTAACTGCATGCCATGTTAAGAGCAGGACTGAGTGGGTTACAGGTAGAGATTTGGTATGGACTACATATTGCAGTTGCTACAAGGTACCTACTGTGTCTTATACTTTTCAGGATGATAAATACAAGGGACAATCTGGGTACATCCCAATAGTTCTAGCATAGCCTTTGTGCTTATTCTACACTAATTGTTTTTTTTCAGTTAAAGAACAGTAAATGTAAAAAAAACTTTAATGCACTTTAATATAAAGACCCCTAGGTTCCTTAGTATTCCTTGAAATGCTTAGCTCATTATTCAGAATTTAATAGAACATAAATGAATTGTTTATATTATGTTAATTCCTCTTTGTATTTAGAAAAATGTTTCATTTATTCATTGAATTTCTCTTTGGCAACAGAAAGCTATCAATAATCATAATAAAAATGCCCAGAGGTAATGGAGAGAAGTTGCAGTTTTTGAACCAGTCTGCACAACTCTGAGGTGGCGGTAAGGGCTTCCGTGCTAACCCGGCGGTAACTAGGCAGCGCGTGGCACTGCCGGATTACCACCGAGTACAGTCCAGCGCCAGAAATGATGGCACGGTAGGGGTGGGAAGTATCACCGGGCTGCTGCGGGTAGCCTGGTGGTACTTCTGTTATAGCGAGCAGTAAGCCCGCGTTGGGCTTACCACCAATTAGTAAAAAGAGCCCTTAGTGTGCAACTGAAAAGGGGGCGTGGCCACTGGAGGGGCATGGACAGGACAGGGCATTCACTAAAGATGCACCAGTAGTATAGAAATTGGGGGGTCCTTACCTAATTTACGAGTGAGGTTTCCATTCACAGAGCCATTTATAGAATAGCACTCAGCATGAATTTTTTGGAACCCAAATTCGGGCATCATTTACTTAATTTAATTCATTATGAAATTACAATGCATCTATACTCCAGATTCTTCCCCCCAAATTGCAATTGTTTGAACAAATATAAGTGATAAGTTTCAGGGTTGATGAGAAAATTCTTGATTCCAATCTTTCATTGATGCCACACATTAGTTTAGCTCAGGGGTGTCCAACCTCGGTCCTCGAGGGCCGGAACCCAGTTGAGTTTTCAGGATTTACTCAATGAATATGCATGAGATCTATCTGCATACACTGCCTCCATTGTAAGCAAATAGATCTCATGCACATTCATAGTGAAAATCTTGAAAACCTGACCTGGCAAGGGTCGAGGCTGGACACCCCTGGTGTAGCTGTTCGTTTGGCTTTTTCTTTTTCCCCAATTTGGAGCCCTTTTACTAAACCTTGTAAAGTACTAATGCACATTTAAGGTGGGGAAAAAAAGGCTTATCGGTAATTTGCCTGTCATCGTCTGCTATTTAATTTTAATTTTTTGGGAGCGGGTGTGTCATAGATGGGAAATGGGCATGGAAGTGTTAGCCAGCTAGCGCATTCGCATTAATGCATGCTAACAGGATGACACAAACGTAACATGGGTGCACTTAGTGGCTCCTAAGGGAAAAATTAGAGCAGAATCTGCAAAAAAAAAAAAAATACTGCCACGGTAAATCTGGGCTTAGAGAGAGGGAAAGTCCTGCAATAGCTCGTGTTAAGCCCAGAGTTTGCTGCGGCTTAGTAAAAAGGCCACTTTGGGGTACTTTTACTAAGTAGTGCTAATCGATTTAGCAGATGCTAATGAGTAGGGATCCCTAAATATTAAGGAGATCATTTTATATCTATGGACTTCTTAGCATTTAACTCACGCTAATCATTAGCAGGCATTAAATCGGTTAGTGCACCTTAGTAAAAGGACCCCTTTGTTAGTATAGCTTAAATCTACTCTGCTGTCTCATGATTTAAAGTCTTTTCTTCAAAGTTAGATATTAACCAAACCAGATTATTGTAACTCTTTGTATCGCTAAATAGTAGTAGTAGTTTTTAGGTTTGCTCCAATATTGCTTCAAAGCATTACATGTAGTACAGAACGCAGCCACTAAACTGTTGATAGGCACTGTGAAATGTCAACATAGTTCCCCTATTTTGTTTGACTCACATTATTTACTGGTATCTTTTTGAATTAATTATCTTGATGTTGAAATACAAGGCTCTCAACAGTGAAGCTCCTACACATTTGAATTTGGGGTTAAAGCTCTACAAACCATCTTATGCTCAGTGCCCAGATGGGACCTGTTTAATACCTATTCCGACTATTAGAAAAATACATTTTGCTGAAACTAAAAGTTGTTTCAGAACCCCGGAGTGGAATTGCTGCTGCTGCTGCTGTTTTCTTGAGAATCTGTATTTAAATGCTACTGAAAGTGCTTTTCAGATAGGGTTGCCATGCATATGTTTTCAATGCCAGAGTTGGAGAGCAGGGGAATTATATATGGCTAGCACGTTATGTTTTTCAAGGTTTTTTTAACGTATTTTATTGTAATAGTGATTATGTAAGTTTTTCTGTAACCACTACTACCAGTCAGGGGCGTAGCCAGACTTCGGCAGGAGGGGGGTCCAGAGCCTGAGGTGAGGGGGCACATTTTAGCCCCTCCCCCCCGGCGTCACCGCCCCTCTCCTGTCCCTTTCGACCTCGCTTCCGCCGCCAACCCTTCCCCGCCAACACCAGGTACCTTTGCTGCTGGGGGTCCCCAACCCCCGCCAGCCGAAGTCCCCTTCAGCGTCGGTCTCAAAGTCCGACGCGTTCGCTGTTCTGGATTCTGTTTCTGTGAGTCCTGATGTCCTGCAAGTTCCTACGTGCAGGACATCAGGACTCACAGAAACAGAATCCAGATCAGCAATGTGCCGAAGACCAGCGCTGAAGAGGACTTCGGCTGGTGGGGGTTGGAGGCCCCCCGCCAGCAAAGGTACCTGATGGTGGCAGGGGAGGGGCGGCGGCGGGAGGGGGGTTGAATGTGGCGGGGAGGGTTGGCGTCCAGGGGGGTGAAAGCAGGGGAGCCAGGGCTAAATCTGCAGGGGCCCATGCCCCTGTGGCCTCTGCTACCAATATTGTGTTTTCAATCTCTAGGGTCAGGCAGGTTTCCTGGAGTTCTGCACAGCTTGCCTTTTCCTCACTATTGAAACAGCACCCCCTACTGGCAGGACTGTAGATGGAGGACTCCCGCTCAGCTTAGAGGGAACAGGCCGCCCAAAATTTAAAAAACAATGGCTGCTAAAATGGCACTTAGGTGGCTATGCAGCGATATTCAGTGCCGGATAACTGGCTATCCGTCACTGATTATCACTGGTTAGTGGCTTAAAGATAGCAAGTTATATCACGTGATATATCCGGCTATCTGCCAATTTTCAAATTTAGTGGCCATATTTGGCCGCCACAATAGGTAGAAAAACTTTGGCCAGTCTGATTTTAACCGGCTAGTGCTGAATATCAGCTTGGCCGGTTAAAGTCAGAACTTCCAAAGTTAAACCAGATATTCAATGCCAGTCACTAGAAACAGCTGGTGTTGAATAACCAGGCTTAGCACAGACCACGGGAGACAGAACAGCTATCTCCCACAGTCTGAATATTGGGCACAGTGTCTGTAACCTGCTTACATTTATAATATCTGGCTATAAATCTTGTAAATAAAATAAATAGCAAGAGTGAATAGCAATGTTCTGGTCGATATACTGGCCAGAAACAACCACTGACTGGTTAAATCATTTGTTCGGGGCTATCCGCTAATTTTCAGCGGGACTTAAAAGGTTATCAACCACAACACGAGTGGTTCTATTTCCAGCTTCAGTACAACCTTTGGACCGGCTAACTCTAAGCTCTACTTTCTTCAACGCTTTATTCCAACACCAGTTTTGGCCCCAATTTCCAGCAATTGCTCTAGCTCCAGCACATCTGACCTCGTCTCCCTGTATGAATCTAGCTCCTAACCATGAGCACCAGCAGATTGAGGAACCTGACAGCTATAAAGAAGGAAGTATACATATTTAAAAATAGTATATGCAATGTTCTGAAGTGCATTAATATTATATTGACTTGGCCATAAGTCAAACTGCACACAAGCATCCAGACTCCTACCATCAAGCCACACTCAAGTTAATCATTCTATCACCACTTAGTCATACTCAAAGATAATTAACAAAACAAAAATGCCAATGCAACATCTCCTGGAGCATCTGACTAATCCGTTTTGGGTTTTAATAGGATCTGATAGCTCTGCCTTAAAATCAGTTACTGTATTATTACTGAGATTTCTTTATCTAAATTGCTTCAAAAACTGTTCAACAATGTTCAGATGCATGTCATGTATGGTCATATATTTTACACCAATATTCACATTAAAGGGTCTTTTTAATAAGCTGTGGAAAACAAAAGTGGTCTTACTACTACTACTACTACTATTTAGCATTTATATAGCGCTACAAGGCATACGCAGCGCTGCACAAACATAGAAGAAAGACAGTCCCTGCTCAAAGAGCTTACAATCTAATAGACAAAAAATAAATAAAGTAGGCAAATCAAATCAATTAATGTGGACGGGAAGGAAGAGAGGAGGGTAGGTGGAGGCGAGTGGTTACAAGTGGTTACGAGTCAAAAGCAATGTTAAAGAGGTGGGCTTTCAGTCTAGATTTAAAGGTGGCCAAGGATGGGCCAAGACGTAGGGGCTCAGGAAGTTTATTCCAGGCATAGGGTGCAGCGAGACAGAAGGCGCGAAGTCTGGAGTTGGCAGTAGTGGAGAAGGGAACAGATAAGAAGGATTTATCCATGGAGCGGAGTGCATGGGAAGGGGTGTAGGGAAGGACGAGTGTGGAGAGATACTGGGGACCAGCAGAGTGAATACATTTATAGGTTAGTAGAAGAAGTTTGAACAGGATGCGAAAATGGATAGGGAGCCAGTGAAGGGTCTTGAGGAGAGGGGTAGTATGAGTAAAGCAACCCTGGCGGAAGATGAGACGGGCAGCAGAGTTTTGAACCGACTGGAGAGGGGTGAGGTGACTAAGTGGGAGGCCAGCAAGAAGCAGATTGCAGTAGTCTAAATGAGAGGTGACAAGGGTGTGGATGAGGGTTTTGGTAGAGTGCTCGGAAAGAAAGGGGCGGATTTTATGGATGTTGTAAAGAAAGAAACGACAGGTCTTTGCACACCCTTGCATGATTTTCCCATGCACTTAGGCAGTGGCGTTCCTAGGGTGGCTGACACCCGGGGCTGGTCACCGATGCGCCCCCCCCCCCCGGCGAAAGGACACCCCCCTGGGTGCAGTGCCCCCCCCCCCCCCCCCGCGGTGAAGGTACACCCCCCCTGGGCGCAGCGCGATCCCCCGGCGAAAGGACACCCCCCCAGGTGCGTTTTTACCTGCTGGAGGGGGGTGCCGCACGCCTGTTGGCTTTGTTCGTTTCATGCTCCCTCTGCCCTGGAACAGGAAGTAATCTGTTCCGGGGCAGAGGGAGCACAGAACGAGCAAAGCCGGCAGGTGCGCGGCACCCACCCCCCCCCAGCGGCATGCACCCGGGGCGGACCGCCCCCACTGCCCCCCCTTGGTACGCCACTGCACTTAGGCCATTTTACTGACTGCACAAAGTTTTGAAAAAGTGGGAAATGTACACCCAAAAAGAGCTTCATACATAAACTTCTACAGTGAATTTTCACATCATCTTCAACATTTTTATAATACGCTTTTCTCTTTACATTAAAAAATGGAGGAAAAAAGGCCTCAGCAGTCAAAGACTTAACACTGCAGCAGTGTATCACTATAACTCTGTGCAATAGTTTCCCCGTTTTTTTAGAAACTGCATCACCTTGTGACTAGGAACAATCATCAGCCAAATAGCTCCCTTCACTTGCTTCACTTGTTTACGTGGAGGGCATAATCGAAAGGGACGCCCAAGTTTTGATGAGGACATCCTCGCAAAACATCCCAGCGAAGGGGCAGGGAAACCTTTATTATCAAAACAAGATGGGCGTCCATCTTTCGTTTCGATAATATGGTACGGAAGCCCAAATCTTGTCATTTAGGTCGTCCTTAGAGATGGTCGTCCCTAGACTTGGTCGTTTCTTTTTTTTCAGCGATAATGGAAACCAAGGACGCCCATCTCAGAAATGACCAAATGCAAGCCCTTTGGTCATAGGAGGATTCAGCATTCGTAGTGCACTAGTCCCCCTGATATGCCAGGACACCAACCGGGCACCCTAGGGGGCACTGCAGTGGACTTCATAAATTGCTCCCAGGTACATAGCTCCCTTACCTTGTGTGCTGAGCCCCCCAAACCCACTACCCACCACTGTACACCACTACCATAACCCTTACAGGTGACGGGGGCTACAGTGGGTTTCTTGTGGGTTTTGGAGGGCTCACATTTACCACCATAAGTGTAACAGGTAGGGGAGGATGGGGCTGGGTCCGCCTGCCTGAAGTGCACTGCACCCTCTAAAACTGCTCCATGGACCTGCATACTGCTGTGATGGACCTGAGTATGACATTTGAGGCTGGCATGACATATTTTTAAAGATTTCTTTTGAGGGTGGGAGGGGGTTAGTGACCACTGGGGGAGTAAGGGGAGGTGATCTCCGATTCTCTCCGGTGGTTATCTGGTCATTTCAGGCTCCTTTTTGTGGCTTGGTCGTAAGAAAAACAGGACCAGGTAAAATCATCCAAGTGCTCGTCAGGACACCCTTTTTTTCCATTATAGGTCGAGGATGCCCATGTGTTAGGCATGCCCAAGTCCCGCCTTCGCTATACCTCTGACATGCCCCCCTAAACTTTGGTCGTCCTGGCAATGGAAAGCAGTTGGGGGAAGCCCAAAATCGGCTTTCGATTATGCCGATTTGGGTGACCTAGTGAGAAGGATGCCCATCTTCCAATTTGTGTTGAAAGATGGGCGTCCTTCTCTTTCGAAAATAAGCCTGATAGTCAGGGCCGGTCTTAGGCCGAGGCGACCGAGGCGGCCGCATAGGGCCCCGCGCTTAGGGGGGCCCCGCGCGGCGCCTCAGTCAGCCTCTTCCCAGGGCCGACGGCGATGCGACGACACGCTATTCTGCCCGCCCTGGCGCCCTCTTCCCCCCAATCAACAAGCATGCTTTTTCTTTTAAATTTACCCGCCTCCATCGCCGACTCGCTGGAACCTCGAGGGCGGGACACTGAGAATGAACGAATCAGGAAGCTTCTCCATTCTGCTAGAGACGTCGGGTGCACTTGGGAGGGGGAGGAGCGCTTTCAGCGACGATGCCTGCTGTGCTGTGCTGTCCAGTCAGATTCCAGCGAGTCGGCGACGGAGACGGGTAAATTTAAAAGAAAAAGCATGCTTGTTGGTTGGGGGGGAGAAGAGGGTGCCAGGGCGGGCAGGCAGTTGAACATGGGAGCTGTAGGGCAAGGGAGAGAGGACCTGGACATGGATGGCAGGGCTCAGGGAGATAGAGGAATTGCTGGATAGGGATGAATGGAGGGGGCAGGGGACAGAGGAGCATGGATGGGAGGGCAGGGCTCAGGGGGAGAGAGGGCAATTGCTGCATAGGGATGAATGGAGGGGGCAGGGGACAGAGGAGCATGGGAGGGCAGGGCTCAGGGAGAGAGGGGAATTGCTGGATAGGGATGAATGGAGGGGACAGAGGAGCATGGGAGGGCAGGGCTCAGGGAGAGAGGGGAATTGCTGGATAGGGATGAATGGAGGGGGCAGGGGACAGAGGAGCATGGATGGGAGGGCAGGGCTCAGGGAGAGAGGGGAATTGCTTTATAGGGATGAATGGAGGGGGCAGGGGACAGAGGAGCAGGGCAGGGCTCAGGGAGAGAGGGGAATTGCTGGATAGGGATGAATGGAGGGGACAGAGGAGCATGGGAGGGCAGGGCTCAGGGAGAGAGGGGAATTGCTGGATAGGGATGAATGGAGGGGGCAGGGGACAGAGGAGCATGGATGGGAGGGCAGGGCTCAGGGAGAGAGGGGAATTGCTTTATAGGGATGAATGGAGGGGGCAGGGGACAGAGGAGCATGGAAGGGCAGGGCTCAGGGAGTGAGGGGAATTGCTTTATAGGGATGAATGGAGGGGGCAGGGGACAGAGGAGCAGGGCAGGGCTCAGGGAGAGAGGGGAATTGCTGGACATGGAGGGCAGGGGAGAGAGGAGAAATGTTGGGCACGAATGGAGGGAAGGAAAGACTAAGGAAGGAGATGCACATGGATGAAGGGGAAGGGATAGAGGAGAAATGCTGGACATGGATGTAGGGAAGGGGAGGAAAGTAGATGCACATGGAAGGAGGGGAGTGAGGAGAAATGCTGGATATGCATGGAGGGAAATTGCTGAATTTAAGGGCTGCATTGGAACACTGGAGGCAGATGCTGAAACTCGAGAAAGGATAGGGACAGGGCTACAGATGGTAGACAGGACACATAAAGACACAGGAGGATGGTGGACATGGTGAGAGAAAAAATATCAAATGGAAAGAAGACACTGCATAAAACAGAAGACACTGGGACCAAAGCGAATAGAATAACCAAATGATCAGACAACAAAGGTAGAAAAAAGTATTTTATTCAGAATTTATTAATTGGAATATGTCAGCTTTTGGAAATGTGCATCTGTGATATTTTGCATGTAAGTTTCAATTTTTCTAGTATTGCTGCATGCTGAGTCTGACTTCTTGAGGTAACTTTCCAGTTCAGTATTTTGCCTTCATATCTGTTGTGTCATGTTTTTCATGTGTGATCAAGGTGCAGTATCCTGCTAGCGTGTAGCATTTGCAGCCCTTTTTTCTTGTTTTTTTTACGAGGTAGTGTATTGGTGTTTTAGAGCCTGGTGTAATTACAGTTCTGCCTTTCCACGCATAAGGTTGTGCTCGTCCTGTCCTTGGAATTAGTGCTGTTATGGTTTGGTAAGGTTATGAGTGTGTTTTTGCACAAGTTTGTGTATAGTGTTTTGCAGTGGAGAGATTGTATGTCCGCACCTCTGACCCCCCCCCCCCCCCCGGGGTTATGAGAATTGGAACTACTAATTGTAGTGGACTTGAACTGAATAATTTCGGGGGGGGGGGGGGTCATGATAGCATTGTGCTTATTATTTCAATCAGTTTTTCTGTACAAGTTTAGCTTCATTTGTCTTTATTTGAAATTTCATAAATAAAAGTTTTTCTAAAAATTGAATAATATTATCAATGGGGTGGAGCTGGGGTGGGGGCGGGGCTAGGATGGGGCCCCACCAAATTGGTCTGCATAGGGCCCCGCACTTGCTAAGACCGGCCCTGCTGATAGTAACACGAGTAAATGACTGCAGATAAAGACTACTACTACTACTAGCAGTTCTATATTTATTTTTCTTTGGTTCCCAAGAGCAATTCATTCATAAATGAAGCGTATTGCTAACTATTCCCCCTGTTTACTAAGCCGTTCCAGTGGCTGTTGGTAAAGTAATGCCGACGCTGCCCATTCACGGTGTTGGCATTGCCTCATGGCTTAGTACACAGGATGTATAATAAAATACCGAGCTTTGCCTCCTGATATCCACGTCCACACTTTTTATTTGGTGATGCCTTATTATTGCTATTAATCATTCCTTACTTTAAAATCAGTGTAATAATTCCAAACAATAATGGTATTTCAAAACCTGTCATCCTCCAGCTTTTTAAATATAGGTATTCATTGTTCAGTTGAAAGATAGTTTTCTTCTAAAGGGTTTCATGACAGAGAGAGAACAATATCTCCTATTTTGCTTAATGTCAATTTCTGCTACTTGTTTTCAGCAAATTATGCCATAAATATGTAATTTTCCAGTAGATAGCAATTAGTGATGAACTTGAAAATTTTTACTTTACAGAGAAGATGAAACCATCAACTGTACAGGGTTACTATTGTCCCATTGTTATGGTATTTGTATTCTCCACACACACAAATAAAGTGTTTTCTCTTGACAAGCAAGACTGAGTCAGGCACACAAGTGGGTGATGTCATTTGACGGCTCCGGGATAGAACTGCTACCCCCAAGTTCAGAACAGCTACAGCTTTTCCCACATACAATGGTCTCAGCTTCTCAGTTTTGTTTCTTCTGCTCTACCAAATGCATCCTCAATGAAATTTATTATCTTTCTTATTTTACATTTTTCATAGTTGCAATTGAAGTTCTTTGATGTCTTTCAGTACCTTTGGTACTGTGACTGAGTTTATTTTCCTAGAATGTCATCTTTTCAACTCTGTCTTCTCTGTGCTGGAACTTCCAATTTGAGGACCTAGGCCCATTCTGCTTCAGCTGTAGGGTACCCAAGTATAACTTAGAAAACGGCATGTTCTGCATGCTTATGTCAATAGGTTGTCAAAATAATAGGACTGAACATCCCTGTTGTCATTAGGACTACCTTTGTGACTTTATCCCTCAGGTGGTAGTACACCAAACTATCCAGGTCATGAGAGCATCACATCTACCCGTTACATGGCTTGGAGCACCCCCTCAGACAATTACATTCCACCCTGGCAGCGCTATAGAAATGCTAAGTAGTAGTAGTAGTACTACAAAGAGGCTTGAAAGGTTCAAAAACAGAGGAATATTCATGGAGTTTACTCTGGCTTACTCTTCTTATCTGGAGGTACTCAATTCATTTGAAATTTCCTTTGAACAAAGTTGTATGAAACTTCAGCAGTTGAAAACTTGACGATCAGCTGCCTCACACCCTGCACATTCTCAATGCAGAATTTGTCCCTACACATGGATAAAAATGCATTCCTCATTGACATGTCACGCACCATGACTTTGCAACCATGATCTTCTATGGAGAGGTACAGGTCTGAGAGTCTCTGTACGTTTCCATGTGAAGTCAATAAGAACATAGGGATAGCCATACTGGGGCAGACTGATGGTCCATCTAGCCCAGTATCCTGCTTCCACAGTGGCTGATCCAGGTCACAAATACCTGGCACAATCCCAAACAGTAGCAAGATTCCATGTTACTAATCCCAGGGACAGCAGTTGCTTCCCCATTTCTATCTCAATAGTATACTATCCTGCTTATAATCGAACGAGAAAAACGCCCAAGTTCCGACCTAAATCGGGAGATGGACGTTTATCTCACAAAAACGAATAAAGCGGTATAATCGAAAGCCAATTTTTGGACGTTTTCAACTGCACTCCGTCGCGGATGCGGACAAAGTTGATGGGGGCGTGTCAGAGGTGTGGCGAAGGCGGAACTGGGGCGTGGTTATCTGCCGAACAAAGATGGGCGCATGTCACCGATAATGGGAAAAAAGTATGCGTTTTTAGCTAGAATTTAGGACACTTTTCCTGGACCCTGTTTTTTCACGAATAAGGCCCCTAAAAAGTGCCCTAAATGACCAGATGACCACTGGAGGGAATCGGGGATGACCTCCTCTGACTCCCCCAGTGGTCACTAACCCCCTCCCACCACAAAAAATGATGTTTCACAACTTTTTATTTTCACCCTCAAATGTCATACCCAGGTCCCTGGAGCAGTTGTTAGGGGGTGCAGTGGACTTCAGGCAGGTGGACCCAGGCCCATCCCCCCTACCTGTTACAATTGTGCTGCTTAATGCTTATTAGTCGTCCAACCCCCCCAAACCCACTGTACCCACATGTAGGTGCCCCCCTTCACCCCTTAGGGCTATAGTAATGGTGTAGACTTATGGGCAGTGGGTTTTGAGGGGGATTTGGGGGGCTAAACACACAAGGGAAGGGTGCTATGCACCTGGGAGCTCTTTTACCTTTTTTTTTGGTTTTGTAAAAGTGCCCCCTAGGGTGCCCGGTTGATGTCCTGGCATGTGAGAGGGACCAGTGCACTACGAATCCTGGCCCCTCCCACGAACAAATGCCTTGGATTTATTCGTTTTTGAGCTGGGCGCTTTCATTTTCCATTATCGCTGAAAAACAAAAACGCCCAGCTCACACATTGTTGAATAAAACATGGGCGTCTATTTTTTCCCAAAATACGGTTCGGTCCACCCCTTCACGGACCCGTTCTTGGAGATAAACGCCCATGGAGATAGGCGTTTTCGTTCAATTATGCCCCTCTATGGAATTTTTCTCCAATGTCTTTTTCCTGTACTGTGCAACAGGAGCATTTTTGATGCAACAATCCAGTATTAATATTGCCAGCGTATTTCTTTTTTTTTTGCAGGACCTGTTGGATAAATTTGGGTAGGATTCTTCAAAAGGAAAATCTCTTTTCCAGTTTGGAACCAATCCTATAATGGTGCATTTACATTTTGTCTCTCTTCTGATTGTCCTAACATATAGTACTATTCCAAGGCCATATTTGCTTCAAACAAACCACAAAAAAACTCTTTCAGATTCTAAATCAAATCTCCCCCTCGCATAGTGCTACTTTGCATCCTCCAGATTCCATCCTGCCTTCTGATGCAATTATATCTGCTTTGGAAAACAAAATATATTCCCTTTGTCTCTCTCTTACATCTACGTCTTCCTCGCCAATTTTGGACCCTGTTTCTCACCTCTCTCACACTACCCAATGGGGTTCTTTCAATATCCCATTAGATGTTTTTCAAACCCTTCATCTTTCTTCCTCCCCTCTAGAGCCATGGCCACCTCGTTTAATCAAACGTTTCTCCTCCTTAATAATGCCACTCTTTTTGTCCTACATTCAACTCAGTCTTTCAACTGGAACTGTACCAGATCTTTGGAAGCTCTCCATTATACCAATTCCAAAAAAAATATGAATTAGACCCCAATGACCCTATGAATTATCAACCTATATCCAGAAATAACATGTATAGAATGTTTGTATGTTTGGGAAGCTTGCCAGGTGCCCTTGGCCTGGATTGGCCGCTGTTGAGGATAGGATGCTGGGCTCGATGGACCCTTGGTCTTTTCCCAGTGTGGCATTACTTATGTACTTATGTACCTCTCTTCTATAAACATCATTCTCTGAAAAAACAAACAAAATTTGCTCTACATCTTAGACAAACTGGTTTTCGCACAGCCCATAGCACTGAAACTTTACTGACTGCATTCTACAATGAAATCCGTGTCACTCTAAATCACAATGCATCTGTAGCTGAAATCTCTCTTGATCTTTCTCCTGCTTTCGATCTGATTGACAACCATCTTCTGCATCATCTATCCTCTATGGGACTCACGACTACTGTTCCTTCAGAGTTTCAATCGTATCTAGCCAACTGTTCTTATCAAACTTCTGCCCAAAGTACTCTCTCTAAAACAGTCACTAATCACATTGGAGCTCTTGAAGGCTCCACTCTAGCTCCCCTCCACTTATTTAATCTTTTTCTGGCATCAGTAATCACATGAATCCAATCCGAGTCTGACTGCAGTCTGTATTGTTATGCTGACAATATACAGATTCTTTACCTTTACACTCCCAGGACCACTAATCTCTCACTATTTAATTCATGTCTAAGCAAAGTTTCCCTTTGGTTACAAAACCATAAACTGTTCCTCAATGTCTCCAAAAGTGAATCTATCCATTTCTCTAATCCCTACTCACCTATACCGCCTCCTTCTATCATCAATGCACAATCTATTCCATATACAGATCACATTAGGATTTTCGGAGTTATATTTGACCAATCTACATGCTAAATCTCGTGGACCTACCTCCCTGAAATGCCATAAGATTATCCCGCAAATTTCTCAACCTGCACTTCCTCAGCTGTAAAGGACTAAATTACAAGCTGATACACTCCTCCACCACCTTCTCTTACATGAGCATGCAGTTGTGGAATGCATTACCTACAGCCCTGAACACTACTGACGAATTAATGAATTTTCGCAAATCCTTGAAGGCACATCTCTTCAACAAGGCCTACAAAGAGAACCCATAGCCTTACAAAACTACCCCACGAATCCCAACAGCTATGATAGTCCACCTTCTATACTATCCTCCCTAACACCTCCTTCTCTCTTCCCTTACTTAATCTTTGTATACTACCAATTGTATTTGATATCCTGTAATGACTATGTCATAACAAAACTCTGTAAGCCACATTGAGCCTGCAAATAGGTGGGATAATGTGCGATACAAATGCAACAAAATAAATAAATAAATAAATAAAAGACTCTACTCCTTTGGTTATAGGGATCCCATGGGATTTGCCTTTGCTGGCCCCTTGTGGTTTAAAGTGATAGAACTAACTTTAGAAGTGACTGACTGCACAGAGTCTTGAGAAGGTTGTAGACTCCTATCTACTGTTTCATGTACGTAGCAGTGGCATAGCTAAGTGGGGCCACAGGGACCTGGCCCCCCAAAATTTGCACTGGGCCCCTGGTTAGCTGGCAGGGGTCCCCAACTCCCATCAGCTGAAGACTTAGTACAGCGCTGGTCTGCGGCAGTGTCGCCACATTGCCTGCCCTGCCCTCTCTTCCTCTCACATCGGGCACGCCCCTTTTAGTGAAGTTGGGTAGGCAATGTGGCGGCGCCGGAGACCAGCACTGGACAAGTCTTCAGCTGGTGGAGGTTGGAGACTCCCACCAGTCAAGGTATTAGCGGTTGCGGTGCTTCAGCTAGCAGGGGTTGGGGACCCCCATCAGCCAAGATGTAGAGCGGAAGCAGTGGGTGGTGGAGGGAGGAGTGGCAAGGTGGTGGGGGGCAGTGGTGGAAGGGAAGCAGCGGTGGGGCTCTGACCAAAATATGTCCCTCCCCACCTTGGGATCTAGCCCCCTCCCACCTCGAGGTCTGGCTATGTTCCTGGTAAGCATCAGGTGAGAAGTGTTGCACCATGGTCTTTTTAAAAGTTATATCATCTGTTGGTGGTTTATTTGATTCATATACTGGTCCAGTTATTAATCTTGTTGAATGTGGACTACTGCAATGACCTTTTCATGGGACTGCTGGACTATATGTCATGCTCATTACAGTTAATTCAGAACTCTGGAGTAAGACTGGTGACCAGATGCACATATCATACTCTATATTAAGGAACTACTTTGGTCACCCATCAGACAACACACTGCATTTAAGATTTGCTTGCTAGTCCAATGTAGTAGGTTGGTGAAGCAAGATTTCCCTTGTCTAAATCCGTGTTGGCTTTGCCTCTTTAATCCATGCTTATATATATGATCTGTAATTTTTTTCTTTATAATAATCTCTACCAATTTTCCTGGCACCAACATCTGGTTCACCTGTCTATAAATTCCCAAATCATCATTGGAACCACTCTCCAATATTCCAGTACCATGCTTGATTTTAAAGATAAATTGCATATTACTAACAATAGCTCTGCAAGTTCAGTTTTCAGTTCTGTCAGTGCTCTGGGATGTGTACCATCCAGTGCAGTCAATTTGCTATTCTTCAGTTTGTCAAATTGCTCCATTACATCTTCCAGGTTTACAGAGATTTGTTCCAGGTTCTCTGACTCATCTACATTGAATGTAATTTCTGGCACTGATATCTTTCTCACATCTTTCTTGGTGAAAACCAAAGCAAGTGTTCTCTGCTACAGCCTTGTCTACCCTGAGTGCCCCTTTTACCCCTCAGTAATCTAGCAGTCCAACTGATTCTTTTACCAGCTTCTTGCTTCTAATATAGCTACAAAAGTTTTTACTATATGTTTTTGCTTCCAATGCAATCTTCTTTTCAAAATCTCTTTTCACTTTCATTATCAGCACTTTGCATTTGACTTGCCATTGTTTATGCTGTTTCCTATTCCTTTCAGTCGGATCCTTCTTCCATTTTCTGAAGAATTTTCTTTTAGCTCTAATAACTTCCTTCACGTTACTTTTTAACTATGCCGGCTGTCGTTTGGCCTTTCTTTCTCTTTGTTTTTTAATACATGGTATATATATGGTCTGGGCTTCCAGGATGGTAAATTTGAATAGCATCCACACCGGATGTAAGTTTTTGATCTTTATAGCTGCTCCTCTAAAGTTTTTTTTTTTTTACTATTCTCCTTATTTTATCATAGTTACTTTTTTTTAAAGTTTTCCTCTATGTAATTACTCCAGAGATTATATCAAATCTGATCATGTTATGATCACTGGTGTGAAGTGGCCCCAGCAACATTACCTCCTGCACCAGATCATGTGTTCCACTAAGGACTAGGAGCCGTGTTTACTAAGGCGCGCTAAAAATTACCACATGCTAATGCTAGAGACAGTCATATATATTCCTATGGGTGTTTCTAGAGTTAGTGTGCACTAATTTTTAACACATGCTAAAAATGCTAGCGCGCCTACAATGCAGCTTAGTAAACAGAGCTCTATATCTAGAATTGTTCCCCCTCTTGTTGGATCCTGAACCAGCTGCTCCATAAAACAGTCCTTGATTTCACCAAGGAAGTTTACCTCCCTAGCATGCCCTGATATTACATTTACCCAGTCAATTTTGGGTTAATTAAAATCACAAAAATACAAATTAATTCTACTAATTTTTTTTTTGTTATGACCGAAGATTATTGTGAGCCACCTACATATTGAAGGCTTGCTTTATGAATGGGTGTGTTTCCTGCTGTTCACTGAGGTCTTTTTTCTCCACTTTTAAAATATTCGCAAATCCTTCTGATACAGAACACTTATGTAGAAATAGTTTGTATTTTTGTGGTTTCAAATTCTACAGATTCCTCGTGTGAGTTAATTGAAATCACCCGTTATTATTGTGTTCTCCAGTTTGTTAGCCTCCCTAATTTCTGATAACATTTCTGCATCTGACTGTTCATTCTGACCATCACTATTCTTTTCCCCTTTACACATGAATTTTCTATCCATAGGGATTCCAAGAAGTGTTTTGTGCCCTGCGGAATTTTTAATCTATTAGATTCAAGGCCCTCCTCAATGTATAATGCTACCCCTCCACCAATTCAATCAACCCTATCACTTTGATATAATTTATATCCTGGTATGACAGTGTCCCATTGGTTATCTTCCTTCCACCAGTCTCAGAGATGCTTATTTTATCTATCTTTTCATTTAGTGCAATATATTCTAACTCTCCCTTCTTATGTCTTAGGCTTCTGGCATTTGCATGCAGACATTTCAAACAATGTTTGTTATTCCTATTTACAACTTCCTCAGCAGTTGACAGTGATAATTTGCAATTTTGAAATTCTATCTGCTCTTTATTAAAGAAATTCTGATCTACCCTGGTCTCTATTGCAACCTCACTATCGGGATGCCCTATCTTCCCTGTTTTGTGACATCTTTTAAAGATACCTTATTCCAAACCATGTGCTTTTGAGCAACTGTTGGCTTTCCCCCCATTTACTACTACTACTACTACTACTACTACTTAACATTTCTAGAGCACTAATAGGGTTACGCAGCACTGTACAATTTAGCAAAGAAGGACAGTCCCTGCTCGAAGGAGCTTATAATCTAAAGGATGAAATGTCAAGTTGGGGCAGTCAAGATTTCCTTTTCTAGTTTAAAAGCTGCTCTAACTCCTTTTTAAATGTTGACACCAGCAGCTTGGTTCTACCCTGGTTAAGGTGGAGCCCATCTGTCCAGAATAGGCTCCCTTCTCCAGAATGTTGCCCAGTTCCTAATAAATCTAAAACCCTTCTCCCTGCATCATCACCTGATCCACACATTGAGACTCCAGAGCTCTGCATGTCTCTTGGGACCTGCGTGTGGAACGGGAAGAACTTCTGAAAACGCTACTATATCTACTGCACCTGAATAAATAAGACACATGGAAGCCTGAGGACAATCGAGGTATTGTGCATTCAGGTACAGAAGGTATTTTTCTGTTCCTGGAGAGCTGACAATTAAAAAAAAAAAAATTACAAACAGCTAAAGTGGGATTTGAACCTGAATCCCCTGATGCTCAACCCACTGCTCTAACCATTAGGATACCTCTCTACTCCCCATGGACATCTATATGACCATTTTATAAAATGGATATTTCTAAGCTGCCACACAAATGTCTATGTCCCTTGTTCCCCTCCCCTCCAATTCATACTTTGGATGCTTCAGTTTGTAAAACAGATGTTCATGCTGGATGGTTTCCAGCACATGGACATTGTGAGGAGGCAGGGAACTACAAGGTCCAGAATGCACTGCAGCAGCAAGTGAATCAGAGTCAGAGGGAGGACTCTAGCCAGGAGAGTGAGAAGCCAGCAGTTGATTGGGAAATTGAACCAGGTGTGAGAGGGTTGCAGGCAGCTTTATTAAGAGAGTGGTAGAAAGCTGTAGGGAGGAGATGGAAGCACTGGGGAAGCTCTCTCTGGAAAAGGTGACAGCTCTCAGAAGGAAAGTAAATTCTTTTGTTTGACTGTTTGAGTTTGAGGAACTGTCTAAAGTTTGAGAAGGGTTTAAGAAGCAGGCTCTGAGTAAAGTGCATTTTGTTATGTTTGACTTTATAAAACCCTTAATTACAAGAAGCCTGGTGTTGATGAGCGTTTTGTGAAGGGAGAAGAGGAGGCAGAAATCTCCCCAGTGTTTGAAGGGTGACCAGCTCACAACATCCATCTTGTATGTATTTCAGAACAGGCTGTTTTGTGTTCTAAAATACATGTGAGTTGGACGTCCATTTGCGACATTCTGACTTGGATATCCATATTCTGCGTGTGATGTCCTTTCTAAAATGCCGCTACATAGCAAAATATTTTTGTGTAGGAATTCTTTTCAGCTGTAAATTTATAAGCAAATATGTGTTCTTTATTAAAAAGAGAGAGGGATTGTAAGTTCAATCAGAATATGTCATCTTGCAGTCAGGAAATTAAAAAAAAATCTTTTCAGTCTGTCCTGGTCTTGGATAAAGTTTCATTAGAGATCCATTCTTCTATCATTTCAAGGGTTGATTCCATCACAACATGTCTCAAAGCTAGCATACTTTTTATCTTAGTTTGTATTTCTCAGCAGTGTTTATTGAAACTCGGCTCTAAGTTACTTAGCTTCACATTTATTGCAATGATAACAATGATCTATGTTTTAGCTGAAGTGCCTGCAAGGTCTTTCTGTCTTTCCCAGTGCATGAATACGGTAACTCATCATCTTTCTTCTAACACTATCAATCATGATGTGACTTGATGGGACATAATAGAAATGCAAAGCTAAACTGTGATACTGGCTATCAGAAGCATGACGGAGGGCTCAGGTTGTTCAGTTATTGAAGGAGCAAGAATCCAAATTGTTAAAACAATATACTTTATTGAAGGGATTCGACATGGCCATGTTTTGGCAATGATGCCTGCACCAGGAGTCCATCAACCTTAACAGATGCATAAAAATTACATATAAGTACATCATGAATAAAACAATAACTGATACACAGACAAATGCACATAAAAACTCAACAGTGAAATACGCTAAAAGATATACAACATTTTAAGAATTTGACCTAATGGAAACTTGGGCCACAACTTTTAAGCTCAGACTGAATAGAGATAAAACCGAATTCCTGGTTATGTCTAGTTTACACAATCCTACTTCCTAACTTAATTTCATAATTGGTCAACATACTTATCCATTTCAAACACAACTAAAAATCTTAGGTATCAATTTCGATAAACAAATAACTTTTCGAAAATCAAGCATCTGCAGTCATAACAAAATTTTTCAAAACTTTATGGAAACTGAAAAGGATTAGAGACAATTTTTTTTTCCAGACAATCATTCCACCTATTAGCACAATCGATTTTATCCCAGCTGGACTATTATAACGTAGTGTATGTAGGATCCACAGAAAACATACATAAATCGCTGCAAACCGTTCAAAACACAGCAGCTTGCTTGATATACAGGAAATGAAATTATGAAAGGGCAACCCTGTTGCTTGTAATGTTACATTGAGGGGCATAATCGAAAGGCGCTGGCGAAATAGCTGGCCGGCCATCTCCAGCACCGGCGCTACAAGCAGGCGGAGCCAACCGTATTTTCGAAAAAGATGGCCGCCATCTTTTTCTTCGCTAATACGGTTGGGCCCGGCCAAATGTCAGAGTTCGCAGGGGTTGAGATGGCCGACCTTGGTTTTCGGCCATAATGGAAAAAAATGCCGGCGATCTCAAACCCGGCGAAATCCAAGGTATTTGGTCGTGGGAGGAGCCAGCATTTGTAGTGCACTGGTCCCCCTGACATGCTAGAACACCAACCGGGCACCCTAGGGGGCACTTCTAAAAATTTAAAAAAAAAATAGTTCCCAGGTGCATAGCTCCCTTCCCTTGGCTGTTTAGCCCCTCAACCCCCCCCCCCCAAAAAAAAAACCCCACTCCCCACAACTCTACACCATTACCATAGCCCTAAGGGGTGAATGGGGGCATCTACATGTGCGTACAGTGGGTTTTGGGGCTCCCATTTACCACCACAAGGGGGGATGGGCATGGGTCCACCTGTCTGAGGAAATTGGAGGGTCATGGGATAGGAGGAAATGTCCTATTGTGGATTAAAAACTGGTTGAAGGATAGGAAACAGAGAGTGGGGTTAAATGGGCAGTATTCACAATGGAGAAGGGTAGTTAGTGTGGTTCCTCAGGGGTCTGTGCTAGGACTGCTGCTTTTTAATATATTTATAAATTATTTAGACATGGGAGTAACTAGCGAGGTAATTAAATTTGCTGAAGACACAAAGTTATTCAAAGTTGTTGACTCGCGACAGGATTGTGAAAAATTACAGAAGGACCTTACGAGACTGGGAGGCTAAATGGCAGATGACGTTTAATGTGAGCAAGTGCAAGGTGATGCATGTGGGAAAAAAAGAACCCGAATTATAGCTACGTCATGCAAGGTTCCACGTTAGGAGTTACGGACCAAGAAAGGGATCTGGGTGTCGTCGTCGATAATACGCTGAAACCTTCTGCTCAGTGTGCTGCTGCGGCTAGGAAAGCGAATAGAATGTTGGGTATTATTAGGAAAAGTATGGAAAACCGCACCTTGAGTATTGTGTTCAATTCTGGTCGCCACATCTCAAGAAAGATATAGTAGAATTGGAAAAGGTGCAGTGAAGGGCGACTAAAATGATAGCGGAGATGGGACAACTTCCCTATGAAGAAAGACTAAGGAGGCTAGGGCTTTTCAGCTTGGAGAAGAGACGGCTGAGGGGAGACATGATAGAGGTATATAAAATAATGAGTGGAGTGGAACAGGTGGATGTGAAGCGTCTGTTCATGCTTTCCAAAAATACTAGGACTAGGGGACATGCGATGAAACACACCATTACCATAGCCCTAAGGGGTGAAGGGGGCACCTACATGTGGGTACAGTGGGTTTTGGGGTTTTTTGCTCAGAATTAACCAGCACAAGCCAAAAGTCAAAGATGTCCATGTCTAAGGACGTCCAAATTCAAGGAAGTCCTTGGTATTTTCAAAACAAAGGATGGACGTTCATCTTTTTTCGAAAAAACGTTTTTCCCCGCCAGATTTGGACATTTTACAAAGACGTCCAAATCCAAACATAGGCGTTTCTTTCGAAAATGCCCCTCTACGTAAGTTAAGCAGGTATTTGCAGAATAACACTTAGGCAGTATACTGGCATATATGTCTGTAAGTGCGGACGTAAGCATGTACAGTGGTGGAAATAAGTATTTGATCCCTTGCTGATTTTGTAAGTTTGCCCACTGACAAAGACATGAGCAGCCCATAATTGAAGGGTAGGTTATTGGTAACAGTGAGAGATAGCACATCACAAATTAAATCCGGAAAATCACATTGTGGAAAGTATATGAATTTATTTGCATTCTGCAGAGGGAAATAAGTATTTGATCCCCCACCAACCAGTAAGAGATCTGGCCCCTACAGACCAGGTAGATGCTCCAAATCAACTCGTTACCTGCATGACAGACAGCTGTCGGCAATGGTCACCTGTATGAAAGACACCTGTCCACAGACTCAGTGAATCAGTCAGACTCTAAGCTCTACAAAATGGCCAAGAGCAAGGAGCTGTCTAAGGATGTCAGGGACAAGATCATACACCTGCACAAGGCTGGAATGGGCTACAAAACCATCAGTAAGACGCTGGGCGAGAAGGAGACAACTGTTGGTGCCATAGTAAGAAAATGAAGAAGTACAAAATGACTGTCAATCGACAAAGATCTGGGGCTCCACGCAAAATCTCACCTCGTGGGGTATCCTTGATCATGAGGAAGGTTAGAAATCAGCCTACAACTACAAGGGGGGAACTTGTCAATGATCTCAAGGCAGCTGGGACCACTGTCACCACGAAAACCATTGGTAACACATTACGACATAACGGATTGCAATCCTGCAGTGCCCGCAAGGTCCCCCTGCTCCGGAAGGCACATGTGACGGCCCGTCTGAAGTTTGCCAGTGAACACCTGGATGATGCCGAGAGTGATTGGGAGAAGGTGCTGTGGTCAGATGAGACAAAAATTGAGCTCTTTGGCATGAACTCAACTCGCCGTGTTTGGAGGAAGAGAAATGCTGCCTATGACCCAAAGAACACCGTCCCCACTGTCAAGCATGGAGGTGGAAATGTTATGTTTTGGGGGTGTTTCTCTGCTAAGGGCACAGGACTACTTCACCGCATCAATGGGAGAATGGATGGGGCCATGTACCGTACAATTCTGAGTGACAACCTCCTTCCCTCCGCCAGGGCCTTAAAAATGGGTCGTGGCTGGGTCTTCCAGCACGACAATGACCCAAAACATACAGCCAAGGCAACAAAGGAGTGGCTCAGGAAGAAGCACATTAGGGTCATGGAGTGGCCTAGCCAGTCACCAGACCTTAATCCCATTGAAAACTTATGGAGGGAGCTGAAGCTGCGAGTTGCCAAGCGACAGCCCAGAACTCTTAATGATTTAGAGATGATCTGCAAAGAGGAGTGGACCAAAATTCCTCCTGACATGTGTGCAAACCTCATCATCAACTACAGAAGATGTCTGACCGCTGTGCTTGCCAACAAGGGTTTTGCCACCAAGTATTAGGTCTTGTTTGCCAGAGGGATTAAATACTTATTTCCCTCTGCAGAATGCAAATAAATTCATATACTTTCCACAATGTGATTTTCCGGATTTAATTTGTGATGTGCTATCTCTCACTGTTACCAATAACCTACCCTTCAATTATGGGCTGCTCATGTCTTTGTCAGTGGGCAAACTTACAAAATCAGCAAGGGATCAAATACTTATTTCCACCACTGTATATACTAGTAGTCTAAACATTCATGGGTGCAATGGGTACAAACATAAATCATAACATGGCCAGCCTGAAGTTACTGGCATTTCTGTGCACCCACTCACTCTTGCAAATCCAAAAATTTCAATAACCGATATGTGGTGGAATCACAATGTTGCAGTTTCTCCACATAAGAACCCTAATCTTTGCAGGAAGTTATTTGCCATGTTCCAGTAAGATATCCCACCCCAGGTTACCAGGCTTGTAGGCCCTAGCTAGCCCTAAGCTGCCACCATGTAAAGCCCTCATTGCACCCTAACAAGGAAGCCATACTGACCCACTCAAAGTTGGACACTCAAATTTGGGCGCGAATCCCAGATACATTCAGAAACCAATTATACACTCAGAAACTAATGAGTTGTGCGTGCATCTGCCCTACTATCTATTCTATAACATGGGTGCCTAAATTTCATAGCACGCAACTCAAAGGGAGGTGTGGCCATGGGAGGGGCATTCCCAGAAATTAGGCTTCATATTATAGAATACTTGAATTTCTGTGCCCAATTGCCATCAGGTGGGCATGAGGATTTACACCAGGTTTCAGCAGACGGAAATCATTGCGCCTAAAGTTGGGTGTAGGAATTTACTCTTAAGTGCTATTCTATAAAGTTTGCCTAGCACTAAGCAGCCTATATAGAACTGGGGCTTAGCCCAGATCATGGCCGAGTGGTTAGAGCACTGGTCTTGACATCCAGACGTGGATGGTTCAAATGCCACTGCTGCTCCTTGTGACCCTGGGCAAGTCACCCAACCCTCCATTGCCTCAGGTACAAACTTAGATTGTGAGCCCCCCAGGGACAGAGAAACACCCAGCATACCAATTTGAGCTACTACTGAAAAGGTGTGAGCAAATCCAAACAAATAACTTTGGGTGCCATTTACTGAATCAGGTGTCTTTGTGCCCCATCATACCCAATCTATGTAGGGTTCCATTCTGCCTGGCTGGTCCAACAACATTATCAAGTATGCCAACTCTACTCAGGTAATCCAGCACCCTCTGCCCCAAGTGAACATTGGGAGCAGATGAGAGGGTTGTCATCTACAAAAGCAAAAGGGTAGGATGTCACAGTTCCTTATATCCTTTTTCCTATCTCCGGGGGTTAACCCATTCTCTTGCTCCAATTACAGTTTAACTAGCAAGCAAAGAGAGGCTTGAAATTACAAATAAGCAAGGGACACCCTCTGTCATAGTTCCTCTCAATCTGCCAAAATAAGCAAGCACAAGGCCAAGCCAGGCTCTCACATTTTTCTCAGCAGACCTGGATTTGGCCGCATGTGCCCAGGCACAAAATATCTTTGTTAAATGAAATGCAAAGTACTCCTGAGAGAAAATAAAAGAAGATAACTAGCTATAATAAATAAAACTGACTTGCTGTCTCTGCCACCCACACAGCAGACATAAAACTCAAATGTGAAAAATACCATTTAGTAGTAAAACTGTATTTCTGCTTTAGATTTGCTTGACACAATATGAGTATTTTATAAAGGACGAGTAAAAAAGGCCTGTTTCGGTATGAAATAAAACGGGCGCTAGCAAGGTTATCCCTCTCTTCCGCCCTTGCTCTCTCCCTCTGTCCCCTCCAAGTCCCACGGCCCCCTTTCTTCCCTTCCGATTTCCAGTCCCTCCCTCCCTCTCTCTCTCTCTCCTTCCCTCTGTCCCTCCCCCGCGTTCCAGTCCCCCCTCCTCTCTGTCTCACAGACACATCCTTGCGAAGCCTCCACCCGTGGCCCTCCCCTCCCCGACACAGGCCCCGCCCATCCCCCTACATGCACGTCGGCCCCCCCTCCAAAATTGCCAACCCCCCTCCGCTACCCTGCTCTTCCCCCTCTTACCGGGGTCCCGGTGGCAGCAGTGAACAGCCTCACAAGTCTGCTGCCTTCCCTTCTCTTCGCTCTCAGCTCTGGCTCTGGTCCCGCCCTCATTTCCTGTTTCAGCAAGGGCGGGACCAGAGTCAGAGCTGAGAGCAAAGAGAAGGGAAGGCAGCAGACTCGCGAGGCTCTTCACTGCTGCCGCCGGGACCCCGGTAAGAGGGGGGAGGGGAGGGTAGCAGAGGGGGTTGGCGATTTTGGAGGGAGGGGCGACATGCACGTAGGGACGTCTCTGCCTGCTCCCATTGTTCTTCAACACATGTCTCTCACTGGGATCGTAAACCCCTGCTGACGTCAGGCAAGCAGGGTTCTACTGCTGGCCAGTGATGTCAGCAGGTGGTTACGATCCCAGTAAGACACTTTAGAACCTTCACATAGCAAATTATTATATTAGATGTGGAATTCATATGTCCAGGTAGAGATATGATGAATTCTCACAATATTTTATAAGAAGCTCAGCAAAGCCCTTGTAAAACAGGTGCAGGGCTTCCCACCAGCCGGAGCAGTGATTTCAAAACACTGTACATGAGGCAATGATCTAATACCTCCATAGGTGCATGAGAGCAGCTTTTTTAAATTACTGTTCTTGTTCTCCACATACCCCAACCTTGCAGATCCAGTTTCCACCCCACTGATAATCCCTCCCAGGCATTTTCTCCCCTGTTGGCATTCTGATGCAGTCTTTTTAGGACCTTAGCAAGACATGGTTGAATGAAATCCACAGTAATTTTGACAGCAAAGTATATAGCTGAGGGACCACACAATGATAATCTAATTCAGTAATAAAGCATTTTAAATTATAAATAATAAATGCTGTGTGTTAACATTGCCAAAATCTTAAAATCCCAAACAGAATGTGTTTTAAGCTCAGATGTTTAAAATAAACATTAATAAATAAAAAATGAAACAAAATTGATATTATTCACTGACTAGCTACTAGAACAAACATGATTTTTTTGGAGGTGGGTAAGCAGTAATGTTATTTATATAATCACTCTAGTATAGAACTATAGTCTACAATGGAAAGCCATAAAGCTCTAACTTTACTGTAGATGAAGATATAAAAGCAGTGTTTTATAGGTCCTTTTACTAAGGTGCGCTGAAAAATGGCCTTAGTGTAGGCACGTATTTTGGACGCTTGCAGATCCATTTTTCAGTGCACCTGCAAAAAAGGCCTTTTTTGTCGAAAATGGACGTACGGCAAAATAAAAATTGGCGCGTGTCCATTTTGGGTCTGAGACCTTACCGCCACCCATTGACTTAGCGGTAAGGTCTCACACGTTAACCGGGCAGGTAATCGTCAACGCACATACAATACCGATTACTGCCCAGTTAGTGCCACGCACCGGAAAATAAAAAATATTTTCCAGGGTGCGTAGCGGATGCATGTAAAAAATGAAATTACCACTCGGGCCACACGGTAGCTGGGCGGTAGTTCAAAACTGATGTGTGTAGGAAGCGCTTAGGTGCCTATGAGGGGGATAATTGAATGGGGGCGCCCATCTCCAAGGATGGCCCTATAAAGGGGCAACCCGTATTATATAAACAAGATGGACGCCCAAATTATGAAATTTAGGTCGACCTTAGAGATGGTCATCCATGGTTTTCGGCGATAATGGAAACCGAGGACGCACATCTCAGAAACTACTAAATCCAAGCCATTTGGTTGTGGGAGGAGTCAGTATTCTTAGTGCACTGGTTCCACTAACTGAATGTAAAAAGGCCTTCCCTTACCGATCTGGAAGGGAATGGGCATGCATGAAGGAAATTGCATGCAAATGAGCTGCTTGCTGTTAGCTCATTTGCACATGATTTCCTTCCTAAGGAGGGGAAGTGATGGCAGTTGAGGACATCCAAAATGTGGATGTTTCTGTGAGAAGGACATCCATGCCTTTGCTATGCCTCCAATACCCTCTTTAGTTATTTATTTGGATTTTGGACCACAAGTATCAGCAGTGGGATTTGAACTGGCCACCTCTAGATTACAAGACCAGTGTTCTAGCCACTAGGCCACTCTGCCACTCCTCCACTCTATTACATTTCCTTGAAATTTGGCCATCCCTGTGGGGGGCAGTTGAGGACGTCCAAAATGTTTGAAAGAAGGATGTCCACACCTTCGTTATGCCTCCGCTGACACACACATACCTCCCCCCCCCCCCCACAAGGATGGCCAAATTTCAAGGGAGTGGAGTGCAGTGGAGGAGTGGTTGAGTGGCCTAGTGGTTATAGCAGGTTTTGCAATCCAGAGGTGGCCAGTCCAAATCCCACTGCTGCTACTTGTGATCCAAAAACCAAATAACGAGGGTGTCAGAGGCATAGCAAAGGCATGGATGTCCTTCTCACAGAAACATTCACATTTGGGACATCCTCAACTGCTGTCACAGAGGCATAGCAAAGGACATACTGTAAAAAAAAAAGACAAAAGTTTTTGAAGTAGTTTTTTTAGGGGGTGGGAGGTGGTTAGTGACCACTGAGGAAGTCAGGGGAGCTCATCCCCGATTCCCTTCGGTGGTCATCTGGTCAGTTTGGGCACCTTTTTGATGCTTGGTCGTGAAAATAAATGGAACACGTAAAGTCGGCCAAATGCTCGTGAGGGACGCCCTCTTTTTTCCATTATCGGCCGAAGGCGCCTGTTAACCACACCCCCATCCTGCCTTCAGTACACTGCCGACACGCCCCCTCGAACTTTGGTCGTCCCTGTGACAGAAAGCAGTTGAGGATGCCCAAAATTCGCTTTCGATTTGGGCAACCTTAGGAGAAGGACGCCCATCTCCCGATTTGTGACAGAAGATGGGCGCCCTTCTCCTTCAAAAATAAGCAGGTAGTATGTGGCTTAGTAAAAGGGCCCCTTAAAGTCCCTGATAAATGTCTAAACATTTTAAGTAGGGCTACATCTGGCATTAATCATTAATCGTGATTTTTTAAAAATTAGTCACAATTTAAAACAAAAGTAATCACATCAGAGCATCTCCTCCATACATCTCTTCTGCTCTTTTCCACTCCTAACCCCTATCCTTGTCTTTTCTCCCATCCACAATTCAATATCATACCCCTCCCCCACACTTTTGTCCATCTTAAAGGTGGTCTTCTGTTGATCCTCACCAGTGGCAGCATTGCACATATGTTGCCTGTATCTGGTCCAAAGCTTTCCCTCTGACCCATTCCAGGCAGGCAGGAACAGGAAGTGAAGTCAGGAGAGGAAGGACAGGCCAGAGGAAAGGTTTCACAGCAGGCCAAGGCAGCATATATGCAATGCTGCCACTTCCAGAGACCAACAGAAGACCACCTTTAAGGTAGACTGGTGGGGGGATTGATGCCAAACCCTGGGTGGGGGAGGGGAGTGAGCTACAGACCCGCCAAGAAAACTAGAGGGGCCATCCATGGAAGCTATGGCTGAGGCAGTGAGCTCCAGCAGCCATGAGAAGAGCTTTGTGCTGTGCATAATCAAGTTTGTGGCACTATTCATAGGGGTAGAGGGGAAGGAAGGAGAGGTGGAAGGGAAGAAAAAGGTAAAATGGAACCAAGGAAAGAAAGACAGATAATGGACCAAGAGGAAGAGGAGAGGGAGGCAATAAAGAGAAAGGGAGAGATGTTGCATCTGGGGGATGGGGGTGAAGGAGATTATCAGTTGTTTAGGGAAGGGGAAGGGAATGGGATTTGATATACTGCCTTTCTATGGTTACAATCTGAAGTGATTTTACTAAGGCGCACTAGCATTTTTAGTGCACACTAAAAATAGGTGCGTGCTAAACGCTAGAGATGCCCATAGGAATAAATAGGCATCTCTAGAGTTTAGTGTGTGCCTATTTTTAGCAAGCGCTAAAAACGCTAGCACGCTTTAATAAAATACCCCCTTATTTTGTACCTTGGGCAATGGAGGGTTAAATGACTTTGGCCAATGTCACAAGGAGCTACAGTGGGAAATAACTAAGGGTTCGTTTGCTAAGCTGCACTGTAGGCGCACTAGCGTTTTTAGCGCATGTTAATGCTAGGGAGACCCATATATTCCTATAGGTGTCTCTAGCATTAGTATGCACTAATTTTTAGTGTGTGCTAAAAACACTTAGTGCACCTTAATAAACAGGGCCCTAAATAAATAAATTACATTTAATTGTGTGATTAATTTCAATTAAAAAAATGTTAATCATGCTATTAATCACAATTAAAATTTATTATACAAGTACTTATATTCAGCATTTACCAGAAAATGGTTCAATGTGATTACAAGAAATCAGTCATAACTAGGATTAATTTGAACAAGATAACATAATTTCAATTGCTTCATCAAGATAGTTAAAAGACAGTTTGTTAAGAGACGTGTCAAGGGTAGTATGACTCATATTACTTAGTACATAAGTAATGCCACACTGGGAAAAGACCAAGGGTCCATCGAGCCCAGCATCCTGTCCACGACAGCGGCCAATCCAGGCCAAGGGCACCTGGCAAGCTTCCCAAACTTACAAACATTCTATACATGTTATTCCTGGAATTGTGGATTTTTCCCCAAGTCCATTTAGTAGTGGTTTATGGACTTGTCCTTTAGGAAATCGTCTAACCCCTTTTTAAACTCTGCTAAGCTAACCGGCTTCACCACGTTCTCTGGAAACAAATTCCAGAGTTTAATTATGCGTTGGGTGAAGAAATATTTTCTCCGATTTGTTTTAAATTTACTACACTTAAACAGATAAATTTTTAGGTGGTCCTTTTACCAAATGGCAGTAAAAGGTTGACCGTGGTGGCATCAGTGTATGGGATCTCCACACGCCAAGGACACCTTTTACTGCTGCTGGTAAAAGTGTTTTTTTTAAAGGGGCAGTAAATGGCAGTGCTGACCAATTACCGCCAGGCACTCCCACTCCCCGCCCACTGGCGCTGGAGAATAAAAAATATTTTCTAGCACCAGAAGTGGTGTGCAGCAAGCCCATAACTACCACCAGACTCCTGGATGAGCCCAGTGGTAGGGTTGAGTTGTTGCGCGCAAACCTGGTGGTAGCTCTACCGCTGGGTGATGAAAGGGCCACGAAATTATTATGTAACAGTATAACCAGATTCTTGTCTAATGGGTGATGGTAAAGAATTCCAAAACAGAGCAGCTTGATAGGCAAATTATTAAATTGAAGAAAATGAAAGATCTACAAGTTGTGGAAAAATGTATCAAATGACTCATGCAAGCTAAAGCCAAGCTGTAGATAATCTTAAAAGTCAAGGTACGTAATTTAAAATAGCTCTGGCATATGCTGGAAGCCAGTGCAGCTTAATAAGCAAAGGGGGTTACTCTGTCAGATATGTGTGCTTTATATAATAGTTTTTAATGCAACGTTCTACAGAGTTTGTATTCATTTATATAATGTATCTGGGCAACCTGCATAAAGAAGATTGCAATAATCTACATGGAATAAAATAAACCTGAACAACAACATTAAACTGATCAAGTAGGAAATATTCCCCAATGTCAAAGCTGCTTCAATTTAAGAAAATTATCATAGGGATCCTTCTTAAAACATGACATTGATCTGTACTACAATTAACTAAGATTGAATCATTCTTATTTTGTTACTTTATCACATTGTTATGATTGAATGCTTTTCATTACCCTTGTTCTTAAATACCTGAATTGTACTGCTTATCTATTTTTCTACCAATTTATATTCCGTATTCTCTATTTTAACTGGAATATTACTGTGTATTTCTTATTCCGGAAATGGCGATAGTCACTACGGTATTTGTAAGCCACATTGAGCCTGCAAAGAGGTGGGAAAATGTGGGATATAAACGCAGAAAAATAAATAAATAATAAATAAATAAATAAAATCTCTTCTCATTATAAAGCGTTTTTACTAAGCACACCTAACACAGTTTAAAACAGGATGTGCTAAGGTGCCCAACGGTAAGTACCAATTTAACACGTGCTAATCCACATGCTAAAAAATATGATTTTTTTTTGTGGGGGGGGGGGCATGCCAGGGGTGTTTCTGCACTAATCATAACTGGTTAGCGCAGGATTACCGCATGAGCCCTTTACACCTACAAAATGTGCAGCAGTAAGGTTTCATGTGGTAATTTTAAAAAAAAATATTTATAACCATTTAAATTTTTACAAGCGATAAAACAACTTGCTGGAAATACAGAGAAAGTAATTGTAGGAATTATTTCAGTCAGGTAATTCTATTCTCTTCCTTAGACCACTAAATAGGGAGAGTGAAACAAGATAAGGAGATCAATTAAACAGTAAACAGAAAAAAAAACGTGGTATTAACCTGATTATCCCCAGATATCACTCGTCTAATTCATTATTCCACATTGATTATCTGGTTGGCTTCTTCGAGGCCAATACGGTGTATAGTCAAATCATTTCATTGAAAAACATACTTATTGTCCAATATTAGTTAGAAATAATACATATGATTACATTCTCTCTTTTAAAAACCAGAAGTTATTTAACGATACATATACTTAAGTCTCTAATTCAAATCCCACTGATTAAAGTCATCTCAGTTTTCACAGGCTTCACTCCATTTAAAGTAATAATTTGAGGAACTATTTCTGAGGAAAACTTTAGGAGTCATACCCGGAACTCTGGGAAAAACAATAATCTCGATATTAATCATCTATAATAATATTCATTTTATTATTCAAAATTTCTGGTCTATTATCATTTTCAAAATCATAACCACTTTGCTCATGTAGAATCATTTGTTATATCAATTTTTTACTCTCAAAGGGTTCAGTTGAATTGTCCATGTAACTCTCTAATGCCAATATATAACGCATGGCCAGTAATACAAAAAAAGGGAAATCGGCCATTTTACAGCTCCAGCAAAAATAGTCTTAGCTTGTGTGAAAAACTCACACTAGAGTGTGCTGAGGCCACTTTTTGCCACAGCTTAGAGAAAGGCTCCCTAAGAGAGTAACACCTCTAAACTACACCCAATACCCTCAATGAAGATTCAAAAAAGAAGGAATTACTATGTATTACCACTCTTCATTAAGCGAGGTTTTGGAGGGGGGAACCTTCCAAAAAAATGTTTGTTTTATCTATATTCAGCTTCAAGTACTTGATACCAACCCAATTTTCAACTGCATCAAAAAACTGCTTGACAAGAATTAGCATGTCTTCCTCAGTTTGTAATCACAGGGATAAGTAAGGTGATATCATTAGCGCATGTATACAAGTTAATCCCTAATGGGCCCTTATGCTAAAGCTTAGCATACGCTTACGGATATTAGTGTACACTAAGGGCTAGATTCTATATATGGCGCCTGAAAAATTCGTACAGTAAAGAAATATGTCTAGGCATATTCTCTAAAGTATGCCTAAATTTTAAAGAATAGGCTTAAATTTCCATGCAGTACATTGAATAACACTGAGTGCCTCTGCATATTACCAAATTTGGTCGTGTACATTTAGGCCATGTTTTACTTGGTGCAAATCCCTACGCCTAAATTAGGTGCAGAGCGGGTGTATTTTATAATAATGTGCATAGATTTTCGAAACACCCATGGCCCACCCACTCCATGCCCATAACCACGCCCCCTTTTCAACTGTGCAATTTAGAATTTACATGCATCAAATTACAGAACACACTTAGCGATTCTTGAGCGTAAATCATAATCAATGCCAATTAGTGCTGACAATTGCTTGTTTAAAATCAAATTAACAGCGCTGATTAGCTAGTTAACCATGCACATTGCTATAGAATAGGCTCCGATGTTCACATGGAAATTAAGGTGCAATATATAGAATCTTGGGTAACTGCCATATGGCCCATAAGTATAAAATAAGATACACAACATTTAGAACACAATAAAGTCTGTTAGCTCCCAGTAAACTTTAGTAAAAGGGCCCCTTAATGCGTTAGATGATGATCAAAAGAACACATTAAAATATTTAAAAGAATAATATTCAGAATGCATATAGACACTTTAACAAATATAAATCTCAGTCTTTTGCCTTGTGAATGGGTATGATTTGTTAACCTTTCTCATGAGTAAAATGCTAACATAAGTACATAAGTATTGACATACTGGGAAAGACCAAAGGTCCATCGAGCCCAGCTTCCTGTTTCCAACAGTGGCCAATCCAGGTCACAAATACCCGGCAAGATGCTTCAATAGGGCATCTTGTAAAATTAAGTCATGTCGAAATGTATATATGGTTCACTGGCGTGCACTTGTACAATAAGCATCCTCAGGGAAGAAGTTTGGGGGAGTCACAATTTTGGATCTATTTTATAAAAGTATACATGTACACACATACCCCCGGATTCTGTAAATGGTGACTAAACTTCCACGCACAAGTCAGCACATGTAGCCCATTTGCGTGTGGAACTTAATTGATTAACAAGTCAATCAACGCTGCTAATTGGATGTTAAGCAATTATCGCTACTAATTGGGACTAATTAGGATGTATACACATAGCTTGCTAAGCATATTCTATAAAGTGATGCACGTAAATTGGACTGCGCAGATCTCAAAAGGGGGCATGACCATGGCAGGGGCATGGGTGGGTTGTGAGCATTTTGAAAATCTGCATGCGCTGTTATAGAATATGCTCGATCCACACCTAAATAAGAGTGGGCATTTACACCAGGTTTTAGTTGTCATAAATGACTGTGCATAAATTTTAGTTGAGGGACGGCAGCTATGCATATTCTATCAACCGCACCTAAGTGCTTTTTTTTTTCAGCACCAATTTTTTAGGTGCCATATATAGAATCTAGCCCATAAGAGGAAATTCTATATATAGTGCCAAAAGTTAGGCGTCACAAAGATCTGTACTGAGCCCCTACTCTATAAAGGGGGCCTGACCTCTATAAAATACCTTATAAAAAAGAAACCTGCTATATTGCGTAAATTCATTCTATCTGAATACTAAGTTACTCACTTCTTGTTACTAAGGGGTATGACATACCAGTTAAAATTTTTAATTTTTAAATAGTGCTCAGAAACAGGTGTTTGAGTTCAGCTATGAGCAGCTGTTTAGTCATAACACCATCACATCCATCACAGCACTACCCTACCTTCCTGCCAATATATCTGTTGGTGATTTATTCGATATTATCTTGCTATGCTGAAGTTTCACTTGGTAACATAGTAACATAGTAGATGATGGCAGAAAAAGACCTGCATGGTCCATCCAGTCTGCCCAAGACAAACTCATATGTGTATACCTTACCTTGAATTTGTACCTGTCCTTTTCAGGGCACAGACCGTATAAGTCTGCCCAGCAGTATTTCCCGCCTCCCAACCACCAGTCCCGCCTCCCATCATCGGCTCTGGTACAGACTGTATAAGTCTGCCCTCCCCTATCCTCGCCTCCCAACCACCACCCCCTCTTCCCCCCAACTTCTCCGCCACCCAATTTCAGCTAAACTTCTGAGGATCCATTCCTTATGCACAGGATTCCTTTATGCATATCCCACGCATTGGTAGCCCAGAAGCTTTAGTTTCATTCACCTGATGACGCCTAAGGGCGAAACAAGTGACCACATGTAGGGAATGTTGAAAAAAAGGAACAATAGCCACAGGAGAAGTGGCATGTTTAAGTTTTTTGGACACTATATTTGTTTACTAGCAAGATTGAAAAACTGAAAGAAATATTATATCACCATTTGAGCTGAAGTCTATGTATGTAGCTTATTCCATTCGGACAGCACTCCAAAGCTAAGTACCATTTTTGTATAATATCAAATAAATCACCAACAGATATATTGGCAGGAAGGTAGGGTAGTGCTGTGATGGATGTGATGGTGTTATGACTAAACAGCTGCTCATAGCTCAACTCAAACACCTGTTTCTGAGCGCTATTTAAAAATTAAAAATTTTAACTGGTATGTCATACCCCTTAGTAACAAGAAGTGAGTTACTTAGTATTCAGATGGAATGAATTTATGCAATATAGCAGGTTTCTTTTTTATAATGTATTGAAGGACACCCTAAGAAGCCACCCACATATAAATCCCCAGATTACCTAGATTATCTCTATAAAATAACACTAACTACAAATATTAAATACAATCCTCAATCAGTATTCAAATTTGTGAAGTAACAAAGTGGAAAAAGCTCCAGACAGAACACCTCTGGAGCTTATAACTCTTCATGTTAGCTGCTGGGAATTGGTGTTTTGGCACAAGATAAGAAAAGTCTAACCTTCAGACAGCAGTGCGAAATGCTCGCCAACGCTGATCTGGGGACTACTTTGTTCTGCTGGAGAAGGCTAGATAAGTTCATTTCACTTTGTTAAAAATATAAGAAATGAGAAGGGTGGTACTTTTGCACTTATGTAAATTGTGGTATGTCTTTTTTTGCCAATGATGAAGAGTTATTAGCTCCAAAGGTGTTCAACCTGGAGCTCTTTGAGGCTTTTTCCACCCACTTTTCACTTTGTTTTAATCTATAGATTTACTTCACAGACTTGAATATTGATTAAGGAGTGTATTGAATATTTGTAGTTGGTTGGATCAGTTCATCCTATACCCATCGTTTTGGAATATAGTTGACTCTATAGAATACTTGCACCTAATATTGGGTGCCAGACTCATGTCTGATAGACAGGTGTAAGTCCACTAACCAAAGTTAGGCTCAGATCGGCATTATTCTATAACTTGGTGCCTAACTTGTTGAAATGTCCATGATCTGTCTATGCCCCTCCCATTGCCATGTCCACTTTTGGGTTGTGTGTGAAAAAAGTTGGGCACTACATTATAGAATAGCAAACAGGGGAGATCCAAGCACAACTTTAATCGATTACCAATTACGTGGCCAATTGGTGCCCATTTCCTCATTAAGCTGCGTGCAGATCTTGGATCTGCACACAAACACTAGCACCCAACTTTGACCAACCTGCATAGAATCCAGGGAGTAGTGTATATGCCTTCCCTCCTTTCCTGGAGTTCATGCAATATGGCCGAGCCCCACTGAAGAGGGAACTTAAATCCAGGGCAATGGCCACACCTCTACAAGTGCATTATCAAAGGACAGTTTGCAAATAATAAATACAGAAAAAGAAGAGGAGGAAAGCAGAAGGCTTAGAGCAGCAATGGCCTGGACCTAGAGGGGCTGGAAATTTCTTTCATCTTTTAGTATATTGGAGTAATTCTGCTCTGTGCAGCAGCAGAACAAGGTAACTACAATAACCATTGTATTAGCAATAACACTAAGCATGTGGTGCCACCAACTTGTTGGTGGAGAGACTGTCACAAATTCATCCAGGAGATTTCTCTCTCTCTCTCTTTTTCTATGAACTCTTATGAGAAACTTGGAGCTCAATTCAGCAAAATTGCTTCAGGCATTGAAAGAAGAAAAGTAGCAAAAATTCTAAACAGTCAAAGGTGAAAGAAGTAGATATTAAAGAGATTGTTTACAAAAAAAAAGCAAAATAAATGTTCTATTAATGGCCTCCAGTTCAGCTACATACAGCACACACTGACAGGTACCAATTCTCCTAATCATATAGGGCCCCATTCGCTAACATGCTTTAATAGGATTTCACATACACGTTAAATAATGTAAGACCCATGATTTTTAAAGGACCTGTTTATTGGGCGGGGGAGGGGGGATTCTATAAAGGGGTGCCCAGAGGTAGGCACCATTTAGGTCCATCAAAGGCACAGTCATACTAATAGGCACTTGTGTGAACTAGGTGCTATTCTATAAGGTAGGCCTAAGTGTCATAGTGCCTATCTGCAAGGGAGGCTTCAAATGGACAGAACATGGGTAGGCCATGGGTGTGCCTCCCAGATGGGCGCAAAGTTTATAGAATACTATAAACTACACACGTCACTTGCCGCACCTAGGCACGCCAACTTACACCTGCCATTGACATGGCATGAGGACACGTCTACACATGGGTACACCAATGCCAACCTTACGTTAGTATTCTTTAACAGAATCTTGCTGCCAAGATGCCATTAAAGAATTGGCGCTAAGTACACTGCATTGGGGCAGCTAGACTGAAGCGCCAATTTACAGAAATGCCCTTTTCACATACCTGTAAGGAAGTGCCTAGACAAACCCTAGTTCCCCTTAAGGCACGTGCTCCCAGGCTACTTTAACATACTCAAACCTTGGAAGCCTAGGTCGGAGGGAGTGGTCCAGATCAGGGAGAATAAAGCATCTGAGCATAGGAGAGTCAGAGAGACCCTGGGGGAATTGAGAGAAGACTTTTCTGCTCTGCCAACGGTGGATGAAGGTAACCTCTGTTTCCTGACAACCTCTGTTTCCTGACAGCAGTAGCTGAGGGAAGCTTCCAAACCTGGCCAGTTGTAGCTGGGGAGTCGAAGAGAAGGAATTTGACTACTATGGCCTGCAAGATGGGACAGGCCTTTATATGTAAGAGGCAGACACTACTAAAACCAAGTTTTTTGTCTGACTGTCAGGCATGTTAGAGACCAGCACTTCGAATCTGAAGAAACACATGCAGGTACGCAGATCAATTTTTTGTTTTCCTGTATCCAAATCACTGTAAGCAGTTATATTAATTACTGCATCATTTTTGTTTTGGGTTTTCTGAGTTGCATGTGATGTTTTGGAGTCTAAACGCGTATGTAGCTCTATGTGTATGTTACAGTGTAGATTAGTCACACTTTGGTTGAAGAATATATTACTTTTCACAGTAACATGACTTTTATTAAAAAGTAACTAGTAGCTGTAATATATTATTTTTACAATGCAACTTAGTCAACACAGGCAACAGGAATCTCTTTTCATAAGAACAGTCATACTGGGTCACACCAAAGGTCTATCTAGCCCAGTATCCTGTTTCTAATACTGGCCAATCCAGATCACATGTACCTGGCGAGGCCTCAAAAAGATAGCAAGATTCCATACTACTGACCCAAAAAGGAATAAGCAGTGCCTTTCCCCGCGTCTACCTTAATAACTGTTTATGGACTTTATCTCCAGGAATTTATGCAAACTTTTTTTTATACCCAGCTACCTTAACTGCTTTTACCTCTCCCTCAAGCAGACTTCTTACAAAGAGCTCTACAGTCAGTGATCGTAAATCTGAGATTCACAGCCTGAGATGGATTTGCCTGAGCCTAACAGAGCTGAGCAGCAGACAAGCTCCAGCAGTAGGCAGAGCAAGTGCAGCTAGAGAAAAGCCATATTTACGGGCATGAGCAGGAGAAAATGAAAGTGGTAAATCATGCCCTTCTTCTGGAAGCATTGTTCTTCTTTAGTAATGGGGATACTTATGTCAATGACAAAACAAATCAGGTTGGTTCTTATATCACATTCAGTGATGAGGTGAAGACAGAGATATTAACAGCAGAAATGCTAGCCAAGTGCCAAACTGGTGCCCCAGTGGCAAGTGCTGTGGACTGTCCGGCGGCAGGGCCACCGAGAGGGGTGGGGCGGGGAAATTCCCCAGGTGGTCTGTCCTCTCCTGCGTGCCGCCCAGGACTCGGATGATTACAGTAACGCGCTATCTCATTAATCCAATCATCCAGGTCCTGACTCCCGGCACACAGGAGCACTGGAGCAGGAGAGGACAGAGCGAGGGAGCAGTACAGCAGTGACTCAGAGACAGAAAGGTGCGGGGATGGGTGGCAGCGGCTGGGGGGGACATGTGCGTGCAGCAGTCCAGTCCTGCCCTTGGAATGGCTGTCTGTCTTGGTGGCCCTGCCATATGAAAACAGTGGATTTGTTTTCTGGTCATGACGACTTCCCCCTGGGTCAGCTGCGGCTAAGGATACTGGCAACACAGCGTTTGTAGTGTCTGAAGAAGGAAGTGTGTAATCACCCCACAGAAGCCAGATGTGCGGGCTTCTTTCTAAACCATATTGCATAGTTAATGCAAAATTAATGTGAACTGTTAGAGTATGGCCAGATTAACAGTTAACACAGTGGCATGACACTTACTCCCTAATTCTATTATCTTATGTACTCAATTTTACCCATAGCACACAAGTTATAGGGTAGTGGCAGTTATGTGCAACTTAATTGCTTAAGTAACTGCCCCTAGCTGGTATTCTACAAATTGAGTGCACAAAATCCAAAGTGCACAACTGCAAGGTGGCTGGGAGGGGCAGTTCAGGGATGGTGGCGTAGCCTGGGGGACGCACCAGGGGAGCGTCCGCTTCCCCAAACGGACTTCCGACAGTGACGACACCTATTTTTTACATGATCTGTCATGTTTAAAACATGCGCCGGTACCATCCGAAGTCTGCTTTTCTCTCCCCTGGCGCCTTCAAACTAGCTACGCTTCTGGTCAGGGGCATGCTTACCCAGCGATGTTCCTAGGGTGGCTGACACCCGGGGCGGAACATCGATGCGCTCCCCCCCCTGGGTGCAGCGCGACCCCCCCCCCCCCCCCCCGGCCAAAGGACACCTCCCCCCCCTGGCAAAAGAACACCCCCTGGGTGCATTTTTACTTGCTGGTGGGGTGCCGCGCGCCTCTTGGCATCGCTCGTTCCACGCTCCCTCTGCCCTGGAACAGGAATTAACCTGTTCCGAGGCAGAGTGAGCACGGAATGAGCGGAGCCGACAGGCGCGCGGCGTGCACCCAGGGCGGACTGCCCCCACCGCCCTCCCCCCTTGGCTGCAATAAGTGGTTGTTAGCACCAAATTATTGCTAGTTACCAGCCTATTACTCAAATTGTGCAATTTTGAGCACTATATCTAGAATCCAGGAGACAGTGTGCAAAATCATGTGTAAATGTTACACATGCTATTTGCCAAAAATTATGCAAAATGAGAAATGAGCTGAAAAATTCTGCAAACCAGGTAATTCATGGTGTTGCAGTAGGAAAATTATATGCTGAAAATCATATTAAGCTTTTATGGGATAAAATCCATGATGTTGAATGAAGTTTATTGCAAAGAAAATCCCAGCATAATATTATGCTTGTTATTTTAAGAGTCAATATCATTAGAAAAACTCTTAGGGCCCGATGCACAAAACGTATTGGGCCAACAGCGGGCATTTTTGACCAGTTCCAGCTGGTTTTATGATCACGGTGTTCAATGAGAAATCCACAAAGGGATCAGTGGGTTCTTTCTGTCTGCAGTAGCAGACTACGATAATGATATGCAACAAGGGACAGGAGAGATATGATTCAGACGTTTAATATAGAAACCAATATTTTCTAGAGAAGGGAAAATGGTAAAACTAGAGGACATGAATTGAGTTTGTGGGGTGGTTGACTTAGGAGTAATGTCAGAACATTGTTTTTCACGGAGAGAGTGGTTGATGCCTGGAATGCCCTCCCGAGGCAGGTAGTGGGAAAAAAAAAACGGTGGCAGAATTCAAAAAGGCGTGGGATGAACACAGAGGATCTCTAATTAGAAAATGAATGGTTTGTCGAGTGGTGCTTAGATGGCAATTCTAGCTGTAAAAACTAAGGCCGATGCTGGGCTGGCTTGTACTGTCTATGCCCTGCATATAGCAATCCAGTTTAGGATGGGCTGGATAGGGCTTCGACAGAGACTCCAGTAATTTGGAATGTGAGGACCATGCTGGGCAGAATTTTACGGTTTGTGTCCTGCAAATGACATGACAGATAGGCTGGAGTGGGCTTTGACAGCAACTCCAGTAGTTAGAACATAAGGACAGAGCCAGTTGCATAGGAGCCAACTTTTCAAAATGATTGGGAGTGCTGAAATTTTATTTTATTTTTTTTACAGGTGGTGCATTCCCCTCTCCCCCTCCCCCTTGTCCCCCCTCCCTCTCCCCCTGTCCCCCTCCCTGTCCCCCTCCACCTCCCTCCGAGTTCCAGGTCCCCCCTCCCTCCCTCCTAGTTCCAGTCCCTCCCAGTTCCAGGCCCCCTCCCTCCCTTCGAATTCCAGGCCCCCTCCCTCCCCTCTCTCTCCTTTCTCTCCCCCTCCCTCCGAGTTCCAGGGTCCTCCCTCCCTCCCAGTTCTAGGGTCCCCCCTCCCTTCTTCCCAGTTCCGGGGTCCCCTCCCTCCCTCCCAGTTCTAGGGTCCTCCCTTCCTCCCAGTTCCAGGTTCATTGTCCCCCCCTCCCAGTTCCAGGGTAGTCATCCCTCCCTCCATCCCTCCCAGTTCCAGGCCCCCTCTCTCCGAATTTTAAAAGTCATCCTGACTTACCTTGTCGGGGTTACGACGGCCGGCAGCAGCGATAAAAAGCGTGCAGGCTTGGCACTTACTTCAGTTTTCCCTTCTCTGTCTCTCAGCTCTGGTCCCGTCCTCATTTCCTGTTTCCACAAGGACGGGACCAGAGCTGAGAGACAGAGAAGGGAAAACTGAAGTGCTGAGCCTGCACGCTTTTTACCACTGCTGCTGGCCGCCATAACCCCAACGAGGTAAGTCAGGATGACTTAAAATTTGGAGGGGGGGCCTAGAACTGGAAGGGAGGGAGGAAGGAAGGGACGACGACCCTGGAACTCGGATGGAGGGGGGACCCTGGAACTGGGAGCAAGGGAGGGAGGGGAGATGCTGGAACTGGGAGGGAGGGGGAATGGACGACGACCCTGGAACTCTGAGGGAGGGAGGAAACGAACTTCCAGTGGGTGAATATTGAGGGTGCTCGAGCACCCACAGCACCCACGGAGTTGCACCTATGGCCAGTTGGACTTCTACGGTTTATGTCCCAGAAACACCAAAGAAAGACCACAATCAAGTATATAATTTTACATTCATTGTTGATTTTAATGTTGAGTTGATAACGAATGTGACTGTTGGGCAGACTGGATAGACCATTCAGGTCTTTATCTGCTGTCACTTAATATGTTACTAAGTTAAATTCATTACAAGTAGCTCATTGTTATGAGAGATGCACAGCCGTTTGCGAGCAATGCACAAAAAGGAACGCTTACCTTGTACAAGGGCATTTAATGGGAGGACAGAAGCTGTCATAGCAGGTCCTTTGCAGTTACTGGCAGGTACTCCACCTAACCCAGGCCGACCAGCATCGCCTCCAGCCACCCCGTGGGTCTTCTACCGCTCCTGTCCACTTCGCTCTTCTCCCTCCCTCATGGCTTCGTGCATGTATGAAAGCTTGTGTGGAAAAAAGCTACACATGGCTTTCATACACACAAAATAAATGATGCAAGAAACTGTTTTGGGCACATCTCTGAAAAATGTCATGTAAAGTCTCCCGGGTGAAAGCACGTCCATCCTGGAAGACATTGTTGAGTGCATGGAGTGCACAAATCTCATGGCACTATTTCTCATGGTAAATCTGAAGGGGTGCCTGAGGCTTTGATTTCAATTTATCACCTTTCCATGGCATACAATTCGTTATTGACCCCACAGGATCATTCCTGTAATCTCCTACAGTTGCAAGAGCACATATTCCAGTATTCTCAGTTTGTTTAACAGCTGCTTTCCTTCAGCAAAAACCTTCCACTTTGGCTGTTCAGGGCATACGCAGAGCAGCCACGCATACCGACTGATTGCTATGCGCATTTGCATGCGATTTGCAATCGCTCGCTATTTTGACCTTAGTAAATTTTATCGAGGTGGAAATAGTCAGCAGTTCTTGCTGGGGACTTTTGTGCATCTGGCCCTTATAGAGCTCCTCTCTACCCCCTCCCCCTTCATGCACCATCCTCTGATGCCCTATCACTGACTGGCACCTCTTCCACTCACTCCAGTAACTGCTTGTTCTTCCTAGCCTGCAACCCTCCTCCCCCAGCTCTTCTCTTAGCCGCCACCATTTCTGCCACACTGTGGTTTCCTGTCTCACCAAGCCAACTTCTTACTTGTCTCCTCCACTGAATCTTTATAGACACCTCTGCATGCATCTCCCTCCTGCAGCCTTATCTAGGTTGAAATAAAACTGGTGCCTCCATTAGCACTACTACCCCCAAACCTTCTCTTTCTTAAACTCATTATTTGACTCTAAAACATGTCTTAGATTTTCCCCAGTAACTCCCCATTTCTCATTCATACATCAGCAAGAGAAATGAAAGGCTAAAGGGTCATGGATTTGATATACTGCCTTTCTATCGTACAAAACAAAAAAATATATATATTAGAGAATTATCTTGGAGTAACTCTATACCATTTTATGTTGTATAAGGTAGAGGTCTCATATGATCTCCACGGCTGGTTTCACTTCACTCCCTCGGTGAACCTCTATCCGTGTATCTTTCTAATCATAGACTCTTCCCCCAACCTACCTATGCTGAAATAACTATATCTCGTTTACTCTTATTATTGCATAGATATATATCATTAGTGGCTGCATGACACTTATCTGTATGGACCGGTGTGCTCATAAGCCCCGACAGGTGGCATAGCACCAGATTGTTTGAAGTGTCCTCTTACTGCCTATCGTACAAGCAAAGCGGTTTACATATTATTTGCAGGTACTTCCTCTGTCCCTAGTGGGCTCACAATCTAAGTTTTGTACCTGGGGTAATGGAGGGTTAAGTGACTTGCCCAAGGACACAAGCAGTGCCAGTGGATTTGAACCCTAGTCTACCTGGTTAACAGCCTGTTGCTTTAACCACTACGCTACTATATACCAGTGCGTTTTTTCTAGCAAAAAAGGTGCCGGTACTCAAATGCCAAGCCATCCTTCAGGGGCGGGGTGATCACTGAGGCACCCGCCCCAACAATAGCCAGGCCCCCTGCAACCAGTCACTGAATCTATGGCCAGGCAGAATTGGTGTGTAGAGCCTGAGCTCTTTCATTAAAACTTGCTGACCATGGGTCAAATTTAATGGAAAAGGTGCCTGTACTCAGTACCCCCAAGTACCCCCTCAAAAAAAGCCCTGCTATATACAGATATGCATACCAACAAAACCTGAACTGATATCAATGCATTTATTTCTTTTTAAATGCAGGTAAAAGTCTGAAGATCCAAACCTGGATTTGAAAAATGTGTAAAATGTGTTTACATTGTGGTGTAGATGAAAAGTGAATGGTAATAGACTGCTGTCAGTACCTCCCCCTCCCCCCCCCCCCCCCCCCAAAAAAAAGGGGCATATTCAAAGCAGCAGAATGAAAATGACACTTGGCTACACTTTTCAAGAAGAAATCACAGAAACAAATGATTTTCTGATGCAAAACGTTCTGTTGACAGAAATCTTTCAGATTCAATAGATGTGAAAAAAAAAACCCTGCACAATAGAATGAGACCAATTCACCAAGCAGAGTACTCCATTTTTTTCTTATTTACCGTACAATTTAGGAGCATACGTCTGCAAAAAGTTGAAACTATTGAGTTATTTGGAAAAAACAAATTGTGTGACTTTGGCTATGACCAAGATGACTTTTTGAATTATGAATCTTATAATACCATTACATGCACCATGTTATTTATTTAGATTTTGCTCACACCTTTTTCAGTAGTAGCTCAAGGTGAGTTACATTCAGGTACTCTGGATATTTCTCTGTCCCAGGAGGGCTCACGATCTAAGTTTGTACCTGAGGCAATAGAGGGTTAAGTGACTTGCCCAAGATCACAAGGAGCAGCAGTGGGATTTGAACTGGCCACCTCTGGATTATAAAACTGGGCTGCTAACCACTAGGCCACTCCTCCTTTTAAATGTGGGGGGAGGGGGGATGGGGTGCTGAGGGCAGAGACAAAGTTGTTATTTTATAAGTTTACTCTGTAGGGACAAGTTAGATCACAAATCAGATGCATTTTCTTACCCAACAAACATCTATTCATGTTCTCCTTCGCAATAACTAATTACAGACTTAAAGCAAAATCCAAGTCTGGTGAAGATACAAAAATTATAAATGAGTTTGGCAGCTTGCCAGTTCTAAAATTACAAAACAAAAATGCCAGTTCCAGTTGACTGATAGTTTGAGACTAGAAAAAAACTTTCATAAAAAGCCTTGTTAGGTTTAATAGTACAGCTAAACAATTATAGTGATGAACACATTGAGAGACAAGAGTAGCTCATCAGATTTCTAAAAATGAGTTAGAAAAGCCAGAATAAAAAGCTACACTAAGCATTCATCTTTAGTTTAACTTATCCAGCTTTCTATAGCATCCATCCTCATGCACACTAAGGTGGTTCACAGTACTCACCTCCATTAGGATGGGTCATCCTGAACAGGAAATTCCAGAAGAAATGGCTAAAATTTAAGGGGCCCTTTTACTAAGCTGTGTAAGCACCTACGTGCGTCCAACGTGTGCTGAAACAGAGTTACCATCCGACTACTGCATGGCTCTTATGGTAATTTCATATTTGGCGTGCGTCCGATACATGCGTCTGAAAAATATTTTTTTTTATTTTCGGGCACGCGTAATGGACGTGCGGCAAGTGGCATTTGACGGACGTAAGTCATTACTGCCCGGTTACCGTGTGAGTCCTTATCGCTAGGTCAAAGGCTGGCGGTCAGGTCTCAGACCCAAAATGGACGCGCTGCAATTTTCATTTTGCTGTAAGTCCATTTTTGCAAACATTTTAAAAAAGGCATTTTTTACAGGCGCGCTGAAAAATGGAACGGCGCACACTCAAAACACATGCCTACACTACCGCAAGCCATTTTTCAGCACACCTTTGTGAAAGGACCCCTAAGACTTTGAACTTCCCAAATGTATGTGTGACTGTGTGTGTGTGTATATATATCTATGTATACATATGTGTATGTATTTGTGTATGTGTGTGTGAATATATATATACACACAGTGCACTCCATTTAAGTGCATGTCAGATAAGCGCATGCTCTGTTTAACTGCATGACGTACTTCAGTTCCGTTTTTGGCGCCATCAATTTCTATGGGGACAAACTTCGGTTTAGCACACCACTGATAAGTGCAAGATTCGCTTATATGCATGGTTTAAGACCGCTCCTCTGCAGGAAAGACTCCGCATAAGCGCACGCATGGAATAGGGAAGCCGATTGGCACGTGACAAAGGGGTGATAAATTTGAAATCTCATTGGTTAACTGCCACAGGCAGAATAAGCGAAAGAAAGTTGTTAGAGTGTACACTGGAGTCATTGTTGTCATCGTGCAACTGTAAGACTTTAACACTGGCTGAATGAATAGAAGTTCTTAAATAATTAGAAAACAAAGTCAAGCATCTATTGCTAAAGAATATGGTGTCAATCCCAGTCAAATTTCACGTATCTTGAAGCAGAAAGATCAGCTTCTGGAAGACTGGCAAAACAATACAAATCCACAATGGAAATGTAAACGGGCGGGAAAAACTGAGGATGTAGAAGATGCTCTTCGGTGGTTTCCCAAGTCAGGAGCGGACAGTTTCCTGTAAGTGGTCCACTGCTTATGGACAAAGCTAATCAGCTAGCTGAAAGTCTTGGACTAACGGAATTCAAAGCCACTGTTGGATGGTTGGAAAGATGGAAGGAGAGGAACAACATAAAATTCAAGACACAGCATGGTGAAAAACAAGACGCTGATGACTTTGGTGCTGAAAATTGGGTTGATTCAGTTCTTCTTACCATCTTGAATGAGTTTGCACCTCGTGACATTTTCAATGCTGATGAAAACTGTCTCTACTTGCGAGCGATTCCTGATGGAACACTTGCATTCAAACAAGCTGAAACTACAGGAAGCAAAACGTCGAAGGACCGACTGACGATCCTCCTTTGCTGCAATATGGATGGGAGTGAGAAGTTGGAACCACTCGTCATTGTAAAGAGCAAACAGCCCCGTTGCTTCAAGAATGTTAAGCGACTTCCTGTGTCATACGAGGCTAACGCAAATTCATGGATGACTGGGGAAATTTGGAAGCAGTGGCTAAAGAAGTTAGACACTAGAATGTGGGCACAAAAGCATCAGATTTTGTTGCTTTGTGATAATTATGCTGCACACAGTGATGATGTCAAGCTGTCTAACGTCAAGGTGGTCTTCCTGCCACCAAACACTACCTCTCTGATCCAACCTATGGATCAGGGCATAATAGCCAATTTAAAAAAAAACACATTATTGGGCTCTTGTGCTACCTCGTCTGATGAGCGTTATTTATTTATTTGTAACATTTGTATCCCACATTTTCCCACCCACTAGCAAGCTCAATGTGGCTTACATATTACTGTAAAGGCAATCGCCAAGTCCAGTGGGGGTAGACAAATACGATTTGAAGTAAGGGTCAGGTAAGGGGAGGGTATTAATGTACAATAAGGATCAAAGATAGTAAGGAAGATATAATGTCCAATACAATCTAAGGTTTTGTTGTGTTGCGCAGTTGAGGCATTTAAGTTGGGTCGGTTGAGTAGGCCTTTCAGAACAGGTAGGTGTTTAATGATCTCCTGAAGTTTAGATGGTCATAGATCATTTTCATAGTCTTTGGTAATGCATTCCACATTTATGTGCCTAAATAAGAGAAATTAGATGCATAAGTTGATTAACATCTGAGTCCTATGCAGCTTGGATAATGGAGGTTCAAATAAGTACGTGATGCTCTGGTCCTGTTTCTGATCGGAAGATCTATCAAGTCAACCATGTAACCTGGGGTTTCATCATAGATAATCTTGTGGACCAAAGAGCAAATTTTGAAGTAATGGATGACCAGACTGGCAAGGATAAACATGCTGTTGAACTGGCTCATAACCTATCACTGTTGGATTCCCTACATATGCAGAAAGAAGCCTGGAATCATGTTCCACAGGCATCCACAGTGAACTGCTACAAGTGGACAAGCTTTGTTAAGGATGTGGAGAGGGACGAAAGAGATGCAGCTGTTGAAACACGTCAGATGAACAGGCTATTGAAATCCCAGACGGTGTTACTGAAGAGGAGTTTCATCACTACGTAGCTGTTGATTACGACCTACAAACAGCTGACGACAGCACTGATGTCGAGATATGCGCCTACACGCAGGCACATGCTGACGAAATTCAACAACCTCCTGTCACTTTTGCAAGAGCGCTGGAGAGTCTCAACACCGTGCGGGCCTATCTGGAGGCCACTGGATGTTGGTACTATGACAGTTTTTACCATCTGGCAGACGTAGTCTTTGGAACTCACAGACACAATAGTGTACAGAGGACTATGACTGATTACTTCAAGTAAGCCTAACGTCAGTTAACGGAGACTGTATAACGTCAGTTAACGGAGACTGTATACTGTATGTATAATAAACAGTACTGTACATATGTTTATCAGATGTCAAGCTTATTTGGGTCACAACGGTTAAGTGCACGCTCCGGTTAACTGCATGCATTTCTTTGGTCCCAGACCCTTGCACTTAAGCAGATTGCACTAATATATATATATATATATATATATATATATATATATATATATACAGTGGGGGAAATAAGTATTTGATCCCTTGCTGATTTTGTAAGTTTGCCCACTGACAAAGACATGAGCAGCCCATAATTGAAGGGTAGGTTATTGGTAACAGTGAGAGATAGCACATCACAAATTAAATCCGGAAAATCACATTGTGGAAAGTATATGAATTTATTTGCATTCTGCAGAGGGAAATAAGTATTTAATCCCTCTGGCAAACAAGACCTAATACTTGGTGGCAAAACCCTTGTTGGCAAGCACAGCGGTCAGACGTCTTCTGTAGTTGATGATGAGGTTTGCACACATGTCAGGAGGAATTTTGGTCCACTCCTCTTTGCAGATCATCTCTAAATCATTAAGAGTTCTGGGCTGTCGCTTGGCAACTCGCAGCTTCAGCTCCCTCCATAAGTTTTCAATGGGATTAAGGTCTGGTGACTGGCTAGGCCACTCCATGACCCTAATGTGCTTCTTCCTGAGCCACTCCTTTGTTGCCTTGGCTGTATGTTTTGGGTCATTGTCGTGCTGGAAGACCCAGCCACGACCCATTTTTAAGGCCCTGGCGGAGGGAAGGAGGTTGTCACTCAGAATTGTACGGTACATGGCCCCATCCATTCTCCCATTGATGCGGTGAAGTAGTCCTGTGCCCTTAGCAGAGAAACACCCCCAAAACATAACATTTCCACCTCCATGCTTGACAGTGGGGACGGTGTTCTTTGGGTCATAGGCAGCATTTCTCTTCCTCCAAACACGGCGAGTTGAGTTCATGCCAAAGAGCTCAATTTTTGTCTCATCTGACCACAGCACCTTCTCCCAATCACTCTCGGCATCATCCAGGTGTTCACTGGCAAACTTCAGACGGGCCGTCACATGTGCCTTCCGGAGCAGGGGGACCTTGCGGGCACTGCAGGATTGCAATCCGTTATGTCGTAATGTGTTACCAATGGTTTTCGTGGTGACAGTGGTCCCAGCTGCCTTGAGATCATTGACAAGTTCCCCCCTTGTAGTTGTAGGCTGATTTCTAACCTTCCTCATGATCAAGGATACCCCACAAGGTGAGATTTTGCGTGGAGCCCCAGATCTTTGTCGATTGACAGTCATTTTGTACTTCTTCCATTTTCTTACTATGGCACCAACAGTTGTCTCCTTCTCGCCCAGCGTCTTACTGATGGTTTTGTAGCCCATTCCAGCCTTGTGCAGGTGTATGATCTTGTCCCTGACATCCTTAGACAGCTCCTTGCTCTTGGCCATTTTGTAGAGGTTAGAGTCTGACTGATTCACTGAGTCTGTGGACAGGTGTCTTTCATACAGGTGACCATTGCCGACAGCTGTCTGTCATGCAGGTAACGAGTTGATTTGGAGCATCTACCTGGTCTGTAGGGGCCAGATCTCTTACTGGTTGGTGGGGGATCAAATACTTATTTCCCTCTGCAGAATGCAAATAAATTCATATACTTTCCACAATGTGATTTTCCGGATTTAATTTGTGATGTGCTATCTCTCACTGTTACCAATAACCTACCCTTCAATTATGGGCTGCTCATGTCTTTGTCAGTGGGCAAACTTACAAAATCAGCAAGGGATCAAATACTTATTTCCCCCACTGTATATATATATATATATATATATATATATACTGTATATATATATATATATATATATATATATATATATATATATATACATACATATCTGAGCTCTCTCTCTCTCTCTCTCGTTTTCATTTTTCTATCGTAAATACAATGAGCAAAGGATTGGCAAATGCACATGGTCTCATGCCTATATGATTGTACTATTAAAATTTGGTGTTACTGTTAAATTTCCCCACTGACCTCATAAAGGAAGGATAATTCTAGAAAGCTACTCAGAGAAAGACTGAGTTACTCCAATCAAAAGGTATCACTCCCCCCCCCCCCCCCACAGCTTTTTTCATGTTGACCCTTAATTCTAAGTACAGTAGAAATAGATATTGAATCTGTATTGTTCTTGTGTGCTTATATGAAACCATGAGTAGCTAGGACTGTGCATCTGTTAGTGTACATTTGGTTCAATAGCACACCTTAGAGGCTTAAAACACTCTAAATGGATTTACTATGTTAACCTGATTTTAACATGCATTGAAAAACCTTATTAAAACAAATGCTTAAAAAAAAACTACATGAAAATCAGGGGGGTGGGGGGGGGAGGTTCAAAAGTGCCACAAACAGGAGCTGAAAATTATTTCCAGGCACTACCAGCCCACTCTCCAACAATAAGAGAAAGGAGATTAGCTGAACCATCCATTTGCAGTGAGCAAGAATCTAACCAATGGGAACTAAGCAAGTTTTAACAGAAGTCACCGAACTGCCAGGATCAACTGGTTTCATTTCCAGAAACTGGGACACTTCAGGAAGGCAACAGACACTAGTAGCTCTGCGACGTAATGCCATGACTGACCCTGATCAGTGAAAAAGATCTATTCCATCCACAGTGAAGCCCGAGGCAGTAATTCTGCTAAACCTAATCTGAAATGAAGCTTAAGAAAAGCAACAATCACTTTTGTGAGCACACTGCCAAGATGAATTTTACTTTGATACACCAAGTAGCTGTTTATGGATTGGTAGAATAACCGAATGCTAAATAAACAAACTATTTATTATTTTAAGCAGATTTTAGAGGGACAATCTAACAGTCAACCACATATTTGCTTTGGATTTCTACTTATCCAATTTCATCCCTCTGAATGAAAGAGTCTCTCAAACTACATTTTGTGCCTGACTCAGAAAAAAATGAGGTCACCAAGTTTCTCTGATGCTCACAATACCCTAGAAAGAGTTGTACTCAACTGGCATATAATGAAACAGCAGGAATACATCAAAGTGAAAGCCTTCACTCAAGCTATTTAAGTACGTCATGTAATCATTTAAAATTAATTAATTTCTTATATGCCATCTGCAAGCCAGAAAGCTATCAGAACTGTGTATACTCAAGTACAGTGGGTAATTTTCTATCCCTGAAGGGCTCACAATCTGAGTTTGTACCTGAGGCAGTAGAGGTTAAGTGACTAGACCATAATCTTCATCAACCTCCAAACTAAGTGTGTGCATCAGAATTGACACATTTTCCCATGACTTTATATCTCTGGTTTGCAATTAAGATGGTGTGGTTTTCTTCATGAGTCGAATAGTAGCAAATGCATCTTAAACCTCCTGGACTGCCCAGCTCTGCAGACATCAGTTCCCAATGTGGAGATAAAGCCTTATCCAACTTGAGTGAAAATGGAAGATGTATTCACACACCAACCTCTAGTGTTTTTCTCTGGCAAACAAAAATCACAATCGGAGAGTCTTTGTCTATTGAAATAAATGCCAGCGTTGCATTTTTTTTTTTAACTGCTTGGTGTTAGGAAAGCAAGTCTCCCTCAGTATGAAATAACTTAATTAGTCAACGTGAAAAGTATAACTTCTCTTTACAGCTTTAAAGGTTTCTTACAGCTGTACTGCATTATGCTTCATCCCTATTTTGCTGGTAGTACACGAAAGTAAATTCATACCATGAATATTCAATGTCAGTGTTTGTACAGGCAGACAGAAACTTAGTTTAATCTAGCATTCACACCCGTTTATGAAAACTATATCCACACAAGGGTCCTTTTACTATCACACACCCATCCCCCATCATATAATAGGCTTTTTTTTTTTTTCAAAATCTGCTGCAGAAAAAAAGTAAGGGCTACTGGTCACAAGCTAGTGAGCAGGGCCAGGCTTCCTATTCTATTTATATGGTAGCAGCTGCACAAGATTAAAGAAACTATTTTTTTTTTTTAAATACAGATAAATATAGTTTAAGGCAGAATGCTGATTAAAACAGACGTCAGGCTTTGCTAGGTATAAAGTGCCTTTTTTAATGATCTTATGTTAGTCATCCATCTGTTGATGGAGTTAGGTGGGTGGGAGGGAGGATTTTTGTCCTATCATAAAGCACCTATTATCAGATCTGCAATTTTTGCATATGCCACTTTGATGTTTTGTATTTGATGCACACAACCCAAAGCTTCTAATACCAATTCGAACCCTTTCAGGATGCTAAGCTGCGTTTTGGCTCCCCGACTCTCTTTTGCCAATTGATATTCCTCTCCAACTCTATGAAGCATATCTGGCCACCTTTCTAAGAAAAAGCAGCCAGCAGCCTCACGTTTGCCTTGCAGTCTAACATGCCGCCTTTTTTTTTTTCTGTCCTGCTCGATTGCATACCATTAAATGTTTCAGAAACATCAAAAGCAGGAAGAAAATGACTTTAACACTCAGACAATTCCCCTGAAAACGGTACGTGTGAGCTTATCATGCTCTTTTCATCCCCCACTTCAAGCAACCAGCTGCTAAAATTCACTGGCAAAACAGAGAGAGAGAGAATTAGGGGGGTTTTGTATACTGAGCATACAGCACCATCTCTGGCAGGAACAGTCTGCACCTCGCTCAGGCTTTTCCTCTCCAGAGTGCCGTAATTATCCAGTGACCTAACAGCAGACAGCCTCTGCTTCTAACTGATGTAAATACGACATACCTCTCGTTCTCCACAATTTGGGGTGGGGGGAGGGAGAATTTAAGCCATTCATATAGAATGGGTGAATGAGTCCAAAGCCTAAGTATTTCACTGAAAAAGCAAAGGGGTGGGAGAGATCTGTTAAAGCTATGCGAGGAGTGGGGGGGGGGGGGGGGTCGCAATACACTTAACATTCACAACCCACAGCAACATCTTGATTTTTTTTTAATGCAAATACCCCCTTAGCAAAACAGTGCCCCAAGTGCCCCAACAGTCCAACAATTCAGCCTTGCTTAAGGTCACCGACTGCTGTTTAATCCGAAGGAGCTGGTCAGTTACATGATGCAGCAGGCAGCAAAGTAACCACATCACTCAGCGTGCGATGTGGCTACACTTCTGACTTTTTAAAGCATGACTCGGAAACATGAGATGCCCGTTTGCCGGTGTGACTGTATTTATTTTTCTTTCCATTCAACCCACCCCCTCCTCTTTTTTTTGTTCGGGGGGGGGGGGGAAGAGAGAGAGATGCAGGACTTGGAGACACCCCACTGACCTGTCGCCTTCAACATTTTGGAGCCATGCCATGCCAGAGAATACGTCCCCCAGTTATTTGCTACAACTTAAGCATGAGTCTTTTGCTAAAACCAAACGCATCCCCAGGAAACCTACAAGGTGCAGAATGTTTTCAAATACCTACAACCAGGACAGAAAAAAAAAAATGTAAAGACTTGCCAAACTGTTACCTGTTCCTGCTGAGCCTGGTTTCCCCTGCCCATGCTAGGCTGGTCCTTCATGGCTGTCATTGTAGATCGTACTGGCTCACTTCCTCACTGCTACTTCAGTCTCATAGACCTCACTTGGCACGAATTGCATGTCAAAGCTTCTGTTTTATGTTTACTGTGTCTTTTTTTTTTCTTTCTTTTCCTTTCAAATTGTAGCAAGATCGAGCATCAGAAAACGAGTTATTGCAACCAAACCCACCCAGCAGCAGCTTCTACCCACTTCCCACTAGAGCCTCTCTGAAGCACAGGCAGGAGATGCGGTAAAAATAAGAATTAAAGAAGAGAAGCACAGAGAGGGCAAATCCCAGCAAAAGCGCTCAGCCCTCGGAAAGGTCTGCAAGAGGCAGACACCCAGCATGTGAATGCGATCGCTGACTGTCCTGCACCTCGGCAGTGCTGGGGAAATCACATGCTGCAGTCTGCAATGCCCGGTGCAGGCAGAGCTGTGCACCGCCTGCTCTGCACAGCCCTGGCTGAGGCAGGTACAGCGCCGGCCCGGAATCCCCGCGCGGAGGATTCTTCCTGCACTGCTCCGCCGACGGGGCACAGCCCGAGCCCAAATACAGCCTCAACTTTGCTTTGCCGGCTCGGTGCACTTAACAAAGCCAGGCTGACTCCTGTCAGACTGCAGCACAGCCCACCTGCTCGCTTTCCAGCTGACGTCTGCCTCTGCTTAAGCGCCTTCCTTCCCTCCCACCCCGCTCTTTCACTCTGTGATGGCTCTTCGGGTGATTTGATGCACGGCCAGATAAAGACTTGTTGCTTCAAGTGTCAGTTAGACCTATCCTTCCTGACTGAGAGGGAAAAAAAAGGAAACTTCAGTTAACAGACTGGATTTCCCAGCCCTGTTACTCTTTGACCTCAGTTAGGGAATGTCTGCTGCTCTTCTGACCTAGATTTATTTTGTAGGTTAAAGGGAAGGGGCACTGGGGTCCCAGATGCTGGAAACACAGTCTTTTTCCCCTGCCTTTGTGATGCTGCTGCTTTTGCATGATCAGGCGACAAACGTCCTCAGAAATGTTATTTAAAGTTTAGGAAACTAAGGCATTTCTTTTTCAGAAATTCCTAATGTAATTTATTTGAATATATTGGGTAAGCACTTGTTAGTGGCTAGAAATTGCTAGTTACCTTATATTGTAAACTGCATTGAGCTGGTTCAGGGAGTAGAACATAAGTTTTAATTGTAATTGAAAGTTGTTTTCATTTGCTCATTTCTGATCCTCCAAAGCTAATTTAAAAAGATATTTGCTAATCCAATAAAAAATGTATATGTATTAACTTATTTTCTTTGCTTTCCTTTTTTTTTTATATATTTATTATTACCCACCACCACCACCACCAAAGAAATAAATCTTCACAGCCTACTCCATAGTTTATGCACTAAAAGTCAAGAGATGCCTGTTTCCTGTCCCCAGGGCAGGTTTTAGGTATAATCCTTGGAGCCGGTTCAGGCTAATTGACCCCCCCCCCCCCCCCCCGTACTCCTTCTTTCTCAATAACACAACACACCAGTGTGGGATAATACAGGCCGCAGCTTGTTTTATTAACATTACTTGCATAACAATAACATAACAACCCCCCCTTTTGCCCGAGCTACAATTTTTTACAGTCACACCGCAGCAACCGCTGCCCCCCATCGCCACTTGCCCTGACAGCAAGTGGCCTCGTCCTCCAGCCGACCTCTTCCGACTCCGCCACTTCAGCAAGAGCCAAGGCCTGTGTGGACCTCCACACATTCCACCGGGTTACCCGACCCACTTCTGCACCGGCTCACCCCTGAGCCTATTCCCTGTAGCTCGGGTTTTTTGCCACTGGGGGAGGGCTCTTGCACCGCAGAGCCCCCTCACCCCCCACAAGCTGCCCCCTAGTGAGATCCCTCCACACTGGTGGCTTCGATACATTCCTGAAAATCATTTAAGAAAAGATCCAGCCCCACCGCTGACAGATGCACTCCGACCTACTTCTGCACCGGATCACCCCTGAGACTATTCCCTGTAGCTCGGGTTTTTTGCTTCCGCTGCAACATACTCCACTTCCTCCTGCAAAAAATTAGACAAACAACAGCAACAACTCCGTGCACGTAACTAACCCTTAAGAAAAAAAAAACAAAAGAGGGTGGGAGGGCGGGTAACCACCTCCGAGGATCAGGGAAAAACAACGCCCTGATCCTCGTGCAACCCCCCTCCTTTCAGCCTTCGCCCTTTGGCCGCCTCTTTTCCCCCTTCTGCCTATCAGATATCTCCAAGCCCTCAGCACCCCGCCCCCCCTTTCCCCACCTGCCTCCCTCCCGTCTAAAGAGCCCTATGGGCATCATGCTCACCCTGCCCGCCCCCCATCGTCCCGAACCTTCTCGACGGGTCCTGGCCCTCGATTAACGGGGCCCATCGAGACAAGCTCTCGGACCCCACATAATCCTTTGAGCCAGTACCCCTGGTTCAGGCTAATTGAGCCCCCCCCCCCCTCCGTACTCCTTCTTTCTCAATAACACAACACACCAGTGTGGGATAACACAGGCCGCAGCTTGTTTTATTAACATTACTTACATAACAATAACATAACAACCCCCCTTTTGCCCAAGCTACAATTTTTTACAGTCACACCACAGCAACCGCTGCCCCCCACCGCCACTTGCCCTGACAGCAAATGGCCTCGTCCTCCAGCCGACCTCTTCCGACTCCGCCACTTCAGCAAGAGCCAAGGCCTGTGTGGACCTCCACACATTCCACCGGGTTACCCGACCCACTTCTGCACCGGCTCACCCCTGAGCCTATTCCCTGTAGCTCGGGTTTTTTGCCACCGGGGGAGGGCTCTTGCACCACAAAGCCCCCCTCCCCCCCCACAAGCTGCCCCCTAGTGAGATCCCTCCATATTGGTGGCTTCGATACATTCCTGCAAATCATTTAAGAAAAGATCCAGCCCCACCGCCAACAGATGCACTCCGTCAGTAGCAAATAAACCTGCACACCGTGTGTCCACCCACGGGTGCTTAATCTGGCAACCCCCCATAGCTAGTATCCATACCCCAATCTGTCTATTTACATTGTGCAAGCCTCGTTGCCACTTGTGCGCCGGCAAACGGGCTGGCCGTGATATGATGTCCGACCACGCCACCCACGTGGTCGGGAACCATGCCATCACCAATCTCAAGTCATCCTTAACTGAATCTATAAGTTGCTTGCCAGTCCAACTGTCCACTTCATTACCGCCCAGATGTATTAGCAGCAGCCGAGGGTGATGGGTCCTGTCTCGCAGGCGATACAGCAAGGGCACCAACTGATGCCATCGCATGCCGCGTTGTCACCACCAAGATATCCGGATCCCTCATTGCGCCAAGCTTAAATGAATGCCTCCCGGCCTCCAGGCCGCTCTGCTGCTCGCCCAATGTATAAAGGAATGCCCGATAATCCACACCCTGGATGTCTCACCGCCAGCATCTAGGGGAGATGGGCAGCCATGAGTTGGGGATGCACACACCAGCTGACAACCCCCAACAACTAGACAGACAGAAAAGCATACCGTAGGTGAAAAGACGCTACACAGACAGGGTAGGCCCAGGTCCGCTTCCAACTGCCACCCCCCCCCAAGCCCCCCCCCCCTCATTAAGGCCGAATGTATGCTTTGTACACTCTGGAGGACCACCTTCCAATGCCCTGGATGGCTGCTTCTCCTAGCCCCGCCTGACTCGCACTCGTCGCTGCTCCAATGCAGAAGGAATGAGTGCCAAACCTCGTAGGATCCTCCCCTAAACTGACCAAACACCTACGCAAGATGGCTGCGAACTGGTACCTAGTCAGCACGGACCCATCCGCATGCACAAACGAGGGGGGGCCCTCCGGCCGTTCCCTGAGATAAGCCTCTAACAGCCCCACTGGACAGGCCTGCAAGCCCCTCACTTGTTTCAACACAATAGTGTCTCCCTTCCCTGTCTGGTCTATTTTGGACCGTAGCAACCATATGCGGAGCTCGCCGTCCACAATTTTCACACACTTCCGCAACACTCCGGTCACCTCCACTACCGACTGTCTCTTTTCTACTAATTCCCCCACCCGGAAAGCCCCATAAAAAGTTAAGGCGTATGCAGCCCGAAATAATTTTGCTTTGTAATCCGTGGATGTTATTTGGTCCAAAGTGCGCAAAATACCCAGCAGAAGCGTGTGTGTGATTGGCTTGTGCCAGTCCTCCACCCGCGGTGTGGACCGAGCCCAGCCCTTTAGCGCACTGTGCACCAAGAAACGCGATTGTGGTTGGCCCCAGCCCATGGCCTTACTGAAAAAGGTAAAACCCGCTATTCGCCTGTTAACTGCGCTCCTGGAACTCCCCCATGCCTTCTCATATGCCACATATGCCGCTAACAACTCGTCAGTCCCCCCGCCCGGTGACCAACCTTGGCTTTGTAAGAATTCCTGCACAGCTTGAAAACCCCACACATAAGCCGACCAAGTGGTTGGTGCTATCGACGCCTTCAACAACTCCCATACTTTGGGTCTCCGAAGCGCCAGAGCTGAACTGGCATCTGCTGCCCCTCCGCATCCGCCTCCGGGGCCAGGTTTCGAAAGGTCTGGAATTGGCCACTTGTTTGTTGACCACCTCCACTCCTTGATTGTCACTCCAGGCTACAATATTAAAATTACGGAACCTCTCCGGCCACAACTCACAGGCTACCACTAAAGGAAACAATTCCAGAAAAGTGATGTTCCGGGTGGTCCCGGCTCTGACCTAGCTATCTGGCCACGGGGCCGTGCACCAGGCCCCCCCCCCCCCCGCAATACACCTCAAAACCCAGCCCCCCAGCCACATCCGAGAACAACTCCAAGTCAATCGTGGACACTTCCCTTCCCCGTATCGCCAATGTACCATTGAATGTCGACAGGAAGTCTAACCACATGCACAGGTCTTTGCGCACCCTTGCCATTATCTGGACGTAATGGTGAGGGCGCGCTACATTTGCTGTCGCCGCAGCCAAGCGTCGCGAGAAGTCTCTCCACATCGGTAAGACTTTACAAGCAAAGTTGAGGCTACCCAACAAGGCCTGAACAGTCTGCAGGGGCGCTTTTTCCCCTTGCAAAACTGCCACTATCCGGCTCTCCAACTGTGCCACCTTGTCAGTGTGACCGCTCCTGGTGCCAGCGGAAGTCCGTGTGTGCTGGATAGACCAAACTGATCCAGTGCTGGCTATACATTCCTCTCTCTAGGCGGACTCTCGGCAGGTGTGCACAACCTGTGCACAAGCCCCCAGTGTTGGCATGGGCCCTTTTAGTTCTGTCCCACCCCCTGCCTCCCGATTGTCTGAGACTCATCTTTCAGCCAATGAGGGCATTGGTACCTGGTGATTGGCTGGGGGAGAGGGGAGAAGTGGCTGCAGAGGTTGCAGAAATTGTGGGAGCAAGGAGGCCCGATGTGGGCCACATGGTTCTTACAGCAGGGAAGGAGACACAGTCGGTGTCCCCCCATCTGGTCAGATTTGGCTCCTTGCTGAGGGTGCAACCCTGGCACATCCAAGTGAAGTTGCAGTCTTCCCTGAGGCACAGATCCAGCATGACCATGGACCGGAGGGGTCACAGTGGACTCCCCCCAGACCCCATGTCAAAGGAGACCAGGGTATACAGTGGATCTCCTCAGAAGACCTGAGATAAATTTCATCAGGAGTTGGGGGGCGAAAGCACACATGGGGGTACAGGGGTGGCAAGGCACTGCTCTGTCATTGCTGGAGATGGTGGTGGCTGAGAAGAGGAATGGTACATGATCGCTGCTGCAGATGTCTCACATGCACTACCAGATGAGCCATCCAGAGCAGCAGGTGAGTGAAGGAGGGATCCCAGAGAAGAGACTCTGATAGAGGCTGCCATCATAAGGGACAGAAGGGTAGGTGTGGAGAGGGAGTTTAGAGGATGAAGAGGAGGAGGGTCCTTGTAAAGTCTGGGATGTAGGTAATGAGGGTGAGGTGGCAGGGTCCAGTAGGGATAGTTCGATGGACTCATCCTCAAGTTCCACATCGGGCTCTGGCAGCTCTGATTCAGAAGGTGTGGGCATTCCCCAGCGTGGGGTTGTCTCCTTATGTGAGCAGTCCAGGCTATGGCAGTATGTCCCACATAGGGTGCAAAGGAAGATATAGAAGAGGAGATATATTGATATGTTCTCCTTGTTAGAAGAATTCCCTAAAAAAAAAAAAAACGAGGAAAGAGGTAGACAGCCCGAGGCTCAAGGTGGCAAGCAACAGATAACTGGACTCTCGTATTCCCAGTCTTCACCAGCGTAGTCTCTTTGAAGGACCCAACCATAATGACGGACCTTCTGAGCTATGCTGACATGATCATCTGGAGATACAGAGACCACGGCAGCTAGGGATAGTTACACTATGATGAGAAATTCCGTAGGTGAATGGAAGATGAGTGGGACCTCACCCGAGGAAGGAAAGATATAGATTTATGGCTGCAGGAGATGGAAAGAAAGAGCAAGGGCAGGGACAGTTCAAGAACTTGTTCCTTTCGAGGGGTTGTCATGGGGTTGGAGGCACCCTCCCATGAGCAGCCCAGCACAGAGCCCAGGGATGTGTACTTTAGATTTAACAGCATCACCTGTCCCTACCAAGAGTTCTGTAGGTTTAAACACCTGTGTTTGGTCTATGGGGCCAGCACCCAGCCACTAAATGCATCATGAGGACAGGTGACAAGTCATCCCAGCAGGCCAAATAGGGATCATATTGCTGACCCTGCCCATACTCTGCCTATGCAGAATGGCACCATGGCTACCATAGACCCAAGGAAGCGCTAACTTTTGATGAAAGGTTCAAATTCAGCTTCATGGTGCCATATCAAGGTCTATCCAGGCCCACTACTGTTCCAAACACCATGTTGGTTAGGCACAGGGAAGTAGTACTATGGGATAAACAATTGGCAGAAGTGCATTTGGGCCGCATTGCCAGCCCTTTTGCAGAACGTGCATTCCTGGATCTGGTGGTGTCCCCGCTTGCCATGGTGCCCAAAAAAGAAAAAGGGAAGTTCAGGCGGATGCACAACCTCTCCTATCCAGAGGGTGAGTTGGTTGGCAATGCCGATCTGGTGAGGAGTTGTGAGGCAGGGGCACTCATGGCGATGACAGACATCGAGTCGGCCTTCTGGTTGCTGCCGGTGCACCCCAAGAGTTACCACCTATTAAGATTTATGTTCAGGGGACAGTATTAATATGATAGTGAATGCTAGTGGATTGCTCTATACCCTGCAATTAACTTTGTTGTCTTCAGCTCCTTTGTGCACTGGATGACTGCCTAGAAATCAGACATTGACAATACTGTTCACTACCTAGTTGATTTCCTGTTGTCAGGCCCAGCTGGTTCTGCGACCTGTGCAGCACTTTCGTGCAACTTCCAGGGCACATCATAGGATTTTGGTATTTATTTATTTGTTGCATTTGTATCCCACATTTTCCCACCTATTTGCAGGCTCAATGTGGCTTACAATGTTCCGTCATGGCATTCGCCATACCAGAGTAAAAGATACAATTGGTATTACATAAAGAAAATGGATGACATAGTAGACTTAAGCAATCAGGTATAGAGAGATAACATTCAGAATTTCAGGTAAATGGTAATGAGTTGCAGTTCCTATTATGGATCGTTGTGGTATGCCTTGTTGAAGAGATAAGTCTTTAGTGATTTACGAAAATTGATTAGGTTGTAGATTGTTTTCAGGTCAAGTGGCAATGCATTCCACAACTGCGTTCTCATGTAGGAAAAGCTGGACACATGTGTTAATCTGTATTTTAGTCCTTTACAGCTGGGGAAGTGAAGATTCAGGAATGTGCTTGCTGATCTTTTAGCGTTCCTGGGTGGCAAGTCAATAAGGTCTAACATGTAGGCCGGAGCATCTCCGTGAATGATTTTATGAACCAGAGTGCAGACCTTGAATGCAACAAACTCTTTAAGTGGAAGCCAGTCCACCTTATAATTGAAAGAGAAAAACGCCTAGATTTCGACCCAAATCGGGAGATAGACGTTTATCTCACAAAAACGAATAAATCGGTATAATGGAAAGCCGATTTTGGACGTTTTCAACTGCACTCCATTGCGGAAGCGTACAAAGTTGACGGGGGCGTGTCGGAGGCGTGGCGAAGGTGGAACTGGGGCGTGGTTATCGGCCGAGGAGAGATGGGCGCCTTTCGCCGATAATGGAAAAAAAGTATGCGTTTGTAGCTAGAATTTACAGCACTTTTCCTGGACCCTGTTTTTTCACGAATAAGGCCCCAAAAAGTGCCCTAAATGACCAGATTACCACCAGAGGGAATCGGGGATGACCTCCCCTGACTCCCCCAGTGGTCACTAACCCCCTCCCACCACAAAAAATGATGTTTCACAACTTTTTATTTTCACCCTCAAATGTCATACCCACCTCCCTGGCAGCAGTATGCAGGTCCCTGGAGCAGTTGTTAGGGGGTGCAGTGGACTTCAGGCAGGTGGACCCAGGCCCATTCCCCCCCCCCTACCTGTTACAATTGTGCTGCTTAATGCTTAGTCGTCCAACCCCCCCAAACCCACTGTACCCACATGTAGGTGGCCCCCTTCACCCCTTAGGGCTATAGTAATGGTGTAGACTTGTGGGCAGTGGGTTTTGAGGGGGATTTGGGGGGCTCAACACACAAGGGAAGGGTGCTATGCACCTGGGAGCTCTTTTACCTTTTTTTTTGTTTTTGTAAAAGTGCCCCCTAGGGTGCCCGGTTGGTGTCCTGGCATGTGAGGGGGACCAGTGCACTAAGACTCCTGGCCCCTCCCACGAACAAATCATTGGATTTATTCGTTTTTGAGCTTGGCGCTTTCATTTTCCATTATCGCTGAAAAACAAAAACGCCCAGCTCACAAATTGTCGAATAAAACATGGACGTCTATTTTTTTCGAAAATACGGTTCGGTCCGCCCCTTCAAGGACCCGTTCTCAGAGATAAACACCCATGGAGATAGACGTTTTCGTTCAATTATGCCCCTCAGTGTAACCTTTCTCTTAGGAGTTTGGCACTTTCGTATTTTGTTTTTCCAAATATGAGTTTGGCTGCAGTGTTTTGGGCTGTTTGAAGTTTCTTGATGATTTGCTCTTTACAGCTAGCAAGTGCATTGCAATAATCTAGATGACTCAGCACCATTGATTGTACCAGGTTGCGGAAAATATCCCTTGGGAAGAAAGGTTTTACTCATTTAAGTTTCCACATTGAATGGAACATTTTTCTTGTTGTATTCTTCACATGGTTTTCAAGTGTGAGATTTCGATCAATGGTAACTCCAAGAATTTTCAGGGTGACTGAAATGGGAAGGGAAAAGTTTGGTGTGGTTATAATGGTGTTCTAGTGGTATCCCATTGGCAGGGGAAAAGCTAATGGGACCCATCACCATTTTGACATTCCAAGGGATCAAGCTGGACTCCATGTGAATGGTGTCCCGCTTGCCTAAACCTAAGTTTAAGCTGCATAACATGGTGAAGACCGTATTATCTGCAGATTGGGTGTCCCTGAAGCAGGTGCAAAATCTGACTTGTCACATGAGCTTTGCTTGCAGGGCGATCCCTGTGGCCAGGGTATTCTTAAGGTGCATAGCCAGGGCAACAGCCGGTACCCAAGATGGGCACCATCAGATCCTTGTATCCCTGGCCATCAAGGATGACCTACAGGATACAATGGAGTCTCAGTGTGTCAAGAGGTGCTGGTATCTAACAGCTTCCTCCAAAAGGCTGCCATGACCTCTCACAGCAGCCTTGTGGTACTGCTCCTGCCCACTTAAGTCGCATTGAATACTGGGCCCTCAGATTTTAGGGATATGCATTCATTAGTGGGCATTTGGTTAGTGAGAGTGTTTTAAAATTTTAGTGCGCACAGGTTAATTCTATAAATGGTGCTTAAAATTGCATGCCCACATTTGGGCATGTGGCCATTTTGCATGTGCTTTTCAATTGAGTAATGAGTTTATTAGCGCCCATAATTAGGCGCTAGCAATCAATCACTGATGCTAATTAGCAACAATTTGGATTTAGGCACAATTCTTGCTAAGAGCTGTTCTATAAAGATGTATACGTAAATTCTTTAACGCATAACTGAAAAGGGGACTTGGCCAAGGGAGCAACATAAGTACATAAGTAATGCCACACTGGGAAAAGACCAAGGGTCCATCGAGCCCAGCATCCTGTCCCTGACAGCGGCCAATCCAGACCAAGGGCACCTGGCAAGCTTCCCAAACGTACAAACATTCTATACATGTTATTCTTGGAATTGTGGATTTTTCCCAAGTCCATGTAGTAGCGGTTTATGGACTTGTCCTTTAGGAAACCGTCTAACCACTTTTTAAACTCTGCCAAGCTAACCGCCTTCACCACATTCTCCGGCAATGAATTCCAGAGTTTAATTATGCATTGAGTGAAGAAACATTTTCTCCGATTTGGACAGGTCAGAGGTATTCACTAAAGATATTATTACAAAACAATAATAGGACCAAATTACAAAGACACACATAAACTCTTCAACCTCGTGAACAAACTGCTAGATACCACACCAGTCACAAACAACGGTAAAAACATACCAGACGTCGACAGCCTTGCGAAGTACTTCAAGGAGAAAATTATACTATTACGACACAAAATACCCGCCAGCACAATAGAATACGCCACTCTTCTAGACTGTCTAGACCCAGAAGAAGGAACACACCCAGCAGACAGAACCTGGACCGAGTTCGAACCACTATCAGAAGACCTCATCTCTAAAACTCTCAAAAGATATGCCAAATCCAACTGCAAACTAGACGCATGCCCAAACAGCCTCATGAAATCAGCCCCTCAGCAATTCATAATTGACCTAACGAACCATGTAAATTACATGCTACAAAATGGACTCTTCCCAAAAGAAAAAGGAAAAATCTTACTCACCCCAATTCCTAAAGACACAAAGAAAAACTTGAGCGAAATTACCAACTACAGACCAGTAGCATCCATACCACTAATAACCAAGATAACCGAAGGAATGGTAACCAAACAACTCACAAACTATCTAAACAAACACTCAATACTGCATGATGCCCAATCCGGATTCCGGTCAAACCATAGCACAGAAACTGTACTAGTCACCCTTATGACCAAATTTAAACAAATAATAGCAACCGGGAACAACATACTCCTCCTACAATTTGACATGTCAAGCGCCTTCGACATGGTCGACCACAAAATCCTACTACACATACTTGAATACTTTGGCATTGGAGGAAATGTCCTGAACTGGCTCAAGGGGTTCCTAACCCTGCGCTCGTATCAAGTTACATCACACTCAACCACGTCCAAAGCATGGACACCTGAATGTGGAGTTCCACAAGGATCACCTCTCTCACCAACTATTTTCAACCTAATGATGATCCCTTTAGCAAAACTCCTATCAAACCATAACCTCAACCCACATATATACGCCGATGATGTGACAATATACATCCCTTTCAAACAAGACATCAAAGAAATCTTCAACAAAATTAATCAAAGTCTACACATCATTAACACATGGGCAGACACATTCCGTCTGAAACTAAATACTGAAAAAACTCAATGCCTGGTACTCACCTCCCAATACAACACTAACGAATTTAAAGTGATAAATACACCAAACCTAAACCTTCCAATCTCAAAAACGCTAAAAATCCTTGGTGTCACTATCGACCGCCACATAACACTTGAAACCCATGCAAACAACACAACTAAGATGTTCTACTGCATGTGGAAACTGAAAAGGATAAGACCATTCTTCCCAAGATTCGTCTTTCGCAACCTAGTGCAATCCCTCGTCCTCAGCCATCTGGATTACTGCAACTCTTTATACACAGGCTGCAAAGAGCAAACACTGAGGAAGCTTCAAACAGCCCAGAACACAGCAGCCAGACTCATCTTCGGAAAACCAAAGTACGAAAGGGCAACACCACTACGAGAAAAACTACACTGGCTTCCACTTAATGAACGCATCACTTTTAAGGTATGCACACTAGTCCACAAGATCCTCCACGGCGAAGCCCCAGCCTACATGTCCGAGTTGATTGACTTACCACCCAGAAATGCTAGGAGATCTTCCCGAACATACCTCAACCTCCATTTCCCTACCTGCAAGGGCGTGAAATACAAGACGCTACACGCGTCAACCTTTTCTCACACGAGCACGCAGCTTTGAAACACACTGCCACGCAACTTAAAAGCGATCCACGAACAAGCATCCTTCCGCAAACTACTGAAGACCCATCTATTTGAATCAATTTACGGAAAGAACCAAAACACATAGAGTCCACACTCACTGTTCATCAATGCATCATACATCCACTCATGATCTCCCATCCCCTATAACTCAACACTACTCATACACTTACTCACAGAAATATGTACACCATATGCCTTTGTGTCTTAACACTGCCCTTAAGCTTCATGTTGACGTCCCATTGTGATATTCCTAATGATAATTCGATTATCTCACATAATTTGTACAATATAACCCATAACCAAGTTGTAACTAATGTATTTTCATTATTCTTATCTTATTGTAAGCCACACTGAGCCCACAAAGAGGTGGGAAAATGTGGGGTACAAATGCAAACAATAAATAAATAAATAAATTTGTGGGATCAGCACATAATCTAGTTGTGGGCATTTACGCCAGGGTTGAATTGGTATAAATCCTCGGGTATAAATCATTGGGTGGGAATCCCGGCATTCTGCACTATTTTATAAATGGAGGAGTGGCCTAGTGGTTAGGGTGGTGGACTCTGGTCCTGGGGAACTGAGGAACTGATTTTGATTCCCACTTCAGGCACAGCTCCTTGTGACTCTGGGCAAGTCACTTAACCCTCCTTTGCCCCAGGTACAAATAAATACCTGTATATGTAAGCCACATTGAGCCTGCCATGAGTGGGAAAGCGCGGGGTACAAATGTAACTAAAAAAACAAAACAAAACACTGTTTATAGAATGGCGTTCTGTGCGCATTTTTTTCGATGCCCAAATTTGGGAGTCATTTACTAAATTTAGACCTAAATGTATACTAACTAACAGTAAGTCAATGTGTATAGGTTAAAAAGCTATAGCATGCATTTAAAACTTCCCATTAAAATGAATGAATGAAATGAATTAAAAACACACTTGAAGATTGGGGGATAAAGCTAAACAATACAAAAGCAACCACATTTTTTTGTGTGTGCACATCGCTACTAGATCTTTTTCTTGTCTGACAATTGATGCTCTTGTCCTTCCAATTGATAAACAGCTAACAGATTTTTTATTTCCCAAATGCTTCACAATGTTTTGCTTTCTTCTGGTTTCTTCCTCTTTCATTGTTTTCATCTTGTACAGTGTGACTACTTGGTGAGAGATTTTTATATCATCTGCAAACTAGCGTAGTGTTCCCTCTCAAGTTCCTCAGCAACATGGCTAATAGTAGGATTGAAAAAAATCATCTCTCTCTCTCTCTATTATAAGTACATAAGTAATGCCATACTGGAAAAAGACCAAGGGTCCATCGAGCCCAGCATCTTGTCCACGACAGCGGCCAATCCAGGCCAAGGGCACCTGGCAAGCTTCCCAAACGTACAAACATTCTATACATGTTATTCCTGGGATTTTGGATTTTTCCAAGTCCGTTTAGTAGCGGTTTATGGACTTGTCCTTTAGGAAACCGTCCAACCCCTTTTTAAACTCTGCTAAGCTAACCGCCTTCACCACATTTTCTGGCAATGAATTCCAGAGTTTAATTACATGTTGGGTGAAGAAATATTTTCTCCGATTTGTTTTAAATTTACTACACTGTAGTTTAATCGCATGCCCCCTAGTCCTAGTATTTTTGGAAAGCGTGAACAGACGCTTCACATCCACCTGTTCCACTCCACTCATTATTTTATATACCTCTATCATGTCTCCCCTCAGCCGTCTCTGCTCCAAGCTGAATAGCCCTAGCCTCCTTAGTCTTTCTTCATAGGGAAGTCGTCCCATCCCCGCAATCATTTTAGTCACCCTTAGCTGCACCTTTTCCAATTCTACTATATCTTTCTTGAGATGCGGCGACCAGAATTGAACACAATACTCAAGGTGCGGTCGCACCATGGAGCGATACAACGGCATTATAACATCCTCACACCTGTTTTCCATACCTTTCCTAATGATACCCAACATTCTATTCGCTTTCCTAGCCGCAGCAGCACACTGAGCAGAAGGTTTCAGCGTGTTATCGACGACGACACCCAGATCCCTTTCTTGGTCCGTAACTCCTAACGTGGAACCTTGCATGACGTAGCTATAATTCGGGTTCTTTTTTCCCACATGCATCACCTTGCACTTGCTCACATTAAACATCATCTGCCATTTAGCCGCCCAGTCTCCCAGTCTCGTAAAGTCCTCTTGTAATTTTTCACAATCCTGTCGCAAGTTAACGACTTTGAATAACTTTGTGTCATCAGCAAATTTAATTACCTTGCTAGTTACTCCCATCTCTAAATCATTTATAAATATATTAAAATGCAGTGGTCCTAGCACAGACCCCTGAGGAACCCCACTAACTACTCTGGAATATTTCTCTGGTCACTTTCCCCCAAATTCTATAAATGGCACCTTAAGTTATGCACACTAATTTGGCCACATGGCCAAATTACGCATACAACTTAATTGATTAAAAAGTGAATCAGCGTCAATAATTGGTACTTAACAACCAATTAGCGGCACTAATTGGCTTTAATTATAATGTGTGTGCACAAATTTCTAGGTGTATTCTATGACACAGTGCATATAAATTCGAATACGTGCAGCCAAAAAGGGGACATGGCCATGGGCGTGGAATGGACGGGCTGTGGGTGTTTCAAAAAACTATGCACACTATTATGGAATACACCCGATCTGTGCCTAAGTTAGGCGCAGGTATTTAGGTCTGGTATAAGTGGCCTAAATGGGTGCGCCTAGATTTTATTTATTTGTAACATTTGTATCCCACGCTTAGTGCTTGAATTTTAGTCACAAGAACAGCACGTGAGAATATTCTATAAACTATACCTAAGTGTAGGTGTACTTTATAGAATCATGCTACACGTGTGGTCTTTTGGTGCCAATTTTTAAGGCACCATTTATAGAATATTGGCCCTTTGCCCTCATCAGAGTGGGTTCTGTTTATCATTTTTCTCCGTATCTTGCTTTTCAATCAATTCCACACTTAGGCGGCCTTTTATTTATTCGTTACATTTATATCCCACATTTTCCCACCTATTTGTAGGCTCAATGTGGCTTACATAGTACCAGAGAGGCGTTACAGACTCCGGTGTAAACAAATACAAAGTGATGATGTGGTAAAATAAAGTTCATGTGACACAGCCACACTAGGGAATCGTACAACGGAAGAGTTGTGTTATGTCCATTACGTTCTTTAGTTTTGTTGTGTTGCAGAGATCAGGCATTTATGTTGGATTGGTAGGGTATGCCTTTCTAAACAGGTTAGTTTTTAGTGTTTTACTAAAGCTTAGTGTTGACTACTTCCATTCTTGTGTACTAAACTTTAGTAAAAGGGTCCCTTAATTTATGTTTAAAGCAGTGTTGTCCAACCTCGGCCCTCGAGGGCCACAATCCAGTCAGGTTCTCAGGATTACCTCAATGAATATGCATTAGATCTATTTGCATGCACTGCTTCCATTGTATGCAAATAGATCTCATGAATATTCATTGGGGGAAATCCTGAAAACCTGACCTGGTGGTGGCCGAGCTTGGACACCCTAAAACTTATAATTGCAATGCATATCATGGAGCAACATAACCCTTTTCCTCCCCTGCCACCCTACACTGCCGAAGGTAATGGTATGTAACAGGTCAAAAGGGCATTAAAGTCTGTTGAAGATTCTGCTGTGAGGTGGCTGCATAATTGCCCAAAATCTCTCCCAGATGCATTGGAACTTTTCCCCCTGTTCCAATGAAATATCTATAATATCCATTCCAAACGCTCCAGGGCCAACAAGGAAATCCTCTGTGTATGCCATAATGCAAAAGTAGGTGTTGTTGGCTCCTGCCAACTCAATAAAATTGATTTTTTTCCCCATCAATATAGCTGTACGAAGGAAGATAGGTGTGGGAATAACAAAGACATCAAATTGTACCTGCAGAGCCGTGGTCACTCTCCGAGACCAGTAGATTAACAAATGTTGAATCACCTGGGTCCAAAACATGTGAATGTAGTGTCAGTCCTAAAACATGTGACTCAAAGCAGCTGAAGCAGACTAACATTTAGGACAGGCCCAAGGTAGGGTTACCATACGACCGGATTTACCCGGACATATCCTCTTTTTGAGGACATGTCCGGGCGTCCAGACGGATTTGGCCAGCCTGCCCATTTGTTCAGATTTCTGGACAAACGGGGTGGCTGGCGGGCGAGCGCGGGACTCCTCTCCCCTACTCTACTCTACTATGCCTGGTGGTCTAGAGGTACCTCTTCGTCTTCGGGGCAGGAAAGAGCCCCCTCTTTCCTGCCCGGAGCGCTGCTGCTAGCTGCCCTGCATACTGTAAGTCCAGCTCTCGGCATTTCAAAATGGCCGCCGAGAGTTGAAGCAGCCTCGCGAGACTTCAACTCTCGGCGGCCATTTTGAAACGCCAAGAGCCGGACTCACAGGATGCAGGGCAGCTGGCAGCAGTGCTCCGGGCAGGAAAGAGGGGGCTCTTTCCTGCCCCAAAGATGAAGAGGTACCTCTAGACCACCAGGGATAGTAGAGTAAAGGGAGGGGAGGTGACGGGGGGGAGTGGAGATATCGGGGCAGGGAAGGTGATGGGGGAGGAGGGGGTGACCGGGGGAGGGGAATATGCATCAGGGGCGGGGCAAGTGCGTGAAAGGGGCAGGGCAGGGGCGTGAAAGGGGCGGGGCAAGTGTCCTCTTTTTATGAGGACAAAAAATGGTAACCCTAGCCCAAGGTGACCAAAAGGCCACTTTAAAAGCCCTGTAGGTGGTTATATAGAGCTGCAGCACAAATTTATATTGCAACTCCCACAGCAAGGCATTCCCGAGCATACGCTGGACTCCCAGAATGCTGTCTTTCACCTGGTTCGGCTTAGTATCCACTGTTAACTCAGTGGACCAAACTGTAGCTAGCCGGGCCTAGCCCAAATCTTCCATTGTTTCTTGGAAATATTCATGATAGTAGACCACTTAATAACAAACAGTGGCACCTAAACGTGACAGTTGGGCACATAAACACAACTGTTCTATAAAGTGCACACAAACAACAATTATGGGTATTTATTGCCAATTTAGTACTAATTAGTTAATTATGTTATGGGTACAAATGGCTCTATTCTATAACTGTGTTACTGATTGCCAGGAGTGGCCAAAGGCAAGATGCCACCTGAGGCAGGGATGAGATGCTGCCCCTTCCCCCCAGGCCATAGTCTGGCATCTCTCCCCTTCCTTCCTTCCTTCCTCCATGCCCTTCCTCAAGTTTACCTTCTTTTCCCATTTTCCAAAAGGCAGTGGTGGCAGCGATTCACATATGCTGCCCTGCCGCCAGCACCTGCCTCTTCTCTACTGTGGCCTGCCTTTGAGGAAACAGGAAGTTACATCAGAGAGGCAGGCCACAGTAAATAGAAGAGGCCAGTGCTGGCGGCAGGGCATCACTGCCGCCACCACCATTTGGAAAATTGAAAAAGAAGGCAAATTCATGGAAGGGGGTGAAGGAAGGAAGGAAGGAAGGGGGAGATGCCACTTCAGGAAGAGTGCCACCTGAGGCCCCTGCTTCAGGTGGCCTAATGGTAGGGCCACCACTGCCAATTGCACACCTAACTTTGGGCGCTATTTATAGAATTTGGGGTAAATGGGTAATGCTGATACAATCACGAGCCAGGACCAGCTTAGCCATATGGCAAACTAGATAGTCCTCTAGGGTGACAGCTTTTAGGGCAGTGTGAGGTTCGCAAAAAGCAGCTGCAGTCAAATAATAGTTGAAAAATCCACCAGTGCATGCTTTTACTTGCTAGGAGGGTGGGCATTTTTCAAGTAGCCCATTTACATAGAAAATTGATGCCAAATATTGGAAGTGTGGTAGTGTGATGATCATTATTGTTTAGTTTAAATATTAAAAGATCAAGCGGGAAGGGGGTAGGAGGGCTGAAAGTTCATTGTGGGAGGGGCACACAAAGCTAAAGGTTTATCTAATACCTTTGCACCGGGCCTGTGATAAACTGAAACATATGTTCAATGTCGCTGTCAGGCTTATTTTCGAAAGAGAAGGGTGCCCATCTTTCAACACCAATCGGGAGATGGGCGTCCTTCTCCCAGGGTCGCCCAAATCGGCATAATCGAAAGCTGATTTTGGGCATCCTCAACTGCTTTCCGTTGCGGGGATGACCAAAGTTCCCGAGGACATGTCGGAAGCATGGTGAAGGCGGGACTGGGGCGTGCTTAACACATGGGCGTCCTCGGCTGATAATGGAAAAAAGAAGGGCGTCCCTGTCGAGCACTTGGCCGACTTTACTTGTTCCATTTTTTCTTGCGACCAAGCCTCAGAAAGGTGCTCGAACTGACAAGATGACCACCGGAGGGAATTGGGGATGACTTCCCCTTACTCCCCCAGTGGTCACTAACTCCCTCCCACCCTCAAAAAATACTTTTTAAATATTTTTTGCCAGCCTCTATGCCAGCCTCAAATTTCATACCCAGCTCCCTGACAGCAGTATGCAGGTCCCTGGAGCAGTTTTAGTGGGTGCTGTGCACTTCAGACAGGCAGACCCAGGCCCATCCCCCCTACCTGTTACACTTATGGGGGTAAATGTGAGCCCTTCAAAACCCACCAGAAACTCAATGTACCCACATGTAGGTGCCCCCCTTCATCCCTTAGGGCTATGGTAGTGTTGTACAGTTGTGGGGAGTGGGTTTTTTTTTGGGGGGGGGGGTTGGGGGGGGCTCAGCACCCAAGGTAAGGGAGCTATGCACCTGGGAGCAATTTCTGAAGTCCATTGCAGTGCCCCCTAGGGTGCCCGGTTGGTGTCCTGGCATGTCAGGAACCAGTGCACTATGAATGCTGGCTCCTCCCATGACCAAATGGCTTGGATTTGGTCGTTTCTGAGATGGGCATCCTCGGTTTCCATTATCGCTGAAAACCGGGGACGACCATCTCTAAAGATGACCATCTCTAAGGTCGACCTAAATGTTGAGATTTGGGCGTCCCCAACCTTATTATCGAAACGAAAGATTGACGCCCATCTTCTTTTGATAATACGGGTTTCCCCACCCCTTTGCAAGGACGCCCTCAGGAAAACTTGGGCGCCCCGTTCGATTATGCCCCTCTGTATATACTAACTACCTTAAACACTGGTGCAGGTATTTAACTTAATCCAGTGACTTTGAGGGATGAATAATTGCCCCCTTAGCTCTTATTATTTCTGCTTCCTTGTTAGAAAGTCACAGTAGCATTGCCAGGAATGTTTAACAGGGGTTGTGTCTTCTGCCCCCCCCCCCCCCCAACTCTCCTGTACCTAAAATCACTTCCAGTCTTTGCCCAGGCAGTGCCAGCAGCACTCATGGGCTGCCTGTGGCCTGTACCAGGGCTTCTCTCTGAACCATCCCACCCTTCAGAAAACAGGAAGTTGTGTCAGAAGTGGCGGGACGGTTTAGAGAGAATGCCCCGGTGCAGTTTGCAGGCAGCCTATGAGTATTACTGCCCAGATGAAGATTGGAAGTGATTGTAAGGCACAAGGGGAGGGAAGGAACTGCGACAGCTTTGTGGGGCTGAGAAAAGAAGGGAGAGATGCCAGACCACACACAAAGAGCTGGAGGGATAAGGGAGGGAAATGCAGAGCTCCATTAATAATAATCGACTGACACTCTGACAGGGGGTGCATATGCAACACCAGTGTGTTTTTACTAGCAACAAAGGTGCTGGTACTCAAATGCTAAGGCCACGCTTCATGGGTGAGGTGATCACTGATGGACCCATCCCACAATAGCCAGGCCCCCTGCAACCAATCACAAAATCTTTGACAAGGCAGAATTGGTGTGTAGAGCCTGAGCTCTTTCATTAAAACTTGGGGCCCATGGGTCAATTTTAGCAGACAGTGGAAAAGCTGCCGGTACTTAGTACCCCCAAATACCCCTTCAAAAAAGCCCTGTGCAACACACACACACTTTGAATGGCTACCCCACCAGAGAGCCATATCAGACACTTTCCCCCTTGTTAAACATGCTTTACTCAAAGATTTGTTACCTTCCAAGGGCTTTCGACTTTGCTGACCAAGGCTCCCCTGTATCCTTTAGTTCTCAGAATCCTAATAAAGCCTCCTCATAGCTGTCATTTTTCATGTTGAAGTCTGCCTCCCTATTGTCTGGGGTTCCTAACTTAGCTTGGTTCAGTTCAGGTCCAAGTTTATTATTTCATCACACAATACAATGATCACTAGACCCTTATTATGAGATCAGTGTTGCCGTAATTAGCTATCTTGTTTATGGCTTATGCTAAACTCATAACTTTTTGCATTATTTAGGCTGCACTGGTCCTACCTGAAAAGAATTACAAGACTTGGCTGGTTTTATAGATTAAATAATCAACCAACATAAAATTTTATTGCATGGAGACACCTACTAGTTGGCTTAGCAATACTAAGATATTTGAATTAATTGACTGATAGCATCTAAATGTGTACAGAATTTATTTAATCTTGCAAGCACATGCGCTGCAAAATTATCTTGGTTTTTTTTTTTTTTTATTATTATTTCTTTCAGTTTTTCAGCAGTGTATGTTCCACCCCAAAAGATAATTGTCATAATTTGTTTGACTCATACTTAGGCACTGTTTGGATCATTTTCAATTTGCATGCCATCCATCTTGCTGCAGACTCATTTAGTGATCTATGAGACAAGTGATATTGCCAGTCAGCTTACATTGCAGATCTGGTGAAAATGAACACATCGAGGAGCGGAGGTCAAGTAATATTACCTTCAGATTTGATCATTTTCACTCCTGAATTGGAACATACAGCGGCCAATCCATAACTGTCTTCTCGCATGTGAATTCTTCATGCAAATGAGTTAAAAAGTTGTCTATTTTAGTTTTTCTAAAAAGCTTTCAGGTTGTAGCTGTTCTAAAAAAAAAAAAAAAGTCTAACAGTTCAGCCTGAATACTTTGAATATATTGACAAGTTGTGAATGTTCTCCATGGTCCTAAAACTTGCTGCTCCTATCCGTTGAAATGAAGGAACTTCCATTTAAAATGTACATTAATGGTGAATAAAAACATTCTGTCTGGCAATGAAAAATTAACATAATCCCCTTAAATTTGCTATGACTAGAAGTGGATCATATGACGCTTCGTAGTAAACTGAAAACATTCATTCATACATATTTTTGTTAAATGCCTAATATGCTGAAATGTTTTATTTTATGTAATTCCTAGTGTTACACTAGTTTCTCTGTTTCCTGTAAACTGCATTGAACTAATTCATTGGGTAATGGCGGTTGTTATGTTATGCTGCTCTCTTTGTTAAGTAATTTGAAGATAATGCTGTAATTGGGTATCTATAATTAGGTGCCCAGAGGGCAGTGGCGTACCAAGGGGGGGGGCGGTGGGGGCAGTCCGCCCCGGGTGCATGATGCTGGGGGGGGGGGGTGCCGCGGTGCGCGCCTGCTCCGAGTTCGCTAAACTTCGTCGCTCGTTCGCTGCAGCTCCCTCTGCCCCGGAACAGGTTACTTCCTGTTCCGGGGCAGAGGGAGCTGCAGCGAAGCGAAGTTTAGCGAACTCGGAGCAGACACGCGCCACGGCACCCCCCCCCCAGCATCATGCACCCAGGGGGGGTGTCAGTTCGCCGGGGGGAGGTGTCATTTAGCGGGGGGGGGGGGCGCATTGGCGCTCCGCCCCGTGTGCCATCCAGGCCAGGAACGCCACTGCCAGAGGGCACATGGTAGGGGCCTATTCTATAAGGAAATGTAAGTGCCTACTTTCCTTTATAGAATACCAGATTAACAGGGTAAATTCATGTGCATGTGCTTAGATATGAACACTCATGATAGCCATGGAGCTGGCCAAAGTATATTTATTTATTGGGATTTATTAGCCACCTTTAGGAAGAGATTCACCTAAGGCAATGTACAGCAGGTACAGTTTAAAATAAAACTTACAATTTTGTAAGCCCCATAACATTAGTAAAATAACCAAGAATAAACATAATTACAATAAATGAGGTAAACTTGAAAACAATAAATTTAAACCTAATAAGCTACCATGAAACAGTATAAAATATACACATTAAACAGCACTGGAATTTGAATACCTGAGATATAATACAATTTTGCATAATACTAATGATACGCCTAATAAGCATGTATTAGAATATACATCTAACATGATGCTAAAGATTTTCTACAATATAGCTTACCATATAGCTGAGGACCAAGAGCAGATATATGATGGGAACAACATGCGTGATATAGAGTCAGTTGGGATAATTTGATGGTTAGCCTAAGTGCCAATGATAGGTGCATAAGTTACAGTATGTGGCTAAGTTACATGTGTAAATGTGAGTCCCACTCATGCTCAGTCCAGACTTTGTTTGTCCACCTCTAAAATATGTGCTGTGAGAGAGGAAACCCAATCAAAGGGATATTCCAAAAATAGTTTATTGATGCAACAACACATGAGAGATTCACACAGATGCCCGAGTTGGCCAAATTTTGCCTAATACAGGGCTGCCTCAGGGCAATGATACGAGATCACTGATTGATCTTGCAAGCACCAACCTCCTAAAACAGAGGGTGAGAAGAATTGTCACTGTGCTCTAATAAAAATTGTTCCAAATGTGATGGGTCAAGGAAATATACTGATTTTGCTCGAAAGTGATCAAACACATGGAAATCTTAAATAAAAAGTCCATCCCACAGCAAACACTTGTGCCCTCAAGGCTACAAATGCCTTCTTGGACATTTGAGTTAAGTGACCCACTTCAAGAAAAACCTGAATCTTCTGACAATGCAGAAAGCACTTAAGTGCCTGATTGTCACACATATGCAAAGTGTTGACATACAAACCCAATGCGGGCCATTTTTTTTTGGCATTCCAGCCTTCATCGGAGGTTCTTATTAGTCAACCAAAAGCGATTTACACTGTAAAATCAGGACATAGTACATAAAAACTCAATCGATCGTAAGGTCAGTGAAAAAAACCAACAGAATACAATCTCTAAAGAGTTGGCTGTATCAAGGAACCCCCTTAAGTAGCCACACCCACGGTTCCCTGATACAGCAGCTGTAAAACATATGCCATGTGGAACAATATACCCTAGCTGACTTCTCCTTTAAACCAGAAGAGTATATATTTTTCTGAAAAGTTTTTTTTGAAATGAAATGTATTATAAAGATAAAACAATTGACCAGTGACAATTATAATGCATAATGCTCATTGGTAAAGCAAAAGACCATTGAGTTGCATTGCTGAAGTCTTATTAAAAATTGTTGACAAAGTTGAGATTTTTTTCTGAACTTGCACTTGATTATAAGTGGTTCATCTTGCATATGGAACTTATATCCCACTTTTACCTCAATAATTCAAGGATGGATTACATCAAAAGAAGTTAGATCAATAATCTAGGAATTAATAGTAATTAACATAAAACATAGCCAGTCCAATCCTAGTAGTTCAATTCTAAGGATGCAAGACCAATATCACGGAATAAAGAGAATTTCAATTTTTTTCCTAAATATTAGTGCCAACAAGATCGCAGTGATAAGGGTAAGGAATTCCAAAGTGTGGCCATCTGATATTGTAACAAAGAAGAGCCATGTTTAATTGATTTTAACTGGATCAGGGAAACATGAACAAAATTGATTTTGAGTATTGTGCTTAGATCCAACGTTCTGTAAAGGTGTGGCCATATTTACCACATAGGAAGGAGCCCCAACAGACAAAACTTTAAAAATTATTCAATTTAAAATTAATGCAAGAAATGATTGGTAGCCAGTGTAATTTCAAATAGAAACGTTTAACTTAGTCATATTTGGACAGACCATAAATCAAACAGCTGTACTCTGATTTAGTCGCAAATGATTGATTGGTCTTTTAGAGCAACAGATCAACACAAGATCGGAATAGTCGAATTGGGATAATAAAAGAGAATGAACCAAGATCCTAAATGCATCCCAATTAAAATAACTTTCTAATGGATCTCAGTTTCCTAAGGACATACAAATATTTCTTCATCATTGAAGATGCATGGTGCCGCATAGATAGGAGATTATCTAATTCCACTCCAAAAGGTTTGTAGTTTAAATCTAAAGAGAATAAATTATCCACGATGGTAAACTTTTGTTGATACCTTATGTCATTAGTAGCACCTGTCCAAAGAAATACTGCACTTAGACGCACTCAATTACATGGCATAAGTGGGTGAGCCTATATTTTGGAATGTAAATGCAAACTTACACTTACAATCTATAACAAAATCTGGGTACCCAGATGCCATTCTAGAACTCATACTGAGGGATCCTTTTACTAAGCTGCAGTAAAAAGTGGCCTGCGATAGTGTGGGTGCATGTTTTGGGCACACCTGGGCCATTTTTTTTACTGCGTTTGGGGAAAAGGGCTTTTTTAATGGTCTGGGAAATGGGCTAGCACTGAAAATTAAAACTAGCATGTGCCAATTAATGGCTTAGCGGTAAGGGTTCATGCGCTACCTGCATGGCAACCATGCAACGTGTGCAAACTGCTGATTACCACTGGGAATGCCCCTGTGGTAGAAAATAAAACAAATATATTTTTTACCACAGGATTCGGCACATGCCAAACTCAGAATTACCATCAAGTGCATGCGCTAGCCTGGCAGTAGTGCTAATTTGGTTTGCACTACCTGCGCGTTAACCCTCCCGTGCCTTAGTAAAAGGGCCCCTCACAGTACTGCATCTTTGAAGCTAACTTTTGGCGCCCTTTATACAATTGTGCCCTAGTGTCCAGGTGATATAAAGAGTAGGAAATGAGAGGTTCATTATTTATGTGGGTTCTAGTTCTGGGAAACACACATTTTTACCATCCATATTTCATTTACCCTATAGATGAAGTTGACGACAGAAAGGATTTGTTCAGTCAAAGAAGAGCTTCCCCACCTATTTCTTCTACAGCTAGCCATTGACTTTATGTATCTGAGTGAATCCCTATTTCCTATCATGGCACCAGGAGATAAGATTAGTCACGTGTAAAATGAGGTTGTCTTATGACTGGAGCTCCAGTTACCACCCTCCCTTCCAAAGATCCTGTCAAAGGACCCCGGGACTATCATGCTACATTGTATGACTCTTTCATATAACCTTTTGACAAGTTGCTTTATAGGCACTGAATGCACTTATAAGAGTTTAATTAATGATACCTACTGGGAAAATGGAACGTGATGATATAATTTTATTGATTGTATTTTATTTATTTATTTAAGTATTTATATACTGCCTAGACCTAAGCAGATTGCAGCTTCTTACAGGTACTGGCACTGTCCAAAATGAGTTCACAATCTAAGTAGAATATTGCATCTGCAGCAATGGAGGGCTAAATGACTTGCCCAGGGTCACATGGAGTTGTGGAGAGAATTGAACCTGGTTCCCTAGGTTCTCAACCCACTGCCAACTGTTGAGCAGCAGTGGGAATCTAACCCAGGTTCCCCAGATTGGCAACCTACTTCACTAACCATTAGGCTACTCCTCCACACTATTATAACTTTGTAGATCATTTTGGCAACTTCCAGACACATTTTCTTTAATGGATCATTTTCTTCTTTGCTTACTGATGAAATAAGCAGATTTCAAATGCTATGGAATTTCCATACACTTTCTAAATACTAAATAATGGGTGTAATTCTTCTCAAGCCACAGGAAAACAAGTTATCTGCATAATTGCAGTCCACTATGGAGAATTTAGTTCAAACATCAGGAAACTGCTATTAAACATTATTTTACATCTCAGAAACTGTGAACTAGGGGTGCAAAGGGCAATATTCACTGTTTAATTTCCTGTGTCATGTAAATAATGATCACAGGTCATGCACCATGGATCAGAGCCAAAGGGCAAAAACTGATAAGCAGGTGAACTAGAAACTCATGATCTCGTAAGACATTCCTGTGTGCAAGCAGGCATGGGAAAGGAGCAATTATAAATAAACAAGAAAATGTGGTTTAGCATTAGAGGGGAAACAGATGGTATTGAAAGAAAACAGGATAATCTATGAGGAAGATAACTTTGCTAAACCTACGTGAAGCGTTGTTTAAAATAAAGGTATATATGCAGTTGAATCAGAACAATACTTTGGAGAGACGGTTACAGATAACACTTATGTGTAGCAGTGCTGTCCTCCCATGAGAAACTATTAATTGTATCTGTACTTTGGTAAAAAAATAAAAATTGCTTTTCTCATACGTGGCCTTGGTCTTTTATCACTCCAAATTGTGGGTGGCTGGTACATAATAATTTGGGGTGGTGGCAAAAAAAACTAGAATATAACAGTCATTTGTAGGTGTTTTCATTTTGTTAGAGCAATTTTGGTCTGGCACTATCCACTATATACAAGGTAATTTTATGAAGTCATTTTTGCATGTATGTCACCACAAACTTGCATAAAAAGCCCGTTATACTGTAAAATACTGACCAGTATAAAAGTACACACATGACAGTACATAAATTGCCAGTAGGCATGTACAGAGGTGGAGTTTGGTGGAGCATGGACAGAATTTGCAAATACACATGTAGATTATAAAATACACTGATCTATATGTGATCTTGAATAATCTAGGCACAGATATTTACACCTGCTCAAGAACAGCTGTAAATATCCATGCCTACAAGGTAGGCACAGTTTTTGCTGCATTTTAAAAGACACAAGCTAGGTATTTATATAAACTAGTACCGATGTAGGCACTTATTTGCTCTTTTAACCCAGATACCTTGTTATACAATTACCCTCCATGTGACTTTGAATATTGAAGCTTGAGAAATAATATGTTATTGGCCATTACTAAGGGGGAAATTCTATAGATGGCACTCAAAAATGTGTGCTGAAAAAAATTTCAGTAGAGTTCCACGTACGTGGAGAACTCTGAAATCCCTCAGGGTATAGTAAAGACAAGAAAAATGGTGGGAAATGGACCACAGACTCCAGAAACGAGGAGAACAAACTTGATGGCTAAAAAGGTTTATGAATCAAAGACTCGACATGGTGCTGTGAATGTCCCCTAGTCTTTGTACTTTTTGAAAGAGTAAAAAAATGAATTTACATCTACCCGTTCTACAACACTAAGTATTTTGTAGACCTCTATCATATCCCCCCTCAGCCATCTCTTTTCCAAGCTGAAGAGCCCTAACTTCTTTAACCTTTCTTCCTAAGAGCATAAGAACATGAGATCTTAATAATAGCCATACTAGGTCTGACTAATGATCCATCTAGCCCTAGTTTTAGTGCTGACCTGGACGCATTATCCAGTTAGCAGTGATATTCAGACCTTTAATCAGATAGTTACCCAGAAAATCCTAGGACAGCCTTTTTACTATCCTAATTTTATCCAATTGAGCACATGCCCACATTTGCACATGTAATGTTTGGTGACTTTTATAGAATTAGGGGGTAAGCAGCTAAGGGGCCCTTTTACAAAGGTGCATAAGGGCCTACGCACGTCCATCATGCACCAAATTGGCATTACTGCCCAGGTCCTGCATGCCCTGGGCAGTAATTCTGAATTTGGCGCATGCTGAATATATGCGGCAGAAAATATATTTTCTACCGCATGGCGCTTACCTGGTGTTAAACAGGGAGTAAGCACCTGAGACCTGCAATGGGTGACGGTAAGGTCACAGGCCGAAAATGGATGTGCTCTGGTTTTTATTTTGCCGCATTCCATTTTTCATCCCCTTAAATATAGGCCCTTTTTCCAGGAAGCGGTAAAAACTGGCCCAGCGTGCACCCAAAAGACGCGCTCGCAGTGACGCAGGCCACTTTTTGCCGTGGCTTAGTTAAAGAGCCCCCAAGTGCTTTTGAATATCAGCTCCATAATAATTAAGATTGCTCATGATGAAATGCATTAACCTAGAGAACTACTACTAATACTACTACTACTACTACTACAAATCATTTCTATAACGCTACCAGTCGTACGCAGCACTTCACAATTGAACATGAAGAAAAGACAGTCCCTGCTCAAAAGAGCTTACAATCTAAATCAGGACAAATAAGGGATAAGGGTAGGACAGACAGATAGGACGCATAGGGAAAGGGGACTATTGAAGAGAGGAAAACAAGATAAAGGTTACAAGCAGGTGACAAGTTAGGAATTAAAAGCAGCATCAAACAGGTAGGCCTTTAGCCCGGATTTGAAGGTGGCCAGGGTTGGAGTGTGACGTAATGGCTCAAAAGTCTATTCCAGGCATAAGGTGCGGCGAGATAGAAGGAACGGAGTCTGGAGTTAGCGATGGAGGAGAAGGGTGCAATCAAGAGAGATTTGCCTAGTGAACGGAGTTCTTGGGAAGGAGTGTAGGGAGAGATGAGGGTGGAGAGATAGTGAGGGGCAGCAGAGTGAATGCACTTATAGGTTAATAAGAGGAGCTTGAACTGTATACGGAAATGGATAGGGAGCCAGTGAAGTGACTTCAGAAGAGGGCTGATATGGGCATAGCGACTTTGGCAAAATATTAATCGTGCAGCAGAATTTTGAACAGATTGAAGAGGAGAGAGATGGCCGAGTGGCCAAAATGAACAAAAACAAAGTAGATAGTTGAAAGAGAAACTTTGTGGCTCTCAGTTTGATATAGCTGCATATGCTGTACTGTAGGTAGCAAATGGTCACTGCTGAAAGTTGAATATTTTTAAATCCTGAGTTTTAAAGATAGCGCTATGAGAAATATATCAAATATAAAGGCATATTTAGGTTTCCTGTGGGTATGAATGACTCAGCTCATGAAACAAAAAAAAAACACAAAAGGTGCTCATGAAACTCATCCAGGCAAAGGGCCCTGAGAGAATCATGACGTGATAACATTGTGCATGACCTACCGAAAATGATGAATGGTTACAGAGCAATGTTCAGCACCATTAACCATTTCACACTTCCTGGATCATAATGGATGGAATCATCTTTTAGCTTTGACGATTTAAATATTATTCTCTTTAATAAAGATCTTTCATACCAGATTTAATGTTATAGTTTATGCTGTCCTCTGGAAAACAGGATTGGAAACGTATTCTCCAAGGAAGAGACAAAATTTTCAAAAGTAGTTTACCCTCAGCAATTATTCTCCAGGGTCAAAAGCCTGTTCTCCCCCCCCCCCCCCCTAAAAAAAAAAAAAAAAGATTTTTTTTTAATTGAGTGGTGGACGGCAGTAATAAATGATAAATGTAGTTATTCTCTGGCTAGTGTCATCCAGTCTCCCACCTCACCCTATCCCAGCAATACAGCCTTCAGTCTCTCTCATCCCCATCCTGGTACAGCCCTCTCTCTCTTCCCTTCCGTTCCCTACCCCTTAATCATGCCCCCTACCCACTTCTGATGCTCCCTTCCACCATTCCACTCTTTTTGTGTTTCGCACTCATTCTTCTCAAACAAATTACACAACTCACTGGAGTGGAGGAATAACCTAATGGTTAGTGCAGTGGTAAGATGTGCCTCCAGGACCAGGCTGACAAGCATGGCTCTAATAAATCATTATTCTGAGACAAGCAAAAAAAAAAAAGCCAGTTTCTCCAAAAATGAAATGGGTTCTAGGAAAGCTCTCGTCTAAGTGATTTCTCGTCTCTCCCCTGCACTACCCTCCCCTCCATGTCCAGTGATTCTCCTCTGCCCTGCCCTGCCCTCCCATCCATGTCCAGTGATTCTTCACTCCCCTCCCCTCCCATCGCATTCATGTCCAGCAATTCTACCCTCCCCTCCCCTCCATGTCCAGTGACTCACCCCAGTGACGCAGATTGATGAATTATTATATAGGAGATTGAAACTGACTATCGTGACATATACTGGAACAATTTTGTGCCAAGTACTGTGGCTCCAGCTCGTGATGCACTTTAAAAGTCAGGGACATCATTTTTTTGTTACATTTGTACCCCGTGCTTTCCCACTCATGTCAGGCTCAATGCGGCTTACATATTGTATACAGGTACTTATTTGTACCTGGGGCAATGGAGGGTTAAGTGACTTGCCCAGAGTCACAAGGAGCTGCCTGTGCCTGAAGTGGAAATCAAACTCAGTTCCTCAGTTCCCCAGGACCAAAGTCCACCACCCTAACCACTAGGCCACTCCTCCACTCCACTAATCTTAAAGGTAGGTTCAATAAATGGTGCTCAAGGTTAGGCACTTGGATGATCCGCGCTAAGCTAGTATTCTGTAAAGGGCACTCTGTATGGATTGACCATTACACAATACCAACTTGGCATGCATTTCATGCCTAGCTTTGGGCAGGAGCTTTTATGCCTGCTGACTAGGGCTGTACTACCGCTGCCAAGCCAGAATGATCAGACAGATGAAGATATGTTAACAAAAATTAGAAAGACTAGCAAATTTAGCAACAGTATAATAATGGGTGATTTCAATTACCCCAATATTGACTGGTTAAATGCCACATCAGGGAGTGCTAGGGAGGTAAAATTCCTACACGTAATAATTGACTGCTTCTTGGAGCAACTGGTCCAGGAACCAACAAGAGGAGAAGCTATTTTAGGTCTTGTCCTTAGAGGAATGCAGGGCTTAGTAAAACATGTAATGGTGTTGGGTCCGCTGGAACACAGGGATCATAAAATGATCAAATTTTACTTAATAACTGGAGTGCAGTCACTAAGGAAATCTACTGTAGCAGCATTTAATTTTTGAAAGGGTAACAATGATAAAATGAGGGGAAATGGTTAAAAAAGTGCTGAAAGGCTCAGTTACAAAGGTTAGGACTTTAAATCAGTCATGGACGTTGTTTAAAAAATACCATTTTGGAAGCCCAGACCAGATGTATTCCATGTATTAATAAAGGTGGAAAGAAGAGCAAACAATAGCCAGCATGGTTAAAGGGAGAAGTGAAAGAGACTAATAGAACCAAACAAACATTTTTCAGACTATGAAAAAAATATCTGAATGAAAAAAAAACCAAGAAGCAGCATAAGCACTGGCAAGTTATATGCAAATAATTGATAAAGAAGGCCAAAAAAGAATATGAAGAGAATCTGGCCTTGGAGGCAAAACTTCATATTAATAATTTTTTCAGGTGTATGAGAAGCAAAAATCCTGTGAGGGAATTTATAGGACTGTTAGATCATAAAAGAGTAAAAGAGGAACTCAGGGAGGAAAGGGCCATAGCAGAGAAGCTGAACAAATTATTTGCCTCTGTCTTTACTGGAGACGGTTAGAATTTGAACTCAAATTTTTTTATTTATAAACCACCTTTATCCAAGGTGGCAATACAAAAGAAATATATATAATAAAATATATGCAAAACAAACTACACTATAGATCTCCATAAACAGTTCAAACCAAACAGTGATCAAGAAGGCACAAAATATGCCAAACAAAACAGATATTCTATCACGTTCTTCTTGAAGGAGGTAAGTTGTGCATCATTCTTCAAGTGCAGGGGCAGTTTGTCCATTCTATTGGTGCTGCCACAGAGAATGCACCAGTCCTGGTCAAATCCGAATGGAAAGGCTAGTATAACAAGATAACATTGGTCATAAGTACATAAGTAGTGCCATACTGGGAAAGACCAAAGGTCCATCTAGCCCAGCATCCTGTCACCGACAGTGGCCAATCCAGGTCAAGGGCACCTGGCACGCTCCCCCAACGTAAAAACATTCCAGACAAGTTATACCTAAAAATGCGGAATTTTTCCAAGTCCATTTAATAGCGGTCTATGGACTTGTCCTTTAGGAATCTATCTAACCCCTTTTTAAACTCCGTCAAGCTAACCGCCCGTACCACGTTCTCCGGCAACGAATTCCAGAGTCTAATTACACGTTGGGTGAAGAAAAATTTTCTCCGATTCGTTTTAAATTTACCACACTGTAGCTTCAACTCATGCCCTCTAGTCCTAGTATTTTTGGATAGCGTGAACAGTCGCTTCACATCCACCCGATCCATTCCACTCATTATTTATACACTTCTATCATATCTCCCCTCAGCCGTCTCTTCTCCAAGCTGAAAAGCCCTAGCCTTCTCAGCCTCTCTTCATAGGAAAGTCGTCCCATCCCCACTATCATTTTCGTCGCCCTTCGCTGTACCTTTTCCAATTCTACTATATCTTTTTTGAGATACGGAGACCAGTACTGAACACAATACTCCAGGTGCGGTCGCACCATGGAGCGATACAACGGCATTATAACATCCGCACACCTGGACTCCATACCCTTCCTAATAACACCCAACATTCTATTCGCTTTCCTAGCCGCAGCAGCACACTGAGCAGAAGGTTTCAGCGTATCATCGACGACGACACCCAGATCCCTTTCTTGATCCGTAACTCCTAACATGGAACCTTGCAAGACGTAGCTATAATTCGGGTTCCTCTTACCCACATGCATCACTTTGCACTTGTCAACATTGAACTTCATCTGCCACTTGCACGCCCATTCTCCCAGTCTCGCAAGGTCCTCCTGTAATCGTTCACATTCCTCCTGCGACTTGACGACCCTGAATAATTTTGTGTCATCGGCAAATTTAATTACCTCACTAGTTATTCCCATCTCTAGGTCATTTATAAATACATTAAAAAGCAACGGACCCAGCACAGACCCCTGCGGGACCCCACTAACTACCCTCCTCCACTGAGAATACTGGCCACGCAATCCTACTCTCTGCTTCCTATCTTTCAACCATAATCATAACATGCTTACCCATTCATACCAATTAACGACCTGTAAATAAGTTAATTTCTGATATGAAGCACAATGTGTAGCAACAATTTGTACAATAAGCAATACTTCACAGGTAACCATTTTAGCCGCTTAAGATAGAGAGTCACTTACAGGCTCATTTTTGAAAGAGATGGATGTCCAAAAAGTGACATAAATCGGCACTTGGACGTCCATCCCACAGAAACTTCCAAATCGCTATAATTAAAACCGCATTTTGGAACTCTCTCTCAGATGTCCGTCGGAAGGACGTCCAAATTTCAAGGGGACATATCGGAGGCATGTTCAAGGCAGGACCTGGGCATTCCTAAGACTTGGATGTCTTTGAGCCATAATGGAACAAAGCAAAAACGTCCAGCACTAAAACTTGGACGTTTTGAGCTGGACCTGTTTTTATTACTAATAAGGCACAAAAAAGTGCCCCCGATGACCAGATGACCACTGGAGGGAATCAGGGATGACCTCCCCTTACTCCTTCAGTGGTCACTAACCCCCTCCCACAAATGTGTGGTGAAGAACATTACTTGTCAGCCTCAGATGTTGTATTCAGGTCCATGACAGCAGCATGCAGGTCCCTGGAGTAGTTTAGTGGACTTCAGACAGGTGGATCCAAGCCCATCCCCCCTCCACCTGTTACAATTGTGCAGGATACTGTGAGCCCTCCAAAACCCACCAGAAACCAACTGTACCCACATATAGGTGTCCCCTTCACCCTTAAGGGCTATGGTAGTGGTGTACAGTTGGGGTAGTGGTTTTTTTTAGGGGGGTGGGGGGCTCAGCACACAAGGTAAGGGAGCTGTTTACCTGGGAGCATTTTAAGATGTTCAATTCAGTGCCCCCCTAGGGTGCCTGATTGCTGTCCTGGCACGTCAGGGAGACCAGTCTACTAAAAATGCTGGCTCCTCCTATGTTCAAAGGGCTTGACTTTGGACGTTTTAGATTTGGACGTCTTTGTTTTGAAAATGGCCGAAAATCAAAGACGTCAAAATCGCAAAATGTCCAAATCCAAGGAAGTCCATGGTATTTTCGAACACTAAAGATGGACATCCATCTTGTTCGAAAATGACCTTCTCCCCGCCTCGGAATTTGGACGTCTTTGTAAAACATCCAAATTCCGACAGCATCCAAATTCCGACAGACGTTTCTTTTGAAAATGCCCTGCTTACTCAATTCTAGCAAGCCCAAACAGTAATTGTACTGCTGAATTTTGTACCACTTGAAGTGCCTGAATACAATAACCAGGCAACCCCAAGTACATCATATTACAATAATCCAAACTCCTCAGAAACATTGCTTGCACAACCTGCTTAAAATCAAGTAAGAGATCTACCTGTAACAGAGACGGTTTTCAAGGGTGATAATGCAGAGGAACTGAAAGAAATCTCAGTGAACCTGGAAGATGTATCGAGCCAAATCGACAAATTAAAGAGTAGTAAATCATCTGGACTAGATGATATAAACCCCTGGGTACTGAAAGAACTCAAATATGAAACTGCAGACCTGTTAGTGATCTGTAACCTGTCTGTACCCTGAAGATTGGAGGGTGGCCAATGTAATGTCCAGGGGTGACGTTAGTACAGAGCAAAATAATGGAAACGTTTAAAAAGAATAAAAATCACTTAACACATAAGACAAATATGATTTAATGGGACACAGTCAATATGGATTCAGCCAACGGAAGTCTACCTCACTAATTTGCTTCATTTCTTTGAATGCGTGAATAAACATGTGGATAAAGATGAGCTGATTGATGTATTGTATCTAGATTTTCTAGTTATTCATGAGAGACTCTTGAGAAAATTAAAAACTCATGGGATAGGAGGCAATTTTCTGTTGTAGATTAGGAATTGTCTAATGGATATAAAACAGAGGGTAGAGTTAAATGGATAATTCTTTCAGTGGAGGAGAGTGAATAGTAGATTACCACAGAGTATTGTGTGCAACTCTGGTTGCCATATCTTAAAAAAATAAAATAGATAGGGGGAGAGAGAGAGAGCAGAATTAGAAAGGTTTCAAAGAAAGGTGACCAAAATGATAAAAGGGATGGAACTCCTCTCATATTAGGAAAGGCTTAATAGATTAGGACTCTTCAACTTGGAAAAGAGACGGCTGAAGGGGGATATGATAGAGGTCTACACAATACTTAGTGGTGTAGAACAGGTAGACGTAAATCAATTTTTTACTCTTTCAAAAAGTACAAATACTAGGGGACACTCACGGGAGTTACATGGTTCTACTTTTAAAATGAACAGGAGGAAATATTTTGTTTCACTCAATGAATAGTTACATTCTGGAACTCATTGCCAGAGGATGTGGTATCAAGGGTTAGTGTATCTGGGTGTAAAAAAAGGTTTGGACAAATTCCTGGAGGAAAAGACCATAGTTTGCTATTGAGAGACACGAGGAAAGCTACTGCTTGTCCCTGGGATCAGTAGTATGAATCTTGCTACTATCTGAGATTCTGTCAGGTACTTGTGACCTGAATTGGCCACTGTTGGAAGCAGGATACTGGACTAGATGGACCACTGGTCTGACCCAGTATCGCTATTCTTATGTTTTTATCTCCTAATTACTGCTAATTGTTTGTTAACTCCAATAATTGATTGTTATTGTCTAATTAGCTAATTAGTTGACATACAGGTCAGAGATCTGCACCCAGTTTTGGGTTAATCTGGTGCTTAACTCATATCTTTTGTAATTTACACCACACTGGGTAAATCTGATCCCTCAATCTGTGTGCAGTGATCAACTTGCTGTTCTGGATCACCTGGAGGTGCGAGTGTGTGTGTGTTTTTCAAAGCGCTTCTGTACTATACCTATGTTAGTGGCTGCAATAATCTTGTCATGTTATAAGTGTACCATGGATAACTGTCACAAAATGATTTTGCTCAGAAGCAATATGTGGCCCAATTGTTAGATCAGTATTGATCTAAATCTGCAGGTTACAAATTGTGCCTTCTGGCACAATGACAGGACTATGATAATCGGTGTCCTTCATGTGTACCCAAAACCTTTGCAAACAGGAGGCAGAGTGTGCCTGTGCTTTCCACTGTCATGCCCATTTTCTTCTCTGCTCTTGCCCTTAGTGATTTACCTATCTAGGGGGCCCTTTTGCAAAGGCGCGCTGAAAAATGGCATGTGGTAGTGTAGACCTGTGTTTTGCACGCGCGCAGAATCATTTTTCAGCGCACCTGTAAAAAAAATGCCTTTTAAAATTTTTTGCCAAAAATGGACGTGAGGCAAAATGAAAATTACCACGCGCCTATTTTGGGTCTGAGACCTTACCGCCAGCCACTGACCTAGTGGTAAAGTCCCACTCGGTAACCGTGAGTAATGACCTGCGTGTGTCAAACGCCACTTGGCGCATGTCCAATACGTGCATCTGAAAATAAAAATTATTTTTTTGGATGCATGTATCAGATGTGCGCCAAAAATGAAATTACTGCAAGAGCTGCACAGTAGCTGGGCAGTAACTCCATTTTGGCGCGCATTGGGTGCGTGTAGATGCTTACACGGCTTAGTAAAAGGGCCCTTTAGTGATTTATCTATCTAGATCTGTAGCTTTCTTTACGTACTCAAATAGATTTACTCCAGTTTAGAGCAGAGGTATATCTAGCTAGCAAGTTTGTCCACATCATTCTCATTATTTCTTATGGGATATAAAATAAATAGCTGGATATTTAAATGCAATACCTGCTTCCCAGATAAGTGCTATGGACCCAAGACAGTACCTGGATATGCTGCTGAAAGTTGTTAGCGCAGTGGTTCCCAAATCTGGTCCTGGAGGCACCCTACCCAATCAGGGTTTTAGGATATCCATATTCATGAGACAGATTTGCATGCAGTGCACGCAAATCTCTCTCATGAATATTCATTGTGGATGTCCTAAAAACTTGACTGGCTGGGTGTCTCCAGGACCAGTTTTGGGAACCTGATGCTATACAGCACTGGAAGTCTAGGGTTGGAGCCTGGGTGGAGTCGGAAAATATCCCAGTAATGCAATATTCAGTGTCAATATCCAAAAAAACTGACCAGGAGCAAAACAGCTGCCCTAAGTTGTCTGGATAGTTTTCTGGATAGCGGTGTTGAATATCACTGTTATCTGATAACTGTGGCAGGCTGTGGCATTTCAGTATATTAGGACTGAAGTCTATGCCTATGCTAGTATTTTATACAATCAAGGAAGGTATTTGTCTGTATAAAATAAGCATAAAATTGGCAGTGAAAACAAATGTTAACTAGGTGAGACTTTATTAAATTACTCTCTCTACCTATCTAAACCTTACTTGCCACAAACTATTCCCAATCTACTTATTCTGCTGCCACTTGTTATTACTTTACTTCTTTATTTATTTAAAAGTATTTATATACTGCTAAGCATTGCATTTCTCAGTGCTTTACAGAAAACATAAAAATTAAATAACATAAAACCATGGGCGTAGTTTGTTTCATTTGGGGAGGCAAAGGATGGGGCGGGCATATATATATATATATATATATATGCAAATGAATATGCTAATATGGAGGAAGGAAGGAAGAGAGAAAGAGCTGTGGGTCGGGGAGCTGAGAGCAGGAATGAGGGAGAGCTGCCTGCAGCGTTTCGCCGGCCCTGCGTTTGGGGGACAATGCCCCCCCAAACTATGCCCATGCATAAAACCCAGAATATGTTACTAAGGGGTCCTTTTACTAAAGTACACTGAAAAAAGGCCTGCAATAGTGTAGGCATGTGTTTTGGACGTGCGCAGATCCATTTTTCAACGTACCTGTAAAAAATGCCCTTTTTTCTTGACCGAAAATGGACGTGCGGCAAAATGAAAATTAGTGCGCATCCATTTTGGGTCTGAGACCTTACTGCCACCCATTCACTTAGCGGTAAGGTCTCATGCGTTAACCAGGCAGTAATCATCTATATGCATACAATGCCAATTAACGCCCAGTTAGTGCCACGTGCCAGAAAAGAAAATTCCAGCGTGCGTAGTGGCCACGCGTATAAAATAAAATTACCACCCAGACCACACGGTAGCCGGGCGGTAGAACTGAAATAGCATGGATTGGGTATGCATAAGCGCCTACGCAGCTTAGTAAAAGGGCCCCTAAAACATCAACAAACTATCAAATACAATAAGAAAAAGAATCTTCCCTAAATGTAAGTCTTGAGCTGCAGATGTGAAGATAAAAGATTACGGGGCCCTTTTACTAAGGCATGGTAGGCTTACCAAACCATAAAAGGACTACCTTGAGATGTGCTGAGCAGGGGCGTAGCTGCTATGGGGCCACGGGGGCCAGGGCCTCCGTAGATTTGGCCCTGGACCCCCCCTGCCAATGACCCTCTCAACCCCCCTCCCTCCGCCAACCCGCTGTCAACATGCCGTCATTGTCTAGTGCCTTTGCTGGTGGGGGACCCCAACCCCTGCCAGCCGAAGTCTTCTTGCTTCATTTGGTTTCTGAGTCTGTCTGACGTCCTGCACGTACACAACGTGCAGGACGTCAGACAGATTCAGAAACCAAACGAAGCAAGAAGACTTTGGTTGGCGGGGGTTGGGGTCCCCCGCCAGCAAAGGTAGGCGATGTCACGGCGACGGCGGGCGGGCCACAGTTGTTGGAGGTGGTTCTGGTGGCGGGGGGGGTGTCGGCAATGGTGGGCGGCGGCAGCAATGGCAGTGGGGGGGTCGGCGGCGGCACCGGGGGGGGGGGGGGTAAAATGTGCCCCCTCACCTCGGCTCTGGACCCCCCTAACGGCGAAGTCCAGATATGCCCCTGGTGCTGAGGTGTCTCATGGTAGTGTTCTGCTTAGTGCGCACTAATCCCACATTCCTGCAACACCCGCATGCAGTTTAACAACTTTGAATAGTTTCGTGTCATCTGCAAGTTTAATCACTTCATTCATTTTTCCCATTTCCAGATCATTAATAAATATTTTTTTTTTATTTTCCAGCATAGGTGTGCGTCTGGGGGGCGGCGAATAGGCGTTGCTGCGCTAACAGGGTAGAGTGGACATATGAACCTGTCCTACCCAATGAAAGCAGGAGTAGCGGAAGAGCCCATACTGCCTTCTAAATAGGTGGTGATAAGGGCTTCTGGCAGTAATGGGGATGTTACAAGAAATTATTTATTTTGGGGAAAATAGCTCTAGAGCAACTCGCCACTGCTTATAATTTAAGAGCAGGTGCTGTATTTATATTGATTTCTCCACCAATCACCAAAGGTGATAATTGCAATAAATTAAATAAATTAAGTATACTCAGAACACAAAGAGACCGTATTTTTAGCTTCAAAAAGATTGATTTAATATACAATTGCACACGAGAGATAGGTTTTAAGAGATCTTTACAGGTAATCTGTGCTTAAAATAGAACAAAGTAGCAGGTAGGTTAACTTACAAGTCCTTGTTACAAGCATGCTGTGGTCCAGCTGATTGATGAGCACATGTTTCAGGAGCAAGGCATCAGGGCTTCTGCAGTGAGTGAATCTGAGTTGCTTGCAGTGAAGAGAATCTGACTCTTGGGAAACAGCTTGTCCTTTTATATCTTGCAAGCTGCAGGAGGATATGCCATGTGGATCTTTGCTGGCTTCCTGTTTTTTTTGCACACGACCCCTGAGCATTTGCAAAGCATTGTGGTATCTTGGTCTCATGTCTGCACACGACCCCTGAGTCCTGGTTTGACATCACGAGACTTACAGTCTGGATTTTCTTTTGATGTCCTGCTCAGTCTCTGGGGCAGATCTGCACATGTCTGAAAGCTGATGGGAGGGGCAGGTATACCTTTGACAAGCAAATGTCCTGTTTATGCTTCCTCTGAGTTCTTTGTTTTATTCAGGTGTCCACCTTAGTCCATCTTTTGTTAGGTGGGAGGGCAGAGGAAGCTCTTTTGTGCTTGTTAAGTGTTTGTGACTAACCATCCCTGCTCTCAGAAGTTCCCAGAAAAAGGAATGGAGAGAGAGGGGCTTGAAATGAAACCATTCACTCTGCTGCCATGTCAAATATATATTTTTAAAAGATACACAAATATATTGGTGTATATATAATCCAGCAAATATGATACATATTTCAGTAATAAACTGATACCATTACAGGGAAATTAATGTGTGGCCATTACAAAAAAAAATGCAGCCATTTTACTGCTACACTAAAAGTGGCTACAGTACGCTAGAAACTCATACACACTGACATTAGCGCCAGCCACTTTTTTATTGCACCTTAGTAAAAGGACCCTTAAATTTGCTCACAGATCTAACATTAAGCCATTCCATTGCTCCGGGCCAATCACTACAAACAGCAGTCTTCCTTACCATATGAAAACAACTAGGGCAATTAAAACCATTCTGGTCACTATACCATTTTAATAAGAACCACAATTCCAGAATCCAATCTTAGGGCTCTTTTCACAAAGCAACACTACAGATTAGCACACGCTGAATGTGAAGAAGGACCATGGGAATTAAACGGGCTTCTTCGCATTCAGGGGCCCTTTTACTAAAGGCTTGCTGTGCAGCCAGGGGCGTAGCCAGACTTCGGGCTCTAGACCCCCTTCCCGCCGAGGAGAGGGAGCACAGTTTAGCCCCCCCCCCCGGTGCCGCTGCCCCCCCCCCCCGCCATCGCCATCTTTGCACCCCAGTCGCCGATCCCCAACCCCCCGCCATTGCCGACTTTGCCCCCCCTGCCACTGACCCTTTTGACCCTCCCTCCCGACGTCGCCTACCTTTGCTGGTGGGGGACCCCAACCCACGCCAGCTGAGGTTCTCTTCTCGCAAAAGGCTTCCTTCTGTTTCTGACGTCCTGTACGTACAACGTGCAAGACTTCAGAAACAGAAGGAAGCCTTTTGCGAGAAGAAGAGGACCTCGGCTGGTGGGGGTTGGGGTCCCCGCCAGAAAAGGCAGGTGATGGCAATGGCGGGCTGGCAGCAGGAGGGGGGTCAAGGGTCGGCGGCAGGGGGGGTCCAGGGCCAAATCTGCAGTGGACCAGGCCCCTCTGGCCCCACGTAGCTACGCCACTGTGTGCAGCAAAGGGATTGCCATGTGGCAACCTGAAACTACCACATGCCAACATGGCCGCAGGCAGTAGTTCCGCCTTGAGCATGCACCATTTCTTGCGCTATGGAAATTTTTCCCCTAATTCTTAGCACGGTGCTAACCCAGTAGTAATCAGGCAGTGCTGTGCACTGCCCTGTTACCACTAGGTTACCATGGGAACTCCCCCCTGCATGGCCACGCAGTAAATGCAATTTTACCGCATGGCCATGTCAATTTTTGGCCTTTTTTTTTTAATCACTAGCCTCTTGCTCTCCTCTTAATAAATGTCAGAATTCAGTTTGTATCCTTACATGCAGCACTGCATTTAAACTGCTTAATACCTCATAAAGAGCACATCAGTATGAAGGCAACAAGAAACACTAATTTGTGGTAAACGGTAGGAAAAGGAGAAGGCAGGTGCCAAAATACAAATAGAAAGTTATTTAACGCTGACATCCATTGTATTTCACATTCTCTCTAGAAAATAATACATTTTCTAAATTTACATGCGATTTCTTTGAAAATCACCAACCTAGTGATTTGCTTTTCTAAGATCTTTACATGACTACTTTCCCTGCAAACACTGCCACTACAGCCTTTACTTATATGACATGAATGTCGTAGATTTTTATACAATAGAATGTGATATTTTAGGTGCGTAAACCCATTTTATTTTATTTTTTAAAGAGCTACATAAAATTCTTCGCAGTCATTTCACTTTTTTGTTGAAAGAACGCTATAAAGGTAAATATGGTTCATGAGCACATACAGAAAAAGTGTTCTTTTATTAAATTTTCCCAAATGTAGTACTTTTATTTGTTGTATAGTAATTTAATTTACATGTACTGTTTACATCTTTTTATTGAATAGACAAGAATTCCTTATATCCAGGAGAACTATGAGGACAGATGATGCTAAATAAGTTATAATCTAAATTGATGCTTTTATGAAATATATATAACTACTAGTAAAAAAGACCCGTTTCTGACACAAATCAAACGGGTGCTAGCAAGGTTTTCCTTGGAGTGTGTATGTTTGAGAGAGTGTATGTGAGAGTGACTGTGTGTGAGAGAGAGAGAGTGAATGTGCGAGTGTGTGTGTGTGTGTGAGAGAGAGAGAGAGAGAGAGTGTGTGTCTGTGAGAGAGAGAGTGTGTGTGTGAGAATGAGAGTGTGTGCAAGTGAGACACAGTGTGTGCAAGAGAGAGAGTGTGTGTGAGACACAGACTCTCTGTGAGACTGAGTGTATGAGACCAAGAGAGTGTGTGAGTGACTGTGTGACACATAGAGAGTGAATGTGATACAGTGTGAGATACAGTGTGTGAGAGTGAGAAAGACATTGTGAGAGAGAGAGAGAGAGAGAGAGAGAGAGAGAGAGAGTGTGTGTGTGACAGAGATACCTCCCCCCCTCTGGTGTCAGCCCCCCCCTCCCTCCCTCTCTCTGGTGTCAGCCCCCCCCCCCCCCCCCCCACTCTCCCTCTGGTGTCTGAATGTTACTGTGCAGGACGCTGAGCTCCTGCTGTGCTTCAATGAACTGACCAATCCTATTTAATAGAATGCACCTCCAACATTCTGAAGCCGAGAAACCTCGTGTGGTTGGTCACTTCTGCTTGTGACAAACCCGGAAGTATGTGATGTCAATTCAGGAGATGAATACAGAGAGCAGGAATGCCTCAGCCATGCAGTCAGCTTCAGAATGTTGGAGGTGTGTTTTATTATATAGGATATCCTGTTCTGAGGACACTGACGTCACTGTCACTTCCTGCGGGCACTTCCTTCGGGTTCGAAGGGTTCATGGTGGTGAAGCCACCAAAATCACTGTGTCTGGACCCCGCCCTCGCGTCAAACGTGATGACGTCAAGGGCGGAGCAATGGCGTCAAAGATCGAGAGCGGAGCAATGGCGTCAGTGGATGAAGGTGGCGTGCGTTGACGAGGTGCGGAGCAATGGCAGTCAATGGCTTCACAACGCCGAAGGGGTGGGTAGGGAGGGGGGGGTTCGGGAGGAAAACCTTGCTAACGCCCGTTTCATTTGCTCCAGAAACGGGCATGTTTTACTAGCATATATATATTGTATATTGCAGGGGAGGCAACGTGGCAGCGCTGGGGACAGGCACTGGACGAAGGCTTCAGCTGGCAGGGGTTAGAGAACCCCACCAGGAAAACCAGGGGACCAGAGGATATTTGGAGGGGCCCAAGCCACCATGGCCTCAAATAGCTATGCCACTGCTTGGGAGTAGCTTCAGAAGTAGTGTTCTGCCACACAAAGGTTTTGGGTGGGGGGGGGGGGGGTCATATCAATAGGTAGGGTCAAGGGACTTCTTACCAGTGATCACATATTTTACATAGACAGTGTGGATTAAAATGGGAAGAAAAATAAAAACTATTCTTCTGAGATTTATTATTAGGTATCTCTCCCATATCTACTGACTGCAAAATAAATAATGTTCTCTATTAATGCAGTCAGGTGACTCTAATTGAATTCATAAAACTTTAGGGTAGGAACTTCACTGCCTACACACCAAAGCTGAAAATGTTGAAGGTACTGCCTCAGGAAAACTAAAAAGCATTGCTGTCAATTTGAATTCAGATTACTTGACCATGTATGAATCATCATAATGTAATTAGTACAATAATGAATCTTTAACTTTTAAGGTCAGAGAGAGAGAGGAGTATCACATTACATTCTAAAATATTGAGTTGAAAAATCAATAAATTTGTTTGTAGTACATGAGGGTTTACTATGCTTGAATTTTATTTCAACAAAAATAATAAGGCTAATGTATCAACCTATGAAAGTTGTTGTGAGAATGACCCACAACAACAAGGATTTTTTTTTGCACAGTGTAGGACAAACACATAAGTATGCAATTGATTCCACTGACCATTTTCCCATGATTTTATTTATTTTTATATATATATATTTTTTTTTTGCAAAGAAACTTAGTTATACCTCACTGAGATGTAATTAAGGGAACAGTTTACTAAAGTCTGGCCGGCCGACATTCAGCCCGCTGAAGTCAGGCTGGCTAAGTACTGTGATGAGCGCTGAGCCTAGATATGCAATGCTGAGCCGTTTCCGGCGACCAGCATTAAATATCTAGGGTGGGGGTTTGCTGGCTTAAACTTAACCAGCCAAGTTAATATTCAACGTTGGCCGATTAAGTGTATAGATGCCAAAGATAGGACTGCTATGTAGGTTGTCCAATTTGGTCGGATTCTATATAGTGCAGCTAGAGATTCGTGACGAAATCCAAGTGTATTCTGTAACAACATGTGTAACGTAAGTGGGTGGGCAAAGGGGTGGGGAACCCGTATTATTGAAACAAGATGGGCGTCCATCTTTCGTTCCGATAATACGGTCGGGGACGCCCAAATCTCAACACTTAGGTCGACCTTAGAGATGGTCGTCCTTAGAGATGGTAGTCCCCGGTTTTCGGCAATAATGGAAACTGAGGACGCCCATCTCAGAAATGACCAAATCCAAGCCATTTGGTCATGGGAGGAGCCAGCATTCATAGTGCACTGATCCCCATCACATGCCAAGACACCAACCAGGCACCCTAGGGGGTACTGCAGTGGACTTCATAAATTGCTCCCAGGTGCATAGCTCCCAAACCTTGGGTGCTGAGCCCCCCAACCCCCCCCCCAAAAAAAAAACACACTCTCCACAACCATAGCCCTAAGGGGTGAAGGGGAGCACCTACGAGTGGGTACAGTGGGTTTCTGTTGGGTTTTGAAGGGCTCACATTTACCACCACAAGTGTAACAGGTAGGGGGGATGGGCCTGGGTCCGCCTGCCTGAAGTGCACTGCATCCATTAAAACTGCTCCAGGGACTTGCATACTGCTGATTGGGAGCTGGGTATGACATTTGAGGCTGGCAAAAAATATTTTAAAAGTTTTTTTGGGGTGGGAGGGGGTTAATGACCACTAGGGGAGTAAGGGGAGGTCATCCCCAATTCCCTTCGGTAGTCATCTGGTCAGTTTGGGCACCTTTTTGAGGCTTAGTCGTAACAAAAAATGGACCAAGTAAAGTTGCCCAAATGTTCGTCAGGGACACCCTTCTTTTTTCCATTATCGGTCGAAGACGTCCATGTGATGGGCACGCACCAGTCCCGCCTTCGCTATACTTCCGACATACCCCCGGGAACTTTGGTCATCCCCACGATGGAAAGCAGTTGAGGATGCCCAAAATCGGCTTTCGATTATGCCGATTTGGGCGACCCTGTGAGAAGGATGCCCATCTTTCGATTTGTGTCGAAATATGGGTGCCCTTCTCTTTCGAAAATAAGCCTGTTAGTAAGCCAATCAGTGTTGTTAATAGCATTTAACAAGCAATAATGAGCACTAATTGGCAATAATTAGAATTTACGTACACAGCTCTCTAAGCTTATTCTGTAATGAATTGTGCCTAAATTTTGATGCATGCAGGCAAAAAGGGCATGGTTATAGGCAGGGGAAAGGACTTTTCTTGAGCGTTTCAAAATTTAGATGTGCTTTTATAGAACATGGCCCTCTGCGTCTAGATCTACGCATTATGATTTATGCTACATTTTCATTGGTGTAAATGGAGGCGTGTACTTTTAGACGCTAGGATATCAGCTAAGTGTATTCTATATACCACACCTAAATTTAGGTACTGCTTAAAGAATACACAAGCAGAAATGTTTTCCGTGTGGATTTTCAAGGACCTATGTATAGAATCTGGCGCTAAGCACTAATATTCAAGGGAGATATTTAACCACCAGGAGCCATACCTGGCTGGTTAAATAGCACTGAATATCGGCTGGTGGTAATTTTTTCTGCATTTTCCACATATAAAATGCAAAAATTAATGTGTGGTAAAAGAACCCCTTTATAAACTAGATGCTAACATTTATTTAGTCACCTTTTACTAAGCCGTATAGGCACCTACGTGTGCCTAACGTGCGCTCGACGTGCACCAATTTGGAGATACCACCCGGCTACTGCATGGCCCGTTCAGTAATTTCATCTTTTACACACATCCGCTATGAGCGCCAAAAATATATTTTATTTTGTTTCGCGCGGTGAAAATCGGGTGATATCTCTGACTGGATGCGTGTACGAAATTACCGCATGGTTAACGCAAGAGACCTTACCGCTCAATCAATGACTGGGGGTAAGGTCTCAGACCCAAAATGGACACGTGCCAATTTTTATTTTGCCGCACATTCATTTTCGGCAAAAATTTAAAAAAGGCATTTTTTTATAGGCGCACTGAAAAATGGATCTGTGTGTGCCCAAAACATGCACCTACACTACCACAGGCCATTTTCAGCGCACCTTAGTAAAAGGACCCCTCACTTATCTATGTGTTATCCGTCTCTCTGACCTCATGTGCAACTTTCTTTAAGTTAGTCGCCTTAATTTCTAACTCTTCTTACTCTCTTACCTATCTATGACCTATGTTTACTAAACGGCGCTATGGGTGCATGAGCGTTATTTAACACGTGTAAATGGTTTACGTGCGTTAAACGCTAATACGCCCATAGAAATATTTAGGAGCGCTAGCGTTTAACATGCCTTAAATTTACAAGCGTGTTAAAAACGCTAACATGGACATTCATCATTTTGGACATGGATGTCCCTTCCCGTTCTGCAATCAGAGTTGGATGACCATCTTTTGGCCACTCCCTACTTGCACACAAAATACACCACGCTCCTTTGCCATATGGACATACTGCAGCTCTAGACATCTTTATCCTGGCTTTATAAAATCTGGATTTGGACGTCTATTCAATATGGACATCTAAATGCTGGTTTTCAGATGTCCAAAACAGGACTAGAGCTTCTAAAATAACCACCAAAGGGGTTGGTTTCCATGTTTTTAACCCCAACGCAGCTTTTGAATAACTCTGCTCCTACAGCAAAAAGAGTGATGTAAACGTGCAGTCCTGCACCTATTTTGTTTTTCAAGAGCTTCTACTTTAGCAGAGTCTCTTGTAAAATACTATGGGAATTCCTGTGTGAATTCCCCTCTGCACATCTGCCTCTACATATGAATCTTATTTTTGAACATAGCCAACATTTGGTTTAAAGGGGATTCATCGTAAAAAGGCTCTGCTATACTTTATTGCTGAATCATGCTGACTTATTGAGACTTGATATATGTTTCATTTTCCAATAGGCAAAAAATGTGGAAAAAACCATGATAAATGAAGCCTTTAGTTAAATTTATGTGTTATAAAGCAGCACTTACATTGTTGAGTCATACATTCATCCATTAACAGCATGTTTTTCTGAAGATGGAAGGAAGAGGGCATCAATAATGAAGACAATACATCAAAGAAAGAGAGGATACATGATAAAATCTTAAAAGAATTATAAGCTAGCAATTAGAAAACTAGGCTGTGGGATATTTCCCTTAAATTGACAAGAAAATGGTCCAGTCAATTATCAGCCGGTGGCAGTCAGCATGATTTTAAATGCTGGCTAAATTAGACCTAGATATTCAATGCTGGGCCCTGTCCAGGCATCGGGTCTGATTGGACCTGGGTCTGATTGGCACTACGTTTGCTGGACCCTGTCCAGGCACCAGGTCTGAATGGCACTAGGTCTGCTGGACCCTGTCCAGGCAGCAGTCCGATTGTCACTAGGCCTGCTGGTCCTGTCCAGGCACCGGGTCTGATTGGACTGCTGTTGGTCACTTGCACCTATGTGGGCCCTGGCTGATATTCATTCCTACCGTATTCTACCTCTCAGTCATTTGCAGCAATCTCATCTCAGGTTTCACAATGACAGAAATGTTTAAGGGCACAAGTAGTGGATAATTTGATAAACGATTTTTCATGTATAAATCCTGTGTTACATTCTTAAAGGCCTCTTATAAAATTTCCCCACAAGCTATGAGCATAAAAGTACATGTGGTGACATGAAGGCACACTCCTTTACATGATCCGTGTGTAGGTGCATTTGGGGGTGTAGATTGGACAAAGAGTTGAGTACCAAATTGCATGCTGCATAAATGATAAAATACATACCAACACACAAACCAGGGCAGGTGTTAGACATTCAGGAGCCCAGGGCAGAAACCGTGGAGGGAGCCAAAAGCTGACCTTCAGCCTATGCCTCCTTTAGCATGAGATAGGTTCAGGCTCCCCTATGGTATGGGGGCCAGGGCAACTGTCCTGTTTGCCACCCCCTAACACTGGCCCTGACACAAACTACAGCTGCATGTTGCTCCTGAGCAGGTGTAAATGCACACAGTTGCATTTCAGCTGCCATTATGCAGGTTTTGTGAGACTATTTTATAAAGATACAAAGGTGTCTATCCAGCTCATTTTCAAAAGAGATCCCCGGCCATCTTTAGACACAAATCGGGAGATGGCCGGCCATCTCCTGAACCGGCCAAATCGGTATAATCGAAAGCCGATTTTGGCCGGCGCCAACTGCTTTCCGTCACGGAGCCGGCGAAACTTCAAGGGGGCGTGTCGGTAGGGTAGTGAAGGCAGAACGGGGGCGGGACAGGGGCATGCTCACGAGATGGCCGGCTTCACCCGATAATGCAAAAAAAAAGGTAGGCTTAGTGAGCATTTCACTGGCTTTGCTTGGTCCCTTTTTTTTTCACGACTAAGCTTCACAAAGGAGCCCCAACTGACCAAATGATCAACGGAGGGAATCGGGGATCACCTCCCCTTATTCCCCCAGTGGTCACCAACCCCACCCCACCCCACCCCCACTCACCCCTCCCCCAAAAATTAAAAACATTTTTTTGCCAGCCTCTATGCCTGCCTCAGATGTCATACCCAGCTCCATCACAGCACTATGTAGGTCCCTGGAGCAGTTTTTAGTGGGTACTGCAGTGCACTTCAGGCAGGCGGACCCAAGCCCATCCCCCCTACCTGTTACACTTGTGGTGGTAAATGGGAGCCCTCCAACCCCTCCAAAACCCACTGTACCCATATGTAGGTGCCCCCCTTCACTCCTTAGGGCCATGATAGTGTTGTAAAGTTGTGGGTAGTGGGTTTTGGGGGGGGGGGGATTTGGGGGCTCAATACCCAAGGTAAGGGAGCTATGTACCTGGGAGCTATTGTTATTGATTTATTTTTTTTTATTTTTAGAAGTGCCCCCTAGGGTGCCCGGTTGGTGTCCTGGCATGTGAGGGGGGCCAGTGCACTACAAATGCTGGCTCCTCCCACGACCAAATACCTTGCATTTTGCCGGGTTTGAGATGGCTGGGCCCAGTTTCCATTATGGCCGAAAAACGAAGCCGGCCATATCATCTACACCCGGTGATCGATTTAGCCGGCTCCAACCGTATTTTGAAAATACGGTTGGGTCCGCCCCCTTGTGGTGCCGGCCCCGAAGATGGACGGCCAGCTTTTGGCCGGCGCCGTTCGATTATGCCCCTCTATGTGTCTTTAAAAATAAAAAAAAATGTCTACTAGGCCTCCTAACATAGATGACTTGTTATGAAATTAAGGATGCTTAAGTTAATAGGGCAGGAAATGCCTGTTTTATAAAAATGAATACACATCCATGTAACTTTATAAAATATTAGCATAAATCAGCACAAATCCTGCAAAAACTGTGCTTGAATTTTGGAAACTGACATTTATGCCTCCTCAGGAGTGTGTGTGTTTGGGGGGGGGGGTGGATTTCGGGTGGGAAAGATCACTGCAGCAGTTATTCCTTCTTCCCCTTGGGTCTGTTGAGAGGATATGGCAAGGCAGGACTCGGGAGACCCTAATTGGTATTGTAATCCTCGGGGTACAAGGAGGGTTGTAATCCACTGAATACTGTACTTTGCCCCAAATTCTTGCTCTTACAAGCAAAAACCTGTGGGTTGTTAAATATGTCTTCACTCCCTTCACGGCTTCAATTCCAACTCAAACACTCAGCTCAACTTAGGCAGTCGCCTAGAGCTGCCGCTGAGACTTTGACCTTTCACTGGGGTTTCTCTAGCTGTCCTCTACCTGTCTTTTCCACTGCAGGGAAGAATAAGCCCTCAGCGGGACGAGTCTCGCAGAGCGTCACAGGGTCCACAATAAAGTCCAAACCATATTAAACCCTTTCCCTCAGTCTCTCTTTCTTCTCCTTCCCCTGTAAGGGGAGCAGGGGGGTTGTTTGTGCTCCCCCCACCATCAGGTCCTTTCACCTCTTAATCCTATTAAAGAACACATTTGTCCATAAACATAAATTAAGCAGTTCTCTTGCTCTGCTTTCCTTTTCTTCAACACAGTCCCAGTATATCCAATGCAGCTTGTTCGGTTTCCACCCTTTTCTTCATTCCCCTCCTACCGCCCAACTAGGGAATGAAAAGGGTCCCCACCCTTTCCTTGTCAGCACCAACTCCTGACAACCTCTCACTGGACCCGAGGTTGAAACCTTCATTTATTAGTTCATTGCCACTGTAGCCACCTTTTCCCTCCCCTCATCAGGTCAGAAAACCAAGCTGCCATAAGTCCTTTTAATTGTTTACCTTTAACTTGAGCCAGAGCAGAAATGTCCATAGTCTCTTCTCCCAAGACCTCCTTGCTCTCTAACAACCCTTCACTCGCTCCTGTTTGTCAATCCATAGGCTCCTCTACAGCACTCTCCCCCAGCTGTTCATCATCATCATGATTACTCCTACCCAGATCCTCCTCCCTTTCCTGGGAATTCTGGGGCTGGTAGTGTGGAGAACTCCTCCTGGTTCTACCCTGCTTCTCCCTCAATGGCTGCTGGGAATTGTAGTCTTTGGATCTCAATGATCTCTCTGGGGAAGGTGACAAGCTGCTCTCTTGGACATGTTTAAACCTTGTGGACCTGGGTTTTCGTGTTCTATACTCCTGTGGGGTTTTAGGGTACTAAAGGGACTTTGTCCCTCCTTCCTCAGCCATTTCCCAATCCATGCTCCTGAACTCTTCACAATATGAAGGACCCTGGGCTGCAAGAAGGTCTTGGGGTGGCATGTCTAATTTATGCCAGGAACTCCAATGTGGAAGAAAGGTTTGCATGAAGGGTTGGTGAAGTCTGGCAGTTTCTGGATGTCTCTGGAAGCCCTTTGATATAAAGTTTGCTTTATCTATAGCACTTTCAGGGTAATTCTATAAAGAGGTGTCTATTTTGAGTCGATTCTATAAAGGAAAGTCGGTGCCTACTTTTCTTCATAGAATACTAATGTAACAGATCAAGGGGCCCTTTTACTAAGCCACGTTAAAAAGGTGGCTGTGCTATTGTTAGCGTGTTGGTTTCCCGCACACTGTGTCCCGTTTCTGAAGGCTCTTGATGCTTTTTCTTGTATCTTGGACATATCTCAGCAAGAACATTCTTGTGATAGAAAAGCATAAAAAAATTTAATAATATAAACAAATAAAAGGAAACCATCCAAAAAAAGTATTTATATTAACCTTATCAGAAAAAAGAGGGAGATCCAATATCACCACATGAGAAGAATAAATGCACAGAACACCATGGGTAAATGTATTCAGCATAAATGAGGAAACTTCATTACATAATTGGTGCACAGAATACAGGCAGTGGAGCTGAACTAGAATTAGTTAACCAATCCCACTTGCCACGTCTGCAGATTCATCAGAGAAATTTAGGGCTCCTTCTACAAAGCTGCGGTGAAAGGGGCCCTGCAGTAGCGTCGGTGTGTGGATTTGCTGCACACCAAGGCCCCCCTTTTACCACAGTGGGTAAAAGGACTTAAAAAAAAAAAAAAAAAAACAGAAACGGCGTAACACTTACCGGACAACCATTTCTGAGGGGAGCCCTTACCACCTCATATTTAGGAAGTGGTAAGGATTCCCATGCTAAACCAGCAGTAAATGGGCAGTATGCGGGGCTGCCTAGTAAGTCCCCGGCACTAAAAAAAACAAAACTATTTTTTCAGCACCAGAAATGGCACACGTTGAGGCAGGCACTACCACCAGGCTTCTGCGGTAGCCTGACAGTAGTGCCAGATAAGCACCGCCATTTTGTAAAAGAAGCCTTACGTAAGCTGTTTATGTTCACCTTCAAAGTACGCACCACAACATTAAAGCAGGGGCGTAGCTACTTTGGGGCCACGGGGGCCTGGGCCCCCGTAGATTTGGCTCTGGACCCCCCTGCCGGCGACCCTCTCAACCCCCCTCCCACTGCCTGCTAACTTTGCTGGCGGGGGACCCCAAACCCCGCCAGCCGAAGTCTTCTTCCTTCATTTGGCTTCTGACTCTGACGTCCTGGACGTACAACGTGTAGGACGTCAGACTCACGGAAACAGAATGAAGCCCTGCAGATCACAAGGCTTCGTTCTGTTTCTGTGAGTCTGACGTCCTGCACATTGTACGTGCAGGACGTCAGACTCAGTCAGAAACCAAACGAAGGAAGAAGACTTCGGCTGGCGGGGCTTGGGGTCCCCCGCCAGCAAAGGTAAGCTATGGCGGTCGGGGGGTCGAGAGGGTCATCGGCGGGGGGGGGGGGGGTCAAAGATGATGAGGTGTCGGCAATGGCGGGCGGGGGGGGTGGTGTCAGCAATGGCTGGCTGGCTGGTGGGAGGGCGGGTCGGCGGTGCCGTGGGGGGGGGCTAAAATATGCCCCCTCACCTCAGCTCTGGACCCCCCTACTGTTGAAGTCTGGCTACGCCCCTGCATTAAGGGGCTCTTTTACTAAGCTGTGTTAGACATTAACACAACAGGTGCCTAACATAGCTTAAAATGACATACCGTGGGACACACTCAGGCGTCCCGTGGTAACTGTCAAATCAGCAAACGCTAACCTCTGCTAAATTGTCCTATGTAGTGTGGCAGAGGGTAAAGGGAAAGGGTCATGGATTTTGATATACCACCTTCCTGTAATACAACAAAGTGGTTTACATTTAATCTATGCAGGTGTTCCTCTACATCCACAAAGAGGAATTTTCTGGATTCCTTGTTGCTCAAAATTGAAATCAGCTTGCAATCTGATGTAATGGAGGCCGAACTTTCCCGTCAATTGCAGGACAGGAGTCTCCTCTCCAAACTGGAGGGAACTATGAAAAGGGCCTTGTATGCAGGAGCCTCTGTCCCTCAACTTACATAGAATGTAGAGATCAGATCAGGACACGCTCAGTTCTTGTGGTATTTCAGACATAGATCCTTTTCTAAAATATCTGCAGGAGTGCACATGTATATGCCGGCACATGCAGCAGAAGAAGCCATTATACAAATATTCACATAGGGGCCCTTTTACTAAGCTTTGGTAGTAGGGTTACCATATTTTGTCCCCCCAAAAGGAAGACACATGCCCCGCCCCGCCCCCCGCCCCCTTTCACGCCCTCGCTCCACCCCCTGTCACATTTTCCCCTCCCCCCTGTCACACACCCTGTCACCCCCCCTCCCCATCACCCCCTCCCCTTACCTTACTACTGCCCTGGTGGTCTAGTGACCTCTTCGGGGCAGGAAAGAGCCTCCTTTTTCCTGCCCAGAGCACTGCCCTGCATGCATCCTTCCTGTTGCTGATCTCGGCGCCGATTCAAAATGGCCGCTGAGAGTTGAAGTCTCGCGAGGTCACTTCAACTCTCGGCGGCCATTTTGAATCGGCGCCAAGATCAGCAACAGGAAGGATGTATGCAGGGCAGCGCTCCGGGCATGAAAGAGGGGGCTCTTTCCTGCCCCGAAGGCGGAAGAGGTCACTAGACCACCAGGGCAGTAGTAGGTAAGGGGAGGGGAGGCTAGCAATCTGCCTGTTTGTCCTTCAAGCTCCTGTAATATATATGAAGATAAGCTTACAGTTTCTCTAAGAGGAACTGCAAGGAGGATAAAAAAGAAAAGACCCACTTGAAAGCTAGTTATGGAGAAGAATATTGAGGAACAGCATGAAAGGGTTCTCAAGTCCAAAGATTCTGAACAACTACTTGTTCAGAATCTTTGGACTTGACTTCCCTTTCATGCTGTTCCTCAATATTATTCTACTTATGCTTTACCTGTGATGTTTTGCCTGATTTAAAGGACTGTAAGTAGCCATTTTTTTGGATCATCTAATAAAGATGTTTTTTTTTCTTAAAAATAATTTTTTTAATTGTCTCCTTTAATTTAATCCAGTTTAGGCCATTTACTCTGTCTACCCCTATCTATCAAGACCCTTCATATTTTAGTTACATGGCCTGTTTGCTGTCTTTTTCTATTCCCTCCCTCCAACCGTTTAGAGAGACAGGCACCCTTATATAAATATAATTTGTGCAGCACCTCTGGGGCTACTCTAACTCCCTATTGAAAGGCCAGTTACAAAAGAAAGAGATGAAAAAAATGGTAAAAGGAATAACAGAATTACGGACCCTATTTACTCACATTAAATAACGCAAGCCTCATTATTCTCAGTGGGACCTATTTACAATGCAATTAACGCCCATTAATGTGCATTAGCATATGTTAATTCATTAACACATGTTAATAAATGAGGCCCTGCAATTATTTGTAAGAAGTTCTAGTATATTAGTCAACACATGGAAAGAAAAGTTCATCTGTACTACAGAATAGGGCAATTAACAATCGTGCTCAGAATGATGAAGACAACATTGAAATGAAGTTTATTAGCAGCTCATGTTTATAAGCATTAACCCTGGCTTAATTCAATTAGCAGCTCCTAGATTTGAAACAAAGGAAGATACAAGATAGAAAGAACTTAATAGATTAGCAAAGATCACAACATGCTCTGGGGGGGGGGGGGGGGGGAGAGAATTTAGGTGAAAGCAAGAAAATTAAGAAAAACCTTTCCTTCTACTGTGGCCTTGAGTTCTTGCCTTTCATGGGAACAAGTTTCTCTTCAAGGACCTTGCTGATGTAATTTTTGACTGCTTTTACACCACATGGGGAGGTTTCGGATAATATAGTCTATAAATGGAAAATAAATGAGTCTGTGTGTGGGTTTTGTTTTCTTATTTTCTGGCTGTACTTCTCCCCTTTAAAGTGAATGATCATTAAGGTTTCACATTCATTTTTAAAATAAAATGATAGGAAAAATGTATCTTATGTCATCAATGGTGCATCAATAGTCCGACCAATATTCAGCTGGTGGCAGTCAGCATTTTTTAAAATACTGACTGTTGTCGGCTAGACTATTCCTATACATTCAGTGCCGGGCCATGTCCAGGCCCTGGCACTGAATATCAGAGACTAATTTGCCTGATGGTGGCTACCAGGGCCAATATTCAGCCAGGGACGTATCAGACAGTTATGCAGGCTCTAATTGAATATTGGCCGGGACCTCCATAACTATTTTTCCTTATAAAAGCCCCCACCCACCACTGATCCCCCTTCCAGTCCTGGAAATATACCCCCTCCTTCCCTCCAGAAAAGACATTGGGGCCCTTTTACAAACTACAGTAAGCCCAACACAGGCTTACCACATGCTAACCTGGAGCTACTGCTGGTGCCCACATTATGTTGATGGTAGTTCCAGCCCCACACACACCATTTCCCGTGCTAGGGAAAATTGGCCTCTATGTATACCTTGGAGGAAAGGAGAAACAGGAGTGACATGATACAGACATTCAAATATTTGAAAGGTATTAATATGCAAACAAACCTTTTCCGGAGATGGGAAGGTGGCAGAACTAGAGGACATGAATTGAGATTGAAGGGGGGCAGACTCAGGAGTAATGTTCGGAAGTATTTTTTCACGGAGAAGGTGGTGGAGATGAAAACGGTAATGGAATTCAAACATGCATGGGATAAACACAAAGGAATCCTGTTTAGAAGGAATGGATCTATGGAATCTTAGTGGAGATTGGGTGGTGACGCCGGTAATTGGAGAGTAAAACCAGTGTTGGGCGGACTTCTACGGACTCCGACCTAATCGTGGCTGAATAGACATTGATGGACTGGAGTGTAAATTTTAAGGTGCTTCAACGTTAGCTTCAGAACTTTCAGTACAGGAACAGTGCTGGGCAAACTTTTACGGTCTGTGCCCTGAGAAAGGCATGGACACATTAAACTCAGGTATACATATAAAGTATCACATACCATGTAAAATGAGTTTATCTTGTTGGGCAGACTGGATGGACCATTCAGGTCTTTATCTGCCGTCATTTACTATGTTACTATTTTACTATCTTATTTTTTAGCATGGTGCTAACCTGGCAGTAATCTGTCAGCACCGCACGCTACCCAGTTATCACCAGGTTAGCATGGGAGGCCTTATCACCACCTCAATGGGTGGAGATAAGTGCTCCCCCGCATAGCCACTCAGTGGCTATTTTCAGATTTTTTTTTACCTGCTGTAGTAAAAAGGGTCTCAGCACGCAGCAAAAATGGCCCCCTGCCACTTTTACAGGGTCCTTTTTACCACAGCTTGGTGCCACTTCAGGCACAGGCAGCTCCTTGTGACTCTGGGCAAGTCACTTAACCCTCCATTGCCCAATGTAAGCTGCCTTGAGCCTGCCATTGAGTGGGAAAGCGCGGGGTACAAATGTAACAAAAAAAAAGGTCCCCATTGTTCTGTAAATATTGTGCTTAAATCCTGGGACTGCCCCTAACCCACCCATGCCCCTCCCATGGCCACACCCCTTTAAAGTTGCATGCTATAAAATTTAGGCATGCAATTTATAAAATGGAATGCAGGGCAGATCCACGCATAACTCCTAATTACTGCCAATTAAGTGCTTGTTAACACCAATTTTTGACTATCAACACCTAAATAGCTAATTAGATTGTGCTCAGATCTGTGATCTGTGCCCATGTTTGCGTGCACAACTTTGGGTGACCTATATAGAATCTTGTGGAGAATGTGATTATTTTTATTTGTCAAAAGTACAGTTCTGTTAGAAATGTTTAAGCTATAAATTTGGGTGAATTGAGACCTTTGTTTTTAAAACACTCCTACAGCAAGTTTAGGTTCTCCAGAAATTCTTTGTTCCTTTTCCTGACTGTGGAAATTATCAGTAGTACTAAGCTTTCACACAATCACTGTTAAAAGTGACATTATCAGTGACAAGTCATTGACAAGAAGAATTGCAAAGCTCTAAAGAGGACAGAGTAATTTGCAAAAGTACAGTAGGCCATCACGATGATGCCAGAACAGCTTTAGGTGATGGAAATTTTGTGTAATGTTCACGGTATTAAGTGATTTGGAACTATATGTAAGTACTTAGGTTATGTCATGAATTAGTCCTACCTCTGATTGCAAAAACCTTGTTGGTGAGGTACTAAGGGTAAAAATAACTATGTTTTGAGCACAACAGTTTATAACATTTTTGAATTGAACATACATGATTTCTGTATGGTCTTTACCAACTATTTGCATCAATTCTGGGATTGAGCAAACATGGTTTCTGTTTGGTTTTGAATGTTATGTCCATGGTTTTTTTCCACGTATTTGTAATATTTTTATTAAGTTCCTTACTGAATGTAAGAGATGTTTCTGATAGCCTAAAGTTTCACTGTCTGTTTTTGAACATTTCATTGTGTTTTGTAAAAATATTTCATCGTGTCAATGATGCATCTATGGTCATCTATATGAGTTTGTAATAATATGTATATTTCCTTAAGTTATATATAGATATATAGTTTGTGTCTGTTATTATTATTATTAATATTTGTTATGTTTATTATTATCATTATTTTATTTTATTTGAGTTAAGATAATTTATTATATATTATTTTAGGGACTCCTGAGGCAGGCCTGAGTGGCCGAAACACGACTCGTGTCGAGCCCAGTTTTTAAGAATAAACTCTTGCTGTGAACTTTTTCTGAGTCCAGTAGAAGTTTTTTGGCATCATCCATCTTGTCGCCTTCCCTGCGTTCTACTCTTGAGCATAACAGGATCATTTTAACCAGCCAAAAATGGATCCTGGCTGGTTCAGTCGCCTGTCCGGGGCTAACTGCTAATTTTCAGCAGCATTTTACTGGTTAGTGCCACTGAAAATAACTCATTAGTACCGAACTGAACACCAGTTATTTTGGGGGTGTTTTGGGGGCAGAGTTAGAACATAAGAATATAAGAGTAGCCATACTGGGTCAGACCAATGGTCCATCTAGCCCAGTTACCTGTTTTCCAAGCCAGGTCACAAATACCTGGCAGAAACCCAAATCGTGGCAACACTCCATACTACAAATCCCAGGTCAAGTAGTAGCTTTCTATGTCTGTCTCAATAGCAGACTATGAACTTTTCCTCCAGGAATTTGTCCAAACCTTTTCTAAACCCAGATATGCTAACCGCTGTTACTACATCCTCCGGCAAAGAGTTCCAGAGCTTAACTACTCGTTGAGTGAAAAAAATATTTCCTCCTGTTTGTTTTTAAAGTATTTCCATGTAACTTCCTTGAGTGTCCCCTAGTCTTTGTACTTTTGGAACGAGTAAAAAAATCAATTTAGTTCTACTTATTCTACGCCACTCAGGATTTTGTGGACCTCAATCATATCTTCCCTCAACCGTCTCTATTTGAGATTCTGATTGGAATGTTGCCACTATTTGGATTTCTGTCAGGTACTTGTGACCTGGATTGGCCACTGTTAGAAGCAAGATACAGGGCTAGAAGGACAATTGGTCTGATCCACTTTGGATTTTCTTATGTTCTTATGTTTATTCAGTAACCAATATCTGGTTAAGTGCTGAATATCACTTTTAACCGGTTATGTGTTGGCTGGCTACAGAAACCTGGAAATTCAATGCCAGTGCCTGTAAATGGGTTTAACGCCAGCGGAGGTCAGCAAAATGCTGGTCACTGCCGGCTGAATATTGGGCCCAATATTTTTTTATTTTTAAGATTAATTTTGGAGAATATACACAGATGAATATATCAGACAGTACTTTAAAACATTGAACAGAATATGATGAATGGCTATTTCCCTAGGGCTCCATTATTTCTCCTTTCCTCTCTACTAACAGATGAGATACAAGGGGGGAAATATTAGCAGTTAGATTGCATTAGTGAGCCAGGTGAATGTCTACTAGCATTCATCCATTATTCCTGCTTTATTTCCTCCTCTCTCTCCTACACATGAAATCAGGTGCACTATCTGATATGCAGGATAGATAGCAAATCCTTAATACACCTAAAACCTGAAATCAGTGGAACCTAAGAACAAGATAAAATCACTGTTCTAGTCTTCAGTTGCAGCTCAGTGTTAGTCAGTATTCTCTAAAACATTAATGTAACCCTGCTCCATAGCAAACCATGGGGACAACTGCAGCAGCAGCATGAAGACACACAAAAATGGGATATGGCTGAAATAACTGGAATCTTAAATGGCAAACATATGTCCAAACTCACACCCCTCATTAAGGGGCATGTTTAGTAAAATATGCAGAATGGCAAGTTTTTTCACTTGTACAGAAGAAAGTGGGATGTTTGACCACGGCAAAACAAAACCTGGAGAGATGGATCTTAAAAATACTTGTTTATTGATGAAATAAAGGACTCGACACAACCATTGTGTTTCGGCTGTTAGGCCTGCATCAGGAGTCTACAAAACACACATATATACAACTAAACATTGAATAAAAACAAGCCTTATACAAATACAAAATCAAATACCTGAGTATTAAAGGCAAACGGTAATGGAAAATATTACAGAATAAAAACTAATAAAATATTACGATAATCAAAAACATGTAAAGATAGACAGTTGAAGCATAAATAAACATATATACGCATCGGTTACTAAAACCAAGCCATACAGACAAAGATATGTGTATAAACAGTAGTATGTCTGCACGATATACTAAAATTTTTTAAATTACGACAGTAATCTTTTGAATAAAAAACTAAACACTTGAATATGCTTATATATGTTTTTAATATTCCTTGCTAAACCTATGCATATCATGTATATCTGTTTATCTTCTCTGAGGAAAATATCTTACTGCCTTAATTAAAAATTTTTTAGTAATTACTGTCTCAATTAAAAATGTTTTTAGTATATCGTGCAGACATATTTTACTAAATATATTTCATACATTATATTTTATTTACATGTTTTGTATGGTTATTTTCGATATTTTACTTATTTATTTGTAACTTATTGTATACATTTTTTATGAAATACTACTGTTTATACACATAACTTTGTCTGTATGGCTTGGTTTTAGTAACTGATATGTATATATGTTTATTTATGCTTCAACTGTTTATCTTTACATGTTTTTGATTATCGTAATATTTTATTAGTTTTTATTCTGTAATATTTTCAGACTCAGAAACAGAACGAAGCCTTGCGCCGGAAGAAGAGGACCTCGGTTGGCGGGGGTTGGGGTCCCCCGCCAGCAAAGGTAGGCGACGGTGGGTTGGCGGCGGGAGGGGGGTCGAGAGGGTCATCGGTGGGGAGGGGGTCAAAGTTGTTGGTGGTGGTGGCAGCGGTGGGGGGGCAGTTGGCAATGGAGGGGGGTTGGTGTTGCCTGGGGGGGGGGGCTAAAATGTGCCCCCTCACCTCGGGCTCTGGACCTCTGTCCCGCCGAAGTCTGGCTACGCCCCTGGTGTAAACCAGGTCATATTCTAGATTTGCACACGCAATTTAATTACGTAGCAAGCCAATCAATACCGATAATTGACACTTAACAAGCAATTATTGATACTAATTGGCATTAATTAGAATTTTTGTGCAAAACTTGCTAGGCATATTCTGTAAAGTGGTGTGCACAAATTCTAATGTGTGCTGCCAAAAGGGGGTGTGGCCACAACGTGGAATGAATGTACTGTGGGTATTCCGAAAATGTAAGTGCAGAATTATAGAATATACCTGCTCTGCTCCTAACTTGGGCACCGGTATTTATAGCAAGTTTTAGACTTAGGCATAGGCTGCTAGGCGTATTCTATAAACTGTCTAGGCATATTCTATAAACTATGCCTAAATCTTTCAACACTGTTGACCACACCATGCTCCTAAATATGCTATCCTCGATTGGATTCCAGGGCTCTGTTCTTTCCTGGTTCTCCTCCTACCTCTCACTTCGCACTTTCAGTGTTCACTCTGGCGGTTCCTCTTCAACTTCCATCCCGCTTTAAGTTGGTGTCCCCCAGGGTTCTGTCCTTTAACCCCTCCTTTTCTCCATCTATACCTCTTCTCTTGGTACCCTGATTTCATCCCATGGCTTTCAATACCATCTTCACCCCTGAAATCTCAACCGTAATCCAGGACAAAATTTCATCCTGCTTATCTGACATTGCTGCTTGGATGTCTCAACGCCATCTGAAGCTAAACATGACTAAAACTGAACTTCTCATTTTCCCCCCTAAACCCACTTCCCCTCTTCCCCCATTCTCTGTCTCCATTAATGGCTCTCACATCCTCCCTGTCTCCTCGGCTCGTAACCTTGGAGTCATCTTTGATTCCTCTCTCTTCTTCTCTGTGCATTTTCAACAGATCGCCAAAACCTGTCATTTCTTATCTACAACATTAGCAAAATTCACCCCTTTCTTTCTGAATACGCTACCAGAACCCTTATCCAAACCCTTGTCACCTCTCGCTTGGATTATTGCAATTTGCTTCTCACTGGTCTTCCACTCAGCCATCTCTCTCCTCTCCAGTCTGTCCAAAATTCTGCAGCACAACTTATTTTCTGCCAAAATCGTTATACCCACACTAGCCCACTCCTCAAGTCACTTCACTGGCTCCCTGTATGCTTCCGCATACATTAAAACTTCTCTTACTGACCTTTAAATGCATCCATTCTGCAGCCCCTCCATTACCTCTCCACTCTCATCTCTCCCTACATTCCTCCCCGTGAACTCACTGGACAAATCTCTCTTGTCGTCCCCCTTCTCCTCCACTGCTAACTCCAGACTTCGTTCCTTTTCCCTCATGGCACCTTATGCCTGGAATAGACTTCCTGGACCTGTACGTCTAGCTCCATCTCTACCAGTTTTCAAATCTATGTTGAAAACCCACCTTTTCACCACTGCTTTTGGCTCCTAGCCACTACTCAATTGTCCTCCCCTTGTTCCTTCTCACCCAGTACTTCCCTCGCCCTTAATTGTCTTGTCTGCCTGTATTTTTAGATTGTAAGCTCTATTGAGCAGGGACTGTCTCTCTGTGTCAGGTGTTCAGCGCTGCGTGCGTCTGGTAGCGCTATACAAATGCTAATAATAATAATAAATCTAGGCAGGGTTTACAGAATACGCCTAGGCGGAAATATTTTTGGCTCCGATTTTCAGGCACCATATATAGAATCTAGTCCTAAGTGCTTAAAACACTTTAGTAAACATGCCCCTAACTTTTTTCTCCATATCTTTCTCCTTAACAGATACACACCTTCTGGGTGTGTAGAGGAGTTAGACTGACTCCTTTAGAAGCAAGGAACACTTTTTTCTTACTCAGAATATAATAGTGTAACCCTGCAATGATTTCCTGGTCGAACAGTTCACACCAGTATTCAATACATCAGCACAGGATAGCAATGGAAAATGGATTTGGCAATGCTAACCCAGCAGTGTGTGCACAGGCCAGGTACACATCTTGCAGTAATACGCATACAGGGTCTCTGTCTTTATACATGATTCTAATAGTAGGATGCAGGGGCCTAGCCAGACACCCAATTTTGGGTGCGCCTGGGCCCAGGATGTGTGGGCAGAATAACTTTGGAGTGATTTGGTCTCTCTCTCTCTCTCTCTCGCCTGCATGCCATTTGGTCTCTCAAACATCCTCCCTCCCTCACATGCAGCAACTAATACACACTGCTCATGTTGGCCCCACAGCCTTCCCTCTGATGCTACTTCCTGTTTCTGCATAGGTGGGAATACATCAGAGGGAAGGCTGTGGGGCTGGTGCGAATAGTATGTATCAGTCGCTGCTCACTGCAGGCGAAGATCTACTATTTACAAAGTATGGAGGAGGGACAGTTGTTGGGAGTTTTTGGCTGGTGAGGCTTAGGGATCCCTGCCCGCCACATCATAGGTGTGCTGCTACTGGGTGGGCCTGAGTCCAAAGTGGGTGGGCCTGGGCCCATCCAGGCCCACCCTTGGCTACGCCACTGGTAGGATGCAAAAAACCAAGTAGAATACAGAAAATCTGCATGCTACTTCTTTCTCCCCATAGGAATGGTGAATTTAATATATAATAGAAGATCTGTTTAAAGATATTGCAAGCCATCAATTAGTCAACTATAGATATGCCATGCACAGAGAACAATGCATATGGTGTCTAAGGGTGTGTAGTTTGCAGAGCACATTTGTTTCTTATGAGTGCCCCAAAATTTAAAAGTGTGTGCAAACAGTTTGCATGTGTGTATACCTATATGTTGATGTATGTTGAATGAATTACATACATAAGAATGTTCTTGTGTGCATACAACAAATGCCTAAAGAGCAAATAGGTGAAACAAACATGAACAATTTCAGGAAATTCAGGGGAAAAATCATTTTAAATTAACACACATCCATTTTTCTAGCCATGCACATCCCTAAAGTCTAAAGAAAGACTGTTGTTGCTCACTTGTACTACTGTTAAGGGCCCTTTTACTAAGCCACGTAAGCATCTATGCACGCCCAACACATGGAGTTGTCACCCGGCTACCACGTGGCTCTTGCGGTAATTTCATTTTTTTGTGCACATCCGATTCGCACGTTTGAAAAAAACATCATACAATATAAGAGGTCACGTAGATGCAAAAACATTTTGGCAATCGATATATGACAGCAACTGGTCAGCTCTAACTGATTCTAAATACTGCCTCGCAGAATGGGAAAAGAGTTGCATTTCTGTTCTAAATGAAATAGTACCTTTACAAACAAAAATCTCATAAAAACCCAATAAAACACCTTGGTTCAACGATGATTTGAAAAAAACTAAAAACAATATCTAGACGACTTGAAAGAGCGTGCAGGAAAAATAGAAATGCTCAACCACTAAACACATGGAAAAAATCACAAAGGAAATACAAAAATGAGATTAAAAAATCCCAACGGAATTACTATAAAGCACAAGTTGGAACAGACTACAAGGACATGAAGAAATTCTACAAACTAATGGACAAACTACTAGACACCAAACCAGTTACCACATCAAATACTGACATTCCACCAGCAGATAAACGTGCCAAATACTTTTGTATTAAATATTTATTATCAATTAATTTTCAATTCAAGTAAACACTTGTAAAGAAAGGTATACTTTTTCAAATAAATTTCCATTTCTATTAAAGAAGCAACAAAAATAGTAAATTATATACTCTCAAGTCCTCCATTTTGAAATCCAAGATTTACGAAAAGTGGACATATAATAAGGAAAATATTGTAACAACTGGAAATTAACAAAAGAACCTGTGTTTAACAAAGTGTCAATATAATATATTATAACAGCTCTAATGATAACTCCTATGACTTAGACATTAACATTATCTACTCCATTAATCTTTTGGCTGCAAGAAATTTTGTTAAATGCGATGGATCAAAAAAAAGCATATTTTACTGATTGGTAACGTATTACACATTTACACGGATAGCGCAAATAGAAAGTTGCCCCATCTGAAGTACCCCCAATTTTAACTAAAGAAATTGACGCCGTCTTTTTTGCATATCTTTAGCTACATCTAGGAAAATGCGTATTTTATGTCCTATAAATTTCTTGTCCTTATTCTTGAAGAACATCTTCATTATCCAAGTTTTGTCTATGGTCAATGCCACTGTAGCCAATAAAGCAGATGTGGACACCACGTCTATATCTGTTGATTCCAAAATTGCTGACACATCCAAAGGTTGATCAGCTTGATCACCACTCAATTGAGCTGATAGTGGCTTGCCTGGTAAATAATATACTTGGGAGAATGGGGGAATGGCTTCATTTGAAGCTCCAAGCACTTCTTTTAAATATCTTCGTAACATTTCCTTAGGCGTCACTGATAGTGCCCTAGGGAAATTCAAAAATCTCAAATTGTTGACTCTCAAAGAATTCTCCATGGATTTTCCTTCTCAAATTTGTTATATCCTTAATAATCATTATTTGAGTACCTTGAGTCTTAACCAATTCTTTCTGCTGAGTCTCTTCTTTCTCAAAAAGCTGTTTCATACCAGTATCTACTATTTCCATTTTCTCTTCCATTTTAGATATACACGTCTCCAAAACTTAGGTTTGCGGACATATAGCCTTCCCCAGGTTTGCAATTAAAGCCCATACATTTTCGAGTGTAACCTCAGCTGGTTTCTCTTCCAAAAAAACTAGGAAAAACTAAAGTTTGTACCTGATCAGTTGAAAATAATTCACCTGTAGCCAGCTGATTTCACGCAGTTACAGATGATTTCTCCACTGCCTGTTGGGAATCAGAAACTTTTTTGACTCCCTTATTCTGCAATTGTTGTTCTTGAGGCCCTGAAGCTTCCTTCTCTGCTTCAATTCCAGAATACAGAGGGAGTGCCGCCAAAATAGGAGCTAGTGCTGCAGGGCTGCGGGGGAGGAGCTCTTTGGTCGGGGCTCAAGGTCACATCCAGCACAGGCGTTGCCCCTGGATCTCCACTCATCCTGGGTGTTACTTGCGTGCTGCCTTCCAACCGCATTGGCACGCCAGACCAAAGCAGAAAGGACTTGATAGGACCCACCATCAGAATGGAAGGCTGGCTCGGGGTCCCCATGGCTGCCTGCCTCCCCCTTCATTTCGGCATGGCCAAATTTTCGAGACACAGGAAAGAGGAAAAAGGACAACCACCCCTTCACTGGTTCAATTGCCAAATACTTTAAAGAAAAAGTTTCCAACCTACACAAAACCATGTCTGATGAAATCACTAACCATGATATCTTCCTTGATGAACTAGACCCACACCTTGAAGAATACCCTGCAGATCGGACCTGGTCAAACTTCACCCAGATTACAGACAAAATAGTTGCACAGGAGACCAGTAAACTCTCATCTGCTCACTTTCAACTGGACACATGTCCCAACTATTTAATGAAATCTCCACCTGCCCAATTCATTGCAGATCTTACATCCCATCTAAGCTACATGTTCCAACAAGGCTTTTTCCCCAAGGACAAAGGCAACATTTTACTCACACCATTACTGAAAGACACCAAGAAGAAATCAAATGATATCACTAACTATTGTCCTGTGGCATCCATCCCATTGACAACCAAATTGATGGAAAGTATCGTAGCCAAACAACTCACAGAGTATATCGATAAATTCTCAATACTTCATGAATCACAATCCAGTTTTAGACCCCTCTATAGTACAGAAACTGTACTAGCATCTCTCCTTGCCAAATTCAAGCAAGAAATTGCACTAGGTAAAAACATTCTCCTATTTCAATTCGACATATCGAGTGCATTCGATATGGTAGACCACAATATACTATTAAGAATACTCGACAAGATAGGAATCGGAGGGAATATATTCAAATGGATCAAGGGGTTCCTAACCGCAAGGTCATACCAAGTAAAGACAAACTCGAACATTTCTCCACCCTGGGAAACTGACTGCGGAGTACCACAGGGATCACCTCTCTCACCCATTCTTTTCAACCTAATGATGACCCCCTTAGCCAAGTCTCTTTTCAATCAAGGCCTTAACCCTTTTCTGTATGCAGATGATGTAACAATATACATACCTTTCAAATTGAATCCTTCAGAAATCATCAATGTGATAAAAAATAGCCTAAGCATAATGGATTCCTGGGCAACGACATTCAAGCTAAAACTCAACAAAGAAAAAACACACGGCCTCATTCTTTCATCCCAACATTTCACAAACCACCCCACAGTCATACACACCCCGGAACACACTCTTCCAATCTCAGATAACCTGAAAATTCTTGGCATTATTATTGACAGAAACCTAACGCTAGAGAACAAAGCCACTGCCATTACAAATAAAATGTTCCACACAATGTGGAAACTCAAACGGGTAAAACAATTCTTCCTGAGGGAAACGTTTCACAACATGATTCAAACAATGGTACTAACACATGTCGATTATTGCAATGGAATATATGCAGGTTGTAAAGAACAAATCCTAAGGAAACTACAAACTGTTCAGAATACGGCAGTCAGGCTTATCTATGAAAAATCTAAATTTGAAAGCGCAAAACCCCTCCAGGAAAAATTACACTGGCTACCAATCAAGGAACGTATCGCTTTCAAGATTTGTACCTTTGTTCACAGAATAATACATGGTCTAGCTCCAAGCTATATGACTGAACTAATCGACTTACCAGTTAGAAACACAATTGAATCAGCCAGAACGTACTTAATTCTTCACTTCCCAAGTTGTAAAAAAACTGAAGTATAAATCAACATATACATCAAGTTTCTCCTACTTATGCACACAGCTCTGGAATACACCACCAAAATGCCTGAAATCCACGAACAGGGCCGCCGAGAGGGGGACAAAATTCCCTGGGACTCCAGGGGGGCCCGGCACCGCCGCCGCAGTCCGGCCCGTCTGACCTCCGTTGCTCCCTGGCATTGAACTTAAGCGCCTCACCTTCGAAAGTGCAGCAAGCAGCGGCAGACCACTCCTTCCTTCTGTGTCCTGCCCTCGCCTGACGTAACTTCCACGAGGGCGGGACATGGAAGGAAGGAGTGGTCTGCCGCTACTTGTTGCTGTGCTTTCGAAGGTGAGGCGCTTAAGGTCAGTGTAGAGGGCCCGGGGGTGGAGAGAGGGCCCAGCAACCTCGGGTGGGGGGGGAGGGGCTGGGAGCGGCCTTGTCCCGGGCCTGGCCCAGTCTCTCGGCGGCCCTGTCCACGAATAATCATCTTGAATTCCGAAAAAACCTAAAGACTCACCTTTTCAAGAAGGCATACCCCACAGATCTGACATAAATACCGAATAATATAATATGGCAATTTAATCAGGAAACGGACAGTACTCAACCCCCGACACTTGATCACTCCCTAGCATTTTGATTGAGATGAACCACCCAACCTATTTACTGATATTTCTTTATTGTATTTGTCACTGTAACAGTACCTCAATACTGTATTTGTCCACACCGGAGTCTGTAACCACCTCTCCGGAACTATGTAAGCCATTTTGAGCCTACTAATAAGTGGGACGAGGTGGGCTACAAATGTGACAAATAAAATAAATAAATAAATAAAACAATTTTTATTTTCTGGCATTTGACACGTGTAGGTCATTACCGCCCGGTTACTGTGTGAGACTTTACCACTAGGTCAATGGTAAGGTCTCAGACCCAAAACGGATACACGCACCAATTTTGATTTTGCTGCTGCTGCGTGTACATTTTTGGCAAAATTTTTTAAAAAGGCATTTTTTTGCAGGCACGCTGAAAAATGGATCTGCGCGTGCCCAAAACACGCGCCTACACTACAGCAGCCCATTTTTTCTGCGCACCTTAATAAAAGGACCCCTTATTTTATCAGCTTTATGGCAGTATTTTCATCCTTGTTAATTTTACTTTTGAAAGGCTGATTAGACATCTGAATAAATAAATAAATACATCTGATCATTAGTATTTGATAAAACGAAAAAGAAGCACAGGATGTCTGTAAGCTGTGCCAAGTATGCATAAATAAACATGGCCCCTTTAAAAAGCTCTGTCGCGTTCCCCATGAATCATGTGCTGCATTTCATTGACTGACTGAGACTCTGCCAGGACCATTCTTCTAAGACCTCAATTATCCAGCTTCAGAAAAACTAGTCACAGGCTTTGTTTATTGTTCCTGTGAAGAAAAAAAACCCTCACGTCTCCTTAAAATTAGCTGGAAAGGAGATTTAATTAGACCCTAAAGGTTCTAAGCTTGTTCTTCACAGAAAGGCCCCTAAATAGTCTAAAGAGAGATGATCATGTTTTAAAGATAAACAATGCAAGGAAAAAGGTATGAGTGATCAGGAACTGTAATGTGACATATCTCAATATGTCCTTCATGGTGAGCTCTGCGAAAGCTGCAGCTTGCTAGCGCTGAGGAGACACCAGGTGCATTAGACTGACTAAATTATGAAAACTGGATCCTCTGTATACTGGGAAGCATTTCAAAAGAGCACATAGCAGGGAGTAATTTCAGCCTTCTATTACTGTAGCTTTAAGAGTTAATTCATTAATTTTAAATCTTTGTAAGTGGCTGTCCTCAAAGTCCCCATTAACTCATGGCAGTAGCTTTTCTTATCATAAATCACTTCAATGAACTGGAATCTAGTTCATTAGTGGGTGCTGTTACCTCTGAGCTGCATTCAATTGTATGTCAATAAACATAATAATACGCATAATCATACACCAATATAAATACCAAGCCACACTCTTCCTTTTGCAGATACCCTGAAACACCTGGGTGTTACTATTGACTGAAATCTTACCCTTGATTGCCATGTGAAAAATGTTACAAAGAAAATGTTTTATGCAATGTGGAAGCTTAAAAGAGTGCAACCTTTTTTCCCAAGGAAAATATTCCTCAAGCTGGTGCAATCATTGGTACTGAGTCATCTGGATTACTGCAGTTCCATTTATGCAGGATGCAAAGTGCAAACCATTAAGAAACTCCAGACTGCCCAGAACACCGCAGCCAGACTCATATTCGGAAAGACGAAATATGAAAGCGCCAAACCTCTTAGAGAAATATTACATTGGCTCCCATTAAAAGATCGAATTGAATTCAAAATCTGCACCTTCATTCATAAAATCAATCATGGAGAGGCCCCATCATATATGTCAGACCTAATTGACTTACCAACACGAAATACCAAAAGTTCATCACGTACTTTCCTAAACATCCACTACCCCAATTGCAGAGATCTTAAATACAAATCAATACATGCATCTAGCTTCGCCTACCTCTGCACACAATTATGGAATCAACTACCGAATACTATAAAAACTACGCACGACTTGACAACCTTCCGGAAGTTACTGAAGACGTACCTGTTCAAAGAGACTTACAAAAAGCATCCTCCTTAATGACTTGTTTCCTAATCTATACCAGAACCAACCAATATTGGTCCCTTCTGATTTGATTATTTTATCATATTATTATTATTGAACATTACATTTTTCCTACTCGCACTTGAATGTTATGTATTATCATTTTATTTACCCTACCTACCTGTTATTCTTGTACATTAATTGTAACAATATGCCGAACCTCTTACTCTGTTAAGGGTGATGCCATTGCTATATAATGTAAGCCACATTGAGCCTGCAAATAGGTGGGGAAATGTGGGATACAAATGCAGCAAATAAATAAATGTATCATCATCATAAGCATTAAGACTCTGGAGCTGGAAGAAGCTATGCCTGGTTATCCCTATTGTTATAGGAGTCCTAGGCAGAGTTACTCCGAGGCAATAACTACAAAACTGTGACCACAGCAGACTTACAAAATACAGGGCCCCTTTTACTAAGCCGCGTAGGCGCCTACGCGCACCCAACATGCACCAAAATGGACTTAACACCTGACTATCGCGTGGCTTGTGCGGTAATTTCATTTTTGGCGTGCGTCTGATACGCGCGTCTGAAAAATATTTGTTATTTTCTGGTGCATGTAGCAGACGCGTGCCAAGTGGCATCTGATGCGCATAGGTCATTTCCACAAAAATTCTTTACTGCTAGGTCTGTGACTGGCGGTAAGGTCTGAGACTCAAAATGGCCACACGGCCATTTTGATTTTGCCGCACGGGCAGTTTCGGGGGAAAAAAAGAGGCCTTTTTTACCAGGTGCGCTGAAAAATGATTCTGCGAGCACCCAAAACCTGCGCCTACACTACCGCAAGCTATTTTTCAACACGCCTTTGTAAAAGGACCCTACAGATTTTCTAGGTTCAAGCTATATTTTGTAATGATACATGGATAATTCCTATGCTTCTGGGTGAAACTCAAATTCTCCAGTGATATTATTATTATTTATTTTATTTTATTTTATTATTATTTTTAATAAATATTATAGAAGTTGTATCTAGTCTCATGGAGGGGCATTTTCAAAAGAATGTTAAAATCAGAATTGAGAAGTTCCCGCAAAAAAGGTCCAGTCATTTCCGAACAGGAAAAACATTGGAGTTTCCTGTTGGAAAATACATGAGAAAATCCAAACTGAATAGCCATTTTCAAAACTATGAACTCCTCCAAAAAAACAGAGTCAAGAATGTCTGTCTGGCAGCATTTGTTTACCACCGGGTAGGTGCCTCAAGGTAAAAAATAGAAAATATTTTCTGTTGCACGTTTTTTCAGCACGTGCCAAATTCAGAATTATCGCCCAGAGCATGCGGTAGCCAGATGGTAATACCGATTTGGCTTGCGCTGGATGTGCATAGGTCCTTACACGCCTTTCTAAAAGGGTTTCTTAGATTGTGAGCCCTCTAGGGACAGAGAAAGTATCTGCATATAATGTGTACAGCACTGTATATATCTGGTAGCACTATAGAAATGACTAGTAGTAATTATCAGTTAGCATAGCTACATTACTGCAGGATTAACAAACACATGGGCCCTTACCGCCTACAAAGTAGGTGGTGATAAGGGTTCATGCACTAATTTTTACTAATGACAACACATGCATGGCCATTAAATTGGAAAATAGAAAATCAACCATTTTCCGACCATGGCAAAAAGTGGCCTTAGCGTGCGGGAAAGACCTGTATACGAGCGTATGAAGGCCACAATTTGCCGCGGCTTTGCAAAAGGGTCCCTAAGCCTGATTATATCTGTGGCATCTAGATAGGAGCGGGAACATCCAGGTTGAGACCTACACAAATTTCCTAGTATTTTACAAATAGTTCCTTGAATGCAGAGTCTTTTGTAAAATATGGCCGGTAAGAGAATTAAAGTATTGGGTTTGATGTTAAATGTGATGTAGGTTTTGAATGAATGTTTGGGTTTGGTCTTGATGTGTATATTTTTCATTATGCAGACCCCTGATAACGCTCATACGAGCGAAACACGGCTCGTTTAGGGTCATTACTCAACATTAGCATCTTTCAGAGAATTGGTCCAGTGTACTGGATGAAGTATCGCTGTTGTTAAAGGATTTCACAGGCATATTTGGAATGTGACTTAATGGGTGCCACTATATCCTTATCGAAGGAGATGTTACTTACATACAACGGTTTGGAATATTCTGATTTGTAACTCTTGTGGTGATCAAGTCATCGTGCTGCTTTTAGGGAAGATTTTTTCACCTGATGAAAACAATTTTCAATTAAGAATGTGGATGGGCGGTTATGTGCAGCTGCTCGCGCTTTTAACATTTGATTCATGCAATACCAGCAAATGATGAACTGCTGCATTTGGAGCTAAATGCTATTTACACCATCCTGGCCCCATGTTGCATATTATGCCATATTTATGAGAAGGTCAATGTTTGTAATCTGAAACTAAACATGACCAAGACTGAGCTTCTCATCTTTCCCCTAAATCAACCTCTCCTCTTCCCCCATTCTCTATTTCTGTGGATAACACTCTCATCCTTCCTGTCTCATCAGCTCATAACCTTGGGGTCATCTTCAATTCCTCCCTCTCCTTCTCTGCACATATTCAACAGACTGCTAAAACCTGTCATTTCTTTCTCTATAATATCAGCAAAATTTGCCCTTTCCTTTCTGAGCACACTACCAGAACCCTCATCCACACTCTTATTACCTCTCGCTTAGACTATTGCAACTTGCTTCTCACAGGTCTCCCACTTAGCCATCTCTCTCCTCTACAATCTGTTCAAAATTCTGCTGCACGACTAATATTCCGCCAGTGTTGTTATGCTCATATTAGCCCTCTCCTCAAGTCGCTCCACTGGCTTCCTATCCGTTTCCGCATACAGTTCAAACTCCTCTTCTTGACCTATAAGTGCATTCACTCTGCAGCTCCTCAGTACCTCTCCACTCCCATCTCTCCCTACATTCCTCCCCGGGAACTCCGTTCACTGGGTAAATCTCTCTTATCTGCACCCTTCTCCTCCACTGCTAACTCCAGACTCCGTTCCTTTTATCTTGCTGCATCATATGCCTGGAATAGGCTTCCTGAGCCGTACGTCAAGCTCCATCTCTGGCCGTCTTCAAATCTAAGCTAAAAGCCCACCTTTTTGAAGCTTCTTTTAACTCCTAACCCTTATCCACTTCTTCAGAACCCTTATTTTATCATCCTTACTTTAATATTCCCTTATCTCTTGTTTGTCCTGTTTGTCTGTCCTAATTAGATTGTAAGCTCTGTCGAGCAGGGACTGTCTCTTCATGTTCAAGTGTACAGCGCTGCGTACGTCTAGTAGCGCTTTAGAAATGATAAGTAGTAGTAGTATATGATATGTGAGAGTGTGAGAGAGGTGAATGTGATGTGTATGTAGTAGTGTGAGTGGTATGGGTATATTAGTAGTTTAATAGAATTTTAATTCATTTGTTTATTTTAACATTTAATAAAGGAATTTGAAACTTGAATAGATGTTAGTATTGTGTGCTGTAAAATATGTACAAGGATGTTGAGAAATAAATGTGCAAGTAAGAGCATGTCATTTCAGCAAGAAACACATTTTAAAAAAGTGGATTTAATTAGGTTGCAATTTTTGACTACTTTTAGGAAATTAGGGAGTAAGTGTGCAGTAATTATTATTTTTTTTGAAGGGGGTGTGACCGGAACAGAGAATGGACATTATTGCTCTAACCAGTTAACACATCTACATTATGGAGTGCTTACTGTTTAGCTCTCAGTTAACACGGGAACCCTTACCACCTCCTAAACAGGTGGTGATAAGTGACCCTGCAATTTCTTTAATGGCTATGCACTGTTAACAGCGCATGGCCATATACTGAAAAACAAGGAAATAGCCCTTTTTCACAGCTGTGGTAAAAATAGCCTCAGCGCATGGGAAAGACCACTAAGGTCACTTCTTACTGCAGCTTAGTACAAGGACCCTTTAGTTATTCAGTCAAACTCCTAAGTCTAAATAAGCAATTAATTAATTAATTTATTTATTTATTTATTTGCTGCATTTGTATCCCACATTTTCCCACCTCTTTGCAGGCACAATGTCGCTTACATTATGCCGCAATGACAATCGTCATTAACGGAATGAGTAGAACAGAGTATTGTTACAATTAAGGTACATAAGATATCAAGAAAATTAGAAGTAAAGAAATAATTAATACATATCAGATATACAAAATGTAGGATAAAGTATAGCGTTAAATAATAACAGTATGATTAAAGTAACCAAATTAAGGAGTTCAATGTTGATTAGTTCTAATACAGATGTGATGAGTCTTTTATGAAGGATTTTTATTATGTCTCGTTGAATAAGTTAGTTTTCAGTGATCTCCGGAAGGCTGTCAGATCATGTGTTGTTTTTAAGGCATTCGGTAGTGCATTCCAAAGTTGCGCGCAGATGTAGGAGAAGCTAGATGCATATAATGATTTGTATTTAAGTCCCTTATAGCTAGGGTAGTGGAGGAGTGGCTTAGTGGTTAGGGTAGTGGATTTTGGAACTGAGAAAGTGAGTTGGATTCCCACTTCAGGCACAGGCAGCTCCGTGTGACTCTGGGCAAGTCACTTAACCCTCCATTGCCCCATGTCAGCTGCATTGAGCCTGCCATGAGTGGGTAAGTGCAGGGTTCAAATGTAACAAAAATAAAATAGATACTATTGGAGATTCTACATGGAATGTTGCTATTCCACTAGCAACATTCCATGTAGAAGGCTGCACAGGCTTCTGTTTCTGTGAGTCTGACGTCCTGCAGGACGTCAGACTCTCAGAAGCCTGCACGGCCACATTGGTGATCTGCAAGGGCCGACTTCTACATGGAATGTTGGAATAGCAATATTCCATGTGTAGAATCTCAAATAGTAGCAACAGTGGAGGAGTGGCCTAGTGGTTAGGGTGGTGGACTTTGGTCCTGAGGAACTGAGTTGGATTCCCACTTCAGGCACAGGCAGCTCCTTGTGACTCTGTCACTTAACCTTCCATTGCCCCATGTAAGCCGCATTGAGCCTGCCATGAGTGGGAAAGCGCAGGGTACAAATGTAACAAAAATAAAATAGATACTATTGGAGATTCTACATGGAATGTTGCTACTATTGGAGATTCTACAAGGAATGTTACTATTCCACTAGCAACATTCCATATAGAAGGCTGCACAGGCTTCTGTTTCTGTGAGTCTGATGTCCTGCAAGTAAGTGCAGGACATCAGACTCACAGAAGCAGAAGCCTGTGCGGCCACATTGGTGATCTGCAAGGGCCGACTTCTACATGGAATGTTGGAATAGCAACATTCCATGTAGAACCTCAAATAGTAGCAACAGTGGAGAAGTGGCCTAGTGGTTAGGGTGGTGGACTTTGGTCTTGAGGAACTGAGTTCGATTTCCACTTCAGGCACAGGCAGCTCCTTGTGACTCTGGTCAAATCACTTAACCCTCCATTGCCCCATGTAAGCCGCATTGAGCCTGCCATGAGTGGGAAAGCGCAGGGTACAAATGTAACAAAAAAAAAGTACAAGTAATTGACAAACCTGCCTTGAAGGAGATATAAATGCTGAGGTCTCTCCTTTTTTTTTTAATGCAAGTATTGCTTTTGGAAGAACATGTTCACAACATCCCCCCTTGAGATCTGTGCCAGCTGTGAATCTAAATGTGTAAATAGCGGTTTTCCATAATAGCTGTTTACATGAGTTTCTCATTTGTACTCATAATCTCCATTATTTACACACGCAAAATACATGCCTGCCATCTAAAATGACCTCCTCAGTCTGGCTAACTCAATATTAAAACCTTAGGACAGTATCATTAGGGGTCTGACTTAACTGGGTAAATGAATGGAATGTCTGGTTAAAGTTAACTGAGGAATAAAATGGGCCCTGCTGCAGATAACTCAAGCTAAGCTTTAGTACAAGACCCCCTGAGTAAGTTATCTGCTCAGCTTTAACTGGATGCTACCACTGAATAGCAGCCCCTTTCAGATAATAATCAAGTCTGTTCTGTTTTCAATTGATGCCAAAATATCACAGGAATTATGATATTTTCTTATGATTTACTTTTTTAATAGTAAATAATTAGGGAAAGAAACACATTTCTTCAAAGGCCAAAAATGTGCCCAAAACGTGCGGTAGAAAATATTTTCTGTTTTCTATCGCAGGGTGCTTACCCGGCGGTAATCAGCAGTTGGTGTGCACTGCACGCTTACCGCCCGGTTAGCGTGTCAGACCTTACTGCTAAGTCAATGGGTGGTGTTAAGGTCTCAGGCCGAAAATGGACGCTCGCTGGTTTTCATTTTGCCGCACGTTCATTTTCCAGCACAATAAAAACATTCTTTCCCAGGTACGCTGAGGAAATGGATCAGCGCATGTCCAAAACATGCACCTACACCAGTGCAGGCCACTTTTGGGTGCGCCTTAGTAAAAGGGCCCCTAAGGGAGCATGCTCCACTGGCATTAATTTCCAAAATGGTTCCAGCTGACACTATACGGGCCTGAAAAAACATAGCTAGTGAAGTTTACTGCAAATCAATTTATTCTATTTGCATAATAATGAGTATTTGCGAAGAAAGTAGTTCATCACCATACTTGCATTGAGCCAGGTGATGGAGAATAATATTCATAACGTACAAATGTCATATATTTCTTTTTATGCAGTACTGATGCATTTAACTGTGCATAAACTCATTTGCATAGTTTAACAAATAGGACCCTATGATTCTTGTCTAATTTTACTTTTATGGAAACATCCAAAAATCCTTAGATGCTACTACCACAGCTAGCAATGGCAGCACATTAGGGCACTCTTTCCTTTGTGCATGACTGGATGTCCAACCGGCATCTGAAACTGAACATGGCAAAGACTGAGCTCCTTGTCTTCCCACCCAAACCCTCTTCTCCTCTTCCCCCACTTTCTGTCTCTGTTGACAACGCCCTCATCCTCCCCGTCTCTTCAGCCCGCAATCTCGGAGTCATTTTTGACTCCTCCCTCTCCTTCTCTGCCCATATCCAGCAGACAACTAAGACCTGTCGCTTCTTCCTCTATAATATTAGCAAAATTCGCCCATTCCTCTCTGAACAGACCACCCGAACCCTCGTCCACTCGCTCGTTACCTCTCGTCTTGACTATTGCAACCTTCTCCCCGCTGGCCTCCCGCTTAGCCACCTATCCCCCCTTCAATCTGTCCAAAATTCCGCCGCACGTCTTATCTACTGCATGAACCGATACTCTCATATCACCCCTCTCCTCAAGTCGCTTCACTGGCTCCCGATCCGCTACCATATACAGTTCAAGCTTCTCCTATTGACCTTCAAGTGCACTCAATCTGCAGCCCCCCATTACCTCTCTACCCTCCTCTCCCCATATGTTCCCACCCGTAACTTCCGCTCTCAGGACAAATCACTCCTTTCTGTACCCTTCTCCACCACCGCTAACTCCAGACTCCGCCCCTTCTGCCTCGCATCACCTTATGCCTGGAACAGACTTCCTGAGCCCATATGCCATGCGCCCTCGCTGCCCATTTTCAAGTCCTTACTCAAGGCCCATCTCTTCTCCCTTGCTTTTGGTGCCTAACCACCTTCCCATTCCTGATACCTACACTGACTACATAGTTTTTACCTTTAGATTGTAAGCTCTCTTGAGCAGGGACTGTCCTTCCCCATGTTTAAACTTGTACAGCGCTGCGTAACCCTGGCAGCGCTATAGAAATGCTAAGTAGTAGTAGTAGTAGTAGTAACTAATGCCCCTGTGTGGTATTAAGGAAAACAATACTGCGTTTTGAATGACATATTTGGACAAAGTCTTGTCTACTCTGCAAACCTGTAGATGCCCTTTTGCCATTGCTCTAAAAGCAAAAATCTAATACCTCTCTCACAACAAAATCTCAACACATACAACCCCATTTTAAAATGTTCCCCTGCAGAAGTAGGAACACAAAACATGAATAGAGTCTTTGAAAATGTTGCCTCTTCTCTAACATTAGTATCCATTATTAAATTGTGCTTCACTGGATAAAGCCATATGCATATGCCTCAACAACAAGGATAATGATAGTAATAACATGCAATATGGAATAATCAAGAACTGTAATCTTCCTTCCAGTTGTGTGCAGCCCTAACTGCTAAACCAGCACTTCTAATTATGTATGTATCAGGGGCGTATCTGCATGGGGCCACAGGGGCCTGGGCCCCCGCAGATTTCGCCCTGGACCCCCCTACCACAGACCCTCTCCACCTCCCCCTCCCTCCCGCCCGCCCGCCCGCCCGCCACCAACCCGTCGCCGATCTTTGCTGGCGGGGGACCCCAAGCCCCCGCCGGCCGAAGTCCTCTCTTCCGTGCAGGATGCAAGTTTCAACGCTTCCTGTTCTTCTGAGTCTGACGTCCTGCACGTACAACGTGCAGAACGTCAGACTCAGAATTTGGAATTCAGTCTGACGTCCTGCGCATTGTACGTGCAGGACGTCAGACTCAGAAGAACAGGAAGCGTTGAAACTTGCAGCGGCGCAGCCTGCATGGAAGAGAGGACCTCGGCTGGCGGGGGGTTGGGGACCCCCGCCAGCAAAGGTAAGTGACAGCAGCGGGGGAGGGTGTCATTGGTGGCGAGGGGGGGTCCGGAAATGGCGGGGGGGGGATCAGTGGCGCCGGGGGGGGGGGCTAAAATGTGCCCCCTCCCTCTGGCTCTGGCCCCCCCGAGTCCAGATACGCCCCTGGTATGTATGCAATAGATCCTGTCCATTTGTTGTTAATTACTTTATCATTGTTTGATTCAATACAGTTCAAGATTATTCCAACTGTTGATACTGTTTCAGTACTAATTTGCCTTGGGGTGAGGTAATGTACCATTTGGATGCCATCAAATATTTCATTTGCGCATCAGAAGATATGCAATGAAAGCTGCCGGTTGAGTGATGATGCTGTCACAGCTCTATATCATTGATTTGGAAATAGATTAACTAATAGAAATGCAGGTTTTTCCAAGACTATTTCATTATCTGTGCATGACTGAATTGGTTAATGTGCAACCAGTGCGATATTATTACCATTCTGATTCCTGGAAACACACGTTTAATATGGAATCCATTCACTCAACTTTGTGAGCATCTCTGCAGTACTATCCAGTGGGAGCAGTCATAGATCCATAAATGTTGCAGGATAAGACAAGAGGACGGAATATCAAATCATTTGGGGAAAAAATGGTTCTGGGCAGAGGTCTTGAGAAGTGTGCACCTCAGAGAAGTTGACGGGGAGATGCTCAAAGGGCAAAGAGAGCGTAATAATTGTCTCATGATATTATAGCCCTTGTGTGGTGAGAACTGCAGTGTGGTGGGCTCTTCTTTTGTTGATATGATCCTCAAGAGCCAGTATCCTAAATAAAACTGGAAGTAAGCTGTGCTATACAGTTGCAGTCATGCAGTTTTTTTTTTGTTACATTTGTACCTCACACTTTTCCCCACTCATGGCAGGCAATGGAGGGTTAAGTGACTTGCCTAGAGTCACAAGGAGCTGCCTGTGCCCAGAATTGAACTCAGTTCCTCAGGACCAAAGTCCACCACCCTAACCACTAGGCCACTCCAGTTATGAGTGTGCACCTGATGATACATGTCTAAAGCAGCATACCTACCTTCCGAACTGCAAAGGTATTAAATACAAGACCTCCTATGCATCCAGTTTCTCCTTTTTGGGCAGCCAGCTTTGGAATGCTCTACCAAGATCTATCCGAACAATCAATGACCATCTACCATTCAGAAAAATGTTGAAGACCCATCTCTTCAAGAAAGCTTACCCTAATAACCCAACTTAGTGGAGGAGTGGCCTAGTGGTTAGAGTGGGTGACTTTGGTCCTGGGGAACTAGGTTCAATTCCCACTGCAGACACAAGCAGCTCCTTGTGACTCTGGGCAAGTCACTTAACCTTCCATTGCCCCAGGTACAAATAAGTACCTAAGCCACATTGAGCCTGCCATGAGTGGGAAAGTGCAGGTATAAAAAAAAAACTTAACTTTTTAAGCCCACCCACATGATTCCTGCCCCAACAATTATTATACCTTTGACCATGTCTCACAATCTCCTTATGCTCATTCCTCAATCTCTTCCTCTCCATCCTTCCTACTCCTTACCCCTCCCAATCTCTTCTCCTTTTGCTCATCCTATCCTTGTTTATCTTTCCATGATTAATTTACATATCCTCAAAACCCCACTACTACTATGTTTACTACAACTTGTAACATTCTCTGTCAAGTCTTTGTAATTCTATTTACTATGTAAGCCGCATTGAACCTGCTATGTGTGGGAAAGCACAGGGTACAAATGTAATTATTATTATTAATAATAATAATAATAATAATAATATATGTTTACATCCTTTTAAATTGGAAAAAGATCCTCCTACAGCTCTCGGAGCAGGGTTGATAGCCAAGGTCAGAGGAGCACAAACGGTCTGGACCTAGCTGACACAATTACTTTGAAGGCAGCCTCTGAGCCCAGTGACAAATGTAGTACTGTGTCTATCAACCTTGTCTCAGCTAATGACACTGTCTGGTACTGTCACCTAAAGCTGTTGAATTGTCTTCCTGATCAAAATAGGAGGGAAACCTCTACAGAAATATACAAACCAAACTAGGAGAGAGTAGAGGTTGACCAAATGATGAACCAATATGGAGATGTTGCTTGAAAATTCTTTTAATCAAAGCACCAGGAGAAAGACCCGGCACGGTGGAAGGAGCCGCCTACCTCAAGGTTCACAGAATTGGTGCTAAACATGGTTCTATAAAATTTGGGCACCCTTTATAAAGTTGTGCTTAACGCTGACGTTTTTGGGTCCTGAATTTTGAGCACCATTTACTGAATCTAGTCCAAAAGGACCCCTCAATTTGGCCACAGAATATGACCACATCATACCTCTTCTTATGGCCCAACATTGGCTCCCTATTAGGGCTTTTTTTGAGGGGGTACTTGGGGGTATTGAGTACCAGCACCTTTTCCATTGTCTGCTAAAATTGACCCATGGAACCCAAGTTTTAATGATGGACCTCAATTCTGTCTTGTCATAGATTCTGTGACTGGTTGCAGGGGGTCTGGCTATTATGGGGTGGGTCCCTCAGTGATCACCCCACTCTTGAAGGGTGGCCTAGCATTTGAGTACCGGCACCTTTTTTGCTAGAAAATATACACTACATATTGGTCAAAATGTAAGATCCCCATATTCAAAATGATTTAAATGGCCAGGAGAGGCTTTTGGCCATGAAAAATCCACAATTTCGGGAATAACTTGTATAAAATGTTTGTACGTTTGGGTAGCTTGCCAGGTGCCCTTGACCTGGATTGGCCGCTGTCGGGGACAGGATGCTGGGCTCGATGGACCTTTGGTCTTTTCCCAGTCTGGCATTACTTATGTACTTATGTACCTCTATATTGAAATGATTTTAATGCTTTATATTAATGTATTTAAATATCTGGTTGTTTATGTTCTTGTAGATACTTTTCTACGCTAATGTGTACAGCGAAGTATATAGTAGTAAAGTTGTTTGTTGTTGAAAACAGTCTGTTCTCTGCTAAATTCTGGAGTAAAAGGGTTTTTTTTTTTTTTTTCAAGAGCTCAGGAAGCTACTGTCTCTTTTGATACCAACCATGCAATTTTATCAGGCACAGGCCCCAGAACTCTGATTCCAGGAACAAGAGAATTCCTTCTCACACAACCAAGTTTCAAAATGCTGAAGGAGTGCTGGGGCCTACTTTCTGCAGGGTATAAGCAGCCACAGGGCAAAAAGAGGGTCTCGGCTACAGTAGATACCTAGCTCTTCTTAGGAATGGGCTATCATTTGGAACAACGTAGGAAATGTCACTTAAATGTTGTTGCATGCTGTAAAAACCTGAGCAGAAAATAATATGACATTTTGGGGCCCTTTTACTAAGGCACGGGTCTACCAAGGGCCTACCGCACACTAAAAGGGTACTATCAAGGGACACACTGAGGCACCCTATGGTAGTTTTCCTCTTAGCACACACTAATCCCATGCTGGAAAATATTTTTTAACTAGTAAAAAAAGCCCGTTTCTCATTGAAATGAAACGGGCGCTAGCAAGGTAATCACCTTCTGCCATTAATGTTTTTAAGGGAAGTTCCAGCATCCCCCCCTCCCAATTCCAGGATCCCCCTCCCTCCCAGTTCCAGGGTCCTCTCTCCCTCCCAGTTCTAGGGTCCCCCCTCCCTTCTTCCCTGTTCCAGGGTCGTCATCCCTCCCTCCGAGTTCCAGGGTCGTCGTCCCTCCCTCCCTCCCTTCCAGTTCCAGGCCCTCTCCCTCCGAATTTTAAAAGTCATCCTGACTTACCTCGAACGGTAAAAAGCGTGCAGGCTCGGCACTTACTTCAGTTTTCCCTTCTCTGTCTCTCAGCTCTGGTCCTGCCTTTGTGGAAACAGGAAATGAGGGCGGGACCAGAGCTGAGAGACAGAGAAGGGACAACTGAAGTAAGTGCCGAGCCTGCACGCTTTTTACCGTGCGAGGTAAGTCAGGATGACTTTTAAAATTCAGAGGGAGGGGGCCTGGAACTGGAAGGGAGGGAGGGAGGGATGACGACCCTGGAACTGGGAGGGAGGGGGGACCATGGAATTGGGAGGGTGGGAGGGGGGACACTGGAACTTGGAGGGAGGGGGAAGGACGACGACCCTTGAAGTTGGAGGGAGGGAACGAACTTCCGGTGGGTGAATATGATATGCAGCCTTCCATTCCGCCCCGAGGGCAGGGCACTGAGAGCGAGTGTCAGGCCTGTGGTTGGTCCTTTCTCCTTCTGACGTCGCATTTCTTTCCCTGGCAACTATACAGAGTTTCCTCGAGGGTGGGGCGATTACGAACACTACACGGCTTCACTGCCACGGAGTCAGCTTCAGAACGTTGGAGGTGAAAATTATTATATTAGATTTTCCAGATTGGGAGGTGTGCCCATGAGTGGAGAGTAGGCATTTCTGCCCAAATTGGGTAGCGCAGGCACATTACTGCATGCTACCTGATTAGAGCAAGAGTGGTGCAGGAGCCCCTACCAACTCCTACATTTGTGGTAGTAAGGGATCCCATGGTAATGGCCACACACTAAAAGGGAAACTAGCGCATGGCCATTACAAACAAATGTGGCAAGGCAGCCATTTTACTGCCACGCTAACAGTGGCTGCAGCATGCGAAAAACCCATGTACTGACACCAACGCTAGCCACTTTTTAGTGTGTCTTGTTAAAAATATCCCCTTAGAGAAGTCGGAGTCAAAGATACGGTGTACAGACTCCATAGCCCTGCTTGCCACTGTGAGCCAAGTGAATTTGCTTTCATTGCTGCACAGACTGTTCTGAGGCTGAATTTTCTCCTCTTCACTGTCATTTGCAAGCAGTTCCAGTGAAGCAGCTGGCAGCTAGCAGTGTGATGTTCTACCATATGGGAGACTTGGAAGATCAAATGACCTCTATGTTCCTTGTCCCCAGGGTCGGGAAGGCTTATACATACTGTAGATGATGTTTCAGTCGTATTATTTGTGATGGGTGACTTTTGGAGAGGAAAAAAAAAGCAGTAGCAAGATGCACAGTATGCATTTCAATTAGTAATGTGAAACATCACACCATCGGTGATTTTTAAGTAAGCTTTCTGTTAAAGTCCTAAATACTTCATATTTCAAGATTTTTGTGTATGAAGGCAACATGCAACTTTATTTTATTTATTTATTTATGTATTGGGATTTATTAACCACCTTTATGAAGAGATTCACCCAAGGTGGTGTACAGCAGGTACAGTTTAATACAAAACTTACAATTCTGTTAACAGCATAACAATAGTAATATGACCAAGTATAAACGTAATAATGAGGAAACCTTGAGCACAGCAAACTGAAACCTAGTGATAGGAATACCATGAAACAGGATCAAAAATATACACATTTAACAGCACTGAAATTCAAATAACAGAGAGAAAATCCACTTCCACTATCACCGGCCTAATCACTCCCTCTTTCCTCCCTTACTCAATCTCTGCACACTACTAACTGTATCTGATATTTTGGAAAAACAATGTCATAACAAAAGTATGTAAGCCACATTGAGCCTGCAAATAGGTGGTATAATGTGGGATACAAATGCAATAAATAATAATAATAATAATAATAATAATAATAATAATAATAATAATAATAATAATAATAATAATCATATGATGCCAGCAAAATACTAATGAAACATCTAATAAGCACACATTAGAACATTCAAATAACACAGTAACATAGTAGATGACAGCAGAAAAAGACCTGCACGGTCTATCTAGTCTGCCCAACAAGACAAACTCATATGTGCTACTTTTTGTGTATACCTTACCTTGATTTGTAACTGTCATTTTCAGGGCACAGACCATACAAGTCTGCCCAGCACTATCCTCGCCTCGCAACCACCAGCCCCACCACCCACCACCGGCTCTGGCACAGACCGCATAATTTTGCCCAGCACTATCCCCGCCTCCTAACCACCAGCCCCGCCTCCCACCACCAGCTCTGCCACCCAATCTCGGCTAAGCTCCTGAGGATCCATTCCTTCTGAACAGGATTCCTTTATGTTTATCCCATGCATGTTTGAATTCTGTTACCGTTTTCATCTCCACCACCTTGCGCAGGAGGGCATTCCAAGTATCCACCACTCTCTCCGTGAAAAAATACTTCCTGATATTTTTCTTGAGTCTGCCCCCCTTCAATAACACTATCTTTATTCCCAGATGTTCCAGACTGATGAAAAGACACAATCTGGGATTCAAGTTTTTTAATGGAATTGTCCATTTGCTGAGTTTTATGTTCAGATATTTCCATCTTAGAAACAACTTGCTCGGAAAAATGACAGAGCTGCTGTATTGGGCCTTGTAGCAATGCCTACATCCATTTCACCACTCTCTATGCATCTAATAAGGAAACCTGAGAAGTCTCCACTTCACCCTTGGGTACCTCTATAGGAAACAAAACTGACAACTGTTGAGAGGATGTTGGCAACAGGGGTATAGACAACTGCTGCATTGTTGATACTCCCACTAAGGGGGGAAAAATCCATCCTTGGGGGAACTCTCCTAGGGGGAAGATAGAAAGGATTATATTATTCTTGTATAGAACATTGAGCATTCTGATCTATTTAATGTTGATGTGTTTTGTTGTTGTTGTTGTTGTTGTTGTTGTTGTTGTTGATGTTGTTGTGTTTATTTTGGGAGGGGGGAATTCTCTCCCATACCTATGGGCTTTTAGCTCAACCAGAATTTATTTATATTTAGCTGCAAAGTCAAGATCATTCCCACCTACCTAGAATTCTTCCTCCATTACCCCCTATTTTATATTTCTCTCTCTTCTCAGTCTAGCCACTCCGGTGAGACTTCTGGGCATAGGTCACAGACTGCAGCTCTCTCTCTAGAACCTTGCTATCATGTACCCTGAGTCTGGCCACTAGATGTCACCACTGTATGATGGTTGAGACTCATAAGCACATAAATACATAAGTGTTGCCATACTGGGACAGACCGAAGGTCAAGCCCACATCCTGTTTCCAACAGTAGCCAATCCAGGTTACAAGTACCTGGCAAGATCCCAAAACAGTACATTTTAAGCTGCAATGGGGGGGGGGGGGGGGGGGGAGGGACTTTAAATGACTCACTCATTGAAGTCCTGTAGAACCAGTGCGTTTTTTCTAACGTAAAAGGTGCCGGTACTCAAATGCCAGACCACCCTTCAGGGGTGAGGTGATCACTGAGGGACCCACCCCACAATGATCAGGCCCCCTGCAACCAGTCACAGAATCTATGACAAGGCAGAATTGATGTGTAGGGCCTGAGCTCTTTCACACAAACTTGGGGACCATGGGTCAATTTTAGTAGACAATGAAAAAGGTGCCGGTACTCAGTACCCCCAAGGACCCCCACAAAAAAAGCCCTTTGTAGAACTGCTGTCCTCAAGAACCCCAGGCCAGATAGGACTTCAGGATGTCCACAATGAATATGCATGAGATAGATTTTTATGCACTGCCTCCTTGGTATGCAAATCTATCTCATGCATATTCATTGCAGATATCCTGAAAACCTGAATCTCCTGGGGCTCTCAAGGACCTCAGTTGTCAACTTGTGCTGTACAGCAGTGTTTTCCCAAGTCGGTCCTGGGGTATCCCCTTGCCAGTCAGGTTTTTGGGATATCCACAATACATATGAATGAAAGAGATTTGCATATAATAGAGGCAAGGGGGTACTCCAGGACCAACTTGGAAAACAGTGCTTTAGATGGTATGTCTGCAACATTCCCTGCTGTGGCCAGCCTAATGAGAGCAATCTGTATTCAGGAATCAAATCTGAAACTTCCAATTGGCAATACACAATACACAATACTGCTAACTGAGCCAATGGAAAGGTTCTGTGCATGCTATTGCTTAAATGTCTTCTTTGAATTTTGGATGCAGTTTCTCTTTAAATCTTCCGCTTATAAAAAAAAAAAAGCATGCCAATTAGTGTGACATCATGACTGAGGAAGGAACCCAACCCAAAATATATAATCTGAAGGTATATTTGTTATTTGTTACATTTGTATCCCATATTTTCCCACCTATTTGCAGGCTCAATGTGGCTTACATAGTGCCGGAGATGCGATTGCAGACTCCGGTGTAAACAAATACAGAGTGATGTAGAGTTAAGATAAGGTTCATGTGGTATATAAACTGAGAATGGCCCCAAATAGATGTTTGTGAAGTGAGATTCCCTCTCAAACATGACATTGCCTCTTTACAGCTTGTTGGTGATGCTTCACCTAGAATATTCTAGTTAATTCTGGAGGTGATACCACTACAGCACAGAGCAGACAAGGATTACCAAAAATTGCAACGTCTGCATCAAAAGCCATCATAAATGAGACGAAAGGATTGAAATATATATACCTTAGAGAATAAAAAATGGCAGAGCAGGAAGGATAGACATTTTCATATACCTCAAAAGGAATCAATGCAGAAAAAGAAGACATTATGCAAAGGTCCCAAAGAGGTAGGTTTGAGAATAATATAAAAAAAAAAAAAAAATATATATATATATATATATATATATATATATATATATATATATATATATATATATATATATATATATATAATTGGAAGACAGAAAATAAGGGCTAAACACACGTGATCTCAGTTTGTGAGGAAATGTCAAAGACCAGTTTATTTTAGTTCATACCTTTCAGTAGTAGCTCAAGTCTACTCGTATTCACCATCCCTGGAGGGCTTAATAATATAAGGGGTTTTTTTTGTTTCTTTTTTTTACTAAAGATTAGCTCAAGTTATTTGTAGCAGGGCCCATTTTATTCCTATGGTCCCTATTGCAGATAACTCAAGTGAATCTTTAGTAAGAAGACCACTTAAGTTTGTACCTGAAGCAATGGAGGGTGGGTTAAGGGGCCCACTCGCTAAATGGCAGCCCGGCGATAGTTCCCAGCCCCAGAGTGTGCCATTTCCAGAGCTACAAAAATATTTTTATATTTTGTAGTGCCGGTGTGTACCCGGCGGTATTCGGGCAGTGCCGCATGCTGCCCGGTTACTGCCGAGCTAGCAAGGGAGCCCTTACTGTCACCTCCGTGGGTAGCGGTACGTGCTACCAGTCTTCACTTGCCGCACGTCCATTTCTTTATAAAAACAAACAAACAACTGCCTTTTACCTGCTGCAGTTAAAGGGGGGACCTTGGCACTAATCAGAAACAAGTGTCGATGCCAGCACGGGCCACCATTTGCCACAGCTTTGTAAAAGGACCCCTAAATGACTTAATCAAAGTCACAAGGAGCATCAGTTGGATCTGAACCCTGGTGTCTCTGGGTCTTAGCCTATTCCTCTAACCTTAGGCTATTCCTCCACTGGGATCTATGATACTGTGGTCAAGCTGGATAGCTCTTGTAGTCCCTATCTAATATCATAATTTCTGTTTCTATAAAAATGCAAATAAAAAGAAATGTTTGGTGAAAGCTCTAGTTTATGCTATGATTTTGATGTCCTGATGTCACTAGTGAAAATGTGTGTAGCAGAACTGGGGTGTTTATGAGCTGCCATATGTCTGAAAGCTTCAAATTTGCTTTATAAAGTATCAACCTCATTTAACATGTCATCAAATGATTTTTTAAAAATCTGTTCTGTTTGACTTCAAACATATTGAGACAAATGCATTTGGGGAACTCAGAATTCCTTTGAAACCTTTAAAGAATAGTTAGATGCCTGTACTATAGCTAGAGATACTAACATTTGTTTATTTTTCTTTACCTATGAAATGGAATTTCAAGGAAAGAAGTTTCAATGTGAAGCTTACATATGCTAACTATTCTTCATAAATTTGATCAAACAATTAAGACTATGCCACAACCAAGAGCCATAAAATTTGTATAATGTTCCTCTTTCCTTAGAAAGGAAAAAATATCTTTGTGGTTAGAGCACTGTGCTATGACCCAGGACAGTCAGTGTTCAGATCCTGTTTCTCTTAGTCATGCTCCTCGTGAGTTTTGCTATGTCTACTACTACTACTACTACTACTTAGCATTTCTATAGCGCTGCCAGGGTTACGCAGTGCTGTACAAGTTTAAACATGGGGAAGGACGGTCCCTGCTCAAGAGAGCTTACAATCTAAAGGTAACAAACTATGTAGTCAGTGTAGGTATCATGAATGGGGAAGGTGGTTAGGCGCCAAAAGCAAGGGAGAAGAGATGGGCTTTGAGTAAGGACTTGAAAATGGGCAGGGAGGGCGCATGGCGTATGGGCTCGGGAAGTCTGTTCCAGGCATAAGGTGATGCGAGGCAGAAGGGGCAGAGTCTGGAGTTAGCGGTGGTGGAGAAGGGTACAGATAGGAGTCACTTCACTTCACTCTCCATCACTCCAGATATAAAAAGTTAGGCCCTTAAGACCTAAGCTACAATAAAAAAAGGTGCACGTGTATATATTTTTTTTAACTGTTGGGTTCACTAGCTCACAGTACTGCAGGTTTGTGAATTAGTAACACAGGGGTCCTTGTACTAAGCAGCGTAAGCCATCTATGTGCGCCCAACACTCGCCAAAATGGAGTTACTGCCCTACTACCATGTGGCTTTTGTGGTAATTTCATTTTTGGCACGCGTCTGGGAAAAATGTTTTTATTTTCGGGAGCGCATAACAGATGCACGCCACGTGGCATTTGCTGCGTGAAGGTTGTTACCGCCTGGCTACCATGTGAGTCTTTACTGCTAGGTCAATGGCTGGTGGTAAGGTCTCAGACCCAAAATGGACGCGTGGCAATTTTCATTTTGCTGCACGTCCATTTTTGGCAAAAATTTTAAAAAAGGCCTTTTTCACAGGCGTGCTGAAAGATGGATCGGTGCGTGCCCAAAACCCGTGCCTACACTACCGTAAGCCATTTTTCAGTGTGCCTTTGTAAAAGGACCCCATAGTAACATAGTAAATGACGGCAGATAAAGACCTGAATGGTCCATCCATTCTGCCCAACAAGATAAACTCATTTTACATGGTATGTGATACTTTATATGTATACCCGAGTTTGATTTGTCTTTCCCATTCTCAGGGCCACCATAGAAGCCTGCCCAGCACTGATTTTGCTTCACGATTACCGGCGTTGCCACCCAATCTCCGCTAAGATTCTGTAGAATTCCAAGCTAAATTTATTTCAGGTTGAAGAAGACAGAAGTATCAAATATTCCAGGTCTCAGCAACACAAAAACAGTGGATGCTAACTCAAATCTGCCATCTTTTAAAGCCAGTGATGTAAAAAGATATCCTCTAGCACCCAATTTCTTAAAAAAAAAAACAGAGTATCCCCTCACCCTGATCGTTTCTAAAACTCTAATGGATCCACTCATCCCCCAACCCTCCCAACCTTTCCTACCCTCCCTAAATCGGATCTCCGGTACTATGTAAGCTACATTGAACCTACAAATAGGTGGGAAAATGTGGGATACAAATGTAACAAATAACTAAATTCCCTGGTACATCCACTTCTCTCTGGGGTCTAGCGGGGTAGGATTATCCCTCATCCCTCCTGTCTTTGTGGATCTCTCTTGAAAATGGAAGCTTTCACCTTTCTAGCCACAGTCTCATAATATCACTGTTGAGGACTAAGATGACAAATAAATGATTGCTCCCACATAAAGGCTGAAACTTTTAAAGAGGGAGCCACTAGGCAGGAGTGAACAGGGGTCATCCCTGCCCCCACTAGACCACAATACTACTACTTATTTCTATAGCGCTACCAGACATATGCAGCACTGTACACTGAACATGTAAGAGACAGTCCCTGCTCGACAGAGCTTACAATCTAATCAAGTGACACATGCTGGGGGAGATGGGAGATGCCTGAGACCTTCACCATTAAAAAAAAAAAAGGAATGGGGTTGGAGGGTGAAGAGATATATTATGGTTTTAAAATGGATTGAGAGTGGGATGGAGACAGTCTTATTTTGAGGAATTGGAGAGTTGGGGTGATATTTCTAAATATTCTCCAGCCTCGGGAGTGAGGGAGTATGTAACTAGTATGAGTTAGTTTACACCAGTGGTTCTCAACCTTGCTTTTGTTGTGACATAGCTGGCAGACAATATCCATTTATGTGAAACACTGAACAGTAATATTCACAGCTGAATAAAAGATCTAAATGTTTCATTGTTGGCATTACGTTTATAGTGAATTTGCATACCGTTCAATCCCATATCAAAAAACTGTATGCAACACATCAATCCCAGATAACCTACTTGCCATACAAAACAAAATATGTATTCAATTCTGATGCCACCTCAATAACAGAGTCTTTGTCAGAAGTCACGTGGTGGGGCATGATCGAAAGGGGCGCCCAAGTTTTGCTGAGGACGTCCTCGCAAAACATCCCAGTGGAGGGGCGGGGAAACTTGTAATATCGAAACAAGATGGACATCCATCTTTCATTTCGATAATACGGTTGGGGACGCCCAAATCCTGAAATTTAGGTCGTCCTTAGAGATGGTTGTCCCTAGACTTGATCATTTCTGATTTTTGGCGATAATGGAAATCAAAGATGCCCATCTCAGAAACAGCCAAATGCAAGCCCTTTGGTCATGGGAAGAGCCAGCATTCATAGTGCACTGGTCCCCCTCACATGCCAGGACACCAACCGGGCACCCTAGGGGGCACTGCAGTGGACTTCAGAAATTGCTCCCAGGTACATAGCTCCCTTATCTTCTGTGCTGAGCCCCTCAAAACCAACTACCTACAACTGTACACCACTACCATAGCCCTTAGGGGTGAAGGGGGCACTTACATGTGGGTACAGTGGGTTCCGGGTGGGTTTTGGAGGGCTCACATTTACCACCACAAGTGTAACAGGTAGGGTGGATGGGCTTGGGTCCGCCTGCCTGAAGTGCACTACACCCACTAAAACTGCTCCAGGGACCTATATACTGCTGTGATGGACCTGAGTATGACATTTGAGGTTGGCATAGAGGCTGGCATGACATATTTTTAAAGATTCTTTTTGAGGGTGGGAGGGGGTTAGTGACCATTGGGGTAGTAAGGGGAGGTCATCCTTAATTCTCTCCGGTGGTCATCAGGTCAGTTCGGGCACCTTTTTGTGCCTTGGTCATAAAAAAAAACAGGACCAGGTAAAGTCGTCCAACGGCTCGTCAGGGACACCCTTTTTTTTCCATTCTGGGTCAAGGACATCCATGTGTTAGACACGCCCAAGTCCCGCCTTTGCTAAACCTCCGACACGCCCCTGTGAACTTTGGTCATACCTGCGACGGAACACAGTTGGAGATGCCCAAAATCGGCTTTCGATTATACCGATTTGGGCGACCCTGTGAGGAGGACGCCCATGTTCCGATTTGTGTCGAAAGATGGGCGTCCTTCTCTTTCAAAAATGAGCCTGTTAGGTTTCCACAATATATTCACAAATTCAATGCATGTACTGCAATACCTGCATAGAAAATGCTCTGGTATTGCAGAACATGCATTGAATCTGTGAATGTATTGTGGAAACCTATGCGATCCCTGACAAAGGTTTTTCCAAAACTTGACCAGGTTGGGTCCTGTTTCCAATAAAGTTGACATTTAGATAAACTCTTGCTGTGTTTGTCCTTCCTTGGATCGCTGCTGCTTTTTGGTTGCCTGTTCTACTTCCGCAGTAGACTGTCTCCTGTTTGTTTCTACCTCACTAATAAGAACACCAAATCCATTCACTGCCAGGTACTTGAAACAAAACAGAACCCTACAAATGTGCTTCCCAGAAACTATGTAGCAAGCAGAACCCTTGGGCAGCAGATCTTCAACATTTTCACTTGGAGCTGGTGGCAGCAGTTATCATTGACGGTAGTGGAGAAGCAGAAATAAGGACCAGTTGCGGGAATTTCAAGAACCCGATTCTCTGGATCCCTGCTCTCCTCAGCTTGCAGGCACAGATATTTGCTAAAGAAAGCACAAGCCTCCTGTCTATACCACAGTTTTGTGACATACCACCCACCACTTTGGGACACACGAGTGTATCCTGACGCACTGGTTGAGAATCACTGATTTCAGTGGTGTACCCAGGGTGGGGCAGTGGGGGCGGTCAACCCCGGGTGCACGCTGCAGGAGGGGTGTAGGGAGCAGCTGTGCAGCTGTCGGCTCCGCTAGTTCCCTGCTCCCTCTGCTGTTACTTCTTGTTCCGGGGCAGAGGGCGCAGGGAACCAGCGGAGCCAACAGCTGTGCAGCTGCTCCCAGCACCCCATCAATGGTGTTACCATGTGCTAATGCAGTAATGCACTTTAGTAAACCTAGCACTTTAACATACCCTTATACATGAGGGTGGGTAGACAGATGCCATGTTATATAATATAGTACAAAGAAACTACAGAGCATAGAAACAATTAATTTAAAAGGTTGCATTTTCTTTTTCTAATAGAGTGGTCATATCATCTTAACTCTTATGGTGTAAATTTAAGCCAATGCTCAAAACTAACACCACTACTAAAAGGGGGTTAGCACTGGCTTTGCATGCATGTCATTATTTGCCGAATGCTAATGCTTTCAGTGCAGACCTAATTAAAATGGTTTTAAATGTATGCTAATATGGTCATTATACAACCCGCAGTCATATAAATTAAAAATTTCTCATGAGCGTTTAGCATGAAAAACTTTTCACCAGGTTGGGGGCAGAGTTAGAAGGGTTGGTTGGGAAGAGAGGTGTCTAGCGGCACCATTTTTCTCTCTCCAACCTGACCACCCAGCAGATCCCTCCCCTCCCCCCCAAAAAAATACCCTGGTGGTCTAATGGCCCCCAACCTGACCCATTTTGAGCACTAGCCCTCCCCTTTCCCATTTCCCCAATACAAAATAATATGTGCTGGTGGTCCAGTGACCGCCTCCCTCCCTTCTTCCAGTCAAAAAAATAACCTGGTGGTCCAATGGCCCCCTTGCGTGTCCCAGTCTGGCCTGGCACCCCCTACCCCAGTCAAATGGCATGATGCTCTAGTGGAAGCCCTCCCACTCTTCCCTAGAGCCCCATTCATTGTAGGAGGCAGGAGCGATATCCACTTGCTCCTGCTTCTTTAGGTGCCATCTTCAACACTGTAGCACCCCACCCCACACGGTGCACCCTGGGATGCACTGGATGGGGCCTAACTACCATCTAAGGGAAAACTCCCTTATAAGGTAAAGAGGCCCTGCCCAGTACATCCCAAGATGCACTGAATGGGGAGGAGCATTGTTATTTTGAAGATGGTACCTGAAGAATCAGGGATCAGTGGGCAGTGCTCTGACTTCCTACAAGGTAGAGGGCTCTGGTGGGGGATGGGGGATGGAAAGACTTCCACTAGACCACCAGGCCAAAAGACTGTGTGTGTGTGTGTGGGGGGGGGAGAGATGGGTCTGGCCTGGCCTGGCCTAGCCTAGCTGGGGGGAAGAGGCACTGGACCAATAGGGTATTTCTTTTTAAAGGTTTGGGAAAGGGGGAGGGGTCAGGTCAAGATGGATGTTGCTAGATATCAGGGATATGTTTGCAGAAGTGTTGGGTTGGGTTGGGGTAAGAGGTTTGCTGCAGCATGTTTTTGTTTTTTCTTTTTGTAATGTAAACTCAGGCACTGACAGGAAAGTTGTCATTTAGTGCTGAACAGCAGATTATTGCCACAGTTTTAACACGGCATAAATGTATATGTTTATTACTTTGAACATGCTGTGGCAGTTTTTTTTGTATTAGTTTTGTGGTAGATTTGCACTCTACTGCTAACCTTTGAGCAACGGCACCTCAGAAATAGTGATTAGAACAGCAGATTGCCAACCATACAAGCTGAGGGTCAAATCCATGTTTCTCTACTAACTTTCTGTCACCTTAGGAAGGTTCCTTCACCCTCTATTGCCTCAGGTAAATTTTAGATGTTGAGCCCACTTGGACAGGAAGAAAACTTGTGTACTTAACTGCAGTTCTCCTTGAGCTCAGATTTAGAAAAGTCTAGTAATAAATCTTACAAAAGAAAAATATTGATAAAATAAATGTGTGTAGTGGTGTATGTTAAGACAACATTCCTAGCTCTTCCTTGCAACAGGCCTCATCACCAGAATGAGGATGTGTTCTAGTCCTCTGGGAAGATGGAAATAACAGCCTTCAAGAAGCAACACTGTGGAATGTCATTTAGCTTGCTCATTCAAAGTCATAGTAGCAGTCAGGTGAATTTAATGTCGCTATAGTCACATATATATGCAGCAGGGGTCACTCAAAGCAATGGGGTAGGGAATATCTTCTATGAATAAAATATAATCCCCAATTTTTTGCAGTAAGAATGAAACACATCCTTTCCAAATCATAAAATAAAGCCAGTGGCCACAGTCCAAGCACTTCAGCCTTGAACAATTATGTTCAGGTTTTTGTTTACTTGGAGTTCTCAGCCAAGTCCTTGGGACACACCCAGCCAATCAGGTTTTCAGGATATCCATAATAAAAATGCACAAAATAAATGTCATGCAGTGCCTCCATTGAGTGCAAATTTATCTCATGCATATTCCTTCTGTATATTCAGACAACCTGGTCAGCTAGGTGGTTTGAGAACCACTGCTTCAAGCATTAAAAAGTACCTTTTCTGCCCTGGAAATTGTCCTAGGGAATAAGGAAGAGAGAAAGAAGGGAAATGTTAAAGGATATGACTTTTATTTGGAAATAGAAATTACAATGCTAGTTACAATAATGATCAATAGTCATTAAAGGGCTGTCTTACTAAAGTATTGCAAAGTTTTGCAATTACCATGCAGTAAGGGGGACTTTCACTAAGCTGTGGTAAAATAGCCCTTAGCATACCCTTATGGGGGTCTTTCCCACTCGCTAAGGCCATTTTTACCGCGGCTATAAAATGCCTTTATTCAATTTGTTTGCATTAATGGCCATGTGCTAATGTTAATATACCAATTACCAAAACAGGGAAATGACCCTATCATATAGCTGTGCAGTATTATCAATCTATAATCCACAGGGACTCGATATCCTCTCCTTTAACAATTTCAATCATTACCTTCCATTATGTTAAGTGGAAAAAAATTGATACCCGTGAAGTTTGCATATATGTAAAACATTATTTATTGAACGTTACAACCACTTTTCCAATGGTGCAGCTTTTTCCTATTTGTTTATACATTTGTCATTCCAGTGTTAAACATGGCATTCATTCTCCTAAGGATGCAAATCATTGCTATTCATTATTGCACTTATAATTGCAACCACCCCTCTCAACTGCACTGGACCCCTCATGTATTTGCACCCTTAATGAATCCAATAAATGCTCATGAAACCCATCAAAGAAAACAAATCCACTGAATCCATTTAACAATTGAAGATTCAGATACTCTTGCTTCAATCAGCTTGCTGTCATGTGCTAATGTTGCCAATAGTGTGCAACCATTTTTTTTTAATTACTGCGTGAGCATTTACTGCCACCCATTTTGTAGGCAGTATGGGCTCACATGGTATCCGTACTCCAACCAGTTAGCGTGCAGCAATGTTAGATATGCTAACTGGCTAGCGCAGGGATGTCAACTCTCCGCCCCTGACACAATTCCTAAAAAAAAATCTGATTTTTTTTATCATGAACTAATTTCAGAGTTGCTGCAGGATGCCTGAGCGTGTCCCACAGAACTCCATTGTTACAGCTTAGTAAAAGGACTCTTAAGCGCTCAAATTACAGTGTGATAACTGCAAAGCCTGTGTGGCAACTATTGGGTGTATTTTCCGCACCTTTCCATACAATTACCACACAGAAAACACCTTTACTGTGCTGCAGGGGCGTAGCTAGGTGGGGCCACGGGGGCATGGGCCCCCGCAGATTTAGAGCTGGCCCCCCTGCTTTCACCCCCCCTGCCGCCAACCCTCCCCCACCACATTTGACCCCCCCCCCCCGCCGCTGTCAACCCTCCCCCGCCGCCGTCAGGTACCTTTGCTGGCAGGGATCCACAACCCCCGCCAGCCGAAGTCCTCTTCAGCGCCGGTCTCCGGCGTGTTGCTGATCTGGATTCTGTTTCTGTGAGTCCTGACGTCCAGTGGTATAATTCGCAGCTGCAGTAATTTAAATGAGAATTTCAAGCAGCCTTCATTTACGGACATTGAATTTACTGAATATATGAATTGTATGGTGTAATCTGCTTGTGTGCGAAAGCAGAAGCAGAAGTGAGGCCTTGACATCACTGCAGGTCTCACTTTACAAGTTGGTTCATGAAGTATTAATACTTTTGATGGAATAAATATGTACAGCTAGGTCAGCATGACTAGCTTTATAAAAGATGATAAAGAAAAGTGAAGGTTGCATTGAAATATTGATAATGAAAATTCTTCTTTGTGTTGGTTATGAGTTTTGATTGGCTAATAAAGCTGCAGCCAGATTATTTCTCCAATTCATAAAGTTGTCGTAGCATTTTTTATTCATGTGTGAGTCAGGATTGGATGCACTGCAAATGCCAATGCTATGAGCTCTGAGCCATCGGTAACTGGGTGCAAACAACCAATCATTGATATTTATTGGCACTTATTAAAGTTTGCAAATGCACTATTCTATAAGGCATTGCACCTAGCTCCCATGGGGTGTATGTCAAAAGGGGGCATGTCAGAGGCGTGTCGGGGGGGGGGGGTGTTCCGAAAAGTTGTATGTGGAATTACAGAATGCTGTCTAACTGCACCTAACTTGGCTCCAGCATTTGCACCAGGTTTCATCAGGCATAATTCCAGCACCCAAAAGGTAGGTGTGGGATCTCAACTAAATGCTGTTCTATATAAGAAGTAAACCCTTTATAGAATAATGCTTAGTGCTGAATTTTTTCAGCGCATTTTACTGAATTCCCTCCTATCTGTATCGGTGATGGTTAGAACTCAGTAAGTTACCATGCTTTAAGTGGATGGCATAGACCATACCGATTTCCCACCCATACGGCCCATTTACAACCATAATCACCCATTTCCTACGCCGTTTCACAGCATGCAGTTAGCATGTGTATTAGCAGACGTGCAGGGGCATAATCGAACGGGGCGCCCAAGTTTTCCTGAGGACGTCCTCGCAGGACGTCCCGGCGAAGGGGCGGGTAAACCCTTATTATCGAAACAAGATGGGCGGCCATTTTTTGTTTCGATAATACGGTCGGGGATACCAAAATCTCAACCTTTAGGTCGACCTTAGAGATGGCCGACCTTAGAGATGGTTGTCTTCGGTTTTCAGCGATAATGGAAACCGAGGACGCCCATCTCAGAAACGACCAAATGCAAGCCATTTGGTCGTGGGTGATTAGTGAGAAAGGGATGTACCCCTAATATGTCCCAATATTTGTGAATAATCCCACCTATAGCTGGTGCTTGGGTGGAGTAGGGAAGTATACATACCAATTGGTTTTCACTCTCTTTAGTTCGGGGGGCTAATAACCACTCGCGATGGGAATATAGTGCTCATTTGTTTGCTTTTTTAACCACCTTGTTGGGGTATCCTTTCATAATAAATCTTTTTGCCATGTCCCCTGCTTGTTTTTTAAACTCCTCCATAGTGGAACATAGCCTACGTAACCTAAAGAACTGACCAACAGGAACACCTTTTTTTAAGGATACTGAATGGAAACTGGAGTAATGCAACAAGGTGTTCCTGTCGGTTTCTTTTTCTGAAAATCGATGTAAAAAGCCCTTGTCTACTTGATTAGTTATTTTTATATCCAAAAACTCTATTTCATTCGTACTAATTTTACTTGTAAATGAAATATGAGGATCCACCCCATTGATGTATTCAATGAATTTGTTCAAAATTTCTCTTGGCCCCCTCCATAGCATTATGATATCGTATATATCGTTTCCACTCTACAATATGATCCTTGTATATACTATTATATATAAACCGTTCTTCCATCTGTGACATATATAGACATGCTATGGAGGGGGCTATAGTGGCCCCCATCACTACCCCCTTCACTTGTTCATAAAATTGATGATCAAACTCAAAATAGTTGTGACAAATTACATATTCCAGTAATTGCTTTAAACCTCAGTTTTTGCTGTTCCGCATCCAGCTTGTTGACAATATTGACTAGATATTTCTATGGCTTCCCTTTGTGGGATATTGGAGTATAAAGCCATTACATCCAGAGTAACCAAATAAAGCTCCTCATGCGCAACGTGTTCCTCGTTGTCCAGTATATGTATAAATTGTATTGAATCCTTAACATATGAGGGGGCTTGGGTAAGAAACGGGCGTAAAATTTGATCCATATACTGGGAGGCTGGTACTAACACTGATCCCCGAGTGCAGACTATTGGTCACCCCGGGGAATTTTCTATAGACTTATGTACTTTAGGTACAAAATAAATGTAAGGAGTTTTGGGAAATTCTTTAATCAAAAAGTTTCTTTCTTTCTTCGTGAAGATCCCTGCTTCATATGTGCTTTCTACACGTTTGGACACTTCCACCTGGATTTTCCCTGTGGGATCCTGATCTAGTCTCTTGTAGAATGTCATTTGTTGTAACTGCGATAGTCCTTTCTCCATATATTTCGCCCGGTCCATCACCACAATGGCTCCCCCCATATCTGCCCTTTGTATTATTATTGATGAATTATTGGCCAATCGTTGTATGCTTAATCTTTCACTATTTGTTAAATTATTGCTTCAATGTCCCTGAGATTCTTCTAAACCTGCAAGATCTCTTAAAACCTAAAACCAGTCTTTGAAATGCTATAATAGATGGGTCCGGAGCACCTGGAGGCACCCATTTTGAGTTACTTCGTTGCATATGTATCGGACTAGCGGTGATCTCCTTACTTGTTTGACCAAAAAAAAGCTTTCAGGCGTAAGTTCCTAAAGAACTGGAAGAGCCCTTGACAGGTTCCAAATGGCTCATACTGTTTGGAGGGGACAAAGGAGTGTCCTTTATTCAATACCTTTTTTTGCTCACTTGTAAGGGAAACGGTGGAAATGTTAATAACATTATCTATTTCCCTGTTGTTTTTTGGGGTTTGGCTCCTGCTAGCGCCGTTGTACTTTTTTCTATTATTTGTTCCGGTAATCTTAAAAAAGAACTAGGTAATTCTTCCGCTAACTCTTTATTATCTCCTTTCTTTTGCATAGTTTTCCCCTTGTCCCCAACGTCATCTCTTCCGATGATTCGCTAGATGATAGCTTAAGTTAACCCGTCTAATATTCCCCCTTGTTCTTCTAGCCCTATGTTGTATGTCCATCCATGGGTAAATGTATCCACGTGTGTAATCGTATTCATCTCTCTGGAATTTCGCCACTTTTAAAGCTTTCTGATCATTTCTATATTTTGCCATTAATTGCTCGTGTTCCTGCATATTTTTATCAAATGTGTTCTTGTCTTGAGATTTTTTTTTGTTACATTTGTACCCCGTGCTTTCCCACTCATGGCAGGCTCATCATCTCCTGTTTGTTTTGCAATTCTGATTCTGTATGACTTCATCTAAAGCAGCTATCATAAGAAGCATTAGATCTATCGAGCATTGGGAAATCACCGCATTCCATTGTTTCACATATTTCTCATTCCCTAAGAACCTATGGAACTCATTGGTAGTAATGCTTTGGAACTCTCATTTTCCAAATTTAGGGGGTCTTTTACTAAGGTGCTCACATTTTTAGCACGTGCTAAAAATAGGCGCATGCTAAACGTTAGAGATGCCAATGAATTCCTACGGGCGTCTCTAACGTTTAGCACATGCCCAATTTTAGTGCTTGCCAAAAACATTAGCGCTTAGTAAAAGACATCCTTAGGGCAGCCCTTAAGACTCACTTATTCAAAGCTACATTTGGAGATATTTAATGAGCATTGCCTGGTGCTGAGCAGCAGCATCCTGCATCCTGTCCTGACTGAATGTGGATAATGTTAACTTTCTTTTGTCTTTGGTTTTGATTTTTCTTCTTTGGAATGATTGATGCTGCTCTAATTTCTCTATCCTGTTTTCCGTTTCAATGCCGTATTTTGTATTGCGAACCACTATGCTATATGAATAGTGGTATATCAAATAAATTTAAACTATAAACCATATTCTTGTCATTTACATGCCTATGTGGACACATATGCCCTTAAATTACCATTTTCCAGCTATGCACAATTCCGTCAAGATGTTATGTGCTTTGTAGGTGAGCATTCATATTGGCAGAGTGCACAATTACAGACATAGATCATAAAATTGTATAATCTATGGAATCCTTTTACTAAAGGGTTGTCACAAGGCAAAAGGAATGCTGCATGCCAATCTGGAACCATCACCGGGCTACCACAGGAGCCTAGTGGTAGTTAACACCCCCAGTGCACACCATTTCCGATGCTACAAAAATATTTCAATTTTGTAGTGCCGGTGCTTACCTGGTGGTAATCGGGTAGCACCACATGCTGCCCGGTTACTGCTGGGTTAGTGTGGGAGCCCTTATCGCCACCTCAGTGGGTGGTGGTAAGTGCTCCCCCTGAAATGGCCATGTGGCAAGTAATTTGCTTACCGCATTGCCATTTGTTTCCTTAAAAAAAGACAGCCTTTTACCAGGTGCAGTAAAAGTGGGCTTCAGTGTGCATAAAAAACAAGCTCTGATGCTAGCACAGGCCCCTTTTACAGCAGCTTAGTAAAAGGATCCCTGTCAGGCTTATTTTTGAAAGAGAAGGACGCCCTTCTTTCGACACAAATCGCAAGATGGGCGTCCTTCTCACAGGGTCGCCCAAATCAGCATAATCAAAAGCCGATTTTGGGCGTCCTCAACTGCTTTCCGTCACGGGGACGACCAAAGTTCATGGGGGCGTGTCGGAGGCATAGCGAAGGCGGGACTGCGGCGTGCCTAACACATGGGCGTCCTCAACCGATAATGGAAAAAAGAAGGGCGTCCCTGATGAACACTTGGACGACTTTACCTGGTTCTTTTTTTCTTATGACCAAAGCCACAAAAATGTGCCCTAAATGACCAGAGGGAATTGGGGATGACCTCCCCTTACTCCCCCCAATGGTCACTAACCCTCTCCTACCCTCAAAAAAAGTTTTTTAAAATATTTTTTCCAGCCTCTATGCCAGCCTCAAATATCATACCCAGCTCCATGACAGCAGTATGCAGGTCCCTGGAGCAGTTTTAGTGGGTGCAGTGCACTTCAGGCAGGCGGACCCAGGCCCCCCCCCCCCCCCACACCTGTTACACTTGTGGTGGTAAATGTGAGCCCTTCAAAACCCACCAGAACCCCACTGTGCCCACATGTAGGTGCCCCCCTTCACCCCCTTAGGGCTATGGTAGTGGTGTACAGTTGCGGGGAGTGGGGTTTGGGGGGGCTCAGCACACAAGGTAAGGGAGCTATGCACCTGGAAGCAATTTCTGAAGTCCACTGCAGTGCCCCGTAGGGTGCCCGGTTGGTGTCCTGGCATGTCAGGGGGACCAGTGCACTACGAATGCTGGCTCCTCCCATGACCAAATTGCTTGGATTTGGTCGGTTCTGAGATGGGCGTCCTCGGTTTCCGTTATGGCCGAAAATCAGGGACGACCATCTCTAAGGACAACCATCTGTAAGGTTGACCTAAATTTCACGATTTGGGCGTCCCCAACCGTATTATCGAAACAAAAGATGGGCGTCCATCTTGTTTCGATAATATGGGTTTCTCCGCCCCTGTCTGGAGACGTTCTGTGAGGACATCCTCAGGAAAACTTGGGCGTCCCTTTCGATTATGCCCCTCTATGTGTATCCTTTCGCATTCTTGATGCTAGCATTTTCAGCAGTTCTCTGGCTGATGTAAATATCCATGTCTGCAAAGTCTGCATGCTCAAAGTGGGTTATCTTAGCATTCTATTCAGAAAAGTAGGTGACTACTTTTGTTTATAGAATCAGATCCAAATTAGGGCTGTATTTCTGAAGTAGGCTGGGAAAACTGTAAGGCTGTTTGTACTTTTTCAATTTTTATTTTGTAAGTCTTATATTTCATTACTTTTTAGTCTTTAATTTTTTTTAGGTCTGCATTTTGATTAAAATTTGTAATGCAATTAATTCCACGATTGAAGGTATGCTACTGTATTTATTTTTTTCCCCCTCTGCAGCTCTTCGTGAATCTAGGCATTGGAGGATAAAGTGAGTTGCCTAGAGTCACAAGGAGCTGAAGTGGGGAAAAAATAGCATACCTTTAATCGTGTGATTAATTGCGATAACATTTTGTAGCGAAATGCAGCCCTAATCCAAATAGGTTCTTTTCTGAAGCCCTTATAGAATATCCCTCAGTTGCACATGATTTAGTAAAACAGCATTATAATATTCTCAATTTTATTTTCCTTTCTAATTTTTTTTTGACACACTGAGCTGAGGATTTCAATGCCCACAGTACGTCTGTAAATAATCACTGTCATACTTCTGGGCATTGATCAAACACCTAAATGTGGTCATACTTTCGTTTCTGTAGATAATTAGTGAAAAGCTCAATTCATCTGGAGGTTAAACTGTGGAAGAAATTAATAGTACCATCGTAAAAGCAGATGTTTGGGAGATATTTGGCGAAAAAATAATATTCTAGCATATTGCCATCAAGCACATAGGGATTAATTCAATCAGCTTTCATTCTCATAGGCACAGAATGACAGAAAAGCCTTAGTACATCAGCTTAGTGATGTGCAAAGCATAGAGACAAGGAAAGGACATATTGCAAAAAAAAAAGTTAGGGCCCTTGGCTGGCTCACTCCAAATCTCCCTGGATATAAGTAGTGTACATCCTAGGTAACTACAGAGTTTGTGGACTGAGAAAGATATTAAAAGGGACATTCTGAAATGTGTACTTTGAAAATAATTAGGAAGGGAAGGAAAAGTGCTAATAAGATTAGCATTGCGATGATAGTTGTTATCAGGTTTTCACTTTGCATTAGGAAATGCTGTTAATGTGTAATTGTGTTGGGGGAAAAAAAACAATAAAGAAAATGATTAAAAACATGTGCTGTGACCTGAAAAAGATTTGGAGCATGCATGATGAAAATGAGAAACCACAGATTATCCATTCATGCCCCCACACTAGCCCACAGACCTCCTATTAATTATGGGCCTCATTTTATAACAGGTTACCTAAATGAGAAATGCAAGTTTAGGTGCTCATTTTAAGCCTATTTTTAAGAAGTCAGGATAAAGAGGAGGTGAGCGAATCAATAAAGACAAATCAATTGTCAAACCAAGGAAGCTTTAAACCTTAATAATAACAACCAGTATCCATGGCGCTGAAAACAGACTCAACAAGGCCGTGTTTTGGCAAACATTGGCTGCGTCAGGAGTCATGCAATTCTAAGAAATTGTCACAGATCAAGTCAGGTGAAAGCAGTAAATCACAAAATCAACCTTGGATAGCAAACGCTGGGCAAGGTATCACACTTGTACGTCATCCACACAATGATGAGCCTGTTCTGATCACTGGTAGTCAGCTTCTGAAAATGTTCATTCCATGCCACCACTTGCACAGAACCACTGTGTCCTACAAGGGTCTGGTGCATGGACAAACAGCTAGGACAAATTGTGTCATCTGTTTTTGTGCTCTGTGGGTTTATCTTTTTGGTCCATTTTTGAAAAAAAAAAAAAAAAAGTCCAAGTGAAAAATGCACAATATCAAGCCTTTGTGATGTAGAAGGAGTCAGCGTTCTTAGCAGACTGGCCATACAAACAACCCAGCAGAGCAGAGGGGCATCCTGAGGGGTACTGCAGTGGACTTCACATAAAAGCTCAGAGGTACACATATCACCATCACTCCTTTATATTGCATAGTGAGCCCTCTAAAACCTACCAAAAACCTGTTGTACACCATTACAATAGCCCTTATGGCTGCAGATGTCACCTATATGTGGGTACAGTAGGTGTTTGGTGGGTTTTGGAGGATTCACACTTTCCACCACAAGTGTAATAGTCAGAGTGGATAATTGGCCTGGGTCCTTTTCTCCACAGTGCACTGACCACCTACTAGGCTACTTCAGGGATCTGCTTGCTGACCTAATAGGACTGGGGAGGGGGATCAATGACCATTGGGGGAGTAAGGGGGATCTTTCCTTTATTCCTCCAGTGGTCATATGGTTGTTTAAGGCATTTTTTATGGCTTAGCTGTTATTAACCAAGGTATACACAAGCTTCCAATTTTTATACGAAAATCCAATCCTGCAGCTCACCGGCTGCAGGTATACTTCTACTTATGCACCAGATGTATCTCAAACTCTCAAGCGTCACCCAGCCATCTACTTGTGGAGAAAAAAGGCCCCAGTAGTACCACCCAGCCAGCCAATATATTCAGCTATAAAGTGTGGGTCCGATACGCCATCATCTTGCCTGAAAAAAACTCCACAGTTTATTTGTGCTTGAGCATGCGTTGAAAAGTCCAAGTGACAAACCATGCACAGGAAAGGACACAGAATGCAGACAAACCATACTGTGCACTGCAAATAGCAGACCCATGCTCCAGAAATGGCAGAAATCCTAACTGTGCACTACGTCTCGATAGTAGTATTCCAGTGGGTCAGCGCCCCAGCACTTATATGGAGTGTCTCCAATTCCTCCAGCACTGTGCTGCTCCTATTCACCACCACATCAGATCCACATAACCCAACAGGGAGTCTCCGTTTCACCAAAGCTGCGTCAGGGGTTCCACTCCTATGTCCAGACTGCTGACTGACTCCCATCACAACGCCGGAGATCTATTGAAACAATTTATCTTCAAATAGGAAAACATTCCTCTTCATAGCCAGGCTTGCTAGAGCTAGAATGAAAGCAGTAGGTACGTGACCCGGTTCCCTAGTTTCCAAAAAGAGCTCTAGAACTTCCAAAGCTTCATCCTGAGGGATGACAGTGTAAAGGGAGGTCACATCAAGCATTGCCATGATGGAACCATGAGCTTTGGTTTCATGAGCTGCCAACATTTTTAAAAAGTGTGTTGTGTCCTTCAAATAGGAAACTCCTTCCATCACTAATGGATGTAAAAAGCTATCCACAAACATCGATAGTGGTTCTAAGACAGATCCTCTACTGGAGATAATTGGTCTTCCAGGGGGGCGTACCAAAGTTTTGTGGATTTTAGGGAGAGTGTAGAAGACAGGGATCTTGGGATGCGAAATGTTAAGGAAATGGAACTCCTTTTAGGTTAACACCCCGCCAGCATAGGCTTCGCTTGTCAGCCTGATGTTTTGATGTTCTACGCTTGCAGGATGAAGGAGTAAGCGTAGAGACACTTCTATTGTAATTATATGTTTTTCTGATTTGTTTGCAGCAATAGCCCTGGCACCGAGACCCTGAAGCAGCATCGCGAAACGCTGGCCACCGTCGGCTCGGGGCAAGAGGGTGAAGGCGGCGCGGCTGAGCACTCGATCTGGCAACGCAGCCCATAGACCAGTACCAACTTTAAAGATAAGTGTCGGTAGTCATTCCGAGTGCAACGTAACATATATAAAAATAATAATAAAAGCACAGAAAATTCTAGGAAAACATTTAGAATATTTAAACAACAGGAAGTTGAATTTATTTCGAAGGTTTTTTGGCCAATGATGAAGGGAAGATCATAAAGATCTGTTCTAGCTGCGATAGATTTAAAGTATCTAGGAGCTCTTTGAGGCCTTTTTCCTTTTTGCATGGTGCTGTATGATTTTTTGACAGTTGGCACAGCACTTCTTTTGTATTAAATTGACCAAGTCATTTTTGCCAAGTGACAGTTTTCTAACGAATTAGTATTTCCACACCCCACTGGTTTCAAGTTTTATTTATTTATTTTATTTTATTTGTTGCATTTGTACCCCACATTTTCCCACCTATATGTGGCTTACATAGTACCGCAAACACAGAAGAAAGCGGACCTCTGCAATGGAAAAACCAAGAAAAGAACACAGCGAAGGTGACAAGATGGATGACACCAAACAAACTTCTACTGGACTCAGAAAAAAGTTCACAGCAAGAGTTTATTCTTAAAAAAACTGGACTCGACACGAGTTGTGTTTCGGCCGTTCAGTCCAGTTTTTTCAGAATAAACTCTTGCTGTGAACTTTTTTCTGAGTCCAGTAGAAGTTTGTTTGGCGCCATCCATCTTGTCACCTTTGCTGTGTTCTTTGCTTACATAGTACCGTCAGAGGCGTTTGCCTAGTCGGTTGACAACAGATACAAAGTTATACAGTGGTCGTATGAGGTATAAGTGGAGGGTCGGAAGGGATGAAGATTGCGTGCTGTCCAGTACGATTATAGTCTTGCTATGCTGCTGGTTGATATAAGTGTGGTTAAAAATAAATATAAACAGATAAATAGATAACACAATTTATTTACAAACCAAGTATTAAATTAAACAAAATATTTATACATATTTGCCACTTCTGTGCCAACACAGAATGGTGAGTGGGATGGGATTGACTCTGCTCCTCTGTTCTTTTCAAACTGGTTCTGCTGCTGGGAGAAGGTTTGCAGGATCTCAGCTCCTCTTGCTGATACTGCATCTGCCTTTGAATACATTAAGATCAAAGCATCCACGAGCACTGATTATCCCAAGGAAAATGTGTGTGGGATTTACATTTATGAACAGGAGAAAGTAGTCATATTCTAATGGGGGTATGTGATCTAAGCAGGCAATATGTAAATGTGCACCTGCAATCTGGCTCCCAGACATCTATGCAAGCAATCAATGCAGCAGAAATAAGTGTATTCCCTGCTGGCTCCACATCATTCAACAGTGCTGGTGAGAGGTGCACTCTTGGGTCTTCCTACAACCACTGATGAAACACCCTGTCCTCTCAATGTTCACACTTCTTGCAGGGGAGGCGAGTATAAAAAGGAGGGTCACAATCTATTTAGGACTGATCTGAGAAGCAAATTAAATGAAGAACATTGGCAGCCATCAAACAAATATCACACATGATAAACTAAATAATTTGGCACCCTGACCTTTCAAATGCAAATACCTGAAAAGTTTTCTGTTTGATATTTATTCCTAACTATACAGCGAGACTCCTTCTAGAATCCTCTCTAAATCCAGCCACTGGTGTCGCTTTCGCATGATGACCATCCAGCTTATTTTTGACACAAATCGGGAGATGGCCGGCCATCTCCTGAACCCGGCCAAATCGGTATAATCGAAAGCTGATTCTGGCCGGTGACAACTGCTTTCCGTCGCGGAGCCGGCCAAACTTCAAGGGGGCGTTTTGGCAAGGTACAGAAGGCAGGACGGGGGCGGGACGGGGTAGTGGTTACAAGATGGCCGACTTCGCTCGATAATGGAAAACATATGACCGGCTCTGATGAGCATTTCGCCGGCTTCACTTGGTCCATTTATTTTTACGACCAAGCCTCAAAAAAGTGCCACAATTGACCAGATGACCACTGAAGGGAATTGGGGATCACCTCCCCTTACTCCCCCAGTGGTCACCAACCCCTTCTCACCCCCCAAAAAAATTACACCTTGTTTTACCAGCCTCTATGCCAGCTTCAAATGTCATACCCAGCTCCCTGACAGCAGTATGCAGGTACCTGGAGCAGTTTTTTGTGGGTGCAGTGCACTTCAGGCAGGTGGATTCAGGCCCATCCCCCACTACCTGTTACACTTGTGGTGGTAGATGTGAGCCCTCCAACCCCCCCAAACCCGCTGTACCCACATGTAGGTGCCCCCCTTCACCTGTAAGGTCTATGGTAGTGGTGCACAGTTGTGGGTAGTGGGGTTTGGGGGGGGGGAGTTGGGGGGCTCAGCACACAAGGTAAGGGAGATATGTACCTGGGAGCTTTTTCTGAAGTCCACTGCAGTGCCCCCTAGGGTGCCCGGTTGCTGTCCTGGCATGTCAGGAGGACCAGTGCACTACAAATGCTGGCTCCTTCCACAACCAAAGGGCTTGCATTTGGTCGTTTCTGAGATGGGCGTTTCCATTATCGCCGAAAATCAGAAACGACCAAGTTTAAGGATGACCATCTCTAGGGACGACCTAAATGTCAAGATTTGGGTGTCCCTGATCGTATTATCGAAACGAAAGATGAACGCCCATCTTGTTTCAATAATATGGGTTTCCCCGCCCCTTTGCTGGGATGTCCTGCGAGGACGTCCTCAGGAAAACTTGGACGCCCCTTTCAATTATGCCCCTCCATGTTACTATAATAATTTTCACTATTTAGACTGGCACTGAAGTCTAGTTTTCCGGTCTGTAACATCCGGGATTACCCTTAGAACACTTTTTAAAAATTGGCATTACATTGGCCACCCTCCACAACAGCAGATCAGCAATTTCATGTTTGACTTCTTTCAGTACCCTAGGGTACATGCCATCCAGTCCAGGTGAATTACTACTTTTTAATTTGTCAATTTGCTTCAGTACATCTTCCAGGTTCAATGAGATTTCTTTCAGTTTCTCCACATCGTCACTCTTGAAAACCATTTCTGGTACAGGTAGATCCCTTACATCTTCTTCCGTAAAGACCGAAACAAGAATTCATTCACTCTCTCCACTATGGCCTTATACTCCCAGAGTCCCCCTTTTCCCCCTTCATGATCTAATGTACCTAAAAAGTTGTTACAGTGAGTTTTTGCCTCTGTAGAAAGTTTTTCTTCATATTTTCTTTTAGCCTTCTTTTTCAATGCTTTGCATCTAACTTGCCAGCATTTATGCTACTTCTTATATTCTTCATTCAGGGCCATTTTCCATTCTTCAAAGGATTTTTTTTGGCTCTAATAGCCTTTTTCACTTCACCTTTAACCATGCTGGCTGTCATTTTCTCTTCTTTCCACCTTTGCAAATACGTGGAAAACATTTGGTCTGGGCTTCCAAGATGATACAGTATTTTTAAACAACGTCCATGCTTGATTTAAAGTCCTAACCTTTGCAGTCGATACATTTAGCTTTTGGTTGATAATACAAAAATATATATTTTTTAAATAGTAGCATCCAGGTTTCTATCATGTCTCCACTCTCCCTCATCTCTTCTAGCGTATACATGTTGAGGTTCATAAGCCTGTCCCTACAATTTTTGCATTCAAGACCGCTTACTAATTTTGTAGCCGTCCTCTGGACCAACTCCATCCTGTTTAGATCTTTCTGTAGGTGTGGTCTCCAGAACTGCACGCAGTACTCCAAATGGGGCCTCACTAGAGACTTATACAACGGCAATATCACCTCCTTTTTCCTGCTGGTCATGCCTCTCTTTATGCACCCAAACATCCTTCTGGCTTTGACCATCGCTATTTCTACTTGTTTGGAAGCTTTAAGGTCATCAGACACAATCGCCCCCAAGTCCCACTCTTCCTTCGTACACTGAAGCACTTCACCCCCTATACTGTACCGTTCCCTCGGATTTTTGAGACTCAAGTGCATGACCCTGCATTTCTTGGAATTAAACCTTAGTTGCCAAATATCGGTCCATTCCTCCAGCTTTGCTAGGCCCTTCCTCATATCATTCACACCCTGCAGGGTGTCAACCCTGTTGCAGAGTTTAGTATCATCCGCAAAGAGACAAACCTTACCAGACAGCCCTTCCGCAACATCGCTCACAAAGACGTTGAAAAGAGCCGGCCCTAGGACCGATCCCTGCGGTTCTCCACTGATGATATCTTTTTCTTCAGAGCAAGCTCCATTTACCACCACCCTCTGTCTCCTACCATTCAACCAATTTTTTACCCAATCAGTTAATCTAGGTCCCACACCGAGGGCACTCAATTTATTTATCATTCACCTATGTGGAACCGTGTCAAAGGCTTTGCTGAAATCCAAGTATACCACATCAAGTGCCCCTCCCACATCCAACTGTTTGGTCACCTAGTCAAAGAAGACAGTCAGATTCATCTGACACAACCTGCCATTAGTGAAGCCATGCTGCCTCGGGTCCCGCATTCCATGTAGTTCAAGAAATGTCACAATCCTCTTCTTTAGAAGCGTTTCCATTAGCTTACTCACCACCGAGGTCAGACTGACAAGTATATAATTCCCTACCTCCTCCTTACTTCCTTTCTTGTGCAAAGGAACCACATCAGCCCTTCTCCAGTCCACCGGGACCACTCCAGTTTCTAAGGAAGCATTGAAGAGGTCCGTCAGTGGAGCCGACAGAACTTCTCAGAGTTCCTTAAGCACCCTCGGGGGTATTCCATCAGGCCCCATCGCTCTGTCTACTTTTAGTTTGGCAAGCCCCTCACGTACACAGTCCTCCGTAAATGGGTCTTGGTCTACCATACCTCCATCCCCTTTAGCTTTTGCTTTCTGCAGCCCTACCCCCGTTTTTTCATTCATGAACACAGAGCTAAAATAATCGTTAAGCAGTTCAGCTTTATCCTTATCATCTTCCACATATTTCTCTCCCTCAGCTTTGAGCCTCACAATGCTATTATGGCACTTCCTCTTATCACTTATATATCTCAAAAAGGTCTTGTCCCCCAATTTTACCGTATTAGCTATCTTTTCCTCCATTTGCCGCTTCGCTTTCCTGATAGCTTTTCCAGCTTCTCTTCGCTTATTTAGGTATTCTCTCTTTTCTTCATCTTTCTGAGTCGTCTTATAACGTGCAAAGGCTAGCCTCCTTACCCTTATCTTTTCAGCTACTACAGTCGAGTACCAGAGAGGCCTTCTTTTCCTCTTACTTTTATGTAATTTTCTAACATAAAGGTTAGTTGTCTTTAATATAGCTCCTTTCAGTCTTGTCCATTGCTGTTCTACATCCTTCAGCTGTTATTTATTTATTTGTATTTGTATTTATATTTAGGAAGCTACATTTACAAGTTTTGTTTGGTTCTGATACTTCTTCCACAAATAAAAATGTTATATAGAGAAATGTGTACCATTCACAAATGTTCACTTTGGTTCTCTCTAGAATTTTGGACCCTTTAAACGTAAAGGACAGAAACTGGAAAGGAGATGGTGTAAATCTCACCTGTGTTCCAGGCTAAACTGTAGGAAACACAAGGCAAAGTACTGCCAAACCATAACAGCAGCCAAAAAAACAATATTTCTGTCAATGCATTGAACAAGCTGCCAGTTCAACCAAGCACCTGTTCAGCATAATAAACAGCTTATTGGAACCTCCACAGCAGAATCAGCCTGCCCAGTCAAAACTGAGCTGCAATGATTTTACTGCGTACTTTGCCCTCAAAATTAAAATTCTCAGCTAGGATTTACAAGCAATCTCACCCAGTCTCCTGTCAGCTAACCAGAAACACACAAGCACCTTATACAAACACATGGGACTATTTTAACCCAGCAACAGAGGAGGGATGTGATAAAATTCTGACAGGCCTTTACCAACTACCTGCTCCCTCAATCCCTGCCCATCAGCAGGCAAGCAGGGGCCTCATAGAAATTGAATGTGCTTCCTCTCACTTGACGCACCGTGAATTGGCAGCACGGCTTTGTAAAAGAAGCCCAGAGATGGTCCTCATATCAATACCAGATGATTTTCACAGAAACTGAGACAGGAGATTTGCCTCACTGTTAGTACTGTTGGATTTCTGAGGAGATTTTGACACTGTGGAGCACTATATCGTGCTAGCACGACTAGCAGAAATAGATATCAGTGGAATAGTACTTGCCTGATTCAGATCTTATCATATAGGCAACATTCCAAACTTTTCAGCAGCATCTCATCGCCACCAGGGGTGCTGATCTGCAGGGTACTACAAGGATCGATACTGTCACCTATTCTGTTTGATATCTACTTCAAGCCACTAGCCAATCTGATTCAGTTGATGGATACTCAGTTGTACATCTAAGCAAATGATTTGTAGCTACTCATACTTGAGGAACCAAACTTACCTAGAGCCATTAAAAAACTGATTACCTATTTAATGCAGTTCAAGAATGGGCTAACAGCAACAAACTTTGCCTGAACCCAAGTAAAACTGAGCTTCTGTGGGTCTCTAACATAAGTGGTCAGATATCTGACATCAAAATCTCTTTTGGGGGAATACTCCCTGTTAAATCACAACTCAAGAACCTTGGAGTTCAGCTAGAATCAACACTTATGGCTGATCCCCCAAATCTTGTATCATCTGTAATAAATACACTATTTCTCTCCATACATTGAGAAACAAGTGTTGCCACAGTGGTTCATGCCATGATGACATCAAGACTGGATTACTGTAATGCACCCTACGTTGGTCTGAATACAAAGAGTTTGCACCACCTCCAGTTCATTCAGAATTCTGCAGCAAAACTAATAGAAATTAGTAAGTAATGTAATTACATCATACCATTTCTGCCAAAACTTTACTGGCTACCAGTACACTACAGGGCTAAATTTAAAACTCTATGTCTGATCTTCAAGGTCCTTAAAGGAACTAGCCCATAGTACTTGGAAAGCTTTATATACCTCCAAAGCCCTTCCAAGGAATATCACTAACAACACCCTCTCCAAAGGATATCATATGATGTGAAATCCACCAAGGAGCCTTCACTGGAGTAGCCACTACAGTCTGGAGTGCACTCCCTGATAGGCTTGGCATAAAAAACCTATACTTTAGGAAGCAGGTGAAACATGGCTGTTCCTCAAGCTTTTAATGGAAGAAACAACTAAGTAACTAAGTAGTTAGTCACGAAAAGACTAACACCACCTATACGTACTATAGTAGGGCTTATCCATTCCTATTCTAGCTGAGGTCGTATTCATGCACCTTTCTGACTTTACATACAATATTCTTTCAGTTAGTCCCTTATTTTCTCTCTAACTCCTGTTAATCTATCTAATCCGTCTATATGTTCCACCTCCACTTCAGGGGCGTAGCAAGACTTCGGCGGGAGAGGGGTCCAGAGCCCGAGGTGAGGGAGCACATTTTAGCCCCCCTCTGGTGCCGCCGACCCCCCCAGCCATTATTGACCCTCCCTGCTGCTGCCGACCCCCCCGCCATTGCCAACCCCCCCGCCGCCAACTTTGATGACCCCTGCTGCCGACCCTCTCGACCCCCCTCCCGCCGCCAACCCTCCCCCGCCGTTGCCTACCTTTGCTGGTGGGGGACCCCAATCCCTGCCAGCTGAGAGGGTCCTCTTCTCCCTGCGAAGGCTTTGTTGTGTTTCTGACATCCTGCACGTACAGGACATCAAATTCACAGAAACAGAATGAAGCCTGGCTGATCTGCACGTACAACATGCAGGACGTCAGAAACACAACGAAGCCTTCACAGGAAGAAGAGGACCTCCTTGGCTGGCAGGGATTGGGGTCGCCTGCCAGCAAAGGTAGCTCACGGCAATGGTGGGGGGAGGGTTGGCGGTGGGAGGGGAGTTGAGAGGGTAGTCAGCAGGGGGATCCAGGGCCAAATCTATGGGGGCCCAGGCCCTCCCTGACCCCACATAGCTACACCACTCCTCCGCTTATATCCTCTGTCTAGAAGCTGTTGGGTCCATGTTGTTCATTATTTCAACATGTATGTTTTTAACCCATTAGTGCCCAATGTTCCCATAATAAGCCATATGGGAACTCCCATATGGGAACAGTGGACACTAATGGGTTAAAATGGCTGTTTTCATCAGACAGCAATTACACATGCACATCTGTATGCATTTCCGAAAAGACTGTTTATCGGCAGATCCTTTTCTAAAATATCTCCAGAACTGAGAATAACTGGACCTGGATATGTCTATGTTGTTGACAAAATTGGGTTTCATATGTCTCCTATATGCCTGTGAAATGGAAGAGAACAATAGAAAAAGAATAATAATATTTGCATAGCTAATCAGCAATTAGTAAGAAGTAGACAGAATAAAAGCATGTCGTCTCATTTTCTCGAGATATTATTATTTATAAAGAGTTAGGACCAGTGGCGTACCTAGCTTGTTTGCTACCTAGGGCGGGGTCATTGCTGTACCCCCCTGAGGTGCATCACCCCCCCCCCCCAGAAGCACGTCACCCCCACAACCCTTCCTCCTAGCAAAGGGGTGCACGGAGCATCATGTGGCTGTCGGTTGCGCCGGTCCCCTGCCTTGGAACAGGAAGTAACGACACCGCCCCGCCCTTGGTACGCTACTGGTTAGGTCTAGATTCTCTAAACGTCATCTAAAAAATTGGCACAAAAAAGAATAGTACTTGGTAGGCATGGCTTATAGAATAGCGCTTAGCGCCGGGAACCATGACTACATTTAGGCGTGACCAATGAAAACCTGGTCATAAATCCATGTGTGTAAATTAGGCGCAGATCCCAGTCACTTCACTGGCTTCCTATCTGTTTCCGCATACAGTTCAAACTCCTCTTATTGACCTATAAGTGCATTCACTCTGCAGCTCCTCAGTACCTCTCCACTCTCATCTCTCCCTACATTCCTTCCCGGGAATTCTGTTCACTGGGTAAATCTCTCTTATCTGCACCCTTCTCCTCCACTGCTAACTCCGGACTCCGTTCCTTTTATCTTGCTGCACTATATGCCTGGAATAGACTTTCTGAGCCTGTAAGTCAAGCTCCATCTCTGGCCGTCTTCAAATCTAAGCTAAAAGCCCACCTTTTTGATGCAGCTTTTAACTCCTAACCCTTATTCACTTCTTCAGAACCCTTATTTTATCATCCTTACTTTAATATTCCCTTATCTCTTGTTTGTCCTGTTTGTCTGTCCTAATTAGATTGTAAGCTCTATCGAGCAGGGACTGTCTCTTCATGTTCATGTGTACAGCGCTGCGTACATCTAGTAGCACTATAGAAATGATAAGAAGTAGTAGTAGTAATTCTATAACAAGGCACATACATTTTAGGAATGCCCCTTCCATTGCCATGCCCCCTTTTTGGATCCACATATTAGAATTTACACACATGTCTTTATAGAATATGCATAAAAATGTGAACGTAAATTCTAATTATTGCAAATTAGTGCCAATAATTGCTTGCTATTGCGCAATTATCAGTGCCGATTGGCTCATTAAAAGCACAAATTGTAAAGAGGGAATTTGATAAGATAATATTGGTTTGATATTTCTTCTTCCCTTTCTTTTGCATTGTTGTAACCTTCTCAAAACTTTAATAAACATTTATTTTGGAAAAAAAAATAAAAGCATAAATTGGACACATTCAAATTTGCATGAGCAACTCAAAGCGCCATATATAAAATCTGGAGGTTAAGGTATATTTCTCATGTTTCTTTTATGCTTGTTTTATTTTTGTTTTAAGACTTATAGTTCTTATGTGGTGGAATGAAAAATTCAAACCTGGATGCTAAATTAGCTTTAAATATAATTGCTAATCTGTACAGTAGAGTGTTAATATGTCATAAAATGATGCAATTATCTATATAAAATGCACAAGATGCATCCCATTTGTAGCAGTTGCTCCTAAATTATGTCTGAAGATTTCTCGGAACTCTTCACTGTCATTTAGCTGATGATAGATAGCGTGTTTGCAACAGAGAACATTTATAATTCACTTTAAAAAAAGGTCATATTATAATCTTGTGTTATAGGATTTTAATTAAGCAACGGTCCCTGAAAGGGCATTTGCACACATTTAATACCCTACACACTAGTGTTGAAAACTCAAGGGGTTTCTCCTGCAGTCTTTAAGCTAGACAGAGCAATAACTCAGAATAATTGACCCAGATGCACAGGGCCTTTTTCCCACAGACAGAAAATGGGAAAAACATTTGAGTGCATCTGGCCGATAAGGAAGTACAGTAGTGGTTTGATATTTTATATTACAGGCCATACTGCACCAAATATGTGTCTGCCTAGGGGGATTTCATGCTTCTGAAAGCTGCAATTTTTAATTTTAGAGAAGGCTATTATTTGTTGTTGTTTTTTTTTTTTCTCTCTCTATGGTATTTTTCTAAACGAAAAAACCCCCCAAAACAATTACATTGATGAAGTAGCTTTCCTATGGACTAATGCCCAATGTTCTGACCAATGAGATTTTTGAAAATTTTTCTATGTTTACGAGTTAGATCCCAACTCAAATATAGTGTTCAGTTGGCAGGCCAAACATTTGTGACAGCTTTGAGAAACTAAAAGCAGTTTGAAAAAGGCCACCAAAGTGGTACAGGATCTATAATACAACCCTTTCAGACAGATGTGTTCAAAATTCAAAATGGTCTTTCTAGTAAAAAGAAGGATGGAACATTCAAATCAGGGCAGACCAAAAAAGAGGCACGTGGAGGAGCATAATCGAAAGGAACGCCCAAGTTTTGTTGAGGACGTCCTTGCAAAACGTCCCGATGGAGGGGCGGGAAACCTGTATTATCGAAACAAGATGGACGATCATCTTTCATTTCGATAATATGGTCAGTGACGCCCAATTCTTGAAATTTTGGTCGTCCTTGGAGATGGTCGTCCCTAGACTTGGTCGTTTCTGATTTTCGGAGATAATGGAAACCAAGGAGCCCATCTCAGAAATGACCAAATGCAAGCCCTTTGGTCATGGGAGGAGCCAGCATTTCTAGTGCACTGGTCCCCCTGACATGCCAGGACACCAACCGGACACCCTAGGGGGCACTACAGTGGACTTCAGAGATGTTCCCAGGTACATAGCTCCCTTACCTTGTGTGCTGAGCCTCCTAACCCTCCCCCCCTAAAACCCACTACCCCAACTGTACACCACTACCGTAGCTCTTTTGGGTGAAGGGGGCACCTAGATGTGGGTACAGTGGGTTTGTGGTGGGTTTTGGAGGGCTCGCTGTTTCCTCCACAAATGTAACAAGTAGGGAGCGGGATGGGCCTGGGTCCGCCTGCCTGAAGTGCACTGCACCCACTAAAACTGCTCCAGGTAGCTGCATACTGCTGTAATGGACCTGAGTATGACATCTGAGGCTGGCATAGAGGCTGTCAAAAATATTTTTAAAGATATTTTTTAGGGTAGGAGGGGGTTAGTGACCACTTGGGGAGTAAGGGGAGGTCATCCCCGATTCTCTCCGGTGGTCATCTGGTCATTTTGGCCACCTTTTTGTTTCTTGGTCATAAGGAAAACAAGACCAGGTAAAGTCGTCCAAGTGCTTGTCCGGGACGCCCTTTTTTCCATTATGGGTCGAGGACGCCCATGCGTTAGGCACGCCCAAGTCCCGCCTTTGCTACGCCTCTGATATGCCCCCTTGAACTTTGGCCGTCCCTGCGATGGAAAGCAGTTGGGGATGTCCAAAATCGGTTTTCGATTATACCGATTTGGACGACCCTGGGAGAAGGGCGCCCATCTTCCAGTTTGTGTCAAAAGATGGGCGTCCTTCTCTTTCGAAAATGAACCCATAAGTGTCTTGCAGCAATAGAACAGAACAACACCAAAGCAGACACCGTGAAGTCCAAAAGAGTCTTTATTCAAACAAATCCCGACACGGCCACATTTTGCCAAAGAGGCTGCATCAGGGCTAAACATAAACAACTAACCAGGGACACACAAGGTTTACCCTGGCAGTGAAACTGAGCATCCAAAATAACTTGAGCAGCTTATTATCCACAGAGGGCAGTTTCACTGCCAGGGTAAATCTTGTGTGTCCCTGGTTAGTTGTTTATGTTTAGCCCTGATGCAGCCTATTTGGCAAAACGTGGCCAAGTCGGAATTTGTTTGAATCAGGGGCGTATCTGAACCGCGGCGGTAGGGGGGGCCAGGGCCAGAGTGAGGGGGCACATTATAGCCCCCCCCCACCGCCGCCGCCATTGCCGATCCCCCTCCCCCCAGCCGCTGCCATTGCCAACCCTCCCCCTCCGTTGCTCGCCTACCTTCGCTGGCGGGGGACCCCAACCCCCGCCAGCTGAGGTCCGCGTCCTCCTGCCGCTGCCTTTAAAGAATTCCGTCAGCTGGCGGGGGACCCCTAACCCCCGCCAGCCAAGCCGAGGTTCTTTCATTTTTCCACTGAAGCTGGCGCCGACGAAAGTTTCTTTTGAGTCTGACGTCGCTGCACGTTGTACGTGCAGGACGTCAGACTCAGAAACAGCTTCATTCTGTTTCTGAGTCTGACGTCCTGCACGTACAACGTGCAGTGACGTCAGACTCAAAAGAAACTTTCGTCGGCACCAGCTTCAGTGGAAAAATGAAAGAACCTCGGCTTGGCTGGCGGGGGTTGGGGGTCCCCCGCCAGCTGACGGAATTCTTTAAAGGCAGCCGGCAGCGGCAGGAGGACACGGACCTCGGCTGGCGGGGGTTGGGGTCCCCCACCAGCGAAGGTAGGTGAGCAACAGAGGGGGAGGGTTGGCAGCGGTAGGGGGGTCCAGGGCAAAATCTGCGGGGGCCCAGGCTCCTGAGGCCCCACGCAGATACGCCCCTGGTTTGAATAAAGAATCTTTTAGACTTAATAGTGTCTGCTACATTCAAATCAGGGCCAGCCTTAAGCAAGGGCAACAGGGGCAGCCTTGTAGGGTCCCTCGCTCCTAGGGTCCCCACGTTTAACTGAGTCAGCTTTGAAACTGACTGACCACAAGTTAAAACTTCTTTTTCCTTTTCATATCCATCTTCCGCTCAACTACTTAACTTTACATTCCTTACAGGTCCTCTGTGCTTGTACCATGCTTTCTTGAATTCAGATACAGTCCTTGTCTCAACTACCACCTCCTGTTGGGGAACCAAAAAGAAATCTTGAGCCAGCAAGGAGTCAAATCTAGAATCTTCTGATTAGTAATCAGATGCACTTTCTACTCTACTATAGGTAACAGGAGGATGTTGCCCTACTTATTGCTGGAGCAACAAGTAGGGCAACAAGCAAGGCTTTCGACACGGTTCCCCACAGGAGGCTCTTAAATAAACTAGACAGCCTGAAGATAGGACCCGAAGTGGTGATCTGGATTAGGAACTGGTTGACAGACAGATGCCAGAGGGTGGTGGTGAATGGAGTTCGCTCGGAGGAGGGAAAGGTGAGTAGTGGAGTGCCTCAGGGATCGGTGCTAGGGCCGATTCTGTTCAATATATTTGTGAGTGACATTGCCGAGGGGTTACAAGGTAAAGTTTGCTTTTTTGCGGATGACACCAAGATTTCCAACAGAGTGGACACCCCGGAGGGTGTGGAAAACATGAAAAAAGATCTGAAGAAGCTAGAAGAATGGTCTAACGTTTGGCAATTAAAATTCAATGCGAAGAAATGCAAAGTGATGCTCTTGGGGAGTAGAAATCCAAGGGAGACGTATGTGTTAGGCGGGGAGAGTCTGATAGGCACGGACGGGGAGAGGGATCTTGGGGTGATAGTATCTGAGGACCTGAAGGCGACGAAACAGTGCGACAAGGCGGTGGCAGTAGCTAGAAGATTGCTAGGCTGTATAGAGAGAGGAGTGACCAGCAGAAGAAAGGAGGTTTTAATGCCCCTGTATAAGACGTTGGTGAGGCCCCACCTGGAGTATTGTGTTCAGTTTTGGAGGCCGTATCTTGCGAAGGATGTTAAAAAAATGGAAGCGGTGCAAAGAAAAGCTACGAGGATGGTATGGGATTTATGTTCCAAGACGTATGAAGAGAGGCTTGCTGACCTGAACATGTACACCCTGGAGGAAAGGAGGAACAGGGGTGATATGATACAGACGTTCAAATATTTGAAAGGTATTAATCCGCAAACGAATCTTTTCCGGAGATGGGAAGGCGGTAGAACGAGAGGACATGAAATGAAATTGAAGGGGGGCAGACTCAGGAAAGATGTCAGGAAGTATTTTTTCACGGAGAGGGTGGTGGACGCTTGGAATGCCCTCCCGCGGGAGGTGGTGGAGATGAAAACGGTAACGGAGTTCAAACATGCGTGGGATATGCATAGAGGAATCCTGTGCAGAAGGAATGGATCCTCAGAAGCTTAGCTAAAATTGGGTGGCGGAGCAGGTGGAGGGAAGAGGGGGTGGTGGTTGGGAGGCGAGGATAGGGGAGGGCAGACTTATACGGTCTGTACCAGAGCCGCTGATGGGAGAGGGGGTGGTGGTTGGGAGGCGAGGATAGGGGAGGGCAGACTTATACGGTCTGTACCAGAGTCGCTGATGGGAGGCGGGACTGGTGGTTGGGAGGCGGGAAATACTGCTGGGCAGACTTATATGGTCTGTGCCCTGAAAAGGACAGGTACAAATTCAAGGTAAGGTATACACATATGAGTTTGTCTTGGGCAGACTGGATGGCAGGTCTTTTTCTGCCGTCATCTACTATGTTACTATGTTAGTTAGCAAAGCTGAGTTTAAAAAAAGGGTAGGACAAATTTCTGGAGGAATAGTCCATAAAACATTATCAACTGGCTAACGCACTGACATTACCATGATTAACACAGGTTCACACAGACTTATCATGGGAGCCTTTAGTGTCTCCTAAATTTGAGATGATAGGGGCTCCTGTGGGGTTTTTTTTCAGTGACTATATGCTAATGTTAACTTTTGTGTACTAAGTTAGTACTAATAGTTTAGTGCTAAGGTTCCAGCTGGGGAGCGTTCTTTTGCCAGTTAACTTGGAATGCAAGCACAGTGTTGTCTCCACAGGAAGCAGATGCAAAACGGGTCTGTTGGGACCGCACTGTGGTTTGTTTTCCCATCAAGGTTGAACCACTGAATGCATAGACACGGCACTTCAAAGATGTTTCATGAGTATTATTTAAAACTAGTAAAAAAGGCCCGTTTCTGAACACAATGAAACGGGTGCTAGCAAGGTTTTCCTTGGAGTGTGTATGTTTGAGAGAGTGTGTGTGAGAGTGTATGGTGGACAATTTCCGTTGTTCCCTTAGCTACCCTTCTGCATTGTGAATTCTGCCCACAGAGATAGATTGTGTGTGTGAGTGTCGGTGTGTGTGTCACAGGGAGAGTTCGTGTATGTGTGTGTGTGTGAGTGAGAGAGGGTGGGGCGGGCTGGGAGGTTGGGGGCGAGTGTTTGTGTTATTGTGTGTCTCACAATGACAGGGGGAAAGGGGGGTGGTGAACTAAGAGTGTGTTGCAGGGGGCTTGGAGGGGGGGTCAGGTTTGTTGGGGGGGGGGTTGGCCGTGTTGTTGCTGGCTGTTATTAGTGTGGTGCTTTATTGAGTGTATGTGTTTCTTGCTGTGTTTTTGAGGGGGTGTGGCGGTGTTTTTGTGTGTGAGACTGAAAGGTCATGTGTGTCACAGAGATAGATTGTGTGTGTGTGGAAGTGATGGAGAGTGTGTGAAAGTTGGTGTGTGGGGTTGAATAAGTGTGTGTGTGTGTGTGTGTGTGTGGAGTTTATTGTATAATCAGTGATATCTGTATGAGGGAGAAGTGTCTGAGTTGCATGAGCAGTTAGTGTTGCATTGTTTTGGGGGGAGGGGGTGCTTGTGGGGTAGGGTAAGGTTGTTTTGTTTGAGTGTTTGTGGTTTTGGGTGCGGGGTTGTCTTTGAGGTGGGGTTTATGACGTCAGGGGTGTGGCTAGTGGTGTGGGAGGCGGGGTTATTGACACAGGGCGGGGTTAATGACGCGGGAGGCTGGGTTAGGTGACACAGGAGGCGGGGTTAGGTGACGCAGGGGGGGGGGGGTTAGTGACGCGAGAGGCGGGGTTAGGCTACGGGCGGTTTTGGGTTGTGGGGAGTTTGGTGTGTTGTTTTTTTTTTTGTTGTTGCTGGTAGGGGTTGATTTTCTGCATGTGAGTCTGAGACAGTAATGAGAAATCAGCAGGGCAGTCTGTAGTGCTATTTGTAAGCACTTGTATTTTTGTTGTAACCGGAGGGATCCGTTCCAGGCAGGTAGGAAGAGGAGTATTTATGGCTTGGTTTGAGTGTTGAATGTGGGTGGTTTTCTGTAGTGGGGGGCGGGGCTGAGGGCGCATGTGTCATCTGATGGAGGTTTCCGTTGTAGTCACTGATTGTTTGGCTTTTTTTTTTTTGGGGGGGGGGGTTGTGCGTAGGAGGTTTGCTTTTGTCCGTTTTTTTTTTTTGGGGGGGGGGGTGGATGTTGCGTTTCCGTGACAGTCGTTCGGAGTACTCAGGTTGGCTCTTTGTATGTATTTTTATGAAACTGGAGGGATCCATTTGTGTGTTGTTTGTTTGGTGTGGGGGGAGGGGGTTTGGGCACCAGAGGGTTCCGTTTTGGGTGGGTTTTGTATGTGTGGGGGGGGGTGCGTCAGAGGGATCCTTTTGTCTGTTTTTTTTGTGGAGGGTTCAGTGCAGTTAGTGTGGGTGTGTGCTTCATGCGATTCCTTGGCAGCCGGTCTGGGAGGACAGGGAGGGTGTTTGTTGTGGCTGACGATGCATACCCGGCGTGATTGGCAGTTTTTATCTTGTTTTCCATTTGCAAGGGGGAGAGGGCGGGGTTGTTGCTCGGAGGAGTGTAGTTATGACGTTCCGTTTCTGTTTGCTGGGAGGGCTTTTTTTATTTGGATAGCACATACCGGCAACAAGATCAGGGGCATCAGAATGCGAATCCCTTCAGTGATGTTCCTTCGCTCCCTGCTGCTGTGGAAGTGTGAATTGTTCGTTTGTTGTGGTGCTCTTTCTGCTCCCTTGTTCTGATGTTGTTCTTTGTGATTGTTTTTTTTTTTTTGCGATGTGATTTTGTCGCGTGGCAACAGGTTGGTGATGCTTCAGTGTCAGTGCTCCGCCTTCGACGTCATCGCGTTTGATGCGTGGGCGGGGCAGACACTCTTGGATCAAAAGTAGTCTCTGCCACCTCACTTTTAGAACGTTGGGAAAGTGAGGCTTCATTAGAACGTTGGAGGTGCGTTTTATATAGAGAGATAAGTGTTTGTTTATGAGGACGATTAAATGGATAATGTGTTTTGTGAAAAGGAGGTTTTTTAAGAGCTATGATTAATATTTTTTTACTGTGTGCACAATACAACCGCTAAAGGGGTCTTCCTTTGGGAAAATTGTCACAGTATTATGAGGTCTTTTTCCTCCTCCATTTTTTACATAAAAACGGGAGAGTTGACAGCATTATTTACTTGTGTGTTTTGAACTTTAGTGCACAGCCATAAATTAAATAATAGAACCAGACCAAATTTATGGCCACTCTAGAAATGTGCTTAGCATGCGGGAAAGTCCCACTTTAGGGCATGCTAAGTCCATTACTGCAGCTTAGTAAAAGGGCCCCTAATGTTTTATTCTAAACTGCTCTGATTTGCTTTAGAGAAGGAGCGGGGTTTCAAATTAGAACATCCTATGGGGGGGTGGGGTTATAGAACACTGCCCCTCACCCTTAAGAATAGTCCATCATACAACCTGAGCCACCGTAAGAACGCTAGTCCTGCCGCAGGAGGAAGGGTGGAGTCAGAACCAGGAAGTATAAACGACAGGGCCAGAATAAGGTTAAGAAGGCCCAGGGAAGGAAGAATTGAAGCTCTTTACACCACTCAAATTCAATAATTTATTTATTTATTAGGTTTTATTTACCGCCTTTTTGTATGAATTCACTCAAGGTGGTGTACAGTAAGGATCAGTCAAATATAAGCAATAGGCAATTACAGCAGTACAAATATCCAAATAGCAATACAAAGTATGGCATAGTTGAAGACTTACAATGTAAACGCAATAAGTAATAAAACATTTCCATAGGCAGCGTAGGGTATAAGTATAATACTGCACTTAAATATTTGGAATGCCCCCGTCCCAGGCATGCTTCTCCCATGGCCATGTCCCCTTTTGGGTTACATGTAAATAAACTTTGGGCACACAACGTTTGAATAAGGCATAGGGCAGATGTGAGTATAAATGTAAATTAGTGCCAATTAACTCTAATTAATGTCAATAATTGATTGTTATCACCCAATTGACTTAATCATTTATGCACACATCTGGGCTATATAGAATTCAGGGGACTATGCAGTCTTCCCACATTTCCTTTTCTAGTTAAAATGCTATGCACTGTAAAACCTTTTACTGGACCAACAAGACAAATGTTACAGCTGCAGTTTTTCAAGGGATGGAACAAAGGGGAACACTTAATCGAATTTCAAAGGCTTAGAAAAACTCTAACTGATACATTTTCATTCTTATTGTCTTGCAAAGACTGGGAATAAGACATTGTTAATTAAACACATTTGATAAAGCTATCTTGCAGAACCTGGCATTGTTGTATGTGCATTTTTTCCCTAATACCGTGCATAAATTAAACTGTGCATATATATTTTCATTTTGATTTCTGCCTCATGGGGAGGTCTTATTTATTGGATGTGTCAGTTCCTGAGCTTTACCACAGATTGAAATGTACAGTAGACACCTGGCAGCTCTTATGGTTTTTTTCTATCCCTAGACATTCAAGAAATAAGACCATCTGGCCTGCAGGTCTGCAAGCATCAAGATACATTCATTAAATGTGTCTCAAACTCTTAGTCTCAATCTGTTTCATGTTTAGGTAACACAGCAATTCAGTAAGGTGGGCATTGTTTAATGTACTGTTTGTGAGCTGCTTGAAATATAGTACGGAGTGGCCTAGTGGTTAGAGCACTGGCCTTGCAATCCAGAAGTGGCCAGTTCAAATCTCACTGCTACTCCTTGTGATCTTGGGCAAGTCACTTAACTCTCCATTGCCTCAGGTACAAACTTAGATTGTGAGCCCCCCTGGGACAGAGAAATATCCAGTGTACCTGAATGTAACTCACCTTGAGCTACTACTGAAGACAGTGTGAGCAAATAAATAAATAATTTTCCTTCTAACATTGACTTGTCGCAATGTCCTCTATCTTCTAGAGAGTTTGTATGAGTACTTCCACAGGCTTGCCCATGTTCAGTCCTCAAGCATTGCGAACTGGCCATGTTTTCATGATATCCTTAATGAATATGCATGAAAAGACTTGCATGCCTACTACATCCATTGTATGCAGATCTCTCTCATGCATATTCATATATATATATATATATCATTAAGAATATCTTGAAAAACTGGTCTGTTTAAAGCCCTCAAGCACTGAACTTGGAGAAGCCTGCACCAGAACTATCTATTCTGTATGAGGGCATTTGTTCGGCATGCGTGGGAATGTTTTTAGTTCTCTGAAAATTACACTAACCATATTAAATATTTTAAAAATGCCATAAACCTAATAAATTAATTCTTATATTAATTTGTTTTTGAAAGTTCTGGATGTAGATGGTGCCACTAGACTTAAAGGATTTCAAAATGGCGTGGGATTGGAATTCAAAATGGTGTAGGATGAACACAGAGGATCTCTAATTAGAAAATGAATGGCGCAAAAAAAATGAAACTTAAACGGTTGCATGTGTGTTTACATATCAAGTGGTGCTTAGATGGCAACTCTGGCTGTATCAGCTAAGATCGGTGCTGGGCTGGCTTGTACGGTCTGCGTTCCGTATATAGTTATCCGATTTAGGATGGGCTGGAGGGAGCTTTGACGGAAACTTCAGTAATTTGGAACATGAGGACAGTGCCGGGTAGATTTACAGTCTGTGTCCTGCAAATGACAAGATGGTTTCGGATAGGATTTGATGGCAGCTCCGGTAGTTGGAACATAAGGACAGATCCGGGTGGACTTCTAAGGTCTATGTCTCGGAAACAACAAAGAAAGACCATGATCAAGTATATAATGTCATGTTCATTGTTGACTTAATCTAGGATTGAGAATGAATGTGACTGTTGGACAGACTGCAACCTCAATTCATGTCCTCTAGTTCTACTACTTTTTTGTCTCTGGAAAAGTTTTGTTTGCATATTAACACCTTTCAAATATTTTAATGCCCATATCATATCACCCCTATCTCTCCTTTCTCTAGGGTATACAGCTTCAGATCATCAAGTCTTTTCTCATTTGACTTGTGGTGAAAATCCCATATCGATTGCTTCAAGTCTTTTTATGCCCATAGCCAGATACGGTCTCCACTTAAATGCACAAGGTGAATGACATTTGCAGGTTTTCATGTGGTATCACAGTAGCACCATTTAGTAAAACCAACCCTGAAAAGACCTATGTGCATTAGTCTTAGTAACACGGTGGTGAACTTTAATAAATCTATTCTATTCTTGGGCATTTATAAAATTCTAAATCCCCTAAGAGGTCCTTTACCTAAAATGTGTTTGCTACCGTGTGCTTAACACAAGAAAAATGGCCTAATGCAGGACATATTAAAGCATTTCCCCCAGGATTCTACATATATGACACCTTAATTTCTGTGTGGAAATAAAAGCATATTCTATAACAATGCACGTAACTTAATTGGTTAAATAGCTAATCAGTTATGTTAATTGAATGTTTATTTATTTATTTGTTGCATTTGTACCAGGGGCGTAGCCAGACACCCAATTTTGGGTGGGCCTGGGCCCAAGATGGGTGGGCAGAAGAACCTCACCCCGTCCCACAGGTGATTTGGTCTCTCCTTCTCTCGCCTGCATGCCACATGGTCTCTCAAACATCCCCCCCCTCTCCTGTATACCTTTTAAATAGCATATTTTCACCAGCAGCGAGCAGCAACTAATACACACTGCTCATGTTGGCCCCACATCCTTCCCTCTCATGCAACTTCCTGTTTCCACCTAGGCAGAAATACATCAGAGGGAAGGCTGTGGGGCCGGTGCGAGCAGTATGTATGTCACTGCTCACTGCAGGTGAAGATCTGCTACTTACCCAAGGTATGCAGGAGGTACACTTGTTGGGAGTTTTCGGCTGGTGGGGCATCATAGGTATGCTGCTACTGGGTGGGCCTGAACCCAAAGTGGGTGGGCCTGGGCCCACCCAAGCCCACCCTTGGCTACGCCACTGATTTGTACCCCACATTTTCCCACCTCTTTGAAGGCTCAATGTGGCTTACCTAGTACCGTGAGGTGTTAGCCACCTCCGGTGATGAAACAAATACAAAGTGATGTTGTTACAGAACATTAGAGAATCAAGAGAAGAAGAGAGATGTATTGTTCATTGCAGGTTATGGCTTCATTGTGTTGCTGCTAACAAGCAATTATCAGCACTAATTGGCATTAATTATGATTTATGCACACAAGTCACTAAGCGTATTCTGTAATGTGGTGCACGTAAATTTGACAAAGGAAGGGGGGAGATAAGCAAGCTTGAGCTCCATAAAAGCAGACAGAGAGGGAAAGGAGGAAGAGCGGGTAAAGAAAACAAGATGGGAAAAGGAAAGGAGAGAAAGTATATCTAGAAGACAAAGGAAACCAAGCAATAGCTTATATGGAAACATGACCCCTAAAGGAAGTCACACAAGACTACCTCTAAGGCATCATTTTGATAACAGCACTGGACTGGGCATCACTCCTACTCAAAGACCCCTTGGACCACCAATGATCTAAATGATAGACCCTTTCAGGGGCTCTGAAACATTTTTTTTTTTTTTGGGGGAGGGGGGGGGGGAGGTCTGGACTAAGGCGGGCTTACTGCAGTTTAAAAAAAATTACCCTAGGGCATGCTTAGGCAACCCACAGTAGTTTTGTGACCAAGACATTCTTCCTGCATGCTAAAAAATAGAATTTATTTTTTAGTGCTGGAAGCATGTCTGGAGGGCAGAGAGTAGGTGTGTTCTGCGCTAATTGCAGCTTGCTAACCGATTAGTCTGTTGTTAGCACATGAGCCTTTACTGCCTAGAAAATAGATATCGGTAAGTGCTCTTGTGCTAATGGCCATGTGCTAATGGGGAAATTAGTGCGTGGCCATTGTCTTGGGTAGACTGGCCTTTATGCTAATGCTCTCCTCGTCAGGGGCGTATCTGGACTCCGGCGGTAGGGGAGGCCAGAGCCAGAGGGAGGGGCACATTTTAGCCCCCCCCCTACCGCCACCGACCCCCCCGCCATTGTCAGAGCCCCCACCAATGACTCTCTCCACCCCCCTCCCGCCGCCAACCCTCCCCCGCTGCTGTTGCTTACCTTTGCTGGCGGGGGGCCCCAACCCCCGCCAGCCGAGGTCCGCTTCCACCTGCCGCTGCCTTAAAAACTACTTCTTCAGCCGGCGGGGGACCCCAAACCCCCGCCAGCTGCCCCGAGGTGTTTAAAATTCATCTTCGGCCTCCGTGGCCGTGCTGCTGTTGATAGGCGCTGTTGAATCCACTTCGGAGTCTGACGTCGCAGCACGTACAACGTACAACGACGTCAGACTCCGAAGTGGATTCAACAGCGCCTATCAACAGCAGCACGGCCACGGAGGCCGAAGATGAATTTTAAACACCTCGGGGCGGCTGGCGGGGGTTTGAGGTCCCCTGCCGGCTGAAGAAGTAGTTTTTAAGGCAACGGCAGGTGGAAGCGGACCTCGGCTGGTGGGGGTTGGGGTCCCCCGCCAGCAAAAGTAAGCAATGGCAGCGGGGGAGGGTTGATGGTGGTAGGGGGGTCCAGGGCAAAATCTGCGGGGGCCCAGGCCCCTGAGGCCCCACGCAGATACTCCCCTGCTCCTCGTATTCCCCCTGATTTAACTTCTGACCACAGCTCCTTGATCTCATGCCACCAGCTTTATTATATTTTACAATAAAGCCATAGATTCAACAAACAAGGTAGCATAGAAGTACTCCTTCCATACTTTGCAACTACAGGACTATCTTAGCTTCAGCAGTCCCATTAACCATACAGTACTCCTTCCAGCAGTCCATTCTAGTGGCCCACTTCTTACAAACAGCTTTACTTCCCAGTGCACTTCTCCTGCACCTCTCAGCCTTCTGGCTTCTGCCTAGGGGCTATCCCCTTTAATGCCCTTCAGATGGTTCTCATTGTTTCCCACCTTAGTGCCTCTCTGGTAGAGACCTGCATGGGAATGGGGTTCCCATGGGGATGGAAGCAGCTCTACTGGGTTCCTGCGGGGATGGAAGCAGTTCTTGCAGGATTCCTGTGGGGATGGAAAAAATTCCTACAGGGTTCCCGTGGAAAAGTAAGCTGCACATGCACCAGTCTCTCATCTTCCGAGTACCAAGTTCTTTGAGTGCTGTCTACTCCTCCTAGCTTTAACAGCACAAATGCAGAAAGCCTTCCATTAATTAGGTGATAGATACACAAATGATGATGATGGAATTCAAAAAGGCGTGGGATGAACACAGAGGATCTCTAATTAGAAAATAGAAGTTATAAAAAAACCTAAGCTTAAATGGCTGCATGTGTGTGGATGTGTCGAGAGACGCTTAGATGGCGACTCTGGCTGTGATGAACTAGGGCCGATTCCGGGCAGACTTGTATGGTCTGTGTCTCATATATGGAAATCTGGTTTAGGATGGGCTGGAAAGGGCTTAGACAGCAACTTCAGTGGCTGGAATATGAGGACAGTGCTGGACACACTTTTACGATCTGTGTCCCACAAATGAGAAGACAAATAGCCTGGAGTGGGCTTCGACAGCAATTCCAGCAGTTGGAACATAAGGATAGGGCTGGATAGACTTCTATGGTCTATGTCCCAGAAACACCAAAGAAAGACCATAATCAAGTATATAATATCAGACTCGTTGATTTAATCATGAATTGATAATGAGTGTGACTATTGGGCAGACTGGATGAACCGTTCAGGTCTTTATTTGCCGTCACTTACTATGTTACTATTAATCCTCTTTGCTCCCAGCTGATACACAGACCTCAGCTCTGACACAGGAACGAGCATCATATGTCACCTGACCTACTGGTTCATGCATGTGGTGACTTCTCAGCACACAGTGCCAGTGAATTAGAGACAACTCTTACATGTGTGCACCAGTGTGTTCCAAGTTCCATCTTCCATACCTTCCTTGCCTGCAGTGCTGTGGCTCAAATCGGAATTTTCTTTTATATGCCATTAAATTCTTGCGAGGATGGGTGGGGACGGGTTGGGATGGGTTAAATTCTTGCGGGGATGGGTGGGGACGGGTAAGATTCCAGCAGGGACGGGTGGGGATGGGTAAGATTTCTGTCCCCGTGCAACACTCTACTCTGGATACCAAAGGCACTCCTTCAGCCCTTTGCCCTGACCTCGGCCTCCCAGGGCTAATGAAGGCAGAGGAGAAACAGTCCCGCCCTATATTACTGCTGGACTTGGAACCCTCCCATGACCAATTCCTGGGGCAGAGGTCAAACAGTTACATTTTCATCTACTATGCCTTTAAAGCAAGCTTTCAATTCTCCAAAGCTTCTTAACATTCCCTCAATGTTCTCATCAGCTCTTGGGTACTGCAGGTCCAAGGCAAACCTATGTCCATTGCTTCACAGGCAGGACAGATTCACAGCTCTGTCTCTCTAGGGTAGCTGTTCCTTTCTTCCTCCCTCTTAGGAGCGGCTGACTCTGACTCTGTCTCTCTTTCTCCTTTGCAGACTGTCCTTTTTGTTGCCCTCTTCCCTTCCAGCAGCTTCTGGGCCTCTCCTACCTTTCTCCCATGAGTTCACTCTGGCTACCTTGCTTTCCCATTAGCTGCATCAGTCCAATACTACAATTCCGAGCCTGCCCCAGGATCTGCCCTTCCTGCCTCAGTCTGTGCTTGCCCCTCCCCTGCTTCCTTTTGCCAGCATGCATGGAGGATCTCTGTAGTATGCTGGGAGGCTAATCTCTTTCCCCTCCCACTCTGGGCTTTCCCAAAACATCCCATGAAGAACAGGAAGGCTCACTCCTCCATTTTCTGGAAGAACAGACCCCACTTCACAGCCTCCCACCTTTTTCAACCTTTCAGGTAAAAGCTGGTTTGTTGTCCCTTTCTTTAAGGTTCCTCTTACGGTTAGTGCTGTGGGATCGCTAGGGCTTTCACTCGATCCTGGGCTGACTCCTAGGGGATTTTAGGGGATATGTACGGCCCCTGCCCTCCTGTACAGACCCCCCTCCAAGTCTCCGATGACATCCCTAAGTGTCACATCATTAATAGGAGTAATTGAAAATGGGGCCATTTTACTGCCATACTAAAGGTGGCCTTGGCGCACGGGAAAGAGCTGTGCTAGGGATAGCGTTGGCTACATTTAGTGTAGCTTATTAAAAGAGCCCCTTAAACTGTTAATCCTTTTAATTTATTGTTTTTTTACATTTTCCTTATTGTATCATGGCTGCCTTTTTGACGTTAAATGCCAATGCAGTTGATTTCCCTAGTGTGAAATCAATGGGGAAAAAATGCTGATAATCAGAAGAAAGAGCCAAACAAACCAAAAGCAAACCCCAAAATTTTGGCCTGTTCCCATTCCTAAAAAATGCCATATTAAAGTGAATGCTACTTTTGTGTCAGGTAATTCTATAACAAGATGCCTGTAAGAAAAGTTTAGGGATGTGCACAAGCTAAATATTTTTGGTTCATTTTGGTCATGTTATGATTGTTGTTTCCAAGTAGCTTCAATACTGTTACCTCTTGCACCAATCCTGTTTTCTGCTAAGGACTAGATCTAAAATAACTCTCCCTCTTGTTTGGTTCTTAAACCAGATGCTCCATGAAGTATTTCTTTATTTCATCTGGGAACTTAACCTCCCTAGCATTTTCTGAAATGACTTTTATCCAGTCAGTATTGGGGTAATTTAAATTCAGTCGGGCCCTTATTGGGATATTGAGATATGCATTTTGTTTCATATATGTATCTTAATACATATGATTTTGTGCAACAGTTGTGGAAGATGTGGTGATCATCAAAGTGATTAAGATAAGTTGAAATGAACTATAGTTACAATGGACTGTGGCTTGAGTCCTTAAGACTGTTCATCCTCAATGGTTGCTCAAAATAAAATATTAATTGAAAAATATATATATATAAATAAAATTAGAAAAGCTATAAAAAAGTTAAGATTTTTTTTTTAAACCTCACTATAGATAGTTTATCGACCAATGATTGAAACTTCCGGAGCCTGTAACAGGTTGTTCCAAGTGGGCAGTTGGTTTACATGTACTGAAGTCTTCTTCTCCATCTTATTGGATTTATGACAGTGGACACCACTGATAATTAATATGTCTACACAATAGAAATAAATGTAATTTTTCTGGTGCTATGTTTGCTCTCTTCCCAAGGTTGTTTTGGTAATTTAAAAAGTGTTGCCAAATTTGTCAGATTTCCTGCTTTTTTTTCTTTCTAGCATTTCATCATCTGTCTGTTCATTCTGGCCAGATGAATGGTAGAATGCCCCAACCACTATTCTCTTTCTCTTCACACATGGAATTTCTATCTGTAAAGATACCACAATGCAATCTGTTTCTTGTTGAATATTTATGAAGAAGGTTTCGGCTGGCGGGGGTTGGGGACCTCCGCCAGCCAAACCAGTGTCCCGGGTGAAATTTGCGGTGGCTCAGGCCCCCATGGCCCCCCATAGCTATGCCCCTGGTTTGGATTTCACTGGTGTATTTTAGGTTCATCAAGTACCTAGAGGGTCATTTTTGGTGGTATATAGCAGAAACCTATAATTAAATGCTCTTTACCCCCGCTGTTGCAACATTTCACAGTAAACAACTCTGGCAAGAGTCATTTTTTTTTCTTCATTAGTGCACTCGGACCAGAAATTTTATACCTTCTTTATTGTAGATGTTTAAACATATATTTAAACCAGCAATTAGATTTTATTAATTGTGTGTTTTAGGGGAAAGCAAACAGTGTATCTAACTGGGAAACACATGCAAACTGTCAATACCTTTAGGTACCAATAGTAGTTATTCCTTCAGATTATGATAGAAAAGCAGCTATATCCATTCCACTGTACAGTAACTCGTTTATGTTTTAAATTATGGCTATGAGTGGGCCTTTGATTTCCAGAGTGCTCTTATGAGGTCTTTCAGGTACTTGGGACCTTCTCTTCCAAGGTCTACTTAAGCTTCAGCAAATCTGATTTATAAGCACAATTTTACAAAGATATAATTTAAAAGCAGCAAATCAATAACACAGCAACAACTTTATTAACCAAGAATATCCAGGGAGGGAGAAATAATATTAATGTTCTTTTTCATCCTCAGTTTGTCCAAAATATGCGGAAATCTATGTTTTATCTGAGATGGAAGTGCAGTCATTAAGAAATATGCAAAAGACACAAATCACTTTATTCCCTGAGTTTAGAAGCCTAATTTTTCAGTGACACGTAAAAGTGTTTTTCTGTCTTACATTCTACTTATACTAGCAGTTGAGCCCGTAAAAACAGGCTGGTATTGGGGTTTTCCTTCCTTCCTTCCTTCCCCCTCCCTCCCTCCCCGCGAGATCGCCACCGCTACCGTTCCCCCCCCCCCCCCGGAGTTGCCGCCATCCCTCCACCCGGCCCGGGCCCTCTCTCTCTCCGCTACTAAACTTACACATCCATTCGCTGGAACGCAGCACGCACATCAGCTGAGCTGCTGTCGGCCGTTCCTTCTCTGCCTGTGTCCCGCCCTCCTGTGACGTAACGTCAGCGAGGGTGGTACACAGGCAGGGAAGGAAGGCCGATGGCAGCTCAGCTGATGTGCATGCTGCGTTCCGGCGAATGGATGTGTAAGTTTAGTAGCGGAGAGAGGGCCCGGGCCGGGTGTGTGTGTGTGTGGGGGGGGGGGGGGGGTAACGGTAGCGGTGACCTCGGGTGGGCGGGTGCGGTATCAACCTCGGCAGCGCAGTTTCCCTCTCTGTCCCGCCCTCGTCATCACGTATTGACGCGGGGGCGGGACAGAGAGGGAAGTCTCTACTGCGCATTTGCGAGTGAGTCGGTCACTCGCCATTTATATGTTTGATACTTTGATTGGATAGTGAAGAAAGAAAATGATAATTATAACAGAAGGTACCAGATATTAGACTGAGGTGTAGTGAACACCCAGTACCCTACAAAGTTGCATATTCATCAGAGTAGATCCATACATTTTCAGAGTTAAAATACATGAGGACTAACTTGCTAGCCTGGTTTTCAGTATATCCACAATGAGCATATATGAAAAATATTTTTACATAACGGAGCCAGTGCATGTAAAGCTATTTCATCCGTATTAGTTGTTGATAATTTGACAACCAGGCACACAAGGTGAGTTGAAAACTACCAATATGGCTAAAATGGAGAAGTGGCCTAATGGTTAGCTCTTACTCCTGTGTTCTGGCTGGTCACTTGGACTTGTTTTCTTCCACCCGGTAGTTGGTTTGCTAATGGTTAGTTCAGCAGGTTGTAGACCTGGGGAACTGACGGGGCCCTTTTACTAAGCTGCGTGTCTAAGTGCACCCAACGCGTGCCAAAATGGCTGTTGCGGTAATTTCATTTTTGGTGTGCGTCCAACATGTGCGACTGAAAAGTGCATGCACTTTTGTTACCGTTGAGTGCTTAACTTCACTGTATTGTTGGAGATTTAAGGATGCTACATAGAGCTAAACCATGTAGCTGATAGTACTTTTTGGTAAGTATTCAATAAGGACGTAGTTGACAAGGAACCTCTGTGGACTTATACCTGCAGAAACGATCATTTCAACAATTTGGTATAGCCACAAGAAACTGTGGGGCCCTTTTACAAAGGCGTGCTGAAAAATGGCCTGCAGTAGTGTAGACGCGTGTTTTGGGCACGCGCAAAATCATTTTTCAGCGCACCTGTAAAAAAATGCCTTTTTTAAACTTTTTTGCCAAAAATGGGCATGTGACAAAATGAAAATTGCTGTGCGTCCATTTTGGGTCTGAGACCATACCGCTGGCTATTGACTTAGCGGTAAGGTCTCATGAGGTAACTGGGTGGTAATGATCTATGTGCGTAAAATGCCAATTACCGCCCAATTACAGCCTGCACACCAGAAAATACAAATATTTTCCAGCACCTAGCAGATGTGTTTGAAAAGTGAAATTACCGCAAGGGCCACTATGCACTTTTTTTCAGCACCATTTATAGAGTTTCCCTCCTATGGGCTCTACATATGGTGCCAAAAAATCATTGCCAAAAAGTTCTATTCTATGAGCCAAGTTAGGCACAGTTTTGTAGAATAGCTCTTACGCCCGGGAATCACGCCTGACTTTAGGTGTGGCCATTTACACAGACTGAAATGTAGTGCAAGTGTATGTGCCTACATTAGGTGTGTATCCCCGTTATTCTATAATAATGCACGTTAATTTTAGGAACGCCCCTGTTATACCCATGAACCTCCCATTTCCCTGTCCCCTTTTTCAGAACGCACATATATTTTAGGCACAGATCCCACACCTAAATTTACATCTGTTCATGCCAATTAAATCTAATCAGTGCTAATAATTGCTCGTTAAAAAAACAATTATTGGCACTAATTAGCTTGTACAATTAAATTGTGCACACAAATGTGGGTAATTCTATAAAGTAGATGATAACATTTACATGCCATGTATGTGTATACATATTCATAATACTAATTTATATATGCTTATGTGCACACACATGTCAGATATGCACCTATGAGCTACTCTGTAAATATGCGCATGAGAATATAAGAATATCCATACTGGGTCAAACCAATAGTCTATCTAGCCCAGTATCCTACTCCCAACAGTGGCCAATCCAGGTCACAAGTACCTGGCAGAAACCCAGATAGTTGCAACATTTCATGCTACCAATCCCAGGGCAAACAGTGACTTCCCCCATGTTTATCTCAATAGAAGACTATGGATTTTTCCTCCAGGAACTTGTCCAAACCTTTTTTTTAACCCAGATATGCTAACTGCTGTTACCACATCCGCTGACAAAGAGTTCCAAAGTTTAACTATTCTTTGAATGAAAAAACATTTCCTCCTATTTGTTTTAAAATCTTTCCATGCAATTTCATTGAGTGTCCCCTGGTCTTTGTACTTTTTGAAAGAGTGAAAAATCGATTCACTTCTACCCATTCTACACCACTCAGGATTTTGTAGACTTCAATCATATCCCCCCTCAGCCATCTCTTTTCCAAGCTGAAGAACCCTAATCTTTTAGCCTTTCCTCATTTGAGAGGCTCATAGGAGTTCCATCGCCTTTTTCATTTTGATCGCTCTTCTTTGAATTTTTCTAATTCTTCCATATCTTTTTTTGAGATACAGCGTCCAGAATTGAACACAATACTAAAGGTATCTTATATAGCACATAATTTAATGGTGGGTATACACATAGAGCCTGAACAGAGCACAGACAGGAAGCATATTTACATATGTACCCCCGGACTCTATATATCATGCCTAGAGATCTGCGCCAACATCCAAGCGTATTCTACAACAACATTCTTAACTTAATTGGCGTAACAAGCTCATCAGCGCTGATAACATATCTTTAACAAGCAATATTGAGAACTAATTGGCAATAATTATAGTTTACGCGCTCACCTCGCTGAGTGCATTCTGTAATGCAGTTCACCTAACTTCTAATGTGTGCAAGCAAAAAGAGGTGTGGTTATGGGCAGGGGGGGGGGAGAGATATCGATTAAGCATGTTCTCTCTACCATGCCTAAATCTAGGCATAACTTATACAATACACTTAGTCGGCATTGATTTCCATGCCAGTTTTTTAGGCCCCATATATAGAATCTGGTCCTTTATTTATAGAATACAATAAGTTACTGCATATGACCAGAGCTTAGGTGCACACTCTATGACTGGTGTAAGTGCTCATGCCTAAGAGCATATGCGTCAATATATCCATTCCTGCTAGTATTTTATAAAGGAAAGTAGGTACCTACTTCCCTTTTTAGAATATGCATCCCCCCCCCCCCCCACACACACACAATTACCCTCCTCCACATGGAATACCTCAAGGGTAGACAACCCAACACAGGAACATACGTGAACTGAATCCTGCCTTCCCAAACCTTAGTCGTCCACCCCCCCCCCCCCCCTCCACAGGGTTTGTAGAGTTTTCCCTGGAGTCTAGTGGGCCTGAGAGGGAGCAGCCTCCCTTCATCTTCACCCTGTAGCTGCTCCAAATTAAAAAGTGACTCCTAGGAGTAGTCTTGCAGGGGGGGTCATCCTGCCATATAAGGGCAATTGCTCTGCATTGACTGTGTAGTAATGTGGTAAGTACAACATTTTACTCCACTTTAGTGAAAAGGTCCCTAAGATACCATATATTTTGGATGTATTGACAAGCAGTTATTTTGAGGAGTATCACTTATTGATTATGTGTGCATACCTGATTGCTATCCACCTTATAATTGAAAGAGAAAAACGCCTAGATTTCGACCCAAATCGGGAGATAGACGTTTATCTCACAAAAACGAATAAATCGGTATAATGGAAAGCCGATTTTGGACGTTTTCAACTGCACTCCATCGCGGAAGCGTACAAAGTTGACGGGGGCATGTCGGAGGCGTGGCGAAGGTGGAACTGGGGCGTGGTTATCGGCCGAGGAGAGATGGGCGCCTTTCGCCGATAATGGAAAAAAAATATGCGTTTGTAGCTAGAATTTAGGGCACTTTTCCCGGACTCTGTTTTTGCACGAATAAGGCCCCAAAAAGTGCCCTAAATGACCAGATTACCACCAGACGGAATCGGGGATGACCTCCCCTGACTCCCCCAGTGGTCATTAACCCCCTCCCACCACAAAAAAATGATGTTTCACAACTTTTTATTTTCACCCTCAAATGTCATACCCACCTCCCTGGCAGCAGTATGCAGGTCCCTGGAGCAGTTGTTAGGGGGTGCAGTGGACTTCAGGCAGGTGGACCCAGGCCCATCCCCCCCACCTGTTACAATTGTGCTGCTTAATGCTTAGTCGTCCAACCCCACCAAACCCACTGTACCCACATGTACGTGCCCCCCTTCACCCCTTAGGGCTATAGTAATGGTGTAGACTTGTGGGCAGTGGGTTTTGAGGGGGATTTGGGGGGCTCAACACACAAGGGAAGGGTGCTATGCACCTGGGAGCTCTTTTACCTTTTTTTTTGTTTTTCTAAAAGTGCCCCCTAGGGTGCCCGGTTGGTGTCCTGGCATGTGAGGGGGACCAGTGCACTACGAATCCTGGCCCCTCCCACGAACAAATGCCTTGAATTTATTCGTTTTTGAGCTGGGCGCTTTTATTTTCCATTATCACTGAAAAACAAAAACGCCCAGCTCACAAATTGTCGAATAAAACATGGACGTCTACTTTTTTCGAAAATACGGTTCGGTCCGCCCCTTCACAGACCCGTTCTCGGAGATAAACCCCCATGGAGATAGACGTTTTCGTTCAATTATGCCCCTCCACGTAAGGTAGCTGGTTACCCGATTTTAAAATATCTTATAAATTAGATACACTACACCCAATTATAGAGGCTGACCAAATTTTGGTTTTCATTACTGTGCCAAAACCAGCCCAAAATCCATTTTATGCCAGGTTTCAGTTTTGGCTGAAAGGTTATTTTAATTTATGGCCATGTGGAAGCTAACAATTTGTACTTTGTCCCATTTGTCTCCCTCTCTCCCTGAAACAGGAGTTGGTTCCCAGACCTCTCTGAGTGCCTCCCCTTTCCACCTGTAGGTCTCCCCCCCCCCCCCCCCCCCCCCCCCCCCGGGCCTATCCTACAATCTCTGGTGGTTTATGGGTATAGTTGGAGCAGGAGCTGTGCCTAGCTACTTCTGTCTATTCTGGCTCTGCTCTCAAAATGGCTGTCGTGACTGAGGCATCAATCCTGATTTGACTATATCACTAGACATCCAGGGATTGTAAGATAGTCCTGGAGGGACCTACTCTTTGTATATGTACTGCAGTTATGATCTTACACAATAATTTAGATAGTAACTAGAGTGCTCCAAACAAATGCTTGTGATATAAAATTTTAGCAGGGATTTAAGTCTGTAAATTTGGGATGATAATCTCCTTAGGAATTAGCTCCTCTATGATTTTGATGCAGAATTTTCAGAACAAAAAGATATCAGTGTTTGTGGTGCTAGAATTTTTATTTTTCCTGATGTAGCCAAGGCAACACAACTCAGGCACAAGTTGTTTTTTCTTTAAGTTTGTCTGTAAATATATGCTTACTTTCCATGGTGAATAATTCATTTTTGGGATTTGTTTCAATTAGAACAGTTTCTAAAGGGTTGTGAGAAATAAAGCTTTGGAATAATGAGAGTAAACATAATTATATGCACCAAAATATATCTAGGTTTTGGATAGCCTAAATTTGTATCCTAGTTTATAATCTTATTAGGTTGATAGTGTTTTCTCCCCTTGATGTGAGCTAGTTGCTTTTCCTTTTTCCTTTATTAATTTGTAAATTTTTTTCATGATTCCTTTTCTGTACTACTATATGTTGATTGTGTACTTTAAAGATTATAAATAAAGTAAAAATAAAAGAATTAGCCTCTCTGTGGAGTTATGACATCAGTGGTTACTCTGAATATGGCAAGTGGAGGGGCATTTTCGAAAGGGACATCCACGTTTTGATTTGGACGTCCTTGCAAAATGTCCCGATCCAGGGGCAGGGAAATCCGTATTTTTGAAACAAAATGGACGTCCATCTTTCGTTTCGAAAATACCGTCAGGGACGTCCAAATCCTTAAATGTGGTCATCCTTAGAGATGGACATCCCTAGACATGGCCATTTCTGATTTTCAGTGATAATCGAAACCAAAGACGTCAATGTCATAAACGACCAAATGCAAGCCATGGAAGGAGCTAGCATTTGTAGTGCACTGGTCCCCCTCACATGCCAGGACCCCAAGCGGGCACCCTAGGGGGCACTGCAGTGGACTTCATAAATTGCTCCCAGGTACATAGCTCCCTTACCTTGTGTGCTGAGTCTCCCCAAAAAACCCCAAACCCACTACCCACAACTGTACACCACTACCATAGCCCTTACGGGTGAAGGGGGGCACTTAGATGGGTACAGTGGATTTGTGGTGAGTTTTGGAGAGCTCGCTGTTTCCTCCACAAATGTAACAGGTATGGGGGTATGGGCCTGGGTCTGCCTGTCTGAAGTGCACTGCAGTACCCACTAAAACTGCTCCTGGGACCTGCATGCGCTGTCATGAACCTGAGTATGACATCTGAGACTGGCAAAAAATATTTTGAAAGATGTTTTGAGGGTGGGAGGGGGTTAGTGACTACTGGGGGAGTAAAGGGAGGTCATCCCCGATTCTCTCCGGTGGTCATCTGGTCATTTTGGGCACCTTTTTGTGCCTTAGTCGTAATAAAAACAGGTCCAGGTGAAAACGTCCAAGTGTTCGTCAGGGACGTCCTTGTTTTTTTCGATTATGGTCCAAGGACATCCATGTGTTAGGCATGCCCAAGTCCCGCCTTCGCTACACCTCCGACACGTCCCCTTGAACTTTGGCCGTCCCTGCGATGGAGTGCAGTTGGGGACGTCCAAAATCAGCTTTCAATTATACTGATGTGGACGACCCTGGGAGAAGGACGTCCATCTTCCGATTTATGTCGAAAGATGGGCATCCTTGTCTTTTGAAAATGAGCCCAAAAGTCAGCCACTGTAAAAACACCATGGTTTTAAATTTGTTTTCATTAGCTGTGGTCCATGGGTGTGGAGGCTATTTTGTTTGATGGTGGAACCTTTTATAAAATATGTAAAAAGACATGCAGTAGTACACATGCACTTACTGGCATATACAGCCACAACATCCATTTTACAAAAATACACATGCAGTATATAAATACATAAGTATTGCCATACTGGGACAGACCGAAGGTCCATCAAGCCCAGCATCCTGTTTCCAACAGTGGCCAATCCAGGTCACAAATACCTGGCAAGATCCCCCAAAAAGTACAATACATTTTATGCTGCTTATTCTAGAAATAAGCAGTGGATTTTCCCCAAGTCCATTTTAATAATGGTCTATGGACTTTTCTTTAGGAAGCCATCCAAACCTTTTTTAAACCCTGCTAAGCTAACTGCTTTTACTACATTCTCTGGAACGAATTCCAGAGTTTAATTACACATCTTTTTAATTTTCTTTTAATAAATCATTTTCACTACTACTATTACTACTTATCATTTCTATAATTTTACTAGATGTATGCAGCAGTGTACACTTGAACATGAAGAGACAGTCCCTGCTCGACAGAGCTTACAATCTAATTAGGACAGACAAACAGGACAAACAAGAGATAAGAGAATATTAAAGTGAGGATGATAAAATAAGGGTTCTGAATAAGTGAATAAGGGTTAGGAGTTAAAAACAGCATCAAAAAGGTGGGCTTTTAGCTTAGATTTGAAAACGGCCAGAGATGGAGCTTGACGTACCAGCTCAGGAAGTCTATTCCAGACTTATGGTGCAGCAAGATAAAAGGAATGGAGTCTGGAGTTAGCGGTGGAGGAGGAAGGTGCAGATAAGAGAGATTTACCCAGTGAACGGAATTCCCAGGGAGGAATGTAGGGAGAGATGAGAGTGGAGAGGTACTGAGGAGCTGTAGAGTGAATGTACTTATAGGTCAATAAGAGGAGTTTGAACTGTATGTGGAAACGGATAGGAAGCCAATGAAGTGACTTGAGGAGAGGGCTAATATGAGCATAACGACACTGACGGATTATTAGTCGTGCAGCAGAATTTTGAACAGATTGAAGAGGAGAGAGATGGCTAAGTGGGAGACCTGTGAGAAACAAGTTGCAATAGTCTAAGCGAGAGGTGATAAGAGTGTGGATGAGGGTTCTGGTAGTGTGCTCAGAAAGGAAAGGGCGAATTTTGGTGATATTATAGAGAAAGAAACGACAGGTATTAGCAGTCTGCTGATTACTCGCCTCCATGGTGTCTTGGAAGTGTCGTGTTGAGCTTGCTACGTTTTTGCTATTCCGCTGTTTATATGAAGCACATTTTCAGCCCTTTACATATGCCTACTTTTCAATATAAAATGGCTTACAATACTTGCATTATTGCTGCCTTAAATTAGGAACACAGGGGCCCTTTTACTAAGCTGTGATAAAAAAAAGGTCCTGCACGAATGGCGGCAGCCATTTTGGCTGCACACTGAGGCCCTTTTTACTGCAATGGGTAAAAAGACCCAAAAACGAAATGGCCTTGCGGTAAGTTTGTATTTACCATGTGGCCATTTCGGGGGGGAGCACCTACCACCACCCATTGAGGTGGCAGTAAGGGCTCCTACGCTAACCCAGCGGTAACCAGCCAGTGCGCGATGCTGGCCGATTACCACTGGTTAACCCCCTGTGATAATATTTTTTCTGGAATTTCTGGTAGTGCCAGAAATGCTGCACACTGAGGAAAGAATTACCACCAGAAGCCTAGGCCTGCGCTAGTTCCGATTTGCCACGCGGCAATCCTTTAGTAAAAGGGCCTCACAGACAATTGCGCTTTTAGTACCGAAAATAAGTCACTAGGGGGGGAGGTCTTTTACAAAGCCGCGCTTGCGTTTTTAAGCTTGCGGTGAAATTCAGATGGCGATAAACATTGAGACGCCCATTATATTTCTATGGCCATCTCAGCATTTACCGCCAGCTGATTTTTACCGCAAACTAAAAATGCTATTGCGGCTTTGTTAAAGACCCCCTCAATTTGCAATATTATGTAAAGGCACTTAGTTCATAAAATAAAATACCCAGAACCAGCCCAAAAAGTGTGCAAAGCACATGCACAAATTTACACTCGCTCTGTCCCACACTTATATTCAAGTGTACAGCTAGGCAATTGTATAAAAGCCCGTTTATTTATGCAAACCAGACTTTAAAAGCACAAGAATAGCTTTATAAACTTATCCCTTAAATTATTAATGGGACTTTTTACCAAGCTGTGAGAAAAGTTAGCCTTAGCTCCCTTATGTGTTTTTTTTCTCCATGCATTAAGGCCATTTTCCCCACAGCCAGAAAATAGCTGATTTTTTTGTTTTACTATCAGCACATGGCCATTAAAAATTAGCATATGAGCACTTACCACAACACATTTTGTAGGCAATAAAGGGTTTATGTGCTAATCCCATCAATTAGCATGTAGTTGCAATGAGGGTCCTTTTACCAAGCTGCGGGAACAAGGGCCCTGCACTGGTTTTCCTGTGTGTCAGGGCCCTTTTTGATGCAGGGGGTAAAAAGACCCCAGGCACACATGGCCATGCTGTAAGAGAACTCTTACCGCATGGCCATGTGATGGAGAGTCCTTACAGCCACCCACTGTAATTGCTAATTCAGGGGCCCTTTTACTAAGCTTCGTAAACATCTACGCGTGCCCAATATGCGCCAAAATGGAGTTACCACCTGACTACTGCATGGTTTTTGAGGTAATTTCATTTTTGGCCTGTCTGATATGCGCATCTGAAAAATATTTTTTATTTTCAGGTAATGGACACGTGCCAAGTGGCATTTGGCATGCATAGGTCATTACCGTCCGGTTACCATGTGAGTCCTACCGCTAGGTCAATGGTTGGCGGTAAGGTCTCAGACTCAAAATGGACGCAAGGCAATTTTCATTTTGCCACACGTCCATTTTCGGCAAAAATTTTTTAAAAGTCATTTTTTACAGGCGTGCTGAAAAATGAATTGGCACACGCCCAAAACCCGCGCCTACAGTATCACAAACCATTTATCAGCGTGCCTTTGTAAAAGGGCCCCTAAGCAATTAAGTCATGTGCGCAACTGACGCTATTCTGTAACTTGCATGTGTAAAATTGGGCATGCAACATTATAGACTTAAGGTATTTTGTACATTCACGCATGCATATGGTGCTGAAATACGGATGCCCAGTTCTAGAATTACCTCTGGAGTGTTGGTTGCGACTCTTCATCCTATGCACTCCAAATATCAGTTTTCTGGTCTTAATATCTTTTTTTCTGACTGAATGTCTGATGAATATCTCATTTTGTGACAGTCACAGTTGTGCAAAACATGAATCTTGCAGTTCAACCTCTAGAGGCCAAACTGATGCTGAGCAAACCAAGCCCAGAATCATCAGTGAAAGAAATAGTCCAATGAAGTGCCCAGTGCTGGAAAGCGACAATTTCACCTATTTGAAACATTACCAACAATGATTCAGTGACCTGAACACATGTGCTGCAGCTGCAAATAATCCTTCCAGGCTAAACCTAGATGATAATCAGGGCAAGAAAATACAGCTTTTCTGTATTTGATGCCCCAGAGACAGTATCATTTCTCTTTTTCTCTTGTTAGATTTATGGGGGGGTTTTTTGAGTGTGTGTGTGGTTCTATTCTATTTTTAATGGATTTCTTGTCTTGATTGTTTTTAATTTTGTTAAATTGTAAACCTTTGTGATCTTATGAGTTTAAGCTAAGTGGTTTAGCAAATGAAATAAACCATAACTATTCTGGATGCCAGCCTTTTCTGTTAAATGGAAGATACATTTTGTCAAAGGGAAAAACACCATCATTTAGAAATAAAGCTCCATGAAAGATAAGTCTGTGGTTATTGTTTGTGTTTTAAATGAATACATACCATTCTCTGACCTGAATGAAAGGAAAATAAGAACTGAATGGTTCTTGACTGAAGTGAAAATGTGCTTGTCAGATCAAAGTGGTTTGATGTAGTAGTTGATGCATGAATATTCTTGGCACGCTGGTTTCAAAAGAAGACAGTGCAAAAACACAGAAAGTGTCATTTTGGATCATACAGACGTGGTATTGATATGCAACAGTCTGTTAAATACCTGAGCAGGCATCCTGTTTTAATAAATTGAATGTAGAGCACCCGTGTGTGTGTTCACATTCCTATTTTCCACCGTCATGTTAGCATGTAGGCAGAATATTAGCACTGAAGTATTTATTAATCTGTACACATACAGATATATATATACCGATATTCTGGTTATTTATATGCATTCTTAGCATGTAAATTTTGGTGCATTCTATATAGAATTACCTCATGTACTTTGAATATGGAGCTCAATTTTATTGAAAAACAAAATTCAGACACGTTCATTTTACAAAGGTGCACTGAAAAATGGCTTGCTGTAGTGTAGGCGCAGGTTTTGGGCATGTGCCAATCCATTTTTCAGTGCTCCTGTAAAAAAGGCCTTTTTGAAAATTTTTGCCCAAAATGGACGTGCGGCAAAATGGAAATTGCTGCGCATCCATTTTGGGTCTGAGACCTTACAGCCAGCCATTGCCCTAGCGATACAGACTCACGTGGTAACCGGGCGGTAATGACCTACGTGTACCAAATGCTACTTGGCGCGCGTCTGTCCCGCGCGTCCAAAAATAAAACATTTTTCAGATGCACGTATTGGATGAGCGCCAAAAATGAAATTACCGGAAGAGCCATGTGGTAACTCCATTTTGGTGCATGTTGGGCGCATGTAGATGCTTACGTGGCTTAGTAAAAGGGCCCCTGAGGGATTTTAGAAATCGTCACATTTCCAAACTGATTATCGTAAATTGTGAAACCTGACTTATTATTTGGGTTACTTTTTTTTAAGTTATAAAGATAATGGCTCTCAATCACTCCTAATTTTCGTTTTATATTTCCTTAATTCCAACCACTACAATCTTTAGGAAGCCGACCGACAGGAACACCCTTTTGCACTATTCTAGCCATCATCATGTAACATTGAGAAAGGGTGTTCCTGTGGGTCAGTTCCTTAGGCTGCGTCGACTTTGCTCTTCTGTCTTAGAATTCAAGACCCGGGCAAGAGACATGTGGGTTAGATTTATAGAGAGGGGTTATCCGGTAAAGGTGGTCAGAAAGGCGTATAAAAGGGCTCTATATGCTCAGAGAGAGTGGTTATGCTTGCCTAGGCAAGTTACACAAGGGAGGGCTCTGGCATGTGTACTCCCTTTTTCTCATTGGGCTTCAAAAATCGGACAATTGATACATAAGCACTGGCACATTCTGTCATTTCATCCTGAATTCAGGGAATGACCTAAAATTGCGTACGGTAGACAGGCTAACCTTGGTGAATTGTTGAAACGCCCTTTTTCAGATAAGAGTGCTGGTAAGCATTCCCCTTGTGGGAAATGCGTTTATTGTAAGCATTCTATCCCCACTAGTTGGGTCACTATCCCACATACTACAAAAAGATTCTATCTGCATAGTAACACCACTTGCAATAGTGAAAGGGTTGTATATTGTATTATATACCCTTGCCCCTTATATTACATCGGGCACACCAAGCGACGTTTAAAGCAGAGACTTTGCAGAGCATGTCAGTAATCTTAGAATCTGTAAAAAGGATGTTCCCCTAGTAGCTCATTGGGCCTCATGTAAACATACTTTAGAGGATTTGAAATGCGTTGTGTTAGTACAGCTGCCCACCCCTGAGGGAGAAGGAGGGGATATCACTGCTCTGTTGTTGGCTATTGAGCAGCGTTATATTTTTCAGTGGGATACTATGACCCCTAGAGGGCTTAATATGGAAATTGAATGGATTTGAGACTCTGTTCCTTTAAGTAAAGGGCGTTTCCTCTTCACTGTTTGGTATTTAGCTTGTCGCTTTTTGTTGTGGTCTATGAGCTGGAAACTTGGAGGTGGGGCTGGGAATCCCTGCCTGGACACTGGTCCCGTTAGTGAGTGGCTGTTACAATGTATGTTCATATGTATTGCGTTCATTTGAAGAGTGATGGTTAGTTAGTTAGTTAGCTAGTTAGTTATGTTATTGAGTTTTGTTTTTTTTTGTTGATATGTTATAGGCTATAAGGGGTGGTTCCCCCTGAGGAAGAGCTTCGAAATGCGGTCTCGCATTGGGGAACTTTGGAGTATACCAACGGCATGGGTTTAATTAACCTATCCGTGGAAGCCTCCCATTTGCCTAAAACACTTTAAATTAAAGGTTTGACTGTGTGTAGGACCACAGAAGATTTGTGTGATTTTGCAATCCCCATCGTCTCTCTGTGTGCTTTTTTATCACAGGGATAAGAACAGAGGTTTTATATGGTTTGCAGCGAGGATTTCCTCTCTTCACCTGAGAACTTGCTGAATACAAAGAGCAGCGACGTCTACTACTGAAAACTGGGTTCTGTATGCCATTATTCTCTATGGCTAAGTGACTGATTTTTATTGAGCCTTGTGCTCTGATGATATACAGAGACTGAAGAAACTGCAATTTAGGGTTCATGATTACTGTTCTCTGTGGGATTTGCATATGTGATTAGGGTATAACTGTGGTGTGGATGGCTATGCGAGTGAGTTGCAGGGATATTATTTAGTAGTTTTTTAATGCACTGATTTATTCTGACTAATAAAGATTTTGTAATTTATATAGAACAGGAGTACTAGATTGTAAGCTCTTTGAGCAGGGACTGTCTTTCTTCTATGTTTGTGCAGTGCTGCGTACGCCTTGTAGCGCTATAGAAATGCTAAATAGTAGTAGTAGTAGAGTACTACTTGCTATCAATATTTTAGGTACATCCCATTGTATGTATATCCCCTATTAGGATTAAGATTAAATTTTAACTGCCGGACCCTCAAACATTCTTCTAACGTTCGGCGATCCCTTCTCATCGTTTCTACTCCCTCCAGGATATTCACTCTATTGGCTATTTTTGTGTCATCCGCAAAAAGGCAAACCTTCCCTTCCAACCCTTCAGCAATATCTCCCACAACTATGTTAAAAAGAATAGGCCCCAGCACCGACCCCTAAGGAACTTCACTGCTCATCTTCCTTTCCTCTGAGTGGATTCCATTTACCACCACTCTCTGCCACCTGTCGGTCAACCAGTTTCCTATCCAGTTCACCACTTTTGGTCCTAAGTTCAACCTTTTCAGCTTATTCACGAGTCTTCTGTGGGGGACCGTATCAAAGGCTTTGCTGAAATCCAAGTAGATTACATCTAGTGCACGTCCTTCATCCAGTTCTTTGGTCACCCAGTCAGAGAAGTCAATAAAATCTGTTTGGCAGGATTTTCCTTTAGTAAAGCCATGTTGCCTCAGGTCCTGTAACCCATTGGCTTCTAGAAAGTTAACTATCCTTTCTTTCAGCAACGACTCTATTATTTTTTCTACCACCGACATGAGACTTACCGGTCTGTAGTTTCCCGCTTCTTCCCTGCCTCCACTTTTGTGCAGAGGGACCACATCAGCTCGTCTCCAATCTCACGGTACCTCTCCTTTCTCTAAAGATCTATTAAATAAATCTTTAAGAGGTCCCACCTACTGGTAAGGTTGTACTACCATCCGCTAGAACAGAACAAACTGATGAAGAAATGTTTACAAAAATTAGGAAAGCTGGCAAATTGGGAAATTGTATAATAATGCATCATTTTGATTACCCCAATATACATCATGGAGCACTAGGGAGGTAAAATTCTTAGATGTAATAAATGACTGCTTCTTGGAGCCACTGGTTCAAGAACCAACAAGAGGGGGAGCTATTTTAGATGTAGTCCTGGAATGCAGGGCATGGTAAGAGAGGTAATGGTGTTGGATCCACTGGGATCCAACACCATTAGTTTTGATCAGTTTTGAGCTGATATCTGGAGTGAAGTCACTAAAGAAATCTACTGTAGCAGCATTTAAGTTTTGAAAGGGTGACTATGACAAAATGAAGAAAATGGTTAAAAAGAAGCTAAAAGGATCAGACATAAAGGTTAAGACTTTAAATCAGGCATAGACATTTTTTTTAAACTAGCATTGTGGAAGACCAGACAAGATGTATTCCACGTATTAACAGTGGTGGAAAGAAGAGCAAATGACAGCCAGCATGGAAAGAAAGGTGACGTGAAAGAAGCAATTAGACCCAAAAGAACATTCTTCAAAGAATGGAAAAAAGGATCCAAATGAAGAAAATAAGAAGCAATATAAGCACTTTGCATATAACGTGTATCTTTGAGGGGATGGGGTATCTTTGAGGGTGGCAACTTTGCTGGGGGGGGGGGAGAAGGAGGACTGCAGACCATATGTCATTTTCTACAGTACCAGCCCCTTTAAGAAAGGTTATTTGGGAGCAACAGGACATGCATGAGTGGCCCAATGTTCATGGGAAGCAGAATAGCACAATTTATGAGGTAGATTGTAAGCTGCATTTTTCTAGCTAATGACTCCTCCAGTAAATTAAGCTGCAGTAAAATGTTGTATTTTACTGCCACATAGTATTTCCTCCCCTACGTTCTGAGAAAACAATTTTGTGTCCTATCTATGATTACATGTATTTTGCCACAATGTATACTCAAAAATAGATTAAATCCTAATCTAAATCCTGATCAATTGCTCAGACCAGTGGCTTAGGAAGGGGGGGGGGGAAGTGGGGCGGTCCGCCCCGGGTGCACGCCGCTGGGGGGGGGGGGGGGGTGTTGGCTCCGCTGGTTCCCCGCTCCCTCTGCCCAGAACAGGTTACTTCCTGTTCGGGGGCAGAGAGAGCAGGGAACCAGCGGAGCCGACACAGCTCCCAGCGACGTGCAGTTGGGGCGGACCAGCCCTCCCGCCTGCTCCCCGCTTTCCTATGCTAGTAAGAATGCACTCCGGGGGGGGGGGGGGGGCACGTCGAGGAGGGGGGTGCCCTCGCTACGGCACTGGCTCAGACCACAAGGATCATTTTTATTATTTATCCAACCAAAGATTCAACAGTAAGAATCCTTGTGAGAAATGGTATACAAGTCCTTCCTTCACAGCAATTACTTCAAATAAATGTTTCCTGTAACTATTGATCATTTTCTTACATATAGATTGCAGAATTTTTAGCCCGTTTTCCCATACAGAACTGTTTCAGCTTAGTGACATTTAAGGGCTTCCTTGCATGGACAGGCCTGGCCACAATATTTCATTAAGGTTTAGGTCCAAACTTTGATTTAGCCAATCCAAAGCACTTCTCCATTGATCTGGCCAATCCAAAGCACTTATTTGCTATTCTGTAATAGTTACTTAAATATTTATGGTCATTGCCTTGCAACATGACCCATTTTCAGCTCAGCTTCCACTCACGGACAGATATTGAACATTCTCCTTTCGAATTTCTGATATAAAACAGAATAGATAGTTCCATCAGCGATGACAAGCCATCTGGGAACTGATACAGTAAAGCAGTCCCACACTATGATACCTTCAACAACATGCTTGACAGATGGAATGAGGTCTTATTTTGAAAGCATTATTTGTTTTTCACCAAACAAAACATTTGTTATTGTGACTGAAGAAGTGTCATTTTTAAATCATACTGTAGAAGTCTTCTGTGTCAGCTGGATGATCTTTTCTGAACCTGACATAAGCAGCAGCATTCTTTTTAGAGAGCAGCAGTTTCCTCCTAGTTATCCTCCTGTGGACAAAAGACCAATTTAGTGTAGTTTCCATGCTTAATTTGGAGGAATGAAGAGTAGAGAGGTCATATTAGTGATGGTGGGAGGGGAGCAAATTCAGTAGCAGCACCCAGAGTTGGGAAAAATCATTGGTTCTTGATACCATATTTTGGATTGGACAGAGACCAAATTACTTTTCCTACCTTCCTACCTTCGAGAATTTCATACCACTACAGAGACCAACGATTTTTCCCGCCCTCAAGAGTTTAAACTGATTGGACAGAGACCAACAACCTTTCTACCTTCAAGAGTTTAAATGTGATTGGACAGACACCATCCAATCCCAAATCGAGAACAGTTATATAAAAGCCTGCATATAAACCAACCACATAGCATTACGCTGAAGAAAACTGCAGCAATATTGATGAAATGTTAGTCAAGGGGTCCTATGAATTGAAGACATATCGCGCTTAAATCACTGATGTCATACACACCTTGAAACAGCTTATAACAGCGAAACTCTGGCCACAGTCGGTGTGACTGAGTTTTCCTGCACATTTGTCTTCACGAGCGGTTTAGAATTTCAAGCTAGGTGTTTGTTTTATTACTTTTTTTTTTTTGTGATCCAGCATTCCTAGGAAGTTTTTAGCAAGATAAGATTTGAGCTAAGGACTTTTTATGCCTATAAAGAAAGTAGACCCAGGCGTTTTCCTCCTTATCCCATGAATTACATTATTGGGTGGAGGTTGGGTACAGAGGCCTTTTCCCTTTCTCATTATTAGGATCTTGCACTTCATAGGAATTTAGGCGCTCTTTTACTAAGTCGCGCTCATGTTTTTGGTGTGCGCTAAAATTGTAGGCGCACTGAACATTAGAGATGCCAGTGCATTCTTATGGTCATCTCTAACATTTAGCTCGCCCACAATTTTAGTGCGCGCTAAAAATGTGAGCGCGCCTTAGTAAAAGACGCCCTTAGTATCTTATGAAGTACTTCACAGTTTATAATAAGTACTTTGCAGTTTATAATAAGAGAGATTATTTTGTTGTATTATAGTCAAGCAAACTCGGACAGCTCCAAAACCACGGCACCGGCCTTGGAAGCCAAAGACAATGCACAATAATGGTTTTAGCATGTGCTGTTCATAAATGACCCCCTTAGAAGCAAAAAATATATATATAATACTGATCAAGGTAAAGCTTGTTTTTATTCATATTCTTTCCAAGAACACAGATTTCTAAAGATCATGTATTTCCTTTTCGGTGAAACTCTGCATGCACTTAAGGAAATTCTCAGATGTGTTTCTAGAATTACCAGTGGAAACTATAAAAGTGCAATAGCAATTGAGTTTATCTAGAACCTGTGAATCAGACTGCCAAGCTAGAAAGAAAGCAAGAAAGTGTTTCACTGCAACAGATACTGTGAAGTAGCTATAATTGAAATGTGGTGTATATATGGTACCTTACTGAGGGGTCCTTTTCCTAAGGTGTGCTGAAAAATGGCCTGCGCGTGCGCAGAATTATTTTTTAGCGCACCTACAAAAATGCCTCTTTTTACTGAAAACGGACGTACGGCAAAATTAAAATTGCCGTGCATCCATTTTGGGTCTGAGACCTTACCGCAAGCTGTTGACCTAGCGGTAAGGTCTCACGTGCCAAAATTGAAATTGCCGAAAGGGCCACACAGTAACTGGGCAGTATTTGGCGCACAGGTACCTACGCAGCTTAGTAAAAGGGCCCCTGAAGTATTTGTATGACTAAGTCCTGGGATTGAAGTGAAAGGATAGGAGCAGCCTGACAGAACTCCATGAGACCAAATATTATGAAAAATGAATTCTAGAATATCTATAGCCTATTCAGGTATTTCCCCATGTGATAATTGGTTTTCTTGTTTGAGAATTGTAGAGGCAGTGAAAGTCCTGGGCGTGATTAGTTGAAAGATAACGGCCCAGCAATACAATAGCTACTGAATCCAGGATCCTAGGTGCTTGTTCTCTTTCTATTTACTACAATGCTAACATTTTCTACAATAGGTATCTGGCAACTTTTCAGTATTATCTCATTTATTTATTCTTTCAAGATGATTCAGCTGGGAACAGTTAATGTAATAATGTGAGAAAAATGTTCCTGTACCCAGGTAGGACTCAAAACAAATGTCAGAGTATGAAAGAAAATGGAGTTATAATTCTACAAAGATTATTAGAGGTTGTGTCACTGTGACGTCGGTTTCCCTTTAGAACTGAGTGCATTTAGGAAAACGTTCATGTAATGGGATGGCATTAGTGCCCTATTACAGTTCAAGAGCTACTGTTAACTTCAGCTTCTAATAATGCACAACAGTGTAAAACATGGATTTTATGATGTAAAGTCTGAAAGATGCTTTGCAGAATGAAGGATAACATGTCAAATTGGGACTGGAAGAGTTTTTCAGGAGCAAAAATATGGATTTGTGGATTATCTGTAAAATCAATAACCATCATATCATTTCACCTTTCCCCTCAATCCCAGCCCCAACTCTTACCAGGGTCCCTGGTGCTCTAGGGGAAACAGAAGCAATCCCCAGTTGTATCTGCTCATTGCAGTGCTGGGTTCAAAATGGCATCTTGACCCCTAGTGGTAGTCTTGCAGTATTACCACTAGGGGTCAATTTGCTACAGAGTACATGAGGGGCAAATATAAAATCAGCAGGCTGGACAAAATACTGTGTGGTTCCTTGGTAAACTACATGGACACCCAATTGTGATAGAACATCCAGGCTGGGACATGTGCAATTCTGGTATTCTTTTAGAAAAGGAACTGAGGATGTAGAGTGCGAGGGCAGTCATTTCGCAAAGACACATGTTAAAAAACAAATTGTAGGAGCTTACAAATATAGGGGCCCTTTTACAGAGCAGCAGTAAGCCCAATACTCTTTCGTAACTACCGCCGGCCCAACGCGTCCACTGCCGGTAGTCCCGCCCTGAGTAGGCACGATTTCCGGGGGAAAAAGAAAACCTTTGGAAATAGCTTCCACGGCAATAACCCAGCGGTAATCAGGCATTGCCATGCGCTGCCTGGTTACTGCCAGGTTAGCGTGGGAGCCCTTATCACCACCTCAATGGGTGGCAGTAAGGGCTCCCAGTCACATGGCCATGCGTTAAGAGTTCTCTTACTGCATGGCCATGTCTGTCTGGGGGCATTTTTACCTGCCCTCGCAAAAAAGGGCCCTGGCATGCGGGAAAAATGGCCCCTGCTGCTAGCGCAGGGCCCTTTTTCCCATAGCTTGGTAAAAGGACCCCATAAGTTGCTAAGTTACACATTTAAGTACTGTAGGTAGTTCACAATTTGTACATTTAAGGGAGCAGCTGTAAATCTCAACATTGATATAATAGGATATACATGTGCATTCCCTATCTGAAATACTCCCTCTCACCCACCCCACCTCCAAAAAAAACCAACCAAACAAAAAACAATGGAAAATGATTTATTTATTTATTTATTTGTTACATTTATACCCGACATTTCCCCACCTATTTGCAGGCTCATTGTGGCTTACAAAGTACCGTAAAGGCGTTTGCCATTTCGGTTGATAACAAATACAAGATTGTGTTGTGGTCAGATGAGATAGAGGTGAATCAGGCATCATGGGTCAAGGGAAAGACGATAGTAAATTGTCTAGTATGATCTTTGATTATGTTGTGTTGCAGGGTGTGTGGACTTACGTTGGATCGTTGGGATAAGCTTTTTTGAGGAGGTGGGTTTTTAATGACTTCCTGAAATGTAGCTTGTCCTGTATTGTTTTCACAGCATATGGGAGTCCATTCCATAGATGTGCGCTTATGTGGGAGAAGCTAGATGCTTAAGTTGTTTTGTATTTTAGCCCTTTGCAGTTTGGGTAATGTAGGTTTAGGTATGATCGTGCTAATCTGAGTCTGTTTCTAATTGGTAAATCTATTTTGGCCTGTCATATATCCTGGGACAACGCTGTAAATGATAGAGTCAGTCCAGAGGATGGCTACCGAAATGGTTGGTGGCCTTCATCATAAAGCATATGAGGACAGATTTAAATATCGTAATAAGTACGATTTGAAAGAAAGGTGGGAGAGTGCAGATATGATAGACATTTAAATACCTCTATGGTACAAATGTAAAGATGGCAGGTCTCTCGGTTGAAATGAAAGAGGCTGGGGAATGAAAGAGCATAGAGGATGAAGGTGGTTGGGTGCATGGAATGGCTTCCCAGCAGAGGTAGTGATGAGGACTGTATCTGAATCCAGAGAGTCTCAGAGGAAGAGCAGGGGTAGTAGAGCTTAGTACTTGGTATGGACTGGCAGACTGGATAGGCTGTACAGTCTTTATTTAATGCTATTCTCCGTTTCTGTTAAGTAACCTGGAACAGCTCTCAGCTGAAGAACATCTACAGTACGATCTGACTTGTGGACGTAATAAGCAACACTGATTCTTCTGTTTAACTTTCTGGCAAGGCACACAGTCCTTGCTCCTGTTCCTGTCCTTAGTCTTGGGAGGAAGCTGCTGTGTTCTGGGGAGGAACAGCATCAGGGGAAGTATGATAGACATAAGTACATAAGTATTGCCATACTGGGACAGACTGGAGGTCCATCAAGCCCAGCATCCTGCTTCCAACAGTGGCCAGACCAGGTTACAAGTACCTGGCAAGATCCCAAAACAGTATAATACATTTTTGCTGCTTATCGTAGAAATAAGCAGTGGATTTTCCACAAGTTCATTTTAATAATGTACATAAGTATTGCCATACTTGGACGGACCAACAGACAAGTGAAAACTTCCAGGGGGAAGCCTAGAGGCGTTGTAAGGGTGCTGGGCACTCTAGGCAAATCTGCCTTGTGCCCACCCACCAGTGCCAACATACTTGCTGTTCATCCTCCTTTTCCACAAGACAGACACTGAGAATGTGGTGAGGAGATACAGCACAGAGGTTCCAAATTCATTGCCTAGTGAACTCGAATCTCCCTGTGGCGGGAGCACAGGGAACCTTTCCAGTCATGCTGCTGCACCCTGCCAGCTCCACTGGCTGTATTGCCACCCCCACTCCACCCTTAAATTCTGGTGCCCTGAGCGACTGCCTTGGTTACGTAATGGAAGAGCCAACCCTGAGGTAGCCCTCCTAATCTGTAGCAGCAAAAAGGGCCCTGTTTCTGGCATCTGACAAAGCAGATTCCAGTTCTTGAAAGCTAATCAATATAAATAAATCCAACCTCGAACGTTCTGAAGCTCACTGCAAGGCAGTGAAGCACTGAACTCCTGTAGTCTTCTTAGGCTAGGCTATCAGGACCACTCACCCTAACTCATAGACCCACCCTCAGCCACGCCCCAAGCCACGCCCCATCTGTACATAAAACGCTACCTCAACGTTCTGAAGACAACCTGCTGAAGTCATCCCTAAACAGTTCATTAGTTCATGGTGGTGAAGCCTTCCAAATCACTGTCTCTATGCCCCGCCCTCGCGTCAAACGTCATGACGTCGAGGGCGGAACACAGAGAGTGAAGGGACTGCAACCCCCTCCAACAAACAACGAACCAGGCAGGGGGAGGAGTAGGGAAACACGTGCAAGAGTGGAAAGAAATCAAATTTAAATAAAAATTTTAATAAGAACATAAGAAAAGCCATACTGGGTCAGACCAATGGTCCATGTAGCCCAGTATCCTGCTTCTAACAGTAGCCAATCCAGGTCTGATAGAATCCCAAATAATAGCAAATTGTGACTTTCCCCACGTCTGTCTTAATAGCAGATTATGGACTTTTCTTCCAGTAACTTGTCCAAATCTAATTCAAACCCAGACCCTCTAACTGCTGTTACCACATCTTTTTGGCAATAAGTTCAAGAACTTTCTGTAACTATTTCCTGAGTGAAAAAAACAATCTTTTTATTTTAGATCCAATGCCGCCGGATTTATTTCAACATTTATGATGCTTTGCTTTTACTGACATTATTGTGTCAGAACCTTCCAGATTCTGTGACTCCTGATGCTTGAGATTTCACGGCAACATGGACCCACGTTGAGTCATTGATTTGGATTTTGGATACATAACACACAGTATAAGTATCTTTGCTGTATAATATTTTCTTTTTTATAGACAATACATTTTTAAACCAGAACGTTTTGGACCAGCTTGTCTCTTTAGAACCAGGTCTTCTCTTCGAGGCCCTTTTGGTCCTTCCCTACTCCTATTTTTCACCCTTTGCACGTATGGAATTGGTTCTTCTTTTTTGTGTTTCTTCGAGACTTTCTGATGCTATCAGAAACTTTGGCTTACTACATCAGCCCCTTAAAGAATAGGAAGTAGGAATCTGTGCACTATTCAATAATTGGACCCTGTTTGTATTTACAAATCTTCACAGCCATCCAGAGCCAAACTGAACCCTATGAAACTGTAGACAAAAACAAAACTATTTTTAGTTCAAATTTTGAGGCTGCAATTTCACAAGGACTGCACCCTTTGCACTTAGGAATAATTCTGGACCAGCAAATTCTGGATTACTACTATTATTACTACTAATAATAATAATCATTTCTATAGCACTACTAGACATATGCAGCGCTATACACATTATATACAGGTACTTTCTTTGTCCCTAGGGGGCTCACAATCTAAGTTTTTTGTACCTGGGGCAATGGAGGGTTAAGTGACTTGCCCAAGGTCACAGGAGCTTAGGCTACTCCTCCACTCCTTTGATGAACACTTGGCAAGACCATTCATTAAAGCAGGGCTCAAAAACGTTTTTTTTTTTAGGATCTAGGAACCAGCCCAAAAAACTAGGAGCCAGATTCGAATGGCTGGGATTTTTATTTATGCGCATTTACAAATTGCACATTCATAATGTGCTCGAGATGATGCACATCAAGTTGTTTATTAAAATAGGAGGGAAAGAGTGGTTAAGAAACTACTGCTGTCCCCAATGCCCACACACCTACAGCATATCTGGCAATGGAGCAAGGCTTTAGACTGTGGTTGCTGGGAAATTGGGGGAGACGTTATCATTGCTGAGAGTTGGTGGGTGAGGTGGTGCACCCACCCACCTACTCCCAGAAGCTGCAGCCTTAGCCTTTCTCCACTGTCCACCAGCCTCAGCAGCTGACCCACTCCCAGGAACCACAGCATAAAGCCTCTCTTCATCCACATCAACAGCAGCCTTGTCACATCCTCACCTGTGCAGTGGCCTCTCTGAATCCCTCTTCCCTTTTCAACCCCCCCCCCCCCCCGAAAAATAAGATTATTTAGGGGCCCTTTTACCAAGCGGCGTCAAAAGGGGACTGGCGCTGGCATCAACACATTTTATACGCGCGCCAAGGCCTCCTTTTACCACAGCTGGTAAACGGGAAGTCTCACTTTGCGACAGGAAATGGCCGAGGGGTAAGTAAAGCACTTGCCACGTGGACATTTCGGGGAGAGCCCTTACCGCCATCCATTCAGGTAAGAGCTCCCACGCTAATCCAGCAGTAACCACTGCCTGATTACTGCCAGGTAAGGTCCAGAGATACAAAAATGACAGCTGGAAATGACAGTGCGGTAGGGGTGGGACGTACCGCCAGGCTGCTGCTGTAGCCTGGTGGTACTTCCATTATAGCCAGCGGTAAGCCCGTGTCGGGCTTACCACCGCGTAGTAAAAGAAGACCTTAAAATTGTAAATTGATCCTACCAACAAGGCTGCTGGAGAATCTCCTCCTCAGTAGCAATGACTATCTGCAGTTAAGCGGAGGAGTAGCATAGTGGTTAGTGCAGTAGACTTTGATCCTGGGGAACTGGGTTTGTTTCCCACTGCGGCTCCTTGTGACCTTGGCCAAGTCACTTAACCCTCCATTGCCCCAGGTACAAATAAGTACCTGTATATACTATGAAAACTGCTTTGAATTTGGTTACAAAAACCACAGAAAGGTGGTATGTTGAGTACCATTGCCTTGTAGTACTATGGATATCCTCCTGATTAAGAAGGTTTCATGTGGGCTGCCTTTCCATGGTGGATACATCTCTCTCTCTCTCTTGGTGCCTCCTCTTACTCACTCTCTCTCTGCCTCCCCCACAAACACAAATAGTTATCTCCTAATAATCACCCCATAGCTAAATTTCTCCATACCCTCCCTCAAAGTACACAATGCTCTCTCTCTCCCCCCCCCCCCAACATACACAGACACCCAGTGCTCTCTCTCCCTTCCTTCCTCTTCCCTAAAAAACACAGTCACCCAACATTGTCTCCCTCCTTCTCCCCCAAAGCACTCAGACACCCAGTGCTTTCTCCATCCTCCCCTCCCCCTAGGTACACAGTCATCCACTTTTTGCTCCCCCCTGCCTCCCCGACACACAGGCACTTACTTCTTGCTCCCTCCTTCCCCCTTCTCCCCCACCCAAGCACACAGCCTCTTGCTCTTTTGCTAATTATCCGCCCCCCCCCCCCCATGCTGATCAGAAAAAATAGGAAAGAATGGCTGACATGAGGCCATAGCCCTCTCCTCTGCCACTTTGGCACGAAGTGCAAAAACTGAACCACATGGTAATTTTATGTATGGTTTTAAAATACTTTATGGTTTCTCTCCAGGATACTTTGTCTTCTGTGATTTCTCTTCAGATGAGCCGGTATTCTAGCAGATTGTCTCACATTAATTAGCTTTCTGTTCCTTCACCTTCTACCTTGAGACTATCTTCCACACATAAGAAGCTCTTCAATCCTGTAGCTGTTTCTCAATGGAATTCATTGCCATTTGATTTGCAATGTGAAGGCAAGACTTTGTAATGTACTGGTTATTCAGAAAATATTTTACATATCGTTTTTATTTTGCTTAGATAAATAATGGTATTAATTTCTAAACAGATGGTTAATTGTTGGTTACTTAGAAGATATTCCCCTGGATTCTATTTGTGGAGTCCAATATTTGGCCACCCAACTAAATTGGATAATAACCCATATACCCCCAAATTCGCTTTGCACCTAATTTAGGCATCGGGATTTAGGCCAAGTAAAACATGGCCTAAATGGACGCAACCAAATTTGGTCTTGTGGATAGGAAGTCAACATATTCTATATACCGTGCAGAAATTTACGCTGATTCTATAAAATTTAGGGATTCTTTACAGAATACTCCTAGGTGTATTTTTTTTTACCACATGGACTTTTCAGGCATCATATATAGAATCTAGCCCGTAGTGCCAATAATTGGGTGCTAATTGATGTAATTTGAGTTTGCACCCACATCTTGCAATACGCTATTCTATAACAATCTGAGCCCAAGTCCTATAGCATGCAACCCAAAAGGGGTCATGGCCAAGGGAAGTGTATCAGAAGGTCAGGGGTATTCATAAAATATGTGTGTGCAGTATTATAAAATGATGTGCATCCAAATTAGGTGCCGGGAATTATACCTGGTTTCTGCAGGCAGAAGTCCTGGTGGCTAAGGGCTTCTTTTACAAAGCTACGCTATTGATTCTCTGTGCGGCAAATGAGAAGAAGCCCATTCAATTACTATTGGCTTCCTCTCATTTTCCGCGCAGGAATTGCTAGCGTGGCTTTGTAAAAGAAGCCCATAATTTGGTCACCGAAATGGGTGCTCAATACTAATTCTACAATGGACACTGATCTTTGAGAGTGGAGGAGTGGCCTAGTGGTTAGAGCAGTGGTCTTGCAATCCAGAGATGGCTGGTTCAAACCCTATTGCTGTTCCTTGTGATCTTGGGCAAGTCACTTAACCCTCCATTACCTCAGATACAAATTTAGATTGTGAGCCCTCCTGGGACAGAGAAATATCCAGAGTACCTGAATGTAACTCACCTTGAGCTACTACTGAAAAAGGTGTGAGCAAAATCTAAATAAATAGTTGAGATTCTACATGAAATGTTTCTACTACTGGAGATTCTGTTGCTACTATCTGAGATTCTACATGGAATGTTAATGTTGCTATAGCAACAACATTCCATGTAGAAGCTTGCCCTTGCAGATCAGCGCGCAGGCTTCTGTTTCTGTGAGTCTGACGTCCTGCACATACGTGCAGGACGTCAGACTCACAGAAACAGAAGCTTGCGCAGCCGCATTGGTGAACTGCAAGGGCAGGCTTCTACATGGAATGCTGCTAGTGGAGGAGTAGCCTAGTGGTTAGTAGAGTGGGCTTTAATCCTGGGGTACTGAGTTCAATTCCCACTGCAGCTCCTTGTGACTCTGGGCAAGTCACTTAACCCTCCATTGCCCCTGGTACAAAATAAGTACCTGAATATATGTAAACCGCTTTGAATGTAGTTGCAAAAACCTCCGAAAGGCAGTATATAAAGTCTCATTCCCTTATCTCTTCTATAGTTTAGAACATGCTCTATGTTGGCAGAAACTTGAGATACACTGACCAGTACATTTCTCAGTTCCTACTTCTATGATTGGTGGTGCAAAATGGGACTGTGAATTTCATTGCAAATATGATGCTTTGAGTATCATAATGAATAATATTAATATGAAATTGCAGGGAAGTTAAGACTTATGAAAATGGACCAAAAGAAATATAATAGAGAAGGAAAAAATTTCAAAACAGATGAAAGGGACTTACTTCATTAATGCAAGAATACAGAACCTTTCCTATGAGGTCATTGTTTGAGTCTAGCGAAGAGCAACTGAAATTCATTAGCTTCTTGTTTCTGCTTGATGAGCTGATGGTCCTAGTTCGGTTCCCAGAAGACATATTTCCATATTACTAAGAGTGCAATCAGAAATACACTAATTGGAGCCTAAGCTGCAAGACTCTGTAGAAAGGCCACTTATTAAAGAGACATGAAAAATAAATTACTCTCTCACCTTAGTGGTATGGTCTCCCCAGAGCACTATTGAAGAAATGTAACCATAGAACAGCTGCCCCCAGTTGGCTGTCTTTGGTAGAAAACAGCAGAGTTAAAGGCTAAACTGCAAAACCAACTTAGCTGGAAGGTGCAAGTGTAAAACAAGGAGTTAATTATGCATGGAGATTGACTGATTTTGCTTAACTAGATTTTCAACTGTTTAAAACTATGGGCCCTTTTACTAAACCATGCTAAAAAGTGGCCTGCGCTATCCCCAGCCTGGGTCTTTCCTGTGCGCTGAGGCCGCTTTTAGTGTGGTGGAAAAATGACCCCACTTTCCTTATTTCTTATGAATGGCCACGCGCTATTTTTATTAATTTATTGGGATTTATTAACCACCTTTTTGAAGTGATTCACCCAAGGCGGTGTACAGCAGGTACAGTTTAACATAAAACTTAAAATTTTGTTAACAGCATAACAGTAATAAAATAACCAAGAATAAACATAAATATAATAAATGAGGTAAACTTGAAAACAGTAAATTGAATCCTAAAAATAGAACTACTGTGAAACAGTATCAAAAATATACACATTTGACAGCACTGGAATTCAAATACCAGAGATATAATACAATGTTAGTATAATAACATAGTGACGTGGAGGGGCATAATCGAACGGGGCTGGCCATCTATATGGGTGGCCATCTCTAAGGCTGGGTTTTGTAGGGGGTTTGGAGGGCTCCCGTTTACCACCACAAGTGTAACAGGTAGGGGATGGATGGGCCTGGGTCCACCTGCCTGAAGTGCACTGCACCCACTAAAAACTGCTCCAGGGACCTGCATACTGCCATCATGGGTATGACATTTCAGGCTGGCATAGAGGCTGGAAAACAAAATAATAATATTTTTTTTTGGGTGGGAGGGGTTGGTGACCACTGGGGGTGTAAGGGGAGGTGATTCCCGATTCTCTTTGGTGGTTCTCTGGTCATTTGGGGCACTTTTTGGAGGCTTGGTCCTAAAAATAAATGGACCAAGTGAAGCCGGCCAAGTGCTCATCAGAGCCGGCCTTCTTTTTTCCATTATCGGCTGAAGCCGGCCATCTTGTAACCATACCCTCGTCCCATCTTCCATACCCTGCCGAAACGCCCCCATTAACTTTGACCGGCTCTGCAACGGAAAACAGTTGAAGCCGGCCAAAATCGGCTTTCGATTCTACCGATTTGGCCGGGTTCAGGAGATGGCCGGCCATCTCCTGATTTGTATCGGAAGATGGCCAGCCATCTCCTTCGAAAATAAGCTGGATAGTAACATAGTAAATGATGGCAGATAAAGACCTGTACGGTCCATCCAGTCTGCCCAACAAGATAGACTCATTTTACAAGGTATGTGTTACTTTATATGTATTATTACCTTCTTTCTTAGAGACCTATTACTTTCTGCAAGGTCAATATATCTCTACATAAACAATATCACAATACCTCACCTTATACATTTTCATTGATCAACATCCTTTTAATATATTCACATATAATATCTCTTTCATACAAACATTTTTCTATTCAACCTATTTTTTGCTAGGCAAACATTTGGTTCGCTCATGACCATATATCCTTCCATTTGCTGGAATCAATAGTCTTTGTTGAGGCCATCAATTGCAATCTCATCATGTTCACCGTACATCTCTATGATATTCTCGTAAATAATCTCCAGTCTTTTAAACTCTATTAAACATAGAATGGAATACTCAGCATTTATTGGTGTTCATCTGATCTTGTCCAAATGAAGCAATTCTCTCAACTTTCATACGATCTTTAGCTTCCCTTGTTATTCAAAGCCGTGCAAGAGCCAAACCTCCAGTGTATTGCCTTGCCACAATTAAATACTCCTCTGCTTCTCTGTGTGGGACCACATTTCAATAATTATCTTCATCAGGAGAAGCATTCTATATCTTGCATACAAAAATACATCACATGAATATTTTCACTTTATTCTCATATCCCACACTCTCATCATTTCATCTTACTCCAAAATACTATATAAACTGCTGCTTACTGGGGGAAACAGTGTCCAACAGGCAATAGCGCCGCAGTTCATTCCCAGCAGATATCCGGTCTCCATGGATGCGCTGTTTTAAATAGTGAGGTACATCAAAAGCTGTGCGTCTGTCGAACCATAACCAATCACCACTCCACTTCCAGATTTAAACCGCCAGGAATGACCGTGCCCCACATGAATATAAATCTTTGCTCAATGTTTAATAGTTTCTGTTTGATATAACCCCCTCCAGAATAAACTGATGGATCTCCACAAATCAGATTTGTTCAATTTGATGTCCTTTCTTAACCCAATGGGACACAATAGGTGCCTCTTGCCGCGTGTTTCTAATATTACTGATGTGCTCTGCTATACGTGTTTTCAATTTGCGTTTAGTGTGTCTGATGTAATATAGATTGCAAGGACATATTACACAATAAACTACTTGGGATGATTCACATGAAGTATTCTCTCTCAACAAAAACCTCTTATTCATGCCTGGAAGCATCACATACTCAGTGTCTAAGGAAAATTTGCAATATGTTCACTTCCCACATGGGGCATGATGTCCTCTAGCCATGGGGTTACTGGAATTTTTTAACAGCTCCCCCATGTTTCTACTCCATCTGTATGCGATCTTAGGGCAGTTATCCAGGGAGGGGTGCACCCCCAACATGTCCCAATGTTTATGTATAATCCCTCCTATAGCCGAGTTTGATTTGTCCTTGTCATTCTCAGGGCACAGACTGTAGAAGTCTGCCCAGCACTGTTCTTCTACTACGTTCTGAAGCTAACGTCAAAGCCCCTTAAAATTTACACTACAGCCCATCCCTATCTATTCAGTCACGATCAGGGTGTAGACCGTAGAAGTCTGCCCAGCTCCCATTTTGTTTCCCAAATTACCGGCATCACTACCCAATCTCCGCTAAGATTCCATGGAACCATTCCTTCTAAACCAGATTCCTTTGTGTTCATCCCATGCATGTTTGAATTCCATTACCATTTTCATCTCCACCACCTCCCGTGGGAGGGCATTCCACATATCCACCACCCTCTCCAAGAAAAAATACTTCCTGATTTTAGTCCTGAGTCTGCCCCCCTTCAACCTCAATTCATGTCCTCTAGTTCTACCACCTTCCTGTCTCCAAAAAAAGGTTCATTTGCAGATTAATACCTTTCAAATATTTGAACATCTGTATCATGTCACCCCTATTTCTCCTTTCCTCCAAGGTATACATGTTCCGGTCAGCAAGTCTGTCCTCGTATGGTTTGCAATGCAAATCCCAACACAAATCCTATACTAATAATACACATAATAAGCATGCATTAAAACATTCAACTAACATAGATATGATGCTAAAGATTTTCTAAAATATGGCTTACCATATAGCTGAGGGACCAAGAGCAGATATATGATGGGAACAAGATGTGTGGTACAGAGTCAGTTGGGATAATTTGATGGCAAGCTAAAATCAAGGCAAGTTCTTTGTATAGTTAAGCGGACAGTTAATGCAGCTTAAAATGGCTTACTATGGGATATGCTCAGATGTCCTGCGGCAAGTTTCAAATCAGCACACGCTAACCACATGCAAAAAAAATATTTAACATTTTTTATTGGAGGGGGTGTGTCTGGGGCAGTTAGCACACCCATATTACTGTGCGATAACTGGTTAGCATTGCATTACCATGTGATAACAAAATATGTATGGGTGTTACAGTTTTTTTCAAATGGCTCTTAAACTAGAGTATGAAAAGAGACTTATCTTTCCAACCGTCCAGTCGTCTGCTTAATCTCTGTCCACTAACCACGGCCCGACTTTGGCCAAGGTTTCGACTCCTGCATCAGGGTCCGCGGTATCCACAGACTGGTATTTTCTTTTTTTTGGCAGTTTTGAAACTAGCCAGCATTCAGTGTGATTGAATGTACGTCCAGCGGTAGCTGGCAATTCATTTAGAACTTCTGCTCATATATTGTGAAGATATATCCTGACCCCTGAGTCAGGCGCTTGTGCACCAAAACACGGCCCGTGTCGGGTCTTTTTTCACAATAAAGGACAGCTATTATCTCTTTCTTGAAGGCCCAGTGGAGGTTTTTTTTGTCTCTGATTTATTTATTTATCACATTTATACCCCACAATTTCTCACGTTTGCAGGCTCAATGTGGCTTACAATAAACCGAAAAGGCTATCGCCAATCCAGTAGTGAAACAAAAGGCTATCGCCAATCCAGTAGTGAAACAAATACAATAGATTGTAGTAGTCTGTGAGGACAGAAAGAATAGGGTGTAAAGGGGAAGCGGGTAAAGGTAAGAGAGTCCATAGTGGTCCATTTATGTGCTATTTTGCAGTACTTTAGGTTTTATGTTGGATCCAGGGGGTAGGCCTTCCGGAATAGGTTAGTCTTAAGCAATTTCCTAAAGTTGAGATGGTTTTGAGTAGTTTTGACAAATTTTGACAATGCATTCCATAATTGGGTGCTGATAAACGAAAAAGAGGAAGCGTAAGTGAATTTATATTTGAGGCCATTACAGGTAGGGTAATGGAGATTTAGGAATGAACGGCATGTGCTTGATGTATTCCTGGGTGGAAGATTGATTAGGTTATTCATGTAACCTGGGGCTTCTCCACGAAGGATTTTGTGGATTAGGGTGCAGATCTTGAAGGTGATTCAAGGTGGGTTATTTTAGTACAGGTTCCCATGTTTGCTGGTTTATGTACTTCTAAAACCTGAATAACACTTCTTAAATAAGCTTCTTTATTGTAATCGGTTTAAAACCTAGCGATTAGTGGAATATGTATGTTATGTTATAACACTTCTTATAGCCCGCCGTATACTTTGTCAGTTCAAGGCAGTCTTTAAATAAATAAATAGCTAGCTTTGAAAATTTATTCTCTGATCCACATAGGAAATTCTAAACAATGTTCCGTGTCATAATAAAATATAGCTTTCATAATTTTCCCAGTTGTTTTCTAGTAGAAATATGACACACTGGAGAATAAATACATTGCCTCATACACATTATTCTGTTATCTAATAGTGGAAAACATATTAAAAATCTCATAAATCTTTCAAATAAGAGCTTGTTTCCTTTTCAATAACAAATAAAAAAAACAAATCCTAGAATGCAAAAGACTCTAACAGAGAGGAAGTACCTTCAATGCCAAGTTGTATATATTCCCTAAACATAATATATTATGGCATGTATTCTCTAAATACCTACAAAAAAATCACATTGAGGTTTTGTACCAGTCTTCTACATCTCTTCTTGCATTTGTAAAATATATATCTAACAAAATCAGGCCAAGTATGATTTGCAGTTTAAGAGACCATTGAATATGTGAGCAGTGAAAGACAATGGGATGGCAGGATTACAGCTTGCCCAAAGTCATCTACAATATTAAAAGTAAATTAAATCCCCCTGAAGAAAAGCAAACCCATTCAGCTTATGTACTACTCTGTAAGCCTGATGTTTATTACTTTTACACCAGTTTCTCTTGGAAAACATCCTTACAAAGACTGATTTCTTTGGTTCCTGAAGAAATGGTCATTTACAAGGAGGCAGAAACAAACAGGCTGAAACACAGAACATCCTAATCTTTTTCACATCTATTTGATGTATGCATATATTTCTCTTTTCCACACATGAGTGGAGGCATTCATTAGTTTGTTTCACTTGCATGACTTGCAAATATGCTCAACCTCAGAGGTTTTCCTTAACAAATTACCAAACTGTTATTACCGCTTGCATACATTATATGAAGAAAATATTTTAAACTCCAAGAGGTATACAGAACACTCATAAATTCATAATTATGTACAGGAAATATGCATCACTTGTGCTTTTTTTGTGCTTTAGCGCAATTCTGTTGCTACAGTATCAGCTCAGTTATTGGCAGATGATGGCATCTTAGTCCATTCAGTCTGTCTAGCTGTCCCTGACCACAGAGCAACTGTGGGACCTTCTCTGTCTCTGGTCATTTTCTTTCTTCCCTTACTATTCTCTCTATCTGTCCCAAGGTGCCTGACCGCTCTTCCTCTTTTTCTTACCACTATCAGGCTTATTTTTGAAAGAGAAGGGCGCCCATCTTTTCACACAAATCGGGAGATGGGCGTTCTTCTCCCAGGGTCGCCCAAATCGGCATAATCGAAAGCCAATTTTGGGCGTCTTCAATGCTTTCTGTCGCGGGGACGACCAAAGTTCATGGGGACATGTTGGAAGCATAGCGAAGGCGGAACTGGGGCATGCTTAACACATGGGCATCCTCGACCGTTAATGGAAAAAAGAAGCGCGTCCCTGATGAGCACTTGGCCGACTTTACTTGGTCCATTTTTTTCTTGCGACCAAGACTCAAAAAGTTGCCTGAAATGATCAGATGACCACCGGAGGGAATTGGGGATGACCTCCCCTTACTCCCCCAGTGGTCACTAACACCCTCCCACCCTAAAAAAAAACTTTAAAAATATTTTTTGTGCCAGCCTCAGATGTCATACCCAGCTCCCTGACAGCAGTATGCAGGTCCCTGGAGCAGTTTTAGTGGGTGCAGTGCACTTCAGGTAGGCAGACCCAGGCCCATCCCCCCTCTACCTGTTACACTTGTGGTGGTAAATGTGAGCCCTTCAAAACCCACCAGAAACCCAATGTACCCACATGTAGGTGCCCCCCTTCACCCCTTAGGGCTATGGTAGTGTTGTACAGTTGTGGGTAGTGTTTTTTTTTTTGGGGGGGGGGGGCTCAGCACCCAATGTAAGGGAGCTATGCACCTGGGAGCAGTTTCTGACGTCCACTGCAGTGCCCCCCTAGGGTGCCCAGTTGGTGTCCTGGCATGTCAGGGAGACCAGTGCAGTACGAATGCTGGCTCCTCCCATGACCAAATGGCTTGCATTTGGTCATTTCTGAGATGGGCGTCCTCGGTTTCCATTATCGCTGAAAACTGGGAACGACCATCTCTAAGGACAACCATCTCTAAGGTTGCCCTAAATGTTAAGATTTGGGAGTCCCCGACCGTATTATCGAAATGAAAGATGGACGCCCATCTTGTTTCGATAATACGGGTTTCCCCGCCCCTTCCCAAGGACGTCCTGCGAGGACGCCCTCAGGAAAACTTGGGCACCCGTTCGATTATGCCCCTTCACGTCTTCTACCACAGAAACTCAGATGCAAGCAGCAAAGATAGATATAAATGTAGGAACATTAAAAAGATGTCAGATGTCTTAGAATAGTCTTCTAACCTACTGAATCCCATGTAACAGGTTCAGAGCAGGTTACAAAGACAGTATCAGGTCATAACCAGGAATGTATAACAAAACATATGTAAGCTATAAAATTTAATTAGTCACAAAAGACTACATTTAGTAAGTGATGCCCAAATGTGGGCGCCAAAAAACCCACGCTGAGCGCTATTCTATAAATAGCACTCCGAGTTGCGCACCATTTACAGAACAGCACTTAGGGGTCCTTTTACAAAGGTACGCTGAAAAATGGCCTGCGGTAGAGTAGGTGCGTGTTTTGGGTGCGCTTAGATCTATTTTTCAGCGTGCCTGCAAAAAATGCCTTTTTTAACATTTTTGCCAAAAATGGACGTGCGGCAAAATCAAAACTGGCTCGTGTCCATTTTGGGTCTGAGACCTTACTGCCAGCCATTGACCTAGCGGTAAAGACTCATGCAGTAAACGGGCAGTAATGACCTATGTATGTCAAATGCCACTTGGCGCACGTCTGATACATGCATCCGAAAATAACATTTTTCAGACGCGCATATCGGACGCACGCCAAAAATGAAATTACTGCAAGAGCCATGCATTGGGCGTGTATAGACGCTTAAGCGGCTTAGTAAAAGGGCCCCTTTGAACTGATTTCTATTACAAAGTTTGGGCGTGAGGATTTATACCAACTGAAACCTGGTGTAAATCCTGACATGAAACTTAGGCACAGAGCCCCAGTATTCTGTGATATTGTGCACATTTTTAGTCAGGCTATCCAAAGACAAGACCACTGAAGAGGTGAAATGAAGCAAAGTTTATTGAAAAACAAACTGACTCGACACAACGTTGTGTTTTGGCCAAATGGCCTACATCAGGAGTCTACGAATTAAAAACAATATATAAGGAAACAAAATTCAAACAAAACAAACAGAAACCTTGTGTAGTGATAAAATGCAAACACGAACAGAGAACTTAAGAACATATGAGATTTAATAATGATAACAATGATGTAAAAAATATAAATAAAAAGATATATATATAAATAAGTGGTATCATGTGAGCGGGAGAAAGAACCGTGCTGCAAAAGGTGATGTGCTAAAAAACAAGGACGATCGATCACACATACTATCTGTTAGAATAAAGTGAAAAACAAAAATGAAAAACACTATATCTTACCTTCAAAAAGACCTTTGTTGTGAGGTGCAGCTGGATCGTGAATTGTACTCAGCTGTTCAGCAATGTTGAAAACGGCTAAAGGATAGTGAGCATCTTAAAAAGGAAAAAAGCGCGCGGAAAACCGAGGGATGTGACATAAGGATTTTTCTTGTGTGGATTTTGTGTTCTTGTCCTGAGACTATACCAAGATTGCATAGTCAATCCATAGGAATTTTTTTTATATATCTGTTCTTTGTGCTTGCAGAGAAGATTTGAGGAGATATTGATGGTATAACCTCAAAATCCATAAATAATGTGTGTACCTGCCCCTGAGATCACTCTTAGCCCAACTGAATCAGGGAACAGTTACACTTCCTTTCCCTCAGATATCATGTGCGCTTGTCCCATGATTTCTTGAATTCAGATGCAGTCCATGTCTCCACAACCTTCTCTGGAGTGCCATTCCACAAATCCACCACCTTTTTCATGGTGAAATATGTCCTTATATTATTCATGTGTTTATACCCTTTTACCCTTGCTGTGTTATATTATTGGAGGGACCAGTTACAAGCCCACCAGGACTAAGGGGCCCTTTTACTAAGCCATGTAGGCAAGTACACGCATCCTATGCGCGTCAATTTTGAACTACCATCCAGCTATCGCGTGGCCTAGGCGGTAATTTCATTGATAGGTGACTTCAACATGCTGGATGTTGATTGGGTATCCCGGCTGCGGGGTCGTCTAGAAGCAAAGAGATCTTAGATTCCCTACAGGAAGAATTATTCCAGCAGTGGGTGATGGAACCAACGCGGGATGGAGCTGTTCTGCACCTGGTGCTTACAAATGGAGAGTACATTTCTGATGTCAAGGTGGCAGACCATTTGGCATCTAGTGATCATCTTATGGTATGGATCAATATTAAAACAGAAAAGAGGGCTCACTCGAGATTGAAGGTCCTGGATTTCAAATGAACTAACTTTACCGAGATGGGGGAATTTATCAAGGAACAGTTAGCGGGATGGGAACAGCTGAAGGATGTAGAACAGCAATGGACGAGACTGAAAGGAGCTATATTAAAGGCTACTAACCTTTATGTTAGAAAAGTAAGAGGAAAAGAAGGCCTCTCTGGTACTCGAATGTAGTAGCTGAAAAGATAAGGGAAAGGAGGCTAGCCTTTGCACGTTATAAGACGACTCAGAAAGATGAAGACAGGAGAGAATACCTAAATAAGTGAAGAGAAGCTGGAAAAGCTATCAGGAAAGCGAAGCGGCAAATGGAGGAAAAGATAGCTAATATGGTAAAATTGGGGGACAAGACCTTTTTGAGATATATAAGTGATAAGAGGAAGTGCCATAATAGCATTGTGAGGCTCAAAGCTGAGGAAGAGAAATATATGGAAGATGATAAGGATAAAGCTGAACTGCTTAACGATTATTTTAGCTCTGTGTTCATGAATGAAAAACCGGGGATAGGGCTACAGAAAGTAAAAGCTAAAGGAGATGGAGGTATGGTAGACCAAGACCCGTTTATGGAGGACTGTGTTCGTGAGGGGCTTGCCAAACTAAAAGTAGACAGAGCGATGGGGCCTGATGGGATACCGCCTGAGGGTGCTTAAGGAACTCTGAGAAGTTCTGTCGGCTCCGCTGACGGACCTCTTCAATGCTTTCTTAGAAACTGGAGTGGTCCCGGTGGACTGGAGAAGGGCTGATGTGGTTCCTTTGCACAAGAAAAGAAGTAAGGAGGGGGTAGGGAATTACATACTTGTCAGTCTGACCTCGGTGGTGAGTAAGCTAATGGAAACGCTTCTAAAGAAGAGGATTGTGACATTTCTTGAACTACATGGAATGCGGGACCCGAGGCAGCATGGCTTCACTAGTGGCAGGTCATGTCAGATGAATCTGACTGTCTTCTTCGACTAGGTGATCAAACAGTTGGATGTGGGAGGGGCACTTGATGTGGTATACTTGGATTTCAGCAAAGCCTTTCACATGGTTCTACATAGGCGACAGATAAATAAATTGAGTGCCCTTGGTGTGGGACCTAGATTAACTGATTGGGTAAAAAATTGGTTGAATGGTAGGAGGCAAAGGGTGGTGGTAAATGGAGCTTGCTCTGAAGAAAAGGATGTCGTTAGTGGAGTACCGCAAGGATCGGTCCTAGGGCCGGCTCTTTTTAACGTCTTTGTGAGCGATATTGCAGAAGGGCTGTCTGGTAAGGTTTGTTTCTTTGTGGATGATACTAAACTCTGCAACAGGGTGGACACCCTGGAGGGTGTGAATGACATGAGGAAGGACCTAGTGAAGCTAGAGGAATGGACCAATATTTGGCAACTAAGGGTTAATCCCAAAAAATGCAGGGTCATGCACTTGGGTCGCAAAAATCCGAGGGAACGGTACAGTATAGGGGGTGTAGTGCTTCAGTGTGCGAAGGAAGAGCGGGACTTGGGGGTGATTGTATCGGATGACCTTAAAGCTTTCAAACGTGTAGAAAAAGTGACGGCCAAAGCCAGAAGAATGCTTGGGTGCATAAAGAGAGGCATGACCAGCAGGAAAAAGGAGGTGATAGTGCCGTTGTATTGGTCTCTGGTTAGGACTCATTTGGGGTACTGTGTGCAGTTCTGGAGACCGCACCTACGGAAAGATATAAACAGGATGGAGTCGTCCAGAGGGCGGCTAGGAAATTAGTAAGCGGTCTTGAATGCAAAATTGATAGGGACAGGCTTATGAACCTCAACATGTATACACTGGAAGAGAGGAGGGAAAGAGGAGACATGATAGAGATGTTTAAATATCTCAAGGGCATTTATGTACAGCAATAACTTTGATTGAAGCACATAACGTTTGAGTGCATAAGTAGCTCTTCAACACGGAACGAACTGAAGTTAAGAATTGGACTCCATACACAGTATATTTATCAGCAACAATGAGGGTCACACAAGTTGTGATGAGAATAGTTGTTATATACTGGTATATTGATGTAAATGCATCATACTGTCTCCAAGGGAAAAGTGGATATGAATAAGCAGTACTAGTAAGGAGAAGAGAGTTTGAACTAGAGGTATGAAAGAAGTGATATAGAGTGGATGGATGGAATGCATGAGAATTAGAAGGACCTGGTATAATTTAGATGTGGAATTTATATATGTAAATTCTGATAAAAATAAACAAATTCAAAGCAAATAAAAGGTAGTTACTTTATATTGGAATTCCTCTTCCTTAGAGATTCTATATACTTGTTTGTTTATTTATTTATTTATTTATGGCATTTATATCCCACATTATTCCCACCCATGGACAGGCTCAATGTGGCGTACAATAGTCTATTAAACAACATTAATACAAAATACAGGAATTAGCGTCAGAGAAGGGAAAGAGGAACAACAGGAGGGAGAGGGAGAGAGGGGAAGGTGACAATTTGTCGATGTGGCTGCCGTGGCTCAGAGGGATGTAACACCAGGAGGGCCCACAGCATATGCTCTACCAAAAAGGAAGGTCTTGAGCCGCTTCTTAAAGGTCGGGTGATCTGGGGTGAATTTGACCACTTGGGGCAGTCCGTTCCAGGATTGAGTGCTAAGATAAGAAAAAAAGGAAGCATAGACAGTCTTATATTTGAGGCCACTGAGACCTGGATAGTGGAGATTGAGATACGTGCGAGCTGACTTGCGGGAGTTCCTGGGCGGCAAGTTAATGAGAGTGTCCATGTAAGCAGGAGCATCTCCATAGATGATTTTGTGCACCAATGCGCAAATCTTGAAAACGATACGGTCCTTCACAGGAAGCCAATGCAACCTCTTACGTAATGGGCTTGAACTTTCAAATCTCGATTTGCCGAAGATGAGTCGAGCCGCTGTGTTCTGAGCAGTTTGCAATTTCTTTAGTAGCGTGGATGTGCATCCCCCATAGGTACTGTTGCAGTAATCGAGACGACTTATAACTAGGGACTGAACTAGGTAGCGGAATACCTCTCTAGGGAAATAAGGCTGGATACGCTTAAGTTTCCAAAGAGTGAAGAACACTTGTTTGACTACAGAGTTCACTTGCTGCTCCAATGTCAAAGATCTATCAATTATGACTCCCAAGATTTTTAGGGACTCCGAAATTGGCAGAACGAGCTCAGGAGTGATTAGTGTAGGATGTCTGAGTTTGTTAAAATGAGAGGTGAGGGCCAAACAATGTGTTTTCACTTGTCACAAGCTTTCTTGAATTAGGATACAGTTTTCATCCCCACCACATCCACCTGTAGACCGTTCCATGAATTCACCCCTCCCCCCTTTCGGTGAAGAAGTCTTTTCTTAGTACTCCAGTGTCTGTCCCCTTTCAGTTTCTCAAATGCCTCCTCATTTCAGAGCTTCCTTTCAATTGAAAGACACTCACCTCCTGTGCATGTAAAGCAATCCAAGAGAAGCATATCTTCTCCAATCTGACTTGCCGCCTGTGACAAGAAAGAAACTAAACCAACCCCGATATGGTTTCCAAAGACTAACATTAAACCATGTTATGATTAATAGTTTCAAACACTGTAAATGTATTAGGCAGTATCAAAACATATGTATTTTCTAATTCAAAACCTCTACAAATTTAAGCGGAACAACAACAACAGTGTTTATGTTCCATGACTGGGAAAGCAAATTATCACCACTAGCCATTAGAATTTAAAAGTAAAATTATTAGCATTTTCTTAGTCCTTCAAGACCAGTGTCTGTACTTTCACTGAAAATATTAACACGCTGGGAGAGACTGAACTAATCTGATTAAGTAATTTGACTTTTTCATGCACATAAATTCACTCTAAGTGAAAAATACAGCTTGGCCTTGAAGGTTTGAATCACACCACATTTTATATGGTACTGTGAGTTTCCTGTCATTAATAAACATAGCAAATCATTTCAGGATTTGTGGATTCTGGTATAATAATTTTGTTTTGGTCATATTTCAGAAAGCACTTAAGGTATACAGCTGTTGGAATAAAACACACGTCACGGTGAAATGTTTTCCCTGATGCATTCACCCACAGAAAACCCACATAAATTACAAATCAGTTTAGATAGGGAAAAAAAATGTGTATTTCAATTTAGATGGGAGAAAAGATTATTTGGTTGAGTTCTAAATAGTATTTTCCTCAAAAATTGCCCTCAGTGAGCCTGAACCTATTAATTTACCCCCTAATATCAACTATATGATTCTACCCCCCCCCCCCCCAAAGAGATGCAGCATCTCCTGCAATCATATCGTATTCTATGAATGTGTGTATATCATATATCTCTCCCTATCAATTCGGGGGCACAGAATGGTTTTACATCTCAACTACTGGAGTTGCCATTGAAGTTCACTTTAACCTTGATGGTGATCTGATTTTGCCATTCACAAGACCCAGACCATAGCATTCTGCCTGGCACTGGTCCCACATGCCAACCTCTGGAGCTACAATCAAAGCAGCTCCAGTTATGAGGTCATTTAAGACTTGTTTGAATTGGATTCCATCCTTTTTCTAAGTAGAGAGGTGTGGTAGCCATGTTAGTCCACTCTTAAAGGTTATCAATAGAAACCAAACAAAATAAAACATGGAAAAGAAAATAAGATGATACCTTTTTTATTGGACATAACTTAATACATTTCTTGATTAGCTTTTGAAGGTTGCCCATCTGAGGAAGAAGGGCAACCTTCGAAAGCTAATCAAGAAATGTATTAAGTTATGTCCAATAAAAAAGGTATCATCTTATTTTCTTTTCCATGTTTTAATTTGTTTGATTTCTATTGATATCCTTTTTCTATATAGGGATCCTCTGCACTTATCCCATGCATTCTTGAATTCGGTCACCATTATTGTCCTGATCACCACCTCCTGGAAGGCGTTCCAGGCATCAATCACCCTTTCTGTGAAAAACAAGTTTCCTGACATTGCTCCTAAATCTCTCACCCTGTAACCTGAACTCATGACCTCTAATTCTACTGATTCCTCTTCTCTGGAAAAGATTAGTTTGCATATTAATTCTTTTCAAGTATTTAAACATCTGTATCATACCCCCACCAATCCCTCCTCTCTTCTAGGATATACGTATTCAGGTCCTCAAGTCTGTTCTCAAATGTCTTTTGGCACAAGCCCCCATATCATTTTCATCACCTTTCTCTGAATCATCTCAAGTCTTTTGATGTCCATAGCGATAATAGCTTCTAAAACTTAACAGAATACTCCAAATGAGGCCTTACCAATGACTTGTACAGGGGCATTAGATGAGCCTCTTTCTATGTTGTCTATCACCCTTCTGGCTATAGCCACTGCCTTGTTGCACTGTTTTATCACTTTAAAATCCTCCAACACTATCACCCCAAGTCCCTCTCATGGTATATGCTCATTAGATTCTCACCTCCTAGCAAATACAGTTCTTATAGGTTTCTGTACACCTTGTGCATACTCTGCATTTTTTAAATTAAATTTTAATTGCCAAACATTAAACCATTCCTGCAATTTTTTTCAGATAATTTCTCATGTTGTTCATATGATGTTGTTCACTCCCTGTGAGGTGTCCACTCTTGCACACCTTCATATCATCTGCAAAAAAGGCAAACTTTTTCTTCTGACCCTTTGGCAATCGGATTCAATAGTGATCTTTGGGGCACTCCACTACTTATCTTTCTTTCCTCCTAGTGAATTCCACTCGCCACCAACCTCTGTTTGTTAATCAACCAGTTTCTAATCCAGTTCACCTCTTTGGGTCCTAACTTCAGCCCATTCAATTTATTCATGAGCCTCTCTTGAGGAACCATGTCAAAGGCTTTGCTGAAAACCAAATTGATCACATCTAGCGCATGCTCTCAATCCAGTTCTCTGGTCACCTAATCAAAGAAATCAATCAGATTTGCTTGACATGATTTTCCTTTGGTAAAACTATATTGCCTCGGATCTTGTCAGCCTTTGAATTCCAGAAATTTTACTATCCTTTCCTTCAGCAGCGCCTCCATAAGTTTTCCTACCACCGAAGTGAGGCTTACTAGCCTGTAGTTTCCCACTTCTTCTCTGTCACCGTTTTTGTAGAGTAGGACCACATTCACTCTTCTCCAATCCTGTAGAACCTCCCCTGACTCAAAGGATCTATTACAGAGATCTTTAAGAGAGTCCACAAGAACTTCTTTGAGCTCCTTCAATATATATTTATATTTCCACTCTTAACATTCTTTTCACCAGCTGCCTATTCAAAACAAATTCTTATGTGTAACTTCTTTAATGCTTTTCCTGATGTAGGACCAGTTTATCTGAGTCAAGATTAGAAAAAATACGGTCTAGGTCTATTTCAGGGCATCAGTAATTATTTAGAATCAACTAACAGAGAATCTGAGGAGAATATTAGATCATGTAAAATTTCAGAAGACATTAAAAACTTGGGGGGGGGGGAGGGCCGCTTTTATTAAAGTATGGTAGGTTGTTGTATTTACCTTGTGTTAACAGTAAAAATTAACATGTCATAAGTGCAAAGCCTGTGTGATAAATGCAGGGGTGGGGTCAAGCATCTGCCCTGCATTTATCACAGAGGGCAAAGACATACTGCAAAGCACCATGTTACGTGTAGTAACATATGTGGTAAATGACATGCAGTACACAAGAGTATTAAGAGATGTTGATGCACATTAACCCCCAGATACTATATATGCTGACTAAAGTTGCGTATGCAAATTTGGCAGTGCGTCCAAAGTGCCCATGCAATGAAATTGTTTAACAAGCCAATCAGCATCCATAATTGGTCAAAATGAAGCAATTATTGGCAGTAATTAGAATTTACACAAGCAACTTTCTACATTCTGTAAAGTGGTGCATGTAAATTCTAATGCAAGGATCTCATAAGAAGGGTGTGGCCATGGGATGGACATGGGCGGGTCATGGATGTTTCTAGAAATTAATCAAACTGATATAGAATCCGCCTAATCCGTGTCTCAATTATGCACCAATATTTATACCAGGTTTTAGCTGGTGTAAATGGTCATACTTAAATTTAGTCATGGGTCCAGGCACTACGCTTATTCTATAAATCACACCGAACATTAGGCGCGGTTTATAGAATTTGGCTAAATGTGTTTTCTTTCAGCGCCATATATAGAAACTAGTCCTAAATGCAGGAATTAGAATAGATGCCATTATGTACAAAGAGCTCATTGAATTGAACATAACATGAGCCAGCTGGCATTATTCGCACCACCTTGTAGGTTTCTAAATAAACAACATTTTGACAAGCAATAATAGTATAAAAGCATGCACATATGTTTCAGCCTGCACAAAACAACTTTTTTCAATACACACTACCTGCAGAGCTTGTGTTTGAAAATCAGATGGCTATAGTTTGTGTGGTGAGGACCCAAACTAGGACCCTGTTCCCAAGAGCTTGCCCAATAATGGGACTTAAACTTCGGGAAACAAAACACATAGGACGGATGCAATAAGCTGCATTTTACACTGTGCACTGAGGGTCAGCACAGTTTCCTAATGTGTACATTACAATTTTATTTCAATATGCAAGTAAACTATCAGGCTCATTTTCAAAAGAGATGGACGTCTATCTTCCGACATAAATCAGTACTTGGACATCATTTCTCTCAGAAACGTCCAAATCGGTATAATTGAAACCTGATTTTGGACGTCTCTAACTGAAATCCGTAACAAGGACATTCAAATTTCAAGGGAGCATATCGGAGGCGTGGTGAAGGCAGGACTTGGGCGTTCCTAAGACTTGGACGTCTTTAACCCTTAATCGAAAAAAGAAGAGACGCCCCTGACAAACACTTGGACGTTTTCACCTGGATGTGTTTTTATTACAAATAAGGCACAAAAAGGTGCCCGAAATGACCAGATGACCACCGGAGTGAATCGAGGATGATCTCCCCTTACTCCCCAAGTGGTCACTAACCCCCTCTCACCCTAAAAAAAACATCATTAAAAATATTACGTGCCAGCCTCTATGCCAGACTCAGATGTCATACTCAGGTCCATGACAGCACATGCAGGTCCCTGGAGCAGTATTAGTGGGTGCAGTGCACTTCAGAAAGGCGGACCCAGGCCCATACCCCCCCCCCCCCCACCTGTTACATTTATGGAGGAAACATCAAGCCCTCCAAAACCCACCAGAGACCTTGAGCAGGGACTGTCCTTTCTCATGTTTAAACTTGTACAGCACTGCGTAACCCTGGCAGCGCTATAGAAATGCTAAGTAGTAGTAGTAGACCCTCTGTACCCACATGTAGGTGCCCCCTGTAAGTGCTATGGTAGTGGTGTACAGTTAGGGGTAGGGGGTTGGGGGGGTTTGGGGGGCTCAGCACATAAGGTAAGGAAGCTATGTACCTTGAATCATTTTATGAAGTCCACTGCAGTGCCCCTAGGGTGCCCAATGCTGTCCTGGCATGTCAGGGGGACCTGTGCACTAGAAATGCTGGCTCCTCCCACGTCCAAATGGCTTGCATTTGGACGTTTTTGACTTGAACGCCTTTGTTTTTGAAAATCGCCGAAAGTCAAAGATGTCCAAATCTAAGGACGTCCATCTTTTTTTCAAAAATACGCTTTTCCCCGCCTCCGGATTTGGACGTTTTACAAAGACGTCCAAATCCCAACTTACATGTTTCTTTCGAAAATGCCCCTCTATATCAAACAATATGCATGCATAAAATGTGTGCAAACATAAGAACATAAGAGTAGCCATACTGGGTCAGACCAATGGTCCATCTAGCCCAGTATCCTGTTTTCCAAACAGTGGACAAACATGGGAGAGCATTTTCTGGATAATACATTTCCTGTTCAGCTCAGTGCTACTTCCTGATTCTCCAATGTGAGATAATTAGAGCCTGTGAAGATTTGCCTAATCGGCAGCTTTATTTCCTTTATTTAGTATTATCGCCTAATGTTCCTCTTAAATGTATATCCCTCCCCCCCCCCTTATTTTTATGGGCTATAAGAGTATTTGTATTGCTTGGGTAGTACATAAGTATTGCCACACTGGGACAGACCTAAGGTCCATGAAGCCCAGTATTCTGTTTCTAACAGTGGCCAATCCAGGTCACAAATACCTGGCAAGATCCCAGGAAAGCTCAATTGCTGTTTATTCTCATTATGACTGTTATTTCTGTACCAAGATTTTACTTGTTGTGTATCTCATAAGTCAAATAAATAAATAAATAAATAAATAAGGTGAGCATGCCAGATGGCATCGAAACAATCAAATAGTTTATTGCATCAGGTGTTAGCTGCAGAAAAAAGTATTTTGCAAAGACATTGTACAGGGTCCCAGAGGAGCATTGTACGCATATGTAACCCGAATCTCACCCGTGCGCTAGCTCCAGCCCCAGGCCACAAAGCAGAGTTCAGTTCAGTTTCACATTCAGGACCAATCTCACCTCAGTCATCCATTCCAGGTCACCTGCAGTTGAGCTTGGGAGTGGGTCTATGGTTCGGAATAGTGATCCGGGGGTTTAGAGATGGTCGTCCTTAGGTCGTTTTTGAGATGGCCGTCCCCGGTTTCAGCAACAATGGAAACCGAGGACGCCCATTTGAAAAACTACCAAATCCAAGCCATGTTGTCATGGGAGGAGCCAGCATTCGTAGTGCACTGGTCCCCCTAACATGCCCGGACACCAACCGGGCACCCTAGGGGGCACTGCAGTGGACTTCAGGAAAAGCTCTCAGGTGCATAGCCCCCTTACCTTGGGTGCTGAGTCCCCCAAACCCCCACCAAAACCCACAACTGTACACCACTACCACAGCCCTTAGGGATGAAGGGGGGCACCTAGATGTGGGTACAGTGGGTTTGTGGTGGGTTTTGGAGGGCTCACATTTACCACCACAAGTGTAACAGGTAGGGGGGATGGGCCAGGGTCCGCCTGCCTGAAGTACACTGCAACCACTAAAACTGCTCCAGCGACCTGCATACTGCTGTGATGGACCTGAGTATGACATTTGAGGCTGGCTTAGAGGCTGGCACAAAATATTTTTAAAGTTGTTTTTTGAGGGTGGGAGGGGGTTAGTGACCACTGGAGGAGTAAGGGGAGGTGATCCCTGATTCCCTCCGGTGGTCATCTGGTCAGTTCGGGCATCTTTTGATGCTTGGTCGTGAAAAAAAATGGACCAAGTAAAGTCGCCAGAAGTGTTTGTCAGGGCCGTCCTTCTTTTTTCCATTATCGGCCGAGGACGCCCATCTCCTAAGCACGCCCCAGTCCCGCCTTCATTACACTGCCGACACGCCCCCGTGAACTTTGATCATCCCCATGACGGAAAGCAGTTGAGAGCCCCTCAAAATCGGCTTTCGGTTATGCCAATCTGGGCGACCTTGCGAGAAGGACGCCCATCTCCCGATTTGTGTCGGAAGATGGGCGCCCTTCTCTTTCGAAAATTCACCTGCTTGTGTATTTATTCAGAGTAAAGGGAACATATAACACAAAGCGGAATCTGTATATCAAATGTTAAGCATCACATGAATGAAAAAATAGCAAACAAGAAATAAGCATATTGCATTAGTAGACATTTTGCAATCCTATTCCTGGCAAAACACAGACCTCCCTTATATTAGTATATATCTCTACTCTGTGGCAGGTTCTGTCCTTTTCTGAAAGGAATCCAAACTCACTGATCATCCGGTGGGCCTACACTCGAAACTACATATGGGGAATCAAATCCTAGTGCTAGGTTTTCAAATGCTACCTACGAGCCTGTCAATGTTATGCAGCAGGGATAGCTTTCATAGTGACCCCATGGTGAAACTGGCAAGTCTCCGGTGTGCTATGTCGATTTCCCAGCAGCAATTTACATAAATCAAACTTCAGTTCTCTATCTGCTGGGCAATTTTCCCACTGATGAATGAATCTTTAGTCTTGCAGCGTCTACACTAGATTAAGAGTTACCCAGGTGCCTTTTACTGAATTAGGCCAGGCAGGGGTGTATAAAACAGATGACAGCTCTAGCTCTTTGGTTCCCTTAATGCTGTGAGCAGTTCTCCCCTCTCCCTTCTTCCTCTGCTTAACAAGTCTCTCTTTCTCTGTCTCTCTCCTTTCGCTCTATACTGCCTAGAGGGGGAAAAAACCTTGATTATAGGGATGTGTATTTGTTGCACATATTTGATTCCCTTTTACTAAGCTGCAGCAAACAGTGGCCTTAGCATGCCTTCATGCGGGTTTTTCCCACACAGTACGGCCATTTTTGGTATTAATGGCCATGAACTAATGTTGTCATTAACACGTGGTTTGGAAAAAAAAATACCTAGTGGTGACTCATTTTGTAGGTTCTCAGTGCACACATGCTATTCCTATTCTAACCTGTTAGTGCATGGTAATGTAGCTGTACTAACTGATCAGCGCAGGAATGCCCATTCTCTACCCCCAGATATGCCCCTGAAAAACAAAATTAGAAATCTTTGTTAGCGTGCGGTTAGCACACCCATCTTTGGCTCTTACTGTAGGACACATAAGCACAACCCATGCAGGCTTATTTTCGAAAGAGAAGGGCGCCCATCTTTCGACACAAATCGGGAGATGGGCGTCCTTCTCTCAGGGTCGCCCAAATCAGCATAATCGAAAGCTGATTTTGGGAGTCCCCAACTGCTTCCCGTCGCGGGGATGACCAAAGTTCCCAGGGGCATATTGGAGGTGTAGCGAAGGCGGGACTGGAGAGTGCCTAACAGATGGATGTCCTCAAGCGATAATAGAGAAGGGTGTCCCTGACGAACACTTGGATGACTTTACTTGGTCCTTTTTTTTAATGACCAAGCCACAAAAATGTGCCCTAAATGCCCAGATGACCATCGAAGGGAATCAGGGATGACCTCCTCTGAATCTCCCAGTGGCCACTAACCACCTCCCACCCCAAAAAAACAACTTTAAAAACTTTTGTCTTTTTTTTTAGAGTATGGGTGAAGGACATCCTTTGCTATGTCTCCATCCCTGCAACGGTAGTTGAGGACGTCCAAAATGTGGATGTTTCTGTGAGAAGGATGCCCATGCCTTTTCTATGCCTCTGACACCCTCTTTATTTACTATTTATTTGGATTTTGGATCACAAGTAGCAGCAGTGGGATGTGAACTGGCCACCTCTGGATTTCAAGATCAGTGCTCTGGCCACTCCTCCACTCCTCTCCACTCCCTTGAAATTTGGTTGTCCCTATGTGGATGGCAGTATGCAGGTCCCTGGGGGGGGGGGGGGAAGGAGGTATGTGTGTGACAGCGGAGGCATAATGAAGGCGTGGACATCCTCAGTTTCCATTATCACTGAAAACCGGGGACGACCATCTCTAAGGTCAACCTAAATGTTGAGATTTGGGCGTCCCCGATCGTATTATCGAAACGAAAGATGGACGCCCATCTTGTTTCGATAATACGGGTTTCCCCGCCCCTTCGCGGGGCCGTCCTGCGAGGACGCCCTCATGAAAACTTGGGCGCCCCGTTCGATTATGCCCCTCAAGGGGTTGCAAAGTTTCAAAATATCCTCAAAAAGCATGAAACATGCAGTTTGCTAACAAAATGGCTAAGGTTAGGGTGGTGGACTTTGGTCCTGGGGAACTGAGGAACTGAGTTCAATTCCTGGCCCAGGCAGCTCCTTGTGACTCTGGGCAAGTCACTTAACCCTCCATTGCCTGCCGCATTGAGCCTGCCATGAGTGGGAAAAAGTGTGGGGTACAAATAAAAACAAAACAAAACACAGACTATGGGAGGGGGGGAGGCTACTGAAATCTCAAAATTTAAATAAGCAAGACCTCAAAGCTTAGAGAGCATTGGGCTGACTAATGTTTCAGTTTTCCCAAAGGAACTCTCAGATATATCATTGCCTTCAATTAGGGCCCTGTTTACTAAGACGCCCTAATGTTTGTAGTGCATGCCTAAGATTAGTGTGCGCTAAACCCTAGGGACACCCATGTATTCCTATGAGTGTCTTTAGTGTTTTGCATGCTGCACTAAGAATACTAGCTTGCCCTTAGCTCTGCTTAGTAAACAGGGCCCTAAATCATCAAACTCCAGAAAAAAAGAGAGCAACCAAAAAACGGAGAAAAAAAGTTGCTCACCAAAAACCCAGAGAAAAATAGCCAAAACCCACAGAGTCTGTTTTACTCATCGAAAACCAAAAATTCCCACTCAAATCCTCATTAGTCCCAATAAATACCACTGGTAATTCACAAATTATATCGAAAGAGGTGTGTTTGCCATGTTAGTCCACTCTTAAAGGTAATCAATAGAAATCAAACAAAATTAAAACATGGAAAAGAAAATAAGATGATACCTTTTTTATTGGTCATAACTTAATACGTTTCTTGATTAGCTTTCGAAAGTAACCTGTTTCGGGGCAGAGGGAACAGGGAACCAGCGGAGCTGACAGGCACGCAGCTGCTCTCTGCACCTCTCCAGCAGCGTGCACCCGGGGTGGACCGCCCCCACCGCCCCACCCTCGTTACACCACTGGTCAAAACCAGTACTACTCTGTTGCATAAGAGAGCTCTCTTCCAGTGATGCGATGTATAAACATATTCCAACTGTCCAAAACCTTGTCAAGGCCACTTGTTTTGAGAACTGCTGCTTCAGGAGGTGGAACTGAATGCCAGTAAATAAAAATTGTTAACAGTATGCTGTGTGCGATTTTTTTGTCTAATGCTGAGCCCTGGATACACAGATGGGTAGGGTTCAGGTATACAAAAGAAGAACCTAGAGCTGGGAGGTGTTGGGTTCATCCAGTTGTTTTTCTATCCCCAGTCTATTAGCAAACCACTGGATCTCCTAATTGGCCCCACTGGGTATCTTTTCTACAAGCTTTCCAACGCTCATCTGTGGTAGTTACACTGTATTACCTAAGGAGGGTGCTATAGGTGCATATATTTTCAATCAAGATGGTCCTGGAGTACCTTCAAGCCAGTCTTGTACTCAGAATACCCTCTGACTATGCATAGTAGATTTTCATGCAGTGAAGGCAACACATGCAAATCTTTCTAATACATATACATGATGGATATGCTAAAGAAACTCAGTACCAAGGAGGTACTGCAGGATAGGCTGGAGAAACACTGCTTTCATATCAAATGAACTTGTCAGGTATGCACAGTGACTACACGTGTCTACATTTAAAGATAAAAATGGCACTTTTCAAAAGCCCTTTACCTATGTCTATATGAGTATTTTTTTCTCTAAACCCAAACTCAAGGCAAATACATTTCAAGTGCAACAGAAAACTCCTTATCCCAGGGTACTTAAACCATCTAAGTCTATACCTAAAGCAATGAAGAATGAAAACATTTGCCCAATGTTGCAAAGAGTATGATTGGGAGAAGAAGGATCGAACTCTGGCTTTCCTGGATCTCAAGCAGATCAACCAAAGAATCTTTCTCCAAAGGGTTGTTCTCTATTGTAAATAAAATACAAATAGAAAAGCCTGACACAGGTTGTGTTTTGCCCACTCAAGGGCTGCGTCAGGGGGCTCAAAAGCAGCCAAGTGGTGTATGAAAGTAACTTCATCAGCTTGGCTTTAACAGTACTCTCCAAAGGAAGACGGCCTAGCATAGCACTTTACCAGAACAAATTCTGTTTTCTTCCGACATATTGGATTTTGAGATTGTCTACCCAGATCTCAGCCTGATGTTCTAATCATAAGGCTACTTCTTTACAGACTTCTGAAAATTGCCCATCCCTGTACACATGGGCATGAACAAAGGGCCGGATTCAGTAAATGATGCCCAAAGATAGGTGTGAGCACTTATACCCAGTGGCGTTCCTAGGGGGGCGGACACCCGGGGCAGCGCCCCGTCCCCCCGGGTGCAGCACCCCCCCCCCCCTCGATGCAGCGCAGACCCCCCCGGGTGCAGCACCCCCCCGATGCAGCGCGGACCCCCCCGGGTGCACGCCACTGGGGGGGTGCCGCAGTGCGCTCCTGCTCAGAGTTCCCTGACTTTGCGCGTTCGCTGCAGCTCCCTCTGACCCGGAACAGGAAGTAACCTGTTCCAGGGCAGAGCAGAGGGAGCTGCAGCGAACGCGCGAAGTCCGCGAACTCAGAGAAGGCGCGCATCGCAGCACCCCCCAGCGGCATGCACCCGGGGCGGACCACCCCCACCGCCCCCCTTGGTACGCCACTGCTTATACCTGCAAAGAGCTGGTGTAAGTGCTCATGCCCAACTGATGACTACTACTACTACTACTACTTAACATTTCTAAAGCGCTACTAGGGTTACGCAGCGCTGTACAATTTAACATAAAAGGACAGGCCCTGCTCAAAGAACTTACAATCTAAAGGACCGACATTTAGGCACACAAATCCAAGTATTCTATAACATCACACCTAATTTCTGGGAATGCCCCTGACCCACTGATGCTCCTCCCATAGCCATGCCCCCTTTGAATCACATGCTATAAAATGTAGGTGTGAATGTTATAGAATAGGGCATAGGGCAGATGTATGTATAACTCCTAATTAGGGCCAATTAACTGTAATAATTGATTATTAGCACCTAATTGACTAATTATATGTAGATCTGGACTACACGCCCAAATTTGGGTGACCTATACAGAATCTGGGGGAATGAGTGTACTCTTACCCAGGGCCGCCAAGAGACCAAGCCGGGCCCAGAGGCAGGGCCCCCACCCCTGGGATTCGCCGCTGCTGCCCCCCCCCAGGATCACCACCACCATCGCTACCCCCAGGATCATCTCTGCCACCTCCCGCCACAACTCCAAATACCTTGGCTGGCGGGCATCTGCGTTGGTGTAGACGTGTGTATTGGACAAGTGCAGGTCCATTTTTCAGCTCACCTGGAAAAAAGGCCTTTCTTTTCGTGGGGCCGAAAATGGACATGTGGCAAAATAAAAATTGGCACGCATCCATTTTGGGCCTGAGACCTTACCGCCACCCATTGACTTGGCAGTAAAGTCCCATGCGTTAACCGGGCGGTAATGATCTGCGCGCATACAATGCCGATTAATGCTCGGTTAGTACCACTTGCCGGAATATATATATTTTCCGGCGCGCTTAGTGGACACATGTAAAAAATGAAATTAATGCCAGGGCCACGTGGTAGCCAGGTGGTAGTTCAAAATTGACACATGTAGGACACGTGTAGGCGCCTACGCAGCTTAGTAAAAGGGCCCCTGTGTGTGCTTCAAGGATTTGGCTGAGAAACAATGTTTTAATGGACTGCAACCAATCATCCTTCTCCTACCCCCATTTTCTGTTCCATTACAAATAAGTATGTACTTCATTGATTGCCAACCATCTTGATGCTTTCCAATGACTCGTGATTGTTGCTAAGGGCAAAGGCTAGGCCTGGTAATAAGGCTAACACTATGTAGTTGCTATGTAACAGGGCTTGAAGTGGAGGAGTAGCCTAGTGGTTAGTGCAGTGGACTTTGATCCTGGGGAACTGAGTTCAATTCCCACTGCAGTTCTTTGTGACTCTGGGCAAGTCACTTAACCCTCCATTGCCCCTGTTACAAAATAAGTACCTGAATATATGGAAACCGCTTTGAATGTAGTTGCAAAAACCTCAGAAAGGCAGTATATCAAATCCCATTTCCCTTTCCCTATATGAGATTCTACATGGAATGTTGCTGTTGCTACTATTTGAGATTCTGGAATGTTGCTACTATTTGAAGATTCTACATGGAATGTTGCTAGTGGAGGAGTAGCCTAGTGGTTAGTGCAGTGGACTTTGATCCCGGGGAACTAAGTTTAATTCCCACTGCAGCTCCTTGTGACTCTGGGCAAGTCACTTAACCCTCCATTTCCCCTGGTACAAAATAAGTACCTGAATATATGTAAACTGCTTTGAATGTAGCTGCAAAAACCTCAGAAAGGCAGTATATCAAGTCCCATTTCCCCTTCTTCTGTGTTTGCTGCCCTGGCTTTATAACATAGCTAATAGCTAATCCCTGCTCAAGATGAAAAGTATCCAGAAGCTTTTAGCCAGGCTGAAAACAGCTGCCAGCTGGATTGATAGATGTCAATGAGTTGCCAGAGTACAAGAAAACTACTAATGGTTTGTACCAGGGCTAATAATGGATGCCAACTGGGTTAATAATAGCCACCAGCAGGGCTGTGAATTTTAACATCTAGATTAACAAACATTAGGTAAATTGTTGCCACCTGTTGCCTGTTTCAGTCTTCCTGCCTAAACACTTAAAGCAAAATAATCCTTAAAATAATACTGGTGTCATGTTAGACTTTCTCTCTTTCCTCACAATGAGGGCTAAGACTAGTATTTTGGTTCTGCTCTTAGGGTCCTGTTTACAAAGGCGTGCTAAAGCGATTTTAGCACGTGCTAAAAATTAGTATGCACTAACCGTGTAGACACCCACAGGAACAAATGGGTGTCTCTAGCGTTTAGTGTATGCTTATTTTTAGCATGTGCTAAAAACACTAGCATGTCTTTGTAAAAGGACCCCTTAGTATTTTGTTTTTTTTTCTTGTGAGAAACAAAACGTCTTATTTTCCTTGTACTTTTGTAATGTAATAATTACAGAAATTCCAGGTTAAAAATATGTCTTATTGTTTTAAATGCAGCGGTATAGAATCTTAGAAATATTTGTTTGCAGAAGATTTGGGACCGTGATCTTTAAGGAGACACTGTATATAACTGTTTAAAGCTAATCATGTTGTATCTCAACAATACTAGCAATATCTGAATTATTTATTAATTTCCACTTAAAGATGACTTAGGGGTCCTTTTGCTAAGCTGTGGCGAGCACATATGTTTACTGCAGCTTAAAATGCCTTACCGCAGGGCGCACTCAGGCATCCTGCATTATTGGCATAGGCATGCGCTTCCCACGTGCTAACAAATAGATTTTTTTTTGCGCTGGGAGTGGGTCAGGGAGGAAAGTAGGTGTGTTCTGCGGTAACTGGTTAGGACCAAAGGCGCCGACTCCGTGGATGCTGTGGGTGCTCGAGCACCCCCAATATTTCACCCACCGGAAGTTCATTCCCTCCCTCCCTCCCTCCCTCCCTCCGAGTTCCAGGTTCATCATCCCTCTGTCCGAGTTCCAGGGTCGTCGTCCCTCCCTCCCTCCCTCCCTCCCTTCCAGTTCCAGGCCCCCTCCCTCCAAATTTTAAAAGTCATCTTGACTTACCTCATTGGGGTTACGGCGGCCGGCAGCAGTGGTAAAAAGCATGCAGGCTCGGCGCTTACTTCAGTTTTTCCTTCTCTCTCTCTCAGCTCTGGTCCCGCCCTTGTGGAAACAGGAAGTGAGGGTGGGACTAGAGCTGAGAGAGAGAGAAGGGAAAAAAGCCTGCACGATTTTTACCGCTGATGCCGGCCGCCGTAACCCCAACGAGTCAAGATGACTTTTAAAATTCGGAGGGAGGGGGCCTGGAACTCGAACGGAGGGAGGAAGGGACGATGACCCTGGAACTCGGAGGGAGGGGAGACCCTGGAACTCAGAGGGAGGAGGGAGGGAAAGGAGAGAGAGGGGAGGGAAGGGAAGGGAAGGGGGCCTGGAACTGGGAGGGACTGGAACTGGGAGGGAGGTAGGGGGGACGAGGGGGAGGGGGATGAGGGAGGATGACTGGGGAGAGGGAGGGGGGAATGCACCACCTGTAAAAAAAAAATTCAGCATCCCCAATCATTTTGAAAAGTTGGCTCCTATGATTAGGACAGCTACATCACTGCACGCTGATTAGTGCATAGTTAGTGTGTGAGCCCTTACTGTCTACAAAATAGGTGACAGTAGGGCCTCATGCACTAATGGCCATGCACGAATGGCAAAATAAGCGTGTGTCCACTAATTTAAAAAAAAAATTTGAAAAATCAGCCATTTTACCCATGTGGAAAAAATGGCCTTAGTGTGCGGGAATGACCTGCATAAGCATGTGCTAAGGCCACTTTATACTGTAGTTCGGTAAAGAGCCCCTTAGCAGTATTCAATTCTGCCTTGCTAATTTTGAAATCTGCAAATGCTGGCACTCAGGGGTCCTTTTACAAAGGCGTGCTAGCATTTCTAGTGTGCGCTAATGATTAACACGCACTAAACGCTAGAGACGCCCATAGAAATATATGGGTGTTTCTAACATTTAGCGCATGCTTATTTTTAGGGCGCACTAAAAACGCTAGTGTGCTTTTGTAAAAGGACCCCTCAATAGCCAGGAGGGCATTTATGAGTTGACATGTAATTCTGGATGTAGATTGCTACTTCTTAAATATGAGCTCCAGGGTTGCCATACTTTGTAGCATATGGTTGTTGTTATGTTGTGAGCTCTTGCTTATATTTGTATTGAAAACCAATAAAAGAAATTCAACTAAAAAACAAACAAATTAGACACAAATGTTGTTCCTCAAAAAAATATCTGAATGTGGCCCTTGCCTTGAACTAAAATGTATGCCTAATGGAGCATAAAATGGTCTAGCGTCGGATGTGCTCAGGCATCTTGCGATGCCAAATTACACACTAAAAAATATTTTTAATTTGTTTTGAGGGGATGTGTTTGGGGGCAGAGAGTAGGCGTTCCTGTGCTTATCAGGTCAGTTACATTACCATACGCTAACTGGTTAGTGCAGAAATAGCATGTGATCCCTTACTGTACTACTACTACTTATCATTTCTATAGCGCTACCGGACATACGCGGCACTTCACACTTGAACATGGAGAGACAGTCCCTGCTCAATAAAGGGAGGAATTCAGTAGTACTTCTGTTTTTTTTTTTTAGGATCTCTGAGTTATGATAAAAGAGTAATGATACATAAGGGTCTTTTTACTAAGGTGCTTTGAAAAATGGCCTGTGTTAGTGTAGGCACGCGTTTTGGACGCGCACAGAACCAATTTTCAGCGCACCTGTAAAAAATGCCTTCTTTTTGGGGACCAAAAATGGGCGTGCGGCAAAATGAAGATTGGTGCGTGTCCATTTTGGGTCTGAGATCTTACCGCCACCCATTCACTTAGCGGTAAGGTATCATGCATTAAGCAGGTGCTAATGGTCTATGCATGTACAATGCCTTTTACTGCCCGGTTAGCGGCACACGCCGGAAAATAAAATTTATTTTCCGGTGCGCGTAGTGGACGCCTGTAAAAAATGAAATTACCGCCCAGGCCACGCGGTAATTCCAAATTGACGCGTGTTGGGAGTTTGTAGGCACCTACGCGGCTTAGTAAACGGACCCCATAGTTTGTGTGATGGTTACAGTGTTTTGAAGTATTATAAATGAGAAAACATCTCGATAGGAGAAGCGTAAGAAATCTACACTCCGCCTAAGCCAGCGCAGTCTTTGCTAGTAATTTGGTTCTTGTTGAATGCACAGAAATAAAAGTTAACAAACGAATAAAAACAACAAAAGTTAAAGTGCTTTCTACACTGGAAAAACTGACAGATAGATGTTGGGGGATATATAATCCTGAGGCAGAGGAATGGAAGCATCTAGAATAAATTCTGAATGATGATATAAATTAAGGGGTTGTTTAGATCAATGGAGCGGGGGAATAAAGAGAAAGGGAATGGAAGGGAGAGGGGGGGGAAGGAAGATCAAGGTGGGTTATGGGGAAAAATGCCAATATGTAAAATTTTTCATTTGCTTCTGTATATGAGGTGATGGGAGCATTTGGGGAGCCATGGGCTCCATGTTGTTTATGATATGTTATTTGCAATAAAGTTTATAAATTGAAAAAAAAAAAAAAACAACAACAAAAAAAAGATATCACCTTTCTATTGAATTTACTTAATACATAGCTTGAGTAGGTATGAAGACCTGACACTTCTTTCCTCAGGTCCAAAAAAAATGAGCAAAAGATTATGTTATGCCAGAAAATACAAGTGAATCCTAGTTAGATTGTTTTTTAATGATTGTGTGAAGGGGAAGGGGGTGAGTGATGGGTCTGACCATCTGAGTGATAAGAAGGTGACTTGTTTTGAGTTAGGAAACCCAGGTCTCTTGATGATTTCTTTCTTGTCAGTTCTGAAGTATTTGCTCATTTTAATGTCAAATGTCTTATGCTTCTAGATAATTTTAAAATTCCCTTTCCAGTTTTGAAGCTGCTCTTGAAGAAAGATGTTTTTTTTTTTTTTTTCATGTAACATCATCTTGTTAAAGACAGTGGTCTCATAGCATTTTGATCCTGAGCTTTTGAAAGAGATGCTAGCTCTGTTTCTGGAGAAGGGAGGCTTTTAAGCTTAGAAGGAAGAGTCATTTGAGATTACTATATTTATGTTTATACTATGTCTGTGTCCATGTCCCTTGTAGCTTTTTGTTTATTGTCTTAAAACCATGTCAATTTTCAGGACATCAGAAGGAACATGAGGACAGTGGGGTTTTTTCTTGCATGCCGCCCTCCCCCCTTTGATAATGCATAACATCCTAGAGAGTACATCCCTTTAGTTCTGAAAGTAATTTCTTATTTTATTCTCATACTAGGAAAAAAGGCCCATTTCTCACTGAAATGAACCGACGCTAGCAAGGGTTTCCTGTAATGTGTTTAGTTGTTTAACAAACGGTGATGATACATCTGATGTCTTGATAATTAGTCATTTTGAAGGGTTTATATTGAGCATGATGGGCCAGGAGATTGATACAGAGAGTGTGTATGTGTGTGTCACAGAGAGAGATGGTGTGTGTGTCTGAAATTGAGAGAGGGTGCGTTGAACTCAGAGGGGCGAGTGTGTGTGTGTGTGTGTTTGATGGTTGGGGGGGTGTATGGTGAGGTGGAAACGTCGACCCCCGAGGTCGACGTTCCTCCCCCCCCTGAGGTCGATGCACCTCCCCCCCCCCCCCCGAGGTAGACGCAGGCATCGCTTTCAAGTAATTCACCTGACTGAAGTCCTGCCGATTGTAAAAGAAGCACAGAAGAGCAGAGGGCAGGCTCGCCTTTAGCCTTTCCCTGCTATCTCAGCGTCCCGGCCAACAGGAAATGAGGGCAGGGTGCTGAGAGAGCAGGGGAAGGCTGAAGGCGAGCCTCTCCTCTGCTGTTCTGTGCTTCTTTTACAATCAGGAGGACTTCAGTCAGGTGAACTAGTTGAAAGAGATGGCAGCGTCGACCTCGGGGGGGGGGGAGGAGTCGCGTCGACCTGGGGGGGGGGCGCGGTGGTAAGTGTGAGCTGTGCATCCACTCCTTCTGTCGCAGTGGTGGAGCGCTTTCTTTGGAACACAGCTGATGTCGGATGGAGGGAGGGGCGGCGATGTGTGAGCTTGCTGTGCATCCGCTGCTGCTGTCGGTGCGGTGGGCGGGTTCCATTTTAACACAGCTGACGTTGGAGGGAGGGGGTGCGGCGGCGATGTGTGAAGTGGGCATTGGGGCATCGCTGTTGCTGCGGTGGGCCGTTTCGTTGTGAAGACAGCTGAGCTGACGTCGGACGGAGGAGAGGGGCGATTCGCAGAGTGTCATAGGCCCACCCTTGACGTCATCACGTTGTGACGCGAGGGCTGGACCGACACTCATGGAGGAAAATACACATTCCGATCTACACCACCATGCAAGAGGAAGTTGCAGCTTTAGAACGTTGGGGTTGCGAATTATGAGTGAGAGTGAGTGGTGCATGAGTGAAAGTGAGTGGTTCTGACAGCCTCAGGGCTTCATTGTTTCCCTGCCACAGAGTGAGCGTCAGAATGTCTGAGGTGAGATTTATATAGATGTGCTGCTTTCTCAGTTACTGTTTTAGGGGTCCTTTTACTAAGCAGTGTAAGCGTCTGCACGTGCCCAACAGACACCAAAATGGAGTTACCACCAGACTACCGCGTGGCTCTTGCGGTAATTTCATATTTGGCGCATGTACGATACATGATGGACGTGCGCCAAGTGACATTTGGTGCATGCAGGTCATTACTGTCTGGCTACCGTTTGAATCTCAGACCCAAAATGGACGTGCGGCAATTTTCATTTTGCCACACGTCCATTTTCAGCAAAAAAAAACAAAACAAAAAAAAAGGCCTTTTTTACAGGCGCGCTAAAAAATGGATTACTGCATGCCCAAAACCCATGCCTACACTACCGCAAGCCATTTTTCAGCACACCTAAGTAAAAGGACCCCTTAGTTTTCTGAGCAGATGCAAGTACAACTGCCACCACTGTCTCCTTCTCCTCCCTTCAGTAATTCAGTGCTGCCAGCTGGAGGATCCTATTGGCCTCATTTTCGAAAGAGAAGGATGCCCATCTTTCGACATACATTGGAAGATGGGCGTCCTTCTCACAGGGTCATCCAAATCGGTATAATCGTAAGCCGATTTTGGACGTCCCCAACTGCACTCCGTCGCAGGGATGGCCAAGGTTCAAGGGGGCGTATCGGAGGAGTAGCGAAGGCAGGAATTGGGCGTGCCTAACACTAGGACGTCCTCGACCCATAATCGAAAGAAATAAGTACGTCCCTGGCGAGCACTTGGACGTTTTCACCCGGAACTGTTTTTCTTACGACTAAGGCTCAAAAAGGTGCCCGAAATGACCAGATGACCACTGGAGAGAATCGGGGATGACATCCCATTACTCCTCCAGTGGTCACTAACCCTCTCCCACCCTCAAAAAACATATTTCAAAATATTTTGTGCCAGCCTCAGATGTCATACTCAGGTCCATGACAGCAGTATGCAGGTCCCTGGAGCAGTTTTATTGGGTGCAGTGCACTTCAGGCAGGCGGACCCAGCCCCCCCCCCCCACCCCCACCCCACACACCTGTTATGTTTGTGGAGGAAACAGCGAGGCCTCAAAAACCCACCAGAAACCCACTGTACCCACATGTAGGTGCCCCCCTTCACCCATAAGGGTTTTGGTAATGGTGTACAGTTGTGGGTAGTGGGTTTTGGGGGACTCAGCACACAAGGTAAGGGAGCTATGTACCTGGGAGCAATTTATGAAGTCCACTGCAGTGCTCCCTAGGTTGCCCAGTTGGTGTTCTGGCATGTCAGGGTGACCAGTGCACTACAAATGCTGGCTCCTTCCACGACCAAATGGCTTGCATTTGGTCATTTCTGAGATGGACGTCCTTGGTTTCCATTATTGCCGAAAATCAGAAACAACCAAGTCTAGGTACAACCATCTCTAAGGATGACCAAATTTCAGGATTTGGGCATCCCTGACTATATTATTGAAACGAAAGATGGACGTCCATCTTGTTTTGAAAATACGGGTTTCCCCTCCCCTTGATGGGGACGTTTTGCGAGGACGTCCTCATCAAAACTTGGACGTCCTTTTCGATTACGCCCCTCTATGTGTATCATTGAAGAAGACGAGCTCTGGCCATGAAATTGAGACAACTGATGCATTTTTGGACTCCTGATGTAGGCCAGTAGGCTGAAACACAGCCCATGTTGGGTCTTGTTTTCTTTTAATAATTACTCGTTTATTTGTTGTTTTTCCGTTAGGAAGAATTGGATTTCTTTCCTAATTTTTCTTCATTGGCTTTGCTGTGCAAGTGTATTTCTTGCTTTCTAATTAATAATCTGAGAAATAAAAAAATAAAACATATATTCAACATAATAAAAAGATGTGTGTGTGCGTGCGTGTGCACTACTAGATTCAGGTCAGTAGACTGAATAAGAGGGCTCTTTCTAGAGTACACACAGTTTTGTGTCACCCTGATGGATTTACCTGTTGCAACCCAACTGATGTTAATGCTGACTGAAATTCAGCAAAAAATTTGCATATTCATTGGACTATTTACTTTAGGTTTAATGGGAGAATTTCCCCGTGAAAAGCAGAAAATGGAAAGTCTACCAGTTTCAGTTAAAAAAGGAGAGCTTGCTAATGGAGAGAAATGCTGAATTTCCTTGTAGTTATTAGAGTGTAATACTGCTCCATTAATTGCTATTGTCTTTGTAAACATTGCATTTGCCTCAGGATACACATTAAAAATACTGCAACTCTAGTCCTGGATGATTTCTTCATCATTTGAGACTGTTGAAGAGGGGGGCCCTAACTTCCCCTCCCCCAGCTCAAAGTGAAGGAGTCCCTGTACCCTCTAGACACACTGACCTGAAGAGCAATAGCTGTTCTCCTGTTCATCCCAGTGGAACTAAAGAGGATGAATTGGTTACCTTTCTCCCCTACCCCCCAGAAGAGTAGCCAGGTTGAGATGTCAGGGAGAGTGGAGAGCGGACTGCGCAGGTGCACGCAGGTGCGATGGACTGGAGGGATTGTGTAAAAGAATAGGTGCCGCCGCCTTCAGAAGTTCATTTGGGGGAGCAGCCGCTCCCCTGGTACATAAGTATTGCCACACTGGGACAGACCAAAGGTCCATCAAGCCCAGAATCTTGGTTCCAACAGCGGCCAATCCAGGTGACAAACACCTGGCAAGATCCCATAAGTACATAAGTAATGCCATACTGGGAAAAGACCAAGGGTCCATCGAGCCCAGCATCTTGTCCACAACAGCGGCCAATCCAGGCCAAGGGCACCTGGCAAGCTTCCCAAATGTACAAACATTCTATACATGTTATTCCTGGGATTTTGGATTTTTCCAAGTCTGTTTAGTAGCGGTTTATGGACTTGTCTTTTAGGAAACCGTCCAACCCCTTTTTAAACTCTGCTAAGCTAACCACCTTCACCACATTTTCCGGCAATGAATTCCAGAGTTTAATTACACGTTGGGTGAAGAAAACTTTTCTCCGATTTGTTTTAAATTTACTACACTGTAGTTTAATCGCATGCCCCCTAGTCCTAGTATTTTTGGAAAGCGTGAACAGACGCTTCACATCCACCTGTTCCACTCCACTCATTATTTTATATACCTCTATCATGTCTCCCCTCAGCCGTCTCTTCTCCAAGCTGAATAGCCCTAGCCTCCTTAGTCTTTCTTCATAGGGAAGTCGTCCCATCCCCGCTATCATTTTAGTCGCCCTTTGCTGCACCTTTTCCAATTCTACTATATCTTTCTTGAGATGCGGCGACCAGAATTGAACACAATACTCAAGGTGCGGTCGCACCATGGAGCGATACAACGGCATTACAACATCCTCACACCTGTTTTCCATACCTTTCCTAATAATACCCAACATTCTATTCACTTTCCTAGCCGCAGCAGCACACTGAGCAGAAGGTTTCAGTGTGTTATCGTCGATGACACCCAGATCCCTTTCTTGGTCCGTAACTCCTAACGTGGAACCTTGCATGACGTAGCTATAATTCGGGTTCTTTTTTCCCACATGTATCACCTTGCACTTGCTCACATTAAACGTCATCTGCCATTTAGCCGCCCAGTCTCCCAGTCTCGTAAGGTCCTCTTGTAATTTTTCACAATCCTGTCGCAAGTTAAAGACTTTGAATAACTTTGTGTCATCAGCAAATTTATTTACCTCGCTAGTTACTCCCATCTCTAAATCATTTATAAATATATTAAAAAGCAGCGGTCCTAGCACAGACCCCTGAGGAACCCCACTAACTACCCTTCTCCATTGTGAATACTGCCCATTTAACCCCACTCTGTTTCCTATCCTTCAACCAGTTTTTAATCCACAATAGGACATTTCCTCCTATCCCGAAAAAGTTCTGATTTGTATTACCTACCTACGCTACTGACTCTTCCCCCACAGCTTGCCAGATCTAAAGAGCAGAAGACCCCATTGGACCCTCCTAGGCACTTGTACACACAAGCAACACGTTTTTAAAAAATAAAATAGGGAGTTTTTTGGACTTCTCACATAGGGTCCCTTTTACTAAGCCGTGGTAGGGCTAACGTGCGAGTAGCATGCGCTAAATCAACACTACTGCTGGGTTAGCATGGGCACCAGGTGGTAATTCCGAAGTTGGTGTGCACTATTTCCCGCAGTAGAAAATAATTTTCTATTTTCTACCACATGGGAGAGGGGTGACGTTCACAGCGGTAGTCAGCAACATGGCCACATTAATGCACGCAGTCTGATTTCCGCATGAGTAGTGCATGAGCCCTTGCCATCGACTAAATAGGTGGCGGTAAGGACTCAGGCATTAAGTAGCCATGTGCTACTTTTAATAGTAGCACACATCCATTTATTGCCCTATTTTTAAAAAACCTGGCATGGTAAAAAATGGCCCAGCATGCCCTAATTTCATGTATCCAAACTAGCACGGCCAGTTTTTACCGCAGCTTATTAAAGAGGCCCCATAGGTACCCTGTTGTAAAATGACTTCCATAGAGTATATACACACATTTACAGCTTCTTTGAAGAAGGTATACATTTTGTGTAAGAATTTGTGAGCTATCACAGAGTCTCTTGCTCAAAATTAAGCCCACTCTGAAAAAGTCTGTTTTATAAAAACACTAGTAAAAAAGGCCCGTTTCTCAAAACAATGAAACGGGCGCTAGCAAGGCTATCTTGTAATGGTGATTATGTTTTTAAGACTCTCAGCGAAGCGATTTCTCCTCTCTCCCCTTGCAATCTGCAGGGCTTCGACCTATTTCTGGGAGTCTGACATCCTGCACGTTGTACGTGCAGGACGTCAGACTCAGAAACCAAAGGAAGGAAGAAGACTTCGGCTGGCGGGGGTTGGGGTCTCCCGCCAGCAAAGGTACCAGACGCGATGGCGGGGCGATGGCGGGTTGGCGGCGGGAGGGTGGTTGAAAGGGTCATCAGCAGGGGGGTCCAGGGCCAAATCTATGGGGGCCCAGGCCCCCGTGGCCCCATAGTAGCTACACCCCTGTCCATGTAGTTCAAGAAATCTCACAATCCTCCTCTTTAGAAGCATTTCCATTAGCTTACTCACCACCGAGGTCAGACTGACAGGTCTGTAATTCCCAACCTCCTCCTTACTTTCACTCTTGTGCAAAGGAACCACATCAGCCCTTCTCCAGTCCACCGGGAGCACTCCAGTTTCTAAGGAAGCATTGAAGAAGTCCGTCAGCAGAGCCGACGGAACTTCTCCGAGTTCCTTAAGCACCCTTGGATGTATCCCATTAGGCCCCATTGCTCTGTCTTCTTTTAGTTTGGCAAGCTCCTCACGAACACAGTCCTCCATAAACGGGTCTTGGTCTACCATACATCCATCCCATTTAGCCTTTGTTTTCTGCAGCCCTATGCATTGTGGGAATCCTGAATACCTGACTTGTTAGGTGTATCCTGAGGACTGAGTTGAAAACCCCTACTTTAGAGGGACCTGGACTGTGAAGGCACATAGACATGTGGGTTGCACCATTTTATAAAAGCAACACATGTGCCTAGGTGCCTTTATAAAGCACCTCCCCAAAAACTCCTACATAAAGTTTTACATCTGCTCCAAGTGTTTTGCAAATAATGAATATTTTATAATATATGCACCTGTCTTTCAACCGTGCCCAATCTTTATCATGGAAATGTGTATGAAAACTCCACATAAAAGTACAGCTTTTGTGTCAGTGGCATTTACTTTGATGCATGTATATCCCTGGACAAATTGTACAAATGTTTATTTGTGTGCATAAACATGTTAATTCTGTAGTAGGGTGTTTAGAGTTAAATACCACTTTCTTGCATAAATATAGAGAAAATAGGTTCTCATATGCATAAGTAACAGTAAATCACAGTGGCACGGGGGAGGGGGGGTTGTTTCTATATACAAGGCCGAAAGTTAGGCATGGGAAAGATTAGCGATGAGCCCCTATTCCATAAAGGGCATCCGGCTTTTATAGACGAGCAGCACAGCGTGCAAGTTGCCACTAACTTTGGGCGCTGGATTTACGCCTGATAGAAACAGGTATAAGTCCAGTGCATAAAGTTAGACATGGATCAGCACTATTCTATAACTTGGCACCTAACATTTGGGAATGCCATTGACCTTCCCATGAGCACATCCCCTTTAGAGCTGTATGCGGGAAAATTAAGTGCCACGTTTTAGATTAGCTCACAGGTGAGATCCACCCACAATTTCAATCAAGCACCAATTAAGAGGCCAACTGGTGCCCCTTCCTTTTACTAAAGGGTTGGCGCACAGTAAATGACTTGCCATACACCAAACTGGAGCTACTGCCAGCCTAACGTGGGCACCAGCAGTAGTTCTACCCCCAGCATACTCCATTTCCAGTGCTACAGAAAATCAAACCTGATTTTCTAGTGCAGGGGTTACCTGGAGGTAATCGGGCAGTGTTTCATGCTGCCTGGTTACTGCAGGGTTAGTGCGAGATCCAGTGGCGTAGATAGGTGGGGAGCCAGGGGAGCGGCCGCTCCACCAAAGGGAGTTCTGCCGGCGCCTATTTTTTCTTGTCATGTTGCATTGAAAATCTGCGCCGGCGGAAGTCCGCTCTCACGCTGCTTTCGCTCCCCCCGTGCTGTCAACCTGACTCCACTTCTGGCAAGATCCCTTACTGCCACCTCATTGGGTGGCAGTAAGTTCTGCCCCCAAAATGGTTGCATGGCAAGTGTGAACTTACTGCACGGCCATTTCTTTTTTGGGGGCCTTTTTTACAGGCTGCGGTAAAAAGGGCTTCAGCGTGCGGCAGTACAGGACCCCTTTCTTCCGCAGCTCGGTAAAAGAACCCCCTACGTTGCACATGGATCTCAGATCTGCATGCAAATTCCAGGGCCCAACTTTGGGCAATCCATATAGAATCCGGAAGATAATGTGTAAATGCAAGGGGGTGGAGCATGGGGTGGACTGGGTGGGGCCTGCTCTTACTCGTATAACATACAGAATACTAGAAATTATGCATGCTCTTGCCATCTTTAGGCACCTGCAATTATACCAGGTCTATGGTTGCTGCAACCACGGACACATAAATGTTAGGCACATGGATACTGGTGTACTGCAGTGGAATCTGGATGCACAGAGGTAGCATCAGGGTGCCTAAAAGGAGGTGTCCACTTACAAAAATTGCCACCAAAATGTGGCTTTATAAGCAAAAAATAAATACAATTGTACCCCTTTTCTATTTATAGTGAAGGCCCCTTCAATAACAGCCTATCATAATTTTTGTTCTGTTCCATAACCTGCTATTGTCATTCCAACCACAAATGTCCTTTGTATAATCCACTGAATTTACTACGGTTCAAGGCCCTGATTCACTAAGGGGGCCAGTTCTGGTGCAGCAAATGAGACTAAGCCCATTCAATTCCTATGTGTTTTGTCACCTTTGCCGCTTAGGAATCGCTAGTGTGGTTTTGTAAAAGGAACCCTAAGCTAATTCCCTGTAGATATAGAATGGCAGGCTGAAAAAAAACCCCTCAATGTCCAGTCCATAAACTTATACTAGGAAAAATTAGCCTACGTCTATCTCATCCTAATATCTTGTATTTCTGTTCCATTAACTTTCATCTAGGCATTGTTATGTCATTTCCAATTTCCAAAGCATATAACCTTATTGATAAATATAGGTTATTTGTATCCACTGTAGAAACATATTTACTTTTTTCTAAAATTACACTGCCTTAAATTCCAGCAGAATATAGCTTACAAATCTAGTTTAAAACTGGTTAGCTATCAAGATGTAGAGTAATGATGCATAACAAGAAGATTATAGATATAGAAGTTTCATACAAACATTCAAGTAGATTTCAATTTGTAAATTTGTAAATCATGAGTTATTTAACTAGTATTCACTATTAGCCACCTATGTTTTTATCAAGATTTCTTGCCATGGAAAGAAATTCCCAACTACCATGGAAATAGTCATCGGAAGTATGCATATTATCACAAAAATAGCAAAGGAAACCATGTACATTACAGTATACATGCTGACTTCAAATCTATGTTTCTGTCATGAACAGTGCACAGGAATAACACAAAATCTCTAGTAATAACTAAGCTTTTTTTTGATTTATTAACCACATTTTCCACTTTGTGCTTATCCCTATATAAAAACTTAGAAACATGAAAGTGCAGAAAATTGGAACAGATGTGTGGCCAACCTGTACCAGTTACCAGGATCTATAGTCTTCCTTTCCCTCAGAGATCTTCTGTGCTTGTTCCATGCATTCTTGAATTCACAATAAATAATTCCCTAATCTCTTATTTGTCCCGCTTGTCCTGAATAGATTATGAGCCCTTTTACTAAGCCATGTAGGCGCCTACGCACACCCAACGAACGTCAATTATGAGTTACCGCCCGGCTACCGCGTGGCCCTTGTGGTAATTTCATTTTTGATGTGTGTCCGCTATGTGCGCTGGAAAATATTTTTATTTTCAGGTGCATGGGCGGAAATCGGCATTTTACGTGTGTAGACCATTACCGCCCAGTTACTGCATGAGACCTTAACGCTAGGTCAATGGCTGGTGGTAAGGTCCCAGATCCAAAATGGACGGACGGCAATTTTTTCATTTTGCGGCACGTCCATTTTGGCAAAAATTTAAAAAAAAAACATTTTTTACAGGTGCGCTGAAAAATGGTTCTGCATGCACCCAAAACACGCGTCTACACTACCACAGGCCATTTTTCAATGCGCCTTAGTATAAGGGCCCCTATAAGCTCTGTCGAGCAGGGACTGTCTCGTATGTGTTTAGTGAACAGAGCTGCATACTGCTATAGAAATGATAAGCAGTAGTAGATACAGTTCTCACCTCCATCATCTCCCCTGGGAGGCTACTTCAAGCATCCACCACTAAATATTTCCTCAGATCATTTCTGAGTCTCTACTTTCACTTTCATTTGATCTCCTCTCATTCCAGAGTTTCTATTCAATGGAAAGAGCTCACTCCCTGTGCATTTACACTTTGCAGGTATTTAAGTATGTCTTTCATACTTTCCTTCTCCTGCCTTTTGTACAAAGTGTACATATTAAACTCTTTAACCCTGTCCCCCATATGGTGAAAACCACTGACCATTTTAATAGTCTCCCTGTGGACTGACACCATCTCCTGTTTCAACCATTTCAAAGATGGAGTTTCCAAGTTCAACACAGTACTCCTTAAGGGTCCCTTTTCCCGAGCTGTGGTAAAAAGGATCCCGTGCTATTGGCGGGGGACGTTTTTGGCGCTGCCCGATTACCACCGGACAGGGGCGTAGCCAGACTTCGGTGGGAGGGGGTCCAGAGCCCGAGGTGAGGGGACACATTTTAGCCCCCCCCCCCACCATTGCCGACACTCTCTGCCGCTGCTGACACCCCCGCCACCACCACCACCACCTTGACCCTCCCCCACAGATGACCCTCTCGACCCCCCTCCCGCTGTTGCTGTCGCCTACCCTTGCTGGCGGTGGACCCAACCCCCGCCAGCCGAGGTCCTCTTCTTCCTTCGTTCTGTTTCTGAGTTTGACGTCCAGGACCTGGACTGGCGGGGGTTGCGTGCAGGACGTCAGACTCAGAAACAGAACGAAGGAAGAAGAGGACCTCGACTGGCGGGGGTTGCGTGCAGGACGTCAGACTCAGAAACAGAACGAAGGAAGAAGAGGACCTCGACTGGCGGGGGTTGCGTGCAGGACGTCAGACTCAGAAACAGACCGAAGGAAGAAGAGGACCTTGACTGGCGGGGGTTGCGTGCAGGACGTCAGACTCAGAAGCAGAACGAAGGAAGAAGAGGGCCTTGACTGGCGGGGTTTGCATGCAGGACGTCAGATTCAGAAACAGAACGAAGGAAGGAAGAAGAGGACCTCGACGGGCGGGGGTTGCGTGCAGAACGTCAGACTCAGAAACAGAACGAAGGAAGAAGAGGACCTCGACGGGCGGGAGTTGCGTGCAGGACGTCAGACTCAGAAACAGACCGAAGGAAGAAGAGGACCTGGACTGGCGGGGGTTGCGTGCAGGACGTCAGACTCAGAAACAGAACGAAGGAAGAAGAGGACCTCGACTGGCGGGGGTTGCGTGCAGGATGTCAGACTCAGAAACAGACTGAAGGAAGAAGAGGACCTCGACTGGCGGGGGTTGCGTGCAGGACCTCAGACTCAGAAACAGAAGGAAGGAAGAAGAGGACCTCGACTGGCGGGGGTTGCGTGCAGGACCTCAGACTCAGAAACAGAAGAAAGGAAGAAGAGGACCTCGACTGGCGGGGGTTGCGTGCAGGACCTCAGACTCAGAAACAGAAGGAAGGAAGAAGAGGACCTCGACTGGCGGGGGTTGCTGTTGGATTATTTGTAGTAAATAATTAGCAGATTTTAGTACACACAGCTTCAGCTTTAGAAATGTTAATTTCTTTCTTCATCTCTCTCTCATTCACCCCTGAATAATTCACTGCTGAGTCACTTTAAAGTTGAAGTAACAAAACATCTGTTTACTCACAGTTTGCAGTTAGATTATAATCAGACAGGCTTATATATACATATTACTATACATTTGTATTATCAGCTCCTTCCATGTGCTTAGATGGTAATGGATGCTCACACCACCATAGATCCTCTCAGGTTAGGAGAGATCATGAGCTCCATGTGCTCCATGTGCTGTGTCTGCTGCATCTACTGTGTCTAACCCCCACAGGAAGTTGCATAGCTGTGTGACCTCTCTAAGTAATTCACATCAGAGGTCACAGAGTAATCACAGAGAAATAATAGGTGACAGGCAATGCATGTAAAAATACAATTACATTCCAACAAACCCCTTCTCATGCATAACTGTCATGCAATTATTTATTCATACAAAGTCCAAGCTTTATACGCAGATTCACAAAATGTTCTCTGGGTAACGGTTTGGTCATGATGTCAGCTGTCATCTCACTGGTGTGACAATAGTGTAGACTGATGACCCCTTCTTTCGCCAACTCTCGCACGTTGTGGTATTTCGTTGCGATGTGCTTGGTGCGTGACTGAACCTTGTCATTCTGTGACAGTCGGATGCAGCTCTGATTATCTTCCATTATCTGGATTGGTCTCTTTTCAGCTATTCCGAAATCCAGCAAAAGTTTTTCAATCCACATCAGTTCTCTGCACGCTTCCGATACGGCCACATATTCAGCTTCTGTAGAAGACAGACTCACAATACTTTGTTTATGACTGGCCCATGAAATTTGTACATTTCCATACATAAACACATATCCACTTGTGGATTTATAATCAGAATGATCCCCTGCCCAATCTGAATCACAGTAACATATTAGTTTTGGATTACTATTGGCTGAAATCTTTAATTTACAATCAATGGTACCCTTTAAATACCTTACCATCCTTTTAACTGCAGTCCAATCTGATTTGGTAGGTGAGCTGACCCTTCTGCTCAAAATTCCTACTGCATTTGCTATATCAGCCCTGTATGTGGTAGCTAGATATAAAAGCTTACCTATGGCTGATCTATATTGGATGTTATCTGGTAAAGGTTCTCTTACTGTTTCATCCTTCAGAAAATCAGTGATCATGGGAGTGCTTACAACTTGGGCATCTTGCATACCTAAACTTTCAATAAGCTCATTTATTTTCTGCTTCTGGCTTAGAAGATAAGAACCATCATTTTGTTTCTCAATTTCTATACCAAGATAGTATGACACATTACCCAGTTCTTTTATCTCAACATTGAGGTTTAAACACTTTACAATGTCCTTGTACTCTTGCTCACTTTTGCTTGCAATGAGCAGATCATCAACAAAAGCTAAAATGTATGCATATTGTCCATTTCTGCACCTAGTGTACAAACATTTATCTGCTTCACCTTGCTTAAATCCTAAATTTGTCAATATTTCATGCAATTTATCATTCCAACATTTTGCACTTTGCTTTAATCCATAAAGACCTTTGTTTAATTTACACACTAGCTGTCTTTGTTTTGTATTTATGAAACCTGTTGGCTGTTCCATGTACAAGTCTTCAGTTATATCTCCGTGAAGAAACGCTGTTTTCACATCAATGTGTTTGACTTGCATGCCTTTTGAGACTGCAATGCTCAGAAGTGTTCTAATTGTCGTGTGTTTCACTACAGGTGCAAACACTTCATCAAAATCTTCTCCATATTTTTGAAGATATCCCTTTGCCACTAATCTGGCTTTATACCTTTCCACTTTTCCTTGTGCATTCCTTTTTAACTTGAATACCCATTTGCATCCTATAGCTTTCTTGCCAGGAGGTAATTTTGTAAGAATCCAAGTATTATTTTTATCCAATGCATCAATTTCTTCTTGTGCAGCTTTATGCCATTCAGCAGCTTCTTCTGCTGGCATTTTCTCAATCTCATCCCATGTTAAGGGCTCTTGAGCTTCTGCTGACTTTGTTAGGTAAGACAGTCTTGGGGGTGGAACACCTTTGTTTTCCCTGGATGAGCGTCTGACAACAGGTTGGTCTGACCTTTCCGCATCCTCTAAATCTGAGAGTCCTTCTCCAATTGATTCCCCTTCTCCAACTGTACTGTCTTCTTCAATGATCCTTTCTGTGTCTGTTTCCTCTGCCTGTTCCTCGTTAGATACAGATGAGTTGCTTTCAGACATCTGCCTTGGTATGGCATTTATATATACTGGCATGTCTATTATGGTTCTAGTTTCATATTCTGGATGATAAGGCTCATCTGGGATAATCCAGCCTTTATCAACCCTTTTGTTTTCATCAAAATATGTAACATGTCTTATGCCAACAATGCCAGTTTTCAGATTTAAAATTCTATATCCTTTGTGTCCTGGAGCATAGCCAACTAAAATGCCCCTTTCTGTTGTGGAATCCAGCTTATGCCTTCTTTGTTTTGGTACATGAGCATATGCTGTACTTCCAAATGTTCTTATGTGTGACAGGTTTGGCTTCCTACCATGCCATGTCTCATGTGGTGTGCGCTCAGCGCCTTTAGTTGGCATTCTGTTTTGTAGGTACACTGCTGTGAGAATGGCTTCCCCCCATAGTCTTTTAGGGAGATTGCTATCTGACAGCATACATCTGGTCATTTCCACAAGTGACCTAAATTTTCTCTCTGCAACAGAATTTTGTTCTGGTGTATAAGCTACTGTTGTGATATGCTGAATGCCTTCTTGTTCTAGAAATGTGCGCATGCTTTGTGAAATGAACTCACCACCATTGTCGGTCTGAAGAACCTTTGGTTTTCTTTCAAATTTATTGCTCACCATGGCTACGTATTTCTTCAGCATGTCTGTGACTTGACTTTTCTCTTTCAGCAAATAGGCCACACAATATCTAGAGAAATCATCCAAGAATATTAGCACAAATCTGTTATTTCCCAATGATGGGATATTAAACGGTCCACATAAGTCACTGTGTATTAAGTCCAGCACTTTATTACTCCTATTTCCTGTGTATGCAGGAAATGAGGGTCTCACACCTTTTTGAGTAACACAGTCTATGCATTTCTCCATTTTACCAGCATCTGCACTTATCTGAATGCCGGTGGCTAGTTGCTTACTGTAAAGATCCTGGATCACCTTAGAATCACGATGTCCCAGGCGGCGGTGCCAGATTTCCAGACTACATTTACCATCATTCTTCCTTACTTGCGCCATATGTGAGGCTTCACCTGAAATGTTCAGCTTATAAACATCATTATGCATAAAAGCTTCAGCATACACTTCATCATTTTTAGAGATTGTGCACTTACTGTTTTCAAAATGAATCGCAAATCCCTTCTTATCTAATGTAGATACACTAAGCATATTGCAAACTGCTTGGGGAATATACAAGACATCACTTACAGGAATTTCTTTAACTTCATTAGACACTTTGCATTTTAAGAATCCAATACCTTTTGCTTGGATCTTAGCAGTCCCTGCGTTTGCAGTTTTAAGAATTCCTTCTTCTGGACACATTTCCTGAAAGAAATCCTTACAATTGGTTAAATGGCATGTGCTCCCCGAATCCAAAATCCAAGTACTTTCATTTGAATTATTATTTACCATAGTCAAAGATTTTTCTGCCATTAGAAAGCCCTTGTGTTTATCTTTGTCCTTCATACATTTCCTGGTTTGAAAATTCTCTAGTTCCATTGGCTTAGGTGAGCTAGAGGGAGTGTTTTGTGTTTCCTTACACCATTTAGATACATGTCCCTCCTTTCCACATGAGTAGCAAATCAGCTTGCCCTTGGGTGGAGTTTTCCCATAGCTCCGCCTTCCTCTGTTCTTTGCCAAGAAATTTGTTTCATTTCTCTCTGACTTGCTTTGAGAACACATCTCCTCAGAATCATTTATTATGCATTCCTGCCTTAGTTTTGATGTTGCCTGTTCAAAAGATTGCCCTTCAATGGCCTCATTTACAGACCTAAAAACATCAAACTTCTTTGATAGTGAGGTAAAAAGAAATGCTCTTTTCAATGCATCACACATGGGAATTCCAGAAAGTTCTAGCTTTTGAAATGAAGACATAAGATGCATAATGTGATCATTACATTTACTTTTATCCCTTAATTTGGTTTCATTCAACTCTGCCAACCAAATTGGTTGCTGCTTTGCATATGTAGTTGCATACATAGTTCTCAGTTTATATAAAATGTCCTTTGGTGTATCTTTTCCCTCCACTAATATGGCTTGTTTCTCTGAGAGAGCTTCCAAAAGCATGCACTTCACATAATAGTTTGCATTGTCCCATTCAGCCATATTTTCAGCTGTTCTGTCTTGATCTAAGCATATATTTAATCTTTTTGCTCGAAGGAGACATATGAATCTTAGTTCCCACTGCTGATAATTAAACTCAGTTAATTTTGGCACCTTGAGAGAATAGAAAAATGGTGAATTTCCTCCCTCAGCCATTTTCTTAGCCTTCTGTCTGCTGTGTGGGGGGAGAGAGAGACAGACTGAATCTTTCCTTTAAAACTTAAGAGAAAAATGTGGCCTTTTTTTCTGCCTGGTAATATTTCTCTTCTTTTTCAATTCCTGAGCCCTGGGCCCATAACCCTTTTGTTGGATTATTTGTAGTAAATAATTAGCAGATTTTAGTACACACAGCTTCAGCTTTAGAAATGTTAATTTCTTTCTTCATCTCTCTCTCATTCACCCCTGAATAATTCACTGCTGAGTCACTTTAAAGTTGAAGTAACAAAACATCTGTTTACTCACAGTTTGCAGTTAGATTATAATCAGACAGGCTTATATATACATATTACTATACATTTGTATTATCAGCTCCTTCCATGTGCTTAGATGGTAATGGATGCTCACACCACCATAGATCCTCTCAGGTTAGGAGAGATCATGAGCTCCATGTGCTCCATGTGCTGTGTCTGCTGCATCTACTGTGTCTAACCCCCACAGGAAGTTGCATAGCTGTGTGACCTCTCTAAGTAATTCACATCAGAGGTCACAGAGTAATCACAGAGAAATAATAGGTGACAGGCAATGCATGTAAAAATACAATTACATTCCAACAGTTGCGTGCAGGACCTCAGACTCAGAAACAGAAGGAAGGAAGAAGAGGACCTCGACTGGTGGGGGTTGCCTGCAGGACGTCAGACTCAGAAACAGAACGAAGGAAGAAGAGGACCTCGACTGGCGGGGGTTGCGTGCAGGACGTCAGACTCAGAAACAGAATGAAGGAAGAAGAGGACCTTGGCTGGCGGGGGTTGGGGTCCCCCGCCAGCAAAGGTAGGCGACGGCGGGTTGGCGGTAGGGGGGGTCGAGAGGGTCATCAGCAGGGGGGTCCAGGGCCAAATCTATGGGGGCCCAGGCCCCCGTGGCCCCACATAGCAACGCCCCTGCTGCTGGATAACCCCCATGGGAATATTTTTTAAATATTTCCACTAGTGCTGGAAGTGTCACGTGCTGGGGATGGAACTACTGCCAACGCCTGTGTTGGGCCAGCAGTAGTTCCAGATTGGTGCACAGTAAGCCCGCAGTGGGCTTACCGCTGCTTAGTAAAAGGGCCCCTGACAGGGCCCTGTTTACTAAAGTGTGTTAGTGTTTTTAGCATGCCTACACTTACTGTGCACACTAACCATGTAGGTACCTATAAAGATATTGTAGGCACATACATGGTTAACACACGTACATGGTTAACGTGTGATAAAAATGTTAATGCACGTATAACGCTGCTTAGTAAACAGGGCCCTGAGGGGTCCTTTTACTAAGGTGCACTGAAAAATGGTTTGTGGTAGTGTAGGCATAGGTATTGGGTGCGCGCCGAACCATTTTTCAGCACGCCTGTAAAAAAAAAGGCCTTTTAAAAATTTTTGCCAAAAATGGATGTGCGGCAAAATCAAAATTGCTGCACGTCCATTTTGGGTCTGAGACCTTACTGCCAGTTATTGACCTAGTGGTAAAGACTCATGTGGTAACCGGGCAGTAATGACCTATGCGCATCAAGTGCCACTTGGCGCGCATTCGATACGCACATTCACAAATAAAAATTATTTTTCGGACGCTCGTATTGGACACACGCCAAAAATGAAATTACCAAAGGAGCCATGCGGTAACTGCATTTTGACATGCGTTGGGCACGTGTAGATGCTTAGTAAAAGGGCCCCTGAGACTTATGCCGAGGCCCTATCTCCTTCTTTCTCCTGCTGATCATTGCTGTCCCAATGTACACAAACATTTTTCTTGCCTTTGCTGCTGCCTTTTCTACCAGTTATGGTTTTCAGGTACAATATGTCCCAGACTACTTTACCCCCTATATTGTACCATTCCCTTGGGGTTTGCAGTCCAAATGCATGACTCTGCATTTATTAGTATTAAATCTTGCTGCCAAGCTCTATATAATTCTTCAAAATTTGGTAGATCCTTCCTCATGTTATTCACATCTTCCAGGGTGTTGCAGATTTTTCTGACAGCAGTTTTGCAATGTTTCTTAGAAAAATGTTTAAAAATACTGGATCAAGACCAATCTCTGGGGTACAGCACTAGTAACAACCCTATCTTCAGAGAAAACTGCATTTACTACTACCCTTTATTGCCTCCAACTCCAACCCAATTATTCATATTAGGGCCCATACCAAGAATTTAAATTTATCTATAACATGCCTATGCAGAGCTGGGTTAGAGGCCTTGCAGAAATCTAAGTACACCATGGACGGCATTTTTGATATGATATCCAAATGGTGAAAAAACATTTATTAGAAAACATTCAAAAACCAGAAGACCATAACAGAAGAAAGAACTAAATGTTTTCCGATATACGAAAATACCCCCCAAAAAAAAGTTTTGAAAAAGGGCGTACTGAATAAGTCATAGATCTTTGAAGATAAATGCAGTGGCGTTCCTAGGGGGGCTGACACCCGGGGTGGATCGCTGATGCGCCCCACCCCCTGGGTGCAACGCCCCGCCCCCTGGATGCAGCGCGACCCCCCCGATGAAAGGACACCCCCCCCCCCCGTGAAAGAACCTCCCCGGGTGCAAGCCGCTGGGGGGGTGCCGTGTGCACTTGTCCTTCGTTCGTTCCATGCTCCCTCTGCCCCCCAGCGGCGTGCACCCGGGGCGGACCGCACCCACCGCCCCCCCCCCCAGGAACGCCACTGGATAAATGTTTCTGCCGCTCAAAAATACACTATGCAAAGGTGTGTTCAATGATGGTGTAGGTGCTCTTATGCCTCTTGTTCTCCTCATCTGCCTTATTTTGGGGATGGACTATGGGAGTCATGAGCCAGGTTCGCTGGGGTTAGCCTCTGTCATCTGTGGGGGAAAGTAGAATCATAGACATGAGTGTGCATAGGCTGGCATGGTGACCTTGTTGAGGTGAGGTAATGGTTTGGGGTTGTGGGAGGCATCTAGAGGTAGGGAGTGTGATGAAGGTTAGGAGGGAGGAGGTGGTATAGATTTCGGAAATCCCTGTAATGCTTACCTAGGAGCCAGCCGCCGGTCATCTCCCCTCAGACCAACCTGTGGTAGATTCCTCAATGCTGAAGAATGTAGGCATCATGGATGGAACCTGGGTAGCGGACACACACATCCACAATTTCCCACTGTGCAACACACGCAACCTGCATGTTCATAGAGTGAAATGATTTTCTATTTTGCGGTAACTGGAAGGCTGCGGTGAGCGGTCACAGCAGCTATTTTGTGAGACTGACCGCTAGGGGCAGGACTGAGGGGGTGCTGTCAGGGATTAAAATGTAGGCCTGGGGGTGGGTCAGGGGGGCCTACCTAGCACTCTGGGGCTGGGGTTGGAGGGTGATGTTGTGGGAGGGGCAGACTTGGTTAATCTGTCCAAAGGCAACAGACATTCTACTACTGTTACTACTACTAATCATTTGTATAGCGCTACTAGATGTACGCAGCACTGAGACTTCAGCATGAATAGCTATGAGTGTATCATTGCTTCCTGAACATAGCTTGTATGCTTAGGTTTTCAGGCACTTCACCTAGGTGTTCCATCCTATCTCTTCAATTTGATTTCTCCTTACACTCCTGCTAGACAGCTTCACTCCATGGACACCCACCGTTTGATATTCCCTTCGCCCAAAACAGCCCACTATAAATCTACCAGGCATTCCACCTCTTTTTTTCTTGGTCCCCTGTCTTTTGAATTCCATTCCCCAATCAATACATGGGTTCTCTCTGTTTAAACCATTTAAGGCTGCCCTAAAAACTTTTTTTCTTTGAGCAGGCGTTCCCCCCATTACAGGGCTGTTATTTCCTGGGGCAATGGTCTGTTCCAAGGTAGCAGTTTGTCTCTTTCTGAGTGTTTTTAAGTTATGTTGTTAGCATGTTCTATCTCTTGAATGAATGCTTTGTGGTCTTTGCTTTTCTTTACTTTCAATGATGGCGTTCCTTTCTCTTTCATATTTTCTTTTGTCCATATATGGCTTTGACCTATCTAGAAAAGGCAGTATAGAAAGTCTTCTAATAAATTATAAACTATAAAGCTGATGTCCTTTTTCCAGTAGCGTACCAAGGGCAGGGCAGTGGGGGCGGTCCACCCCAAGTGCAGACAGCAAGGCACACGGCTGTCGGTTCTGCTGTCCCCTAACCCTTCTGATGTTACTTTCTGTTCTGGGGCAGGGGACTGGCAGAGCCAACAGCCACATGCCTGCTCCATGCATCCCCTTGCTAGGAGGAAAGGTCGGGGGGAGGGGGGGAGGTGACGTGCTTCATGGGGTGTGGCCTCTGGGGGAGGTGATGCGTTGGAGGGGTGCAGCGACGACCCACCCCAGGTGGCCAACAAGCTAGGAATGCCACTGTTTTTTTGGTACACCACTGGAATATCTCCTTCATGGCTATGTATGGCATGTATTTGTCAGGGTTCCTTTCAATATTGCAAAAGCCATAAAGATGAATGAATTACCTTCTTTTTGCATCCAAAAAGTGCAGCAGTTAGCAACACAGCATCAACTTCCCTTTGTCAACATAGTTTCAAAACTGCTGTAAAATTGACATCTCTAGTACTGTAAAAGCCGAAAATGAAACTTCTTTTGCTCAGATGTGCAGCTTCTTCCAGGGCTGGCGGTGATACGTGGTTAATCATTCATTAAAAGTATGAGGGGCTAAAAGCTCTGTGTGTGACCTGAGAAGTTTGCCAAGCAATGCATGAGCAATAGCAGATGTTTAAATAATTTAAGAGAGCCCCTGAGGCAGGCAGAGTGTTTCAAACACTGGTATTGGGCATGAGAAATTTGGGATCAAAGAAATTTGGGTTCAAGCAACTATTTTCTGCATTGCCAGTTTTGTTTAAATGTGACCCACTGTGATGTGATACACTGCTGGCAGCCTGGAATAAGTTTGTTTTTTATGACTTAAAATTCAGATGGTTTAGAGCTCCTGCATTTAGAAATCTTTGCGAACTGCCTTTTCTTTGTAGTCTGTGAACTGTTGACCTGCTTGTCAGCTAAGGTAGTATAGTAAGTGTAAATAAACTATAGATAATGCTGGTTTTAAATAGTTTAAAATATATATAAATCAATAGATGTGAGAAGGCATGAAGGGAGAGGATGTGGCCTAGTGGTTAGAGCACCGGTCTTGCAATCCAGGGTGGCCAGTTTAAATCCCACTGCTGCTCCTTGTGATCTTGGGCAAGTCACTTAACCCTCCATTGCCTCAGGTACAAAATTAGATTGTGAGCTCTCCAGGGACAGTGAAATACCCAGTGTATCTGAATGTAACTCACCTTGAGCTATTATTGAAAAAAGGTGTGAGCAAAATAAAAAAAAACATGGTCCCCAGGGATTCACCCAGCCAGTCAAGTTTTCAGAATTTCCACAATGACTATGCATGACAGAAATTTGGATTCCCTACCTCCACTGCATACTAATCTATCTCATGCATTCTCATTGTGGGTATCCTGAAAACCTGAGTGAAGCCAGGTGTAACGCTTGCTTCTGCAACTGACGCTCTTTGTGACTTTGGGTAAGTCATTTTGGGGCTCATTTTTGAAACAGAAAAACGTCCAAAAAGCAGCACAAAGTGGCATTTGGACATTTTGTTTGCCAAAACATCCAGATCGTTATTTTCAAAACAAATTTTTAAGACGTTTCTATGCAGTTTGTGTGCAGTGCGTCCAAATCACAGGGAGCATGCCTGTGGCATGTCGGGGGAGGAAGATTCCCACAACTTGAATGTTGTTCTGCCGTAATGGAACAAAGCAAAAGTTCCGTGGCTAAAAGATGGATATTTTGCTGTGGACTTATTTCAATAATGACTAAGTCTTAAAAAGGTGCCATAAATGACCATCCAGCTTATAATCGAACGAGAATAACGCCCAAGTTCCGACCTAAATCGGGAGATGGGCGTTCTTCTCACAAAAACAAATAAAGCGGCATAATCGAAAGCCGAACTTTGGACGCTTTCAACTGCACTCCGTCGCGGATGCGGACAAAGTTGACGGGGGAGTGTCGGAGGCGTGGTGAAGGCGGAACTGGGGCGTGGTTATCACCCGAACAGAGATGGGCGCCCTTCGCCGATAATGGATGCGTTTGTAGCTAGAATTTAGGGCACTTTTCCTGGACCCTGTTTTTTGACGAATAGGGCCCCAAAACGTGCCCTAAATGACCAGATGACCCCCAGAGGGAGTCGGGGATGACCTCCCCTGACTCCCCCAGTGGTCACTAACCCCCTCCCACCACAACAAATGATGTTTCACAACTTTTTACTTTCACCCTCAAATGTCATACCCTCCTCCCAAGCAGCAGTATGCAGGTCCCTGGAACAGTTGTTAGGGGGTGCAGTGGACGTCAGGCAGGTGGACCCAGGCCCATCCCCCCCCTACCTGTTACAATTGTGCTGCTTAATGCTACTAGTCGTCCAACCCCCCCCAAACCCCCTGTACCCACATGTAGGTGCCCCCCTTCACCGCTTAGGGCTATAGTACTGGTGTAGACTTGTGGGCAGTGGGTTTTGAGGGGGATTTGGGGGGCTCAACACCCAAGGGAAGGGTGCTATGCACCTGGGAGCTCTTTTACCTTTTTTTTTTGTTTTTGTAAAAGTGCCCCCCTAGGGTGCCCGGTTGGTGTCCTGGCATGTGAGGGGGACCAGTGCACTATGAATCCTGGCCCCTCCCACGAACAAATGCCTTGCATTTATTCGTTTTTGAGCTGGGCGATTTCATTTTCCATTATCGGTGAAAAGCAAAAACGCCCAGCTCACACCTTGGCGAATAAAGCATGGGCGTCTATTTTTTTTAAAAAATACGGTTCACTCCGCCCCTTCACGGACCCGTTCTCGGAGATTAACGCCCATGGAGATAGGCGTTTCTGGTCGATTATGCCCCTCCATGTGTACACTGGAGGGATTAAAGCATAACCCCCCTTACTTCCCCAGTGGTCAATGACTCACTCCCACCCCCAATTCTGGTCACCGCTCCTCAAAAAAGATATAGTGGAATTAGAAATGGTGCAGAGAAGGGCGACAAAAGTGATAAAGGTGATGGGATGACTTCCCTATGAGGAAAGGCTAAAGTGGCTAGGGCTCCTCTGCTTGGAGAAAAGATGACTGAGGGGAGATATGATAGAGGTCTATAAAATAATGAGTGGAGTTGAAAGGGTAGATGTGAAGCGTCAGTTTACTCTTTCCAAAAATACTAGGACTAGGGGACATTCAATGAAGCTGCAAAGTAGTAAATTTTTCTTCACTCAACGTGTAATTAAACTCTGGAATTTGTTGCCAGAGAATGTGGTAAAGGCTGTTAGCGTAGCGGGGGTTTAAAAAGGTTTGTGCGACTTCCTAAAGGAAAAGACTTTAGACCATTATTAAAATGGACTTTGGGAAAATCCACTGCTTATTTCTGGGATAAGCAGCATAAAATGTTTTGTACTTTTTTGGGATCTTGCCAGGTATTTGTGACCTGGATTGGCCACTGTTGGAAACAGGATGCTGGACTTGATGGACTTTTGGTCTGTCCCGGTATGGCAATGTATGTACTTATGTACTTATATGAAAGAAACAGTATATACCAGGCTCTATGACAGCATCAGATGTTATAGCCAGTCCTATTAGAGCAGCAAGCAGGTCCCCGGAGTAGCCTAGTGGTCAGTGCAGTGTACTGTAGAGAAAGGGATAGAAGCCCATATCTCACTCTAACTGTTACACTTGTGGTGGAAAGTATAAGCCCTCCAAAACCTACCAAACCAAAAACCCACTGTGCCCACATGTAGGTGACACCTGCAGGCATAATAGTTATTGTAGTGGTATACAGTTGGGTACAGTAGATTTTGGGTGGGTTTGGGAGGGCTCCCCATATAATATAAGGGGTAGGGATGAGATGTGCACCTGGGACCTTTTATGTGATGTGCACTTCAGGGTCCACTAGGATGCCCCACTGCTCTGCTGGGATGTCTGTGTGGCTAGTCTACTAAGAGTGCCTGCTTCTCCTACATCTCAATGGCTTGATTTGTGCGTTTGGATGTCGTATCCAAAATGCCCTTCTTTATCACCTATTGTATTAGCTAACCACAAGATTGTAAATTCTTTGACACAGAGATATATTGTACCTGATTATTTATCCCTACTGTATGTCATTGCATATGCTGAATAACACTGTAAAAATGATAAGTATGAGGTGAATGATCAGGTCTTTACCACTGAACGTGGTTATTATATAATTATGGACCCCTTGTTCAGCAACCTGATCCCCCAGATTTCTCTTTTATTTTTCAAGTAAAACTAGGGAATAGAGACTGAACAGTCTTCATCTAATATTCTCAGTTTCCTCTTAGTTGCAGATAGTGCAAAGGATTAGGTTCTGAGTGCTTCCTGGCAAATTAAGATTTGACAAATAGAATTCACTTTCTCTTGATGTATCATGCACCCAGAGACCACTTATATTCCCTTTGGACTTTACATCAGTTCCTTTCTGATTTGACAGTTTCATCAGAGGCTAATAATCTTAGGGGACCATAATATCCATTTTGAGGCATCAATCCATCTTTTGCCATTACCCTGACTCTATTCAAGACTAAAATATGCAGTGGTATTCCATCTAGCAACAGTTTTTCACCATCATACTCGCTGCCTCCATGGTGATTTGATGATGTCAGCATTGGGGGTTGAAACAGACGCTTACCTCTGAGGTGTTGCATCTCAAGTGATGCACCGATGGGGGTGTGCCAAAGCGACATGACCCTTTGTGAACCCCTTTGGTTGCACTTTGCGAGCTGGAAACACATGTGCTATTGTTTTTTATACAACTGGTTGCATTATTCATTCAAAATGGATTGTTACAGGTTATGAGCATGTATATTGCTACTTAAGGTTGGGTGGGGGGTTATGTTTCTTAATGGGAAGAACATTTTTTGTTTTGCAATGTCACTCCTCTTTTATAAGCTCTTCCACTATACAGTTTAATTATTTACTTTCAGCTAGATTCTTGGCCGATTATGCTGCGGTTTTACCGAGACAAATTGAGGTGCTTAATGCTTCTAAACAGAAATGTCAGCATAGGTTTTTTAAAGGGAGAGGTCTGAATAATTTAAGAATTAATTTAAGGTGTATTTTATATAACTATGAGAGTATGAACATTTTGTTTGTAATAAACTCATATTATTAAGGACTGGCTAGATGAACAACAGTCAGGTTGTTGTTTTATTTATTATTTTTTTAAAAAATCAGAAACACGTCTTCATTCTTCTGAGGATCCTGTAATTAATGAATTATGCCCTACGGGTTATAAAATCACCTCCCTATCATGTGAGGAGAAAGGTGGGGGTATGCTATCACATTTAGTTTTAGGGTAAAAGTGGCTGCCATATGGAAATGCCGACACAGCCCATTCAAAGTGAATGGCCAGTATCGGCATTAGCACACTGCAGCTGCTAGTAGTGTGGCTTAGTGAACGGGGGGGGGGGGAGGGGGGGTAGACTATTATTAGTCCAGGCTTGAAAAGTTTTGCTTGTCCAATGTCTGATTACTATCAGTCTATTTCTCGTACCCGTTTTGAGTTTTATTGTCCTCCTAGGTGTTGTTTATCAGCAACGGAGGATTTCTGATTTTATTATATGAAATTCCTTATAATTTGATTTTGTGTGATACAAATATTCACTTAGAGGATAATACAGATACTAAAGTGAGTGACCTATTTTCATTTCTAGAGGCTTTAAATTATTGTGTACCACCATCACAAACTACTCCCGAGACAGGCTATCATCTAGATTTGTTTACTTAATCACATCTTGGGGCTTTGAAGCACAATGAGATTATGTTCTCAGAGGCTGTTTGGCCAAATATGATCTGGCCTGACCATTTTATGCTTTGGTTTAAAATGAAATGAGATCAACTTATGAGGGGGAAAAAGGTACAGTTTTTTCCCAGAGGGAAAATAGATGAGGCTTTTTTTTTTTAGATAAGTTTGATCAGTATCGGACTGTTGCAGACCCTTTGTGTTTTGAAGAAAACTAGAGGAAATGTAGCTTGAAGATACTGGATGATATTTCTCCTATTCACATGAAAACCAAATGTAGTAAAAAGTTTAATGAGTGGTTTGATGAGGAACTTTCTTGTCTTAAATGGAGATGTAGACAACCAGAGAGTAGATGGAATAAAAGTGGGAATTCTGAGGAAAGATCTATTTGCAGATGATCAACTGTTCGTAATTATAAAATAATGCTTAAATCTAAGAGGCAAGCTTTTTATTCGAAGAAGATTGGATCGAATGTTACCATTGCTAAATATCTTTTTCATCTGGTTTACGAACTAACTGACATGACTCAACATCAGTCTTCTAGTGCTGATCCTCCACCTACCTCTCAATTGGCTGACTTTTTTCAATCTAAAATCTATAATATTAGAAATACATTCTCTTATAAGTTAGTAATGCCTGATAAGGGAGATGTTGCCCTAGGAGGAGTTAGATTTCTTGTCTATTGACAGGAAAACTTTTAATTCCCTTTTAAAAAAATATTCAAAATCATATTGTTAATTAGATAACTGTCAGTCTATTTCATGGCCTCGTCAACCATTAAATTTAGATCATTGGTTTTGGAATGGATGCAATCTTTATTATTCTGTGGTCTTTTTCCAGAAAATCTATAATTATTTAATTATTTATTTATTGGTGTTTATGTCTCACATAAGTGAATAAGGGTTAGGAGTTAAAAGCAGCATCAAAAAGGTGTGTGTGCCTAAATTAGATGCATATCCCCCCTTATTCTATAACAGCACATGTAAATGCTAAGAACACCCAGTTCCACCCATGCCCCTTCTATTTCTGTAACTCCTTTTTTTACTCGCCTGTAAAATGAAGTCACTGATCCTACGCCTAAATGTACATACATATATTTCAATTAAATCTAATTAGTGCTAATAATTGCTTGTTAAAAAGCCAATTATTGGTGCTAATTAGCTCATTATTGAATGGAATTGTACATGCAAATTGGGTGTGCACAATGTTTGGTGCCTTTTATAGAATTAGGGGGTATGTGCCATTCTATTCCTAATCCTTTGATAGTGTATAAGTTCTATACCATGTAACTGCAAGGGGAATACTTGCAGGTTGGACACGGGAAGCATGTGGATGTCTCTCCAACATATGGACACAACTTCTCGAATACTATAAGTTAACAGACTTTGCATGGCACACTTATGCACCCCCATTTATGCCTAGTTGATGACCTGGTGTAAATAGTCATGCCTAAATTTCAGCTTATCAGTTTGAGTTTGTGCTAGTATTGAGTTTGTGCTAGTATTCTAGAGTGTCTTGGCACTCAGTTGCTATTATAGAATTGGTGCGTGAAGTTGGACTCTGGAACTCATTGCCGGACAATGTAGTGACAGCAGCTGGCCTTACAGCATTTAAGGGGGGTTTGGACAGATTCCTGAAGGAAAAGTCCATTGAACATTTTTTTTTTTTTTTTGGGGGGGGGGGGCTGCCGGGTTCTTGAAGCCTGGATTGGCCGCTGTCGGAGACAGGATACTGGGCTTGGTGGACCCTTGGTCTTTTCCCAGTATGGCGGTGCATTTTTAGGTATAACTTGTCTGGAATGTTTTTACGTTTGGGGAGCGTGCCAGGTGCCCTTGACCTGGATTGGCCACTGTCGGTGACAGGATGCTGGGCTAGATGGACCTTTGGTCTTTCCCAGTATGGCACTACTTATGTACTTATGTACTTATGCTTATGTGTTCAGGGCACATCATCGGTGCACCTAATTGGAGACACCAAATTATAAAATTGACTCCACGGGGGGGGGGGGGGGGGGGGGGGGGGGGGGGTTCAGTCTCTTGGCCTGTCCATTCTGACGGCAGTACTCTCTGTAAGCTGTGTGTGTGTGTGTTGTGCTTATGCCTAGTGACTGCACACACATAATTTTTTGCTGGCTTTCTTCATTGTGAAAATAGGCTAAACTGCACACATCAAGTTGAGGATAAAAATGTGTGCATAAACCCCCTAATTCTTTAAAACTCGCCAAAAATTGTGTGTGCAAATTTGGATGCGTGCCTAATTAGCATGTGCAATTGAATTGAACAACAAACCAATTAGTGCCAATTGATATGCAGAAAATGTATATGCAGTTTGAAAAAGGGGGCACAGAAATGGGTGGGTCATGGGTATTTCCTAACATTTACACGAGTTGTTATAGAATAACGGAGATATGTACTTAATGTGGGTGCATACATTTCCGCCATGTTTCAGTTGGTACAAATGGCCACATCTAAAGTTAGGTGCAGATCCCGAGTGTAAGTACTATTCTATAAACCACGCCTAACTTTAAGTGCAGCTTATAGAACAGCACTTTTTTGGTGACAATTTTTTTTCCCCAGCAGCTTATATAGAATCTATCCCAAAATATTTTTCATGCACACATGGGTCAGCAAATGTTAGAGAGAGCATTGTTTGGAGGTAATTTTATAAAGATTTTTTCATGCATAAAAGGACTTTTATAAAATTGGTTATCCACGGGATTCTATATATGGCGACTTAATTTCCACGTGGAAAGCAAAGCATATTCTATAACAATGTGTGTACCTTAATTGGTTAACTAGCTAATCAGTGCTGTCAATTGGATGTTAACAAGCAATTATCAGCACTAATTGGCATTAATTAAGATTTATGCACACAACTCGCTAAACATATTCTGAAACGTGAAAATTCTAAGTCACATAGTTGAAAAGGGGTGTGGCCATGGGTGTGGCATGAGCACTTTGAAAATCTACGCACTTTGTTATAGAATACACCCGCTCTGTGTCTAATTTAGGCATCAGGATTTACGCCAAGTAAAACATGATATAATTGGCCATGACTAAATTTGGTTGCAAATACAAAAAACACCATGTGGAAATTTAAGCCTATTTTATAAAATTTAGGTGTACTTTACAGAATATGCCTAGGCATATTTTTTTTCCACATGGAATTTTCAGGCGCCATTTATAGAATCTAGCCCAGTGTGCATCCTTGCATGCTCTAAATGGGCCAGATTCATAAATGGTGCTCACGGTTAGGTGCCAAAAAGATGCACGCTAAACTAGTATTCTGCAAGGGACGCATCTCCTGTGCAGAATACTAGCTTAGTGTGGATCTTGTAGCTAGCGTCGGGCACTGGATTTATACCTGCAGGAACCTGGTGTAATGCTGGCACCCAACTCAGGCGCAAATATGACATTATTCTATAACATCGCGCCTAACTTCTGGGAATGCCCCCTGATCCACCCATACTCCTCCCATAGCTATGTCCCTTTTGAGTTGCACCCTATGAAATACTAGGATTAGGTGGCACTCAATGAAGGTACTAACTAGTAAATTTAAATAAAACAAACCAGAGAAAATATTTCTTCACTTAATGTGTAATTAAACTCTGGAATTGGTTGCCAGAAAATATGGTAAAAGTTTAGCAGGGTTAAAAAAAGGTATGGATAATTTCCTAAAAGAACAGTCCATAAGCCATTATTAAAATGGACTTGGGAAAATCCACTGCTTATAAGCAGTGTAAAATCTTTTTTACTCTTTTGGGATCTTGCTAAGTACTTGTGACCTAGGTTTACCACTGTTGAAAATAGGATACTGGGCTTGATAGACCTTTGGTCTGTCCCAGTATGACAAGGCTTATGTTCATATGTACTTATATGACGATATGCTATAATATTGCGCCTAACTTTCGGGAACGTCCCTGACCCACCCATGACCCTCCCATAGCTACACCCCTTTTGAGTTGCACATAATGAAATTTAGGCATGGATGTTATAGAACAGAGAATAGGGCAGATGCGTGCACATCCAAACTGCTGCCAATGAATTCCACTTATTGATTGTTGACGTCTTATTAACTAATTGATTTGAGCCCTGGTTGCCCAAATTTGGGTGAAGTATACAGAATCTAGGGGCAAATGTTTCCATTTATGCCTGTTCCTGAACAAGCATAAAGGTCTGCACCTTCAATCTAGGCATGATTTCTGCTGCTTTGTCTGTATTATTAAAGTCACATAGGCGGCTGTGTGTCCTCATAAAATAAGTTTGAAATAGAAATCTACTTGACTTACATACATAGGCTGCCTGGAATAAAATTACTCTAAATATGACTGAAGGTGAATTGGTTTGGTCTTTGAGTTCAAGACCAAAGGGCCCTTTTACCAAATAGCAGTAAAAGGGGCCCCGTGGTGGCATCGACATGTGGGTTTGCCGTGCTCTGAGGCCCCCTTTTACCGCCACTGATAAAAGACTTTTTTTTAAAGAAATGGTTGTATGACCATTTCCTGGTGGGAGACATTACTACCACCTATTTAGGAGGTGGTAGGGACTCCAGAGGTAGCACGGTGGTAACCGGGTACAGCACGACACTGCCTGATTACCGCCAGGCACGCCCCCTGCGCTAGAAAATTAAAAACTATTTCCTAGCACCAGAATTGTCATGCAGTGGGAGTCAGAACTACTGCCGAAGTTCCCTGGGAACCAGGCGGTAGGGCTGAATTGCCGCACGCCAAGCCAGCGATACCCCTATCGTCCTTTCGTAAAAGGGCCCCTAAATTAACAACTTGGAGAATGATAAATGAGTTAACTATTCTATTTACCTAGATTTCCAACTTGCTGGTGACTAATATGATGGATATTTGGAATTATTACTCAGAGACTACAACTGATAAGATTATGTCTATGAAAACTAATTGTATATTTAAAGACAGAGACACCCAATTGTACTATCTGAGCTTAGGAATTAAAATGCAGGTAGGGAAGCGAAAATGAGGAAGCAAAAATTATAATAGTTTATACTCCCCTTTTACAAAGCCGCACTGCAATGCCAACAAAACCCATTCACTTTGAAATAAATAAATAAATTACTGCACCAGCAGACGCTAGCGCAACTTTGAAAAAGGAGAGGTATGTTAGCTAAAAAGCAATCTATCTCTTTCTACATCAGATTATTGCCTAAGCATTCACTGCAAACTTCACTGCAATAGCTTTTTTGAATATTTTTAAAGTAAGATTAGAAAGATTTTAGGTTATTTATTTATATGTATTTCAAAATTTGTAGCCCGCTTAAAATCTAAGCAGTTCACATCAAGTACATTCACATAAAAAAATATCATATACAATTCAAACATATCAAACAGTATCAGTAGTGCTACTAATACACTGTCCTTTACTAATCTATTTTCTGCCTTTCAAAATGCTAATACTCAGAAGGAAATTGAATAACTTCCTAAAGAAGAGATCTTTTCACACCTGAATGAAGTTGCCTTGTCTTTCACTAACATAACTTAAACCCTCAAAAAAAAAAGGCCTGCACAAAAAAGTACGTGTTTACAACTTTTTAAATTGAAACTCACTTGCACATAAGCGCAACTGTCCTGACAGCATATTCCAGAACAGCGGTCCAGTCATTGAAAAGGCTAAGTACATAAGTACCGCCTTACTGGGAAAAGACCAAGGGTCCATCAAGCCCAGCATTCTGTCTCCAACAGCGGCCAATCCAGGCTTCAAGAACCCGGCAACCCCCCCCCCCCCCCCCAAAAAAAAAAAAATAATAATAATAATGTTCAATGGACTTTTCCCTCAGGAATCTGTCCAAACCCCCTTTAAATTCCATAAGGCCAGCTGCTGTCACTACATTCTCCGGTAATGAGTTCTGGGGTCTAACTACACGCTGAGTAGAGAAAACCTTTCTCCTATTTGTTTTAAATCTACCATATTCTAGCTTCATCTTGTGTCCCCTGAAGCTCTTGTGTTTACCACAGCTTAAAGGGCCCCTTTTACCAAACTGTGGCAAAGTGGGGCCTGTGCTGGCGTCAGCACATTTTTTCATGCGTATCGAGTCCTCCTTTTACCGCAGTGGGTAAAAGAGAAGTCTCTCTTTCCCGCAGGAAATGGCCATGTGGCAAGTAAAGCACTTGCCGTGCAACAATTTCTGGCGCTACAAAAATAAATATATTTTTGTAGCACTGGATATGACTGCGATAGCCCGGCAGTACTTCCTGTTTAACGAGCGGTAAGCCTGCGTTGGCCTTACCAACGCTTAGTAAAAGGGGACCAAAATGCCTCACCGTGGGGCGCGCTTAGGCATCCAATCATAACATTTTTTTCTTTTTTCTTAAGGATCTATTGACACTCTGTTGAGAAGTTTTTGTTATTGTTTCTTCTTGTTTTCTTTTCTTCTAGTTTTATTGGCTGTTTTTCTAAGCCTTCAAAGTTTGATATGGTAGTGTTCTTATTATTGTGTTGTTAAATAAAACAAAACTTTAATAAAAAGTGAATTATAAAAAATAAATGGTGAATGCTGGAGGTAGGAGCTACTGCCGGGCTGTTGCTGTGTCCTGGTGGTAGTTCCTGTTTGGCGTGCAGTAAGCCCATGGTGGACTTACCACCGCTTAGTATAAAGGCCCCTTGCTGCGCCGGGAATCACTAGTGTGGTTTAGTAAAAGAGGCCCTAAAATCAACAGGATCCATATGTACAGATAACAGTTAGTGCCGTTAAACAGCTGTTGTAAATTTACGTGCCGACTTAACCGGGCACCAGTCTGAATATCGGCCAGTGCCAAGTTAACTTCCAGGTCAACGGACATACCTAGATGCTCAATGCTGGGAGCCATGCATGCCCTGCCATTGAATATCCAGGATTAGGTCAGCCTTGTAAACCGCTTACTGCCGTAGGCTGAATATTCCCCCTCCCCCCAATGTTAAAGAATCTACATTTTGAACTATCAGTGGAAAAAAAATGCTCCCAAAATTACAAGAAAAAAGGAGCTGACAATAAGCTCACATCAAGAGACCATATTTTGCTGGGACTGCACTGTTGCCAGTATAGGAGATGAGGTCCTATCACCTCCCCCCCCCCCCTGAAAATCCCCCCTAGTGGAAATAAAAGTAATCAGTTGTGTAGAATCAAAAGCCACACATTTATGAGACCTATATTTAACCAACAATTACCTCCTCTTTCTTTTAGTCTCTCTAGAGACATCTGAATAATTTAGATTTTTAAATTCAAAAATGTAATTTCTCAATGCCTGAAAAATAAACATGGAAGTAATTCTTTATCTGATGCCAATGCAAAAGTAACTAATAAAGTAATAGGCTGGGCTACCTCTGAATCTGAAGTTTCCAATAAAGCAGAAACGTCCAATAGATCCAAAAGTTGGACAGTTTCCAACTAAGAGCCCCAGTCAAATCTCCTTTGAAGGGCTATGTAATATATTTTGGCAATAGGAGGAATGGCATCAGGGGAAATATTCAGAACTTCCTTCAGATATCTAAAAAAAAAAAACCTCCTTAAGGGACACAGATGGCACATGTGGAAAATTAAACAGTCTATCAGGGGAAATACTCAGAACTTCCTTCAGATATCTCAAAAAAACAAAACAAAACATAAAATCCTTAAGGGACACAGATGGCACATGTGGAAAATTAAAGTCTCAAGTTACAGATTCTACCTGCAGTTTCCAGAGATTTAGCTTTAGTTTTCAAAAGCAGTTTATCCGTAATCAGGGCAGTTTCCAAAGTTTTCATATTAGAAATAGATTTTTTCCAGTTTCCCCACTTTAGTATCAATTTGGGAATATCATTTTCATTTTATAACTCATTATTTAAACTCGGCAGACAGGAGTAAAAAAATATAAAAACATCACAACCAGCCACATAAGAATATTTCAATACAGCAAGAAAGAAAAGGGGGGACACCACCAGAGTAACTATAAAAAAAATGAGAGTCTCCAAGATACCTCCTCCAGAAACCCACTCCCAGCTACATGCAACAAAAAAATATCATTAGCATTATCGAGACACCCTCCTCTCCATTTTCATTTTTTTGCCACTTCCTTTCAAGATCTTGACATGCATGACTCATAGAAGACTACAGTTAGTCTTACTCATGTAAAATATGGTTTGCCAAATTGCCTCCAATTGAAAAAAAGGAAGCTAATTCAAGTCTGGGGCAATCCTGCTATCACTGATGTTTGTAATGCAGAATGGCCTCCTTCCATTGTTTACATTGAGAGCGGGGGGGGAGGGGTGTTGAACAAGATTTTACCTTTGACATTAGCAGCTGAGTTCCACCATCAGACTGACTCTGCCTGGCTGTACCCTGCAGCAAGTTGGGTGCGGCGAATCGCATGGAGCAGAAAGAGCATGAGCAGCTGAAGTGAACGATTGCTACTGGTGGGGAAGCCAGCACTAGTTGCCTGGATGGAATGGCTCATTGGCTGTAGGCCAAGATCGAGCTGACTGTGGAGGATGGGGAGAATATCGGGCAAGTGGTGTGGGACAAGTAGGATGCTCAGGGGGACCCTATTGTGATCCAGCTTCACTGCTTCCCATGTGGTGAACAGTTTTATGAGAAGGAAGCAGGCTTGGAAGGTCTGAAATCGGAAGGGAGTGCCGGGACAGGCCCCTGAGGCAACCTGACATTTGGACAAGGATACAAGAGCACCTGAGAACTGCTAGAACTGCTTCATCGTCCCTCAGTCGGGCCGCTGAGCTGCACACAGTAGAAAAGGGAACGGGACTTGATATATGGCCTTTCTGTGGTTTTCACAACTACATTCAAAGCGGTTTGCATAGTATATACAGGTACTTATTTGTACCTGAGGCAATGGAAGGTTAAGTGACTTGCCCAGAATCACAAGGAGCTGTAGTGGGAATCAACCCAGTTCCCCAGGATCAAAATCTGCTGTCCTAATAACTAGGCTACTTCTAGAAAAGTAGACCCCTGTGCTAAAATAAAACAAAACTCAATGCAGATACATAAAATCAGTATATAACTTTCCTCTAACCGCCCAACATGGCCATGTTTCACCCTCTTGAGGGCTGTGTCAGGGGCAGTGGCATAGCCAAGGGTGGGCCCGGGTGGGCCCAGGCCCACACACTTTGGGATCAGGCCCATCCAGTAGCAACACACCTAGGATGTGACTGGCAGGGATCACCAAGCCCCACCAGCCAAAAACTCCCAACAACTGTCCCTCCTGCATACCTTGTAAATAGCAGATCTGCGCCTGCAGCGAGCAGCGACTGATACATACTTATCACACTGACCCCACAGCCTTCCCTCTGATGTATTCATCAGAGGGAAGGCTGTGGGGCCAACATGAGCAGTGTGTATTAGTTGCTGTTCGCTGATGGTGAAAATCTGCTATTCAAAAGGTATGTAAGCCGCACTGAACCCGCTGTGTTATCTCTGTGATACTTTGTACCCTACATTGTAAGCCGCACTGAACCTGCTATCGAGCGGGAAAGAGTGAGGTATAAATGCCACAAATAAATAAATAAATATGTGGTGGAGGGGGGATGTTTGAGAGACCGTATGGCATGCAGGCAAGAGAGGGAGAGACCAAATCACTTGTGGGACAAGGCGGAGTGCTTCTGCCCACCCATCTTGGGCCCAGGCCCACCCAAAACTGGGTGTTTGGCTACGCCCCTGGTCAGGGGCTTAACATGAAAACAGCAGGAACAGTCCAATGTTTTCCCCTGTCTGTTTAGGATAGTTTAATTTGCATTTTTTAGAGCCTGTATGCCAGGCTGCTGCTCTTTGGAAAAGGCAGCTCACTGCTTGGGAGCTTTATTCTTTGCACTGTTCCTTCTGGTTTCATGTTCAGCCCCTGAGGCAGCCCTTGAGAGGGCGGAACATGGCCCTCTCAAAGGAAAGTTATATGCTGATTTTATCATGTAGATCTGCTTTTCTTTTCTGCAGTGCTAGTAGTCTATACATTTATACATGGAAGGGATATGCAAATTCAGGGTCCTAATTATAAAACTGGCCTTTAAACTCATACAAACAGATATTCAGCTGGCGGTGGTCAGTGTTTTTATGTCTCATGCGGTAACCGGGCGGTAATGACCTACGTGCGTCAAATACCACTTGGTGCACGTCTGATACGCGTGTCTGAAAATAAAAATTATTTTCAGACACGTGTATCGGACGCACACCAACAATGAAATTACCGCAAGAGCCACGCAGTAGTCGGGTGGTAACTCCATTTTGGCACACGCTTTTACGTAGACGCTTAAGCGGCTTATTAAAAGGGCCCCTAAATTGCTTCAAATATCAGACGGTGTAGTTCTATTTCAAGTACTTTTACATTCTTAACAAACTCATGCACACCAGAAAGGATTTTAAAATCTCTTTGTTGCACAAGTCTTATTTGCCATCTTCTGGGTGATACAGTAGTCAGCTAGAGGACAGATGCATGTTTTATTATCAGAATAAAGTGCATCTGCTTTGGAGAAGAGACGGGAAAATGCGAGATTTGACAGCTGTAAATTTCTAAATCACACAAGACTAAGATGAAGTTTACAGAACCATAGCAGCTGTTAATGTTGTGACAATCAGTTTGCATCAAAATAACAGCACTGGCAAGAAAATACCTCTATGAAAATTCAGTGACATGATAATAGCATTTCTGTATGTTTGCATGTCACCAGCAAATTCTCTACAAAGATGTGAAAGTTAGCTCCAACTTGTGGTGTAGAAATACAGTACCAATTGGTCAAAAAAGAATAAAATGCAAAGGACTGATAATATTATACGACAAATTGAATTGTAATGTCAAGAAGTCCACAGTTTATGGTAATGCACTTAATAATAACTTAGGGCGTCTAAACGGTTAGCGCATGCTAATTTTAGCATGCGCTAAAAACACTAGCACACCTTAGTAAACAAGGCCCTTAGTTTATTACCTTTCCTTAATAGGATTTCACATCTTTTGTTATAATTCCTGATTTCTTATCTCTTAAAAATGGTGTTTGTGAATAATGTTTTATAAATTATGTGAATTCAACATGTAATGCTGATTTTTTAAAAGGGTTCCATGGTTGATCTGGGAAACTACAGACCGGTAAGCCTGACATCAGTGCCGGGCAAGATAATGGAAACTAAAATAAAAAGTAAAATTATGGAACATGTAGACAAACATGGTTTAACGGGACAGAGTCAGCATGGGTTCAGCCAAGGAATGTCTTGCTTCACCAATTTGCTTCATTTCTTTGAAGACGTGAATAAACATTTTCAGAAAACGTTTGACAAAGTTCTTCATGAGAGACTCCTGAGAAAATTAAAAAGACATGAGATAAAAGGCAATGTCCTTCTTTTGATTAGGAATTGGTTATTGGACAGAAAACAGAGGGTAGAGTTAAAGGACCATTTTTCTCAATGGAGGAGGGTGAATAGTGCAGTGCCACAGGGATCTGTACTGAGACTGGTGCTATTTAACATATTTATAAATGATCTGTAAATCGGAACAATGAGTGAGGTGAGCAAATTTTCAAATGACATAAAACTATTCAAAGTTGTCAAAGCATATGTGGATTGTGAAAAATTGCAGGAAGACCTTAGGAAACTGGAAGACTGGACATGCAAATGGCAGATGAAATTTAATGTAGACAAATGCAAAGTGATGCACTTTGGGAAGTATAATCAGAATCGTAGTTACTTGATGCTAGGCTCCACCAAAGGAGTCAGCACTCAAGAAAAAGATCTAGGTGTCACTGTAGACAATACGCTAAAATGTTCTGTCCAGTGTTCTATAGTGGCCAAAAAAGCGCACAGGATACTAGGAATTATTAGGAAAGGGATGCAAAATAAAACAAAAAATATTGTAATGCCTCTGTATCGCTCCATGGTGCAACCTCACCTTGATTATTACATTCAATTCTTGTCACTGTATCTCAAAAAAGATATAGCGGAATTAAAAAAGGTTCAAAGAAGAGTGATGAAAATGATAAAGGAGATGGAACTCCTCCTCTATGAGGAAAGGCTAAAGAGGTTAGGGCTCTTCACCTTGGAAAAGAAAAGGTAGAGAGGGAGGATATGATTGAGATCTATGAAATCCCGAGTGGTGAACAAGTGAATCGATTTTTCACTCTTTCATAAAAATACAAAGACCGGGGACACTCGATGAAATTACATGGAAATATAAGTTAAGCTCTGAAACCTTTTGCCAGATGATGTGGTAACAGCAGTTAATGTATCTTGGTTTAATTTCCTGGAGGAAAAGTCCATACTTTGTTATTAAAATGACATGGGGGAAGCTACTGCTTGCTCTGGGATTGGTAGTTTAGAATGTTGCTACTAACTGGGTTTCTGCCAGGTACTTGTGACCTGGATTGGCCACTGTTGGAAGCTGGATCCTGGGCAGGATGGACCATTGGTCTGACCCAGTGTGGCTCATTGTTATGTTCTTATGCCCAATATGGCATCAACAATTTAGAAACTTGGAGCATATGGAGGGTAGGTTGGTTTATTTGATTTCCCCAACCAAAAAATGTGAGAAAACATTCCTAGAGAAGTGTTTAGATCAGAGGAGGAAAGTAACACGTGTGGATTATATTTTTGAATCTATACATTTTATTTACCATTAAAATTAAACCAACTTTTAGCCCTTGATGCAGCCTATAGGCGAAACATGGCCATGCCAAGTTTTAACTGATTTTATTATATACGTGTGGTAATAAACTTATTGTATTTATATATATATTTCCTAGTTCTATTTTTAGTTTGCTCTGGTACTTCTGTAGAACCCAGACCCTCATTAATCACAAATTTTGAGTGGGATATTGTCTATACAGCTAACATCTTTCCATATAGGGATCTATCATACACAACCCTCCACCCAACCTACTTTTGTAATAAACCCCAATGGAAAAACAATATGCAGATCATGGGAAAAATATATATTTATGAAATAAAACCCACTCTTCCTTTCTCAGTTCTTTAAAAACTGTTATAAATACCAGGTATTAAAATTAGGGCATCTTTTATCAAGCCGCACTAGCGGTTCCCACGTGGCAATGCCGACAACAACCATTCAAAGTAAATGGGCTTCCTTGGCATTGTCACACCGAGGACCACTAGTTCGGTTTGATAAAAGAGGCCCTTGGTAACCATTACATCTACATATCCTTTATCATTCTGGATGTCACAGTGAAATGGGAGGAATTTACAGCTATTACATTTGTGCCCAACAATAATATAAGAATAGAACAGCATTTTTAAAATGTCTTTCAAACTAAAAGTGTCCTAGAATGCCAATTTACTTCCCTGGCACTTTTATATACAGTATCATCAGGAATCAGGTTATGATTGGTGATGCAGTTCAATGAAATTCAGCCTCTTTTTTATTGCCTTGAATGTAATTTTAGTGATATGCCGTAACTGCTGTCTGATAGTTTAATAAAATATGATGCACTTTGGCTGTTAACTAAAACAACACTGTGCTATGAACAGGATCTGAAATGACTAGTTACGGACTTTAGAAACTGATGTGTAGTACTATAACCACAAACAGAAAAAAGAAGGGATGGATAATGTTCTTCCACCCATCGATATGATATATACTCGTGGCTAGATGGGCTTGATTTTTATACATGATACCTACGAGCAAGGTCTAAAAAGACATCTATTATATAAAAGCAAACTAGGCATTACCCCCAAGATTCTATATATGGAGCCTAGAGTTACTTATTCAAATTGGCATGCATAGCTGATTTGTGTGTGTAACTTAATTAAGTAATGAGCCAATCAGAGCTGATAACAGGATGTTAATAAGCAATTATCAGTACCAATTGGGACCAATTAGAATTTATGTGCAGTACTTGCCAAGTGTATTCTATAAGGTAGTCTGCATAAATTCTGCCGTGTGGATCTCAAAAGTGGGCATGGCCATGGGTGCAGCATGGGCTGTTCTAACCTTTACACGTGGAGAGGCATAATCGAATGCGAACGCCTATCTCCATGGGCGTCTATGTCCGAAAACGGGTAAGTGAAGAGGAGGGACAGACCGTATTTTTGAAAAAATGGACGTCTTTTTTTTTTCGAAAATACGGTTTGTACGGACCAAATGCCATGGATTTTTTCTTTTCTGAGCTAAGCGTTTTTTTTTTAAGCGATAATGGAAACTAAAACCGGCCAGCTCAAAAATGTCCTAATCCAAGCCATTTGGTCGTGGGGGGGGCCAGGATTCATAGTACACTGGCCCCCTGACATGCCAGGACACCAACTGGGCACCCTAGAGGTCAGTGCGGTGGACTTCAGAAATAGCTCCCACATGCATAGCTCCCTTACCACGGGTGCTGAGCCCCCAACCCCCTCCCCCAAAACCCACTACCCACAAATGTACAATACTACCATATCTCTTAAGGGTGAAGGGGGCACCTACATGTGGGTACAGTGGATTTTGGAGGCCTCCCATTTACCAGCACAAGTGTTACAGGTAGGGGGCATGGGCCTGGGTCCGCCTGCCTGAAGTGCACGGCGATACCCACTAAAAGTGCTTCAGGAACCTGCATACACACAGGCCTCTGGGACTTGTTGCTGCTGTAGAACCTTGGCACACCAGTTGACACCTGAAGACTAATGTCTCCGAAAACGTTCTTTATTTGAATAAGCACGTTTACTCACAGTTAACTGCAGATCAGAGGTTGTGCCCCACTGGCAAAGAGTCTTCCTGGTACTGAGATTAGCAGTAGGTCAGAACTGGCAGAATGCTGTACAATGCCCACTTTCAGTAACGTGGGTAACACATGAAACGGAGCTAAAACTGGCTTACAAAAATGGACACTACCTCATGGACTACTGGAAACAAAACAGGGCACACTTTGACCCAGTAAGCAGAAGGAAAAGCACCATGGGAGTAGAGCCTACCAACTACCAGCATCGTGAGCATGTAACACAAGCTAGTGGAATCACGGAGCCCAATACCCTACACCCACCACAATGCATTGCTGATGTAACTCTGCAGTGCCCTTAACAGAAAAGGTGTCACACTCACCCGAGACCCACATCAGAACCAGGGAAAGGCTGTCAGAGGATAGAACACATTTTGCTGTCATGGAGGTGGGTACAGAATTTGAGGCTGGCATACAGGCTGGCAAAAAAAGTTTGTAAAGTGGGTTCTTTTGGTGGGAGGGGGTTAGTGACCATTGGGGGAGTCAGGGCAGGTGATCCCCGATTCCCTCCAGTGGTCATCTGGTCAGTTGGGGCACTTTTTGGGACTTGTTCGTGAAAAAAAAGGGTCCAAATAAAGTGACCCAAAATCTTTTTTTTCCGATTATCAGCTAAAGACGCCCATCGCTGCTCAGGCGATAACCACGCCCCAGTCCCGCCTTCACCACGCCTCCAACACGCCCCCATCAACTTTATTCGTTCCCGCGACGGAGTGCAGTTGAAGACACCCAAAATCTGCTTTTGATTATACCGATTTGGGCACCCGCGAGAGAAAGACGTCCATCTCCCGATTTAGGTTGGAATATAAGCGTTTTTCTCTTTCGATTATAAGGTGGATAGTGTTATATAATAACCCATTCTGTGCCTTCATTTAGTTGTGGGCATTTACACCAGGTTTTCATTGGCGTAGATTTTAGTCGCGTGGACGGTGTTATGCCTATTCTACAAACTGTGCCTAAATTTTAGTCATGTGGATAGCGTTAAGCATATTCTATAAACTGAGCCTAACTTTAGGCATGGCTTATAGAATATGCCTAAGCATGTTTTTGATTGGGCTGATTTTTTAAGGAACATACATAGAATTAGGACCTATCCCCCTAATTCTATGTCACCAAAAATAGTGTGTGCAAATTATGGGCTTGTGCCAATAACATGCAATTATTGGCACTAGTTAGATTTAATTGGAACTTACGCACATACATTTCACCACAAGTAAAAAAGAGGGTGTGGAAATTGGAGGTTTATGGGCAGAATGGGGGCGTTCCTAGCATTTCTGTACATTGTTATAGAATAAGGGGGGTACGTGTCCAGTTTAGGTACATACATATTTGTACCACATTTCATTTGACACAAATGGCTGTGCCTAGAGATAGACTTGAGTCCCAGGCATAAGCACTGTTCTATAAACTGTGCCTAACAAAGTGAATGGGCTTTATCGGCATTACCACACCGGAAGCCTCCAGTGCAGCTTGAAGGATTACTGCGTGAGCCCTTATCGCCTACAAAATATATATCAGTAAGTGCTCCTGTGGTATTTCCTTTTAATGATCATTGAATAGTGCTTTTTTCAGTGCTGATTTTTTTTCAGCGCCATATAAAGAATTCAACCCTATGCACCTTTAGGACTAGACTCAGTAAATGATGCCCATATTTGGGAGCCAGGAAAAATCTGCGCAAAGCACATCAAAAGGCACTCCAAGTCACACACTGTTTATAGAATAGTATGTACCACTGGAATCTGTGCCCAGATTTGGATGCGAGAATTTACACCAACTGAAACCTGGTGTAAATCCTGGTGTATAAATTAGGCGTAGATCTACTGAATTCTATAATACTGCATTCGTCTTTAGTGAATACCCTTGACCTGCCCATGCCCCCTCCCTTGGCCATGCCATTTTTCAGTTGCATGCAAAAAGATTTGCACATGGACCTTTATAGAATAGTGCATAGCAAGATGAATGCACAATTCCTAACTGGAGCTAATTAACTGCAATAATTGGATGCTAACACCCAATTATTGCTAGTTATTGGCTCATTGTTCAATTAAAATGCATACAGCCATGGGTCTTAGAACCATGCCATTGATAAGGGAAATATATAAACCCCAAGTAGTAAAGCTTGTTTGGCAGACCTCAAAACTAGCAGCAAAATATCAGAAGCTTCTAGTGAGGACGCTGATTTTTTGCTGCTAGTTTTGAGGTCTGCTGAGCAATGTTTTACTACTTGGGTTTATATGTTTCCCTTATCAAAGACATGGTTCTAAGACCCATGGCTGGATGAGAAGACTCCTGAGGCAGGTATGTGGCTGAAACACAATACTTTGTTGAGTCTTCCATCAGTAAACACCACTCAAGCTTTTCAAGTTGTTCTGCCCATCTCTGAAGTGCCAGGTCCACTTCCCACTGTTTGTTTGTTGTCTATTTTGGGTTTTCAGGGTTCCTCCGCCAAGGTGATCTCTAGATTTCAGAAAAATGCTTGTACTGAGCACTACGGGGATTAGGGGAGGTTATCCCTTAAATCCCCCAGTACTTGATATCCCCTTGCCCCTCCAGAAAGCCTGGCAAGGGATACTGGAAACTGTGACAGCTTCAGAAAAATAAATGTTTACTTGTAGGTGAAAACCATGTTCAGTAATGCATAGTAATTTGACATAATAACTTGGTTGCATAAAACATTAACATCAAAACTGACCAAACCAACAGGCAGCAGAGAACAGTAAATTGCTGTAAGGTTCTATAGAAAATTATCTTATGCTATTCTCGATCCTTTCATGCTTAATGGGACCTTTATTCCACTTCAACATTCAGTGAACATTTTAGGAGTTATCTTGGATAGTACTTTCTCTTTTTATCCACACATTTCCACCCTAATAAAGAAATAATTATTTGTACTCTGGCAGTTTAGAGATATTTGTCATCTTTTGGATCAGACATCGTTCCGTGCATAGGAGTCAATTTTTCAAAGTGATTTGGGGTGCTAACCCAATGGAAATTACCCCTCCCTGATCACAATCAAGGAGTTTGCTCAATATTGGAGGTGCTTAAACACTCACTGCACCCACGTAGCTGGCTTCTATGGCTCTGTCTCCTCATACACTCCCTTCAGCTTTCACGCCTTGATTATTGTAATTCCTTAGAAAAAGGTCTTAAACGTTCTTATCTTCATTGGCCACAGATAATCCAAAACATAACTGTGAAGCTTTTGAATTATGCAAATGAACAAACAAACAAAAATAACTGATCACATCACTCTCCTTCTGGTTAAAGGCCATTGGCTCCCCATTTCATTCTGAATTCAATTTAAGATATTGACTGTTATGCACCAAGGGCCCAATATTCAAATGGGTTTAACTGGGCAGGAGAGGCTGGGGACTGTTCCTGCCTGATGGACCACCAGGAATACATACAGTAGGTCTTTCAGAATGGTGTGGGGGGGGGGGGGGTCCTTTGGGGAGGTGGAGGATGTCACCGGAGATGTGTGTGGCCTTGATTAGGGAGGAGACTTAATCAGGGGGTAGGGGGTGTCTTCTGGGGGGGGGGGGAGAGCTGGGGGCTTGTTTGGACGTTGGGGGATTTCTTTTTTGATGAAAAAAAGTTTTGGACTTGTTGTGGATGTGTAATAGCATGCTAAGACCAAAACCTAATGGATTTTAGTAGAAGGACCCCTACATGCTTAGCACGCTTTAATGAAAGACCCCCTCAGAGTCTTGGAGGAGCCAATCATAGTGAGGGATATTTCTGTAAGTTGTCAATGTGTTATTGATCTGTTTCAAAAGTACTTAAAATGTAAAGGCATCACCTAGTGATTGATAAATAGTTAACTGAAAAATCAAATTACTATGATCATATTACCATGTTTTAGGGGGAAAAATGATTGTCTGACTACACTTCATGAAAATCACATTTCATTAATGAGCACTTACAAAACATATTGATAAAACATTATAGCAGAATCTTCGTTAGAAATTTGATCTCAGTCCACAAGTCAAAGAGCACTCAATCAAATGTCCTTTACCTCCATTTACTGATAATGTTATGTTGGGTTTTGTATAACAATAACAAGGGATGAAATTTACAGTATTTCAATTTTCTAATTGTGCTATAAATCTGTTAATAGGAACTAAGGTGTTAGGTAAATGCAAGGATGAGCGTCTTCCAATTACAATGACAGTTTTCAAATTTTCTAAGTTAAAACAGCAATCTGATCTTGTAGAGTGATTATGCAGTAGCGATTAAAGCAAACATGCAGTACTGATGTAAAAATTCCACTCTTTCCATTTGGATTAACCCACTGGATTGAATTAGCACAATTTAACAAACTATTCCAATGTTTTGCAGTACACCATGTTAATGGGTAATTTTATAACTCAATGGCTACATAAACAGTGCATATTAAAAACAGAAATAAGGCATAAATATCTAAAGCAGTCCAGGAGAGTAATAACCAAAGGTTTACCAGCAGCTGTGAGATATTTGAAATTAAATGGAATGATTTTTGAAGAATTTGCAATTTGATAAATATTAAAAATGTAAAAACGATGGTGACATATTTCTCTAGGTAAAATTTTCTAAATCCAAGTGACAGCTCTGAACTTCAACATATATATATGAATGTGTATTTTTCCAGTGAGATATCTCTTGGAAAGTGTTTGCATAAATACTGTATGGCATACTTTCCCCTATGTAGGTGCCTGCAAATTTTCCAAAAAATTACCCCTAAGAACTTATGCACATATACTCATTTATACTTGTTTTTCATTGCCTACACTTTACCAGATCTGCGTGTTAACAATTATTGGTGTTAATTGGCGCTAATTAGGACTTACGCATTGTCCTATAACACTGGCCACCTAAATTGTCTTGTATGCAATGGGTAGTGCATGGGCAGGTCAGGGACTTTCCCAAAAATTAGGCGCAATGTTATAGAATACTTGGGATTTGCACGCCCAACTACAATTAGTTGGGCATAAGAATCTACACCAACTTTTGGCATGTGTAAATTGGGCCCTGGAATCAATGCTCAAGTGCTATACTATTAAGGATGTTTAGCACTATGGTACCTAAAAAATCAGCGCTGAAATCAGTGCCAACTAAAAGTATTCTATAATCGGCACGCAGATTTAGGCGCTAATGATAGAATACGCTTAATTGATATTTCAGCACCTAAATCTATGCACATCCATTTACACCAGTGAAAGTGTGGTGTAAATCCTGGTGCATAGATGTAGGCGCACTGGGCCATATTCTATAAGTAGGCGTGTAAATTTCAGAATGACCACAAAATGCCCATTTCCCTGCCCATAACATGCCCCATTTTGTCTGCGTATGTGTTAAGTGTTGTGTCTTAAGTGAAGAAAAGTGGTATCACTTTTGGTCAAAAGTAACGAAGCCTCTTTCCTCCGCAGCAACTATGCAATCGGTGTTATTTCTGTATCATAAAGCAATATGGACTCCAAGAAAGCTTTCTGCGGCTGGTTGAATTAATCAACAAATGCTGGCACTGTTCACAATATGTGGGCACTTTCTTGCATATATGTATGAATGTCCAATAGTTCATGTTTTCTGGAAGGAAATCAGGAACATCATCCAGAAGATTCTACGTATAGTGGACAATTTGTCTTATTCTATCGTCATCTTCAAATCAACTTCTCAATCTTTTGAACTATCAAAGTCACAAGCTAGACATTCTCCTCACTATTGCTCAAAGACAAATCTTACAGAACTGGAAATCTGCACGGCTACTAAATGTTCACTTTTGGTGGAATACAGTTCTGCAGCACCAGAAATTCGAGTTTGCCATGGCAGAGAGGTCTTGGGTGACATTGTCCACAAAAAAAGTTTGGTCTTCTGTAGAAAATTATCTTCAATCTACCCAGAACTAACCCTGGCCTAACATACTGGACTTACATATTGGACTAATATCAAAAGTTAGTTGGGTGAGGACCTTAAAACATTCAGATTAAGGTAAATACTTATAAAGGTACTCTTATAAGATATGACTGTTGTAATAGCGACAGAACTACCAACATACTTAGCTTGGTTGGAAGTAAATCTCTGAGCTCTCATCTGCTTCAGGATCACTAGACAATTTGCACTTCTTTCTGTTAGTGAGTGACACAGAGACTAATTGTCTAGTGATCATGAAGCAGAATTCAAAACGCTGGCTATCGTTGATCACGGACTAAGAGACAGATGAGAGCACAGAGATTTACTTCCAACCAAGTTAAGTGTGCTTGAAGTTTTCAAATAGCTTGTTGAAATTGGTTCGATGAGGTTTTTCTGGCCCATGATGAGAAAGCCCAACCCCGAGTGACCTTCATTTTTTGTAGTGTCACGGGGTTTCTCGAGGCCTTTTCCTCATTACAATGTGTTGGTAGTTCTGTCGCTATTACAACAGTCATATCTTATAAGAGTACCTTTATAAGTATTTACCTTACATATTGGACACCTGGATTCCCTCTCTTTCTCTGCCCCTTTGCTCACTTTTTCTCTCTCCATAAAGTTTCTTTTATGTTACTGTTATATATTGAAAACCAATAAAATATTTTGAAAAAAAAGTGTTGTTATCAGCACTCATTAGCTTACTAAGCCAATTGAGTTCAGATCATTGTTATGGAACCCATGCCAATTTTGGCACGGATCTCTAGGCGCTCTACATAGAATCCATGGGTAAGTGACCTTATAGAATTGGCACTTAGTGCAGATTTTAATGGTGCCTACTTTGGGTGCTATTTACTGAGGGGCCCTTTTACAAAGGCACGGAAGGGCTAATGCATGGGTAGCATGCATCCAATCAGCACTACTGCTGGGGAAGCTCTTGCACCCAGCGGTAATTCAGATTTTGGCATGCGCCAAGTCCTGCAGTAGAAAATAATTTTCTATTTTCTACCATGGGGGCATTCTTAGTGGTAACTGGCAGCACGCCCATGTTGGTGCACGCTGTAAGGTTGCCACATGGGTAGCAGCGTGAACCCTTGCAGCTAGGCCAATGGGTGGTGGTAAGGACCCAGGCCGTAAATAGGTGTGCACTAGTTTTAATGTTAGCGCAGGCCGATTAAAAATTGCCATTTTCCCAGCTGTGTAAAGAATGGCCTAGCACACGCTTAAAATATGATCCCACACTACTTCAGGCCACCTTTTACCACAGCTTCATAAAAGGACTCCTGAATCTGGCTCTAGGTGCACAAATGTATCTTATACATCTTCATTGTGGATATGCTGAAAACCTAATTGGTTTAGGGGCTCCAGGGACAGATTTGGGGAAGTACTACTACTACTACTACTACTACTATTTAGCATTTCTATAGCGCTACAAGGTGTACGCAGCGCTGCACAAACATAGAAGAAAGACAGTCCCTGCTCAAAGAGCTTACAATCTAATAGACAAAAAATAAATAAAGTAAGCAAATCAAATCAATTAATGTGAACGGGAAGGAAGAGAGGAGGGTAGGTGGAGGCGAGTGGTTACAAGTGGTTACGAGTCAAAAGCAATGTTAAAGAGGTGGGCTTTCAGTCTAGATTTAAAGGTGGCCAAGGATGGGGCAAGACGTAGGGGCTCAGGAAGTTTATTCCAGGCGTAGGGTGCAGTGAGACAGAAGGCACGAAGTCTGGAGTTGGCAGTAGTGGAGAAGGGAACAGATAAGAAGGATTATCCATGGAGCGGAGTGCCACGGAAGGGGTGTAGGAAGGACGAGTGTGGAGAGATACTGGGGAGCAGCAGAGTGAGTACATTTATAGGTTAGTAGAAGAAGTTTGACAGGATGCGAAAACGGATAGGGAGCCAGTGAAGGGTCTTGAGGAGAGGGGTAGTATGAGTAAAGCGACCCTGGCGGAAGATGAGACGAGCAGCAGAGTTTTGAATTGACTGGAGAGAGGAGAGGTGACTAAGTGGGAGGCCAGCAAGAAGCAGATTGCAGTAGTCTAAACGAGAGGTGACAAGGGTGTGGATGAGGGTTTTGGTAGAGTGCTCGGAAAGAAAGGGGCGAATTTTACGGATGTTGTAAAGAAAGAAACGACAGGAAGTCATGAAATGTTTGATGTGCTTTTATGCACTGAGATATTTTTATGGACTCAAAAAAAAAAAAAATAAATAAATCACTTCACGTTTCCATTATCTTATCTCCCAGAAGATTATTCAACCCCCTAGATACATGAGGGCTGATAGTTGAAAGTAATTATGGGGCAAGTTGTATAACTGGGGGCATCCATTTAGGCACTCCGAGGTCACACAATAGGAGCCTATTCCATAACGAATCCAAAGCACCAAAGTTGTATTACACAATTGAATCCTTACATAACCTAATATCAACACACCTGACATTTAGGTGCCCACACCTATTCCCGCATAGACATTTTGTAAGTATGGCCATCTAAATGCAGCAGGTGGGCACATAAAGGGGTGTATTCTAAATATGGTGCTGAAAAAGTGCTATTCTATAAGCCACACTTAAAGTATGCATTGGTTTATAGCATAACCCTTATACCCACGAATCGCTCCTAACTGTAGGTGCAGCCATTTGCACCAACTGAAACGTGGTACAAATGTATGTGTCTACATCAGGCACATATCCCCATTATTCTATAACGATGCATATTAATTTTAGGAATCCCCCATTCTGCCTGTGATTCTCCCATTTCATGGCCCCTTTTTCAGATCACGTGTAAATTTAGGCACGGATCCTGAACCTAATTTATGAGCATACATTCCAATTAAATCTAATTAGTGCCAATAGTTGCTTGTTAAAAGGCCAATTATTGGCACTAATTATCTCGTTATTTAATTAAATTGCATGTGTGCCCAAATTTGCGCACACAAATTTTGGCGACTATTATAGAATTAGGAAGAAAATACAGTATTCTGTAAGTAGAAGCTCCACCTTTGTCCCTCCCATGCTCTGCCCCTGTGTATACCTCCTTGCAAGGCTGCCGAGAGGACACTACCGGGCACAGAGCAGAACTGGACCACTGGGCCTGGGGCAGAACCGGACCACTGTGTGCTACCCCCTCCCCACTCATGCCACGCTCCTCCCTCCGCCCGCCCACTCCTTACCTTTCTGTATCTACCTCCAAGGGGGGACCGGCTCCAGCAAGCCTCTTCCTGCTTGCCAGCTCCCATGGTCTGTCCTCTCTTGCTCCTGTCCATGCTGGGAGTCAGGACCCAGATAATTGCGTTAACACGATATCAAGCTAATGCAATCATCAGGGTCCTGGTGGCACACGGAGCAGGAGAGAACAGACCTGGAAGTAGGCAGGCAGGAAGAAGCTTTCCGGCGTCGGGCCAAGGCCCCCCTTGGAGGCTGGGCCTGGGGAATTTTGCCCCCCCCCCCCCGCCCCCCTGGTCAGCAACCCTGTCTCCTTATAAATATATGCTATGTAGGATAGAGCTTGGGTAAAGTTTGGCCTATGCATGTGTATTGTATATATCATTATGCTAAACATTTATGAAAGTAACATGCACATCAATGTAAATGCCTAGCTTCTAGGATTGCCATTTAATGGGCAATTCTACAACTTAGCACTTACCATTTATGTGCTCCAAGGACTTGCTATATATGAACCTAATCTGTAGCGGTCCCTGGGCTCTCAGGTTCCAGTATAGAATACTAGCTTACCCAATATTGATGTGCTTAGATTTAGATGCCCAAAATTACACTAGCCATAAACCTGCCATTAGTGTGGGCACCTAAATGCTACAAGACGCATTCTATAGAATGTGGGGTTAAGTGCATAATAGCACTTAATGCAGCTTAGTAGAAGGGCTTCTACATCATTTGTAGGTGGATCACAAATCATAGGGATCACAGTGCAACAAAGGGCTGCGGGAACAGTATAAACCATGTAATTATTTATTTAAAAATGTCTTACCCTCACCATCTCCTATTTTGGGCGTCCCACAACCAGGTACTGAAAATGTATCTGAATGTAATGCAAAATAAAAATATATTTAAAGGTGATCTAATGAAAATAGTTACAAGTATTGTTGGAAAAAAAAAGATTTTAGAGGCCTGAAAAACAAGTGTGTCAGTGTACTATATTTGCTTGCCATATATTTTTATGCTACACCTTACCAAAGGTAGTTATCAATCATGACTGTCTCATTTTTCATCTGGCCCCAGAAGGACTCTTGATGAAGCAGACCTTCCAAGGATTGCATATAAACATCAGATAATACTGATTCTCATGCATCATCCTCCGAGGACAATCATTTTCAGATGAATGTCTTGCCATGCTGCCTTTCCTGCTTTACAAGGAGAAGGTCAAAACTTCCTCCAGGCATAAAGCTATTTTAACCATGGAATATTTTTATCATAATGACTTTGACCAAATTTCACCAGCAAACCAAAACATGTCTTCTGTGATCTTGAAAAGTCATAAAAGAATAAAGATTATCATTGGAAGAATTCCTCCTATGTGTCACAAGGAAATAGTTTTAGACTGTTTAAGTCATGGAACCAGAATCCAGTTTTGTGAGACCTGGACAGCTGGGACTTTCTAACCCTGGAGTTATATTTCTTCTAATGAACAGTCTTGTCTTGCATTAAAACCCGCCTGTTGAAACATTTTTAACTGCTAATATTATTTTGTGTATAGTGAGAACTGATACTGTATAGTGTATGATAGCAAAGACTATAACCCGCCTTGAGCTGATAATCACTCCTATCTGTACCCTTTTCCAACACCGCTAACTCCAGACTCCGCCCCTTCTGCCTCGCATCACCTTATGCCTGGAACAGACTTCCCGAGCCCATACGCCAAACGCCCTCCCTGCCCATCCTCAAGTCCTTACTTAAGGCCCATCTCTTCTCCCTTGCTTTGGCGCCTAACCACCTTCCCCATTCATGCTACCTACACTGACTACATAGTTTGTAACCTTTAGATTGTAAGCTCTCTTGAGCAGGGACTGTCCTTCCCCATGTTAAACTTGTACAGCGCTGCGTAACCCTGGCAGCGCTATAGAAATGCTAAGTAGTAGTAGTAGTAGATAATTAAGCAGAATATAACAGGGCAATTCTATAAGCAGGTGTCTAGGAGCATAAACCAGTTACATGCATCATTGGCGCCAATAAGCGGCAGTGATGTGCGCCTATGCAATAGGCGCTATTCTATAAGATAGCACGCAAGAGCTATGGAATGTAGCTGCATGGACAGGCCGTGGGTATGTCGCCAAACAATGTGCACAACTTATAGAATACTATCGGTTGCGTACATCGATTGGAGCACCTAGGCACGCTCATTATACCAGCCATTGACCGGGAGTAAGTGATCACTTCTGACTTTTGTTGCATCATAGCAGGTTTTTGTTAGCATTCTATAATGACTCATGCACTCCTAAGTGCTGTCATAGAATTGACACAAAGGGGTCCTTTCACTAAGCTGCAGTAAAAGGGGGCCTGCGCTAGCACCAGCATGGTTTTTGATTCGTGCTGAGGATCCCTTTTACCACAATGGGTAAAAGGCTGTCCATTTTTGGGAAAAAGAAATGGCCCTGTGGTAAGTGAGCGACTTAAAAAGCCCTATTGGTGGGAAGCCCTTGCCGCAACCCACTTTGAGATGGCGGTAAGGGCTTCCATGCTTTCCTGGTGGTAACCGGGCAGCCCACAGCACTGCCCGATTACCACCAGTTAAGTTCCAGTGCTACAAAAATAGGACATTTTTTGTAGCGTTAGAAATGGTGCACGCTAGGGGTGGGAACTACCACTGGACTGCCGCAGGAGCCCATTGGTAGTTCTGGATTGGTGCACGGCAAGCCTGCAGTGGGCTTACTGCTGCTTGGTAAAAAGCCCCCCTCCCCCAAGTGTGCCACATTACTTCTTGACACCGCAATATAGAATTATCACCTGAATTATAATTAAATGTACATTAAATTGACATGTTCGCTGCAATTCTACATTTCCTAGATGGCAGAGGGCTATAGAAGTTATCCTTCTGAAGTTCACCTCCAGTGCCACTTTTTGGTAGGCAGAGAGGCCGTGGTAGTGGCTGCCACTTTCCTGAATGCAAACATACAGTAGAGAAGGACCAAAAACCTCACAATGAAGATCAAGGATGCAAAACAAAGTGAGAAGTTTGAGATACTTGATGGAACTAATGATCTTTATTCTGACCAGCAGACACATACAGTAATTGTCCTTTTTCCTCACTAGGGGGGAGGGAGATAAAATAGTGGAAAATTAATATATTTTGAAAGGCTTGTAAAATCTATTTCTGCTGTGCATATATGAGATTAAGAAATCTGGGAAGGTTTGCTGTTATTAGAGATTACGGAAGCCATAGTGGTATTTGAAATATGTATGTTTTAAGTTTTATGTATTATTTTGTTTGGTTGATGTTATTGTAGCTTTATGTATGTGTGATTAACATATACCACCTTGAGCAACCAAAAAAACCCCTGTGTATAAAATGAATAAATACATGTGATTTGATATTCAAAAGGATTTGCATGTTTAATAGTAGCTGCTAAACATATTAACCATGAGTTTTCAGCAGCATGTGCAGAGCAATTCTATAAAAAAATGCATGAATGGTTAAACGCATATGTCAGTCATTAGAATAATGGTGTATACTCGCATATACCTTTACCCCGGTGTCACATTACTCACCGCTGCTCTTTCTCTTTTTCTTTACCTCGCTGTTGTCTTTTCCCCATTATACTTCTAGGACATTAATTGTTTGACCCCTGACTTGCTGTGTGTTTATGTAGATTGTTGTAAGCCACATTGGGCCTGCCCATGGGTGGGAAATTGTGGGATATAAATGCTGTAAATAAATAAATATGAGTGCACACACACACACACACACACACATGCCAAAATTCCATCTAGCGCTAAATATGGTTTTTGGAAACTGACAGTGACAGTGGGTGCATTGTATAGGTAAATTATACTGTGTAATTGTACAGCAATTTTCTTTTTTCCTTCTTTTTACTCAATTTTCTACTAGGAACAAGTAGAATAAAAAATAGGAATAACCAGTGGCTTACCGAGGGCGGGGCAGTGGGGGCGGTCTGCCCCGGGTGCAGGCTGCAGGAGGGGTGCAGGGAACAGCCGCAGAGCTGTTGGCCCTACCGGTTCCCTACTCCCTCTGATGTTACTTCCCGTTCCGGGGCAGAAGGAGCAGAGAACCGGCAGAGAAGACAGCTGCGTGGTTCTCCCACCACCCCAGGAGGTAAGAACAATGCACCCGGGGGGGGGGGGGGAGACTTGGAGGTGATGAGCCGGGGGGTTGACGCTGCACCTGGGGGGGTGTTATGCTGTACCCGGGGGGGAGTGTGCAGTGGCAATCCATCCCGGGTGGCAGCCGACCAAGGAGCACCACTGGGGATAACATGTACACTGGTGATGCAACTTCCTCTCTAGAGCAACCTGCTAACATACCTCAACCTTACTCAGGAGAGACCAGATCTAAGGGTGAGAAGGCAATTCAGTATTTGTACTATATCCCCTGGATTCTATATATGGTACCCAAAATTGCACAAAGAGAAGGGCGACGAAAATGATAAAGGGGATGGGATGACTTCCCTATGAGGAAAGGTTAAAGTGGCTAGGGCTCTTCAGCTTGGAGAAAAGGCGGCTGAGGGGAGATATGATAGAGGTCTATAAAATAATGAGTGGAGTGGAACGGGTAGACATGAATCACTTGTTTACTCTTTTCAAAAAATACTAGGACTAGGGGGCACGCAATGAATCTAGAAAGTAGTAAATTTAAAATGAATCGGAGAAAATATTTCTTTACTCAACATGTAATTAAACTCTGGAATTTGTTGCCAGAGAATTTAGTAAAAGCGGTTAGCTTAGTGGGGTTTAAAAAAAGGTTTGGATGGCTTCCTAAAGGAAAAGTCCATAGACCATTATTAAAATGGACTTGGGGAAAATCAACTGCTTATTTCTAGAATAAGCAGCATAAAATGTAGTGTAACATTTTGGGATCTTGCCAGGTACTTGTGACCTGGATTGGCCACTGTTGGAAACAGGATGCTGGGCTTGATGGACCTTTGGTCTGTCCCAGTATGGCAATACTTACGTACTTATGCATATGAACTGAATAGAAAACCATCTTAACAATGTGTTTCAAAATTAGTAATTTGGACACTTTGGCAAAAAAAAAAAATCTGCCTCTGTGGACATTTTTTTCTGTTTTGAAAATGAGCCCTTTACTGAATCTAGTCCTATATGTGTGATTTCTATCTTCTCTGTTGAAACAACCAACAACAGGACCAATTATTGCCAAACAGTGCAAACAGTGATGGTAGATACTTGAAACTCTATCAATTCCTTTCATGTAGGCTCCTTTTTTACTACTACTACTACTACTACTACTAATCATCATAGTGATATCAGACGTACGCAGCGCTGTACACTTGAACATGAAGAGACAGTCCCTGCTCAACAGAGCTTACAATCTAATCAGGACAGACAAAGAGGACAAATAAGGGATAATGGAATTACTAAAGGTTGGAATGATAAAGCATAGGGCATGTCAGGGCGGGATTTGGGTGTTCCTAAGACTTGAACGTTTTTCAGCCATAATGGAACAAATCAAAAAGGCTGCAATTGAGACATTTTGGTCTAGACCTGTATTTATCACAACTAAGTCACAAAAAGGTGCCCCAAGTTACCACTGGAGAGATTAAGGTATGACTCCCCCTTACTCCCCCAGTAGCCACTGATCCCCCCTCCCACACCCCCAGAGATGTGAAAGAAACAGTACATACCAGCCTCTATGACAGCATCAGATATTATGGCCAGTCCTATTAAAGCAGCAAGTACATCCCTGGAGTAGCCTAGTGGTTAGTACAGTGCACTGGAGAGAAGGAGACCCAGGCCCATATCCCATTCTAACTGGTACACTCGTGGTGGAAAGTGTGATCCCTTCAAAACCCACCAAAAACCTACTGTACCCACATATAAATCTCATCTGCAGACATAAGAGCTATTGGGTACAGTAGGTTTTTGTTGGGATCTTGGAGGAATCACCATACAACATATGAGGTTAAGGGTAAAATGTGTACCTGGGACCTTTTATGTAAAGTGCACTGCAGTGCCCCCTAGGGTACCCCACTGCTCTGTTGGAATGTCAGTGTAGCCATTCTACTAAGAATGCTGGCTCCTCCAACATCCCAAAGGCTTGATTTCATGTGATTTTCACTTATACATTTTTTTCCAAAAATGGTCCAAAAAGATAGATGCGCTGACCACAACAATGTCTAGGAAATTATTATTTTCAAAAAAGACAGATAGATGTTTTGCTAGTTTGAAAATGGTCATGTTCAATACTCAATTTCTAGACGTTTGGCAGAATATGTCCAAAGTCGGATTTAGACATATCAAAAATGCCCCTCCACATATCTATATCTATACAGATAGATTTAGATGAATTTTCAGCTGTGTGATGAATATATAAAAGGAAATATCTAATTTAGATGTTTTCATATTATATAATTTAATTATTTATTAAGGTATTTATACCCCACAATATCCCCACAGACATGCAGGCTCATTGTGGCTTACATAAACCGGAGAGAGAGAGAGAACTCCGGGTGATATCAGATACAAATGAGAATAGTAGAGTAGAAGGGCAAGAAAGAAAGGATACGTTACATATAACAGTACAAAAGAATAGGACTAAACAGGATCCACGTATTCCAGCTGGCAGAAACGATAGTCCTATATTGTTCCCGGAGAAAATGCTTTGGTAAACAGATGCGTTTTTAGTGCCTTGCGAAAGGTAAGGTAGTCTCTCAGACTGGTGATGTCTCTAGAAAGTGCATTCCATAGTTGCGCACTGATGAAGGAAAAGCGTGACGCTTGAATAGATCCGCGCTTACAGCCTTTCCAGCTGGGGTAGTGCAAGGTGAGATATTATCTTGAGGACAGGTCAGCAATTCTGGATGGCAAGTCAATCATATTCAGCATGTAACTTGGGACATCCCCGTTAATGATTTTGTGAACCATGGTGCAAACCTTGAATTCAATGCGCTCCTTGATCGGAAGACAGTGAAGTTTAGCAAGAAGAGGCGTCGCGCTATCGAACCGGGCTTCATTGAAGACAAATCTCGCTGCCGTATTTTGGACAGTCTGTAGTTTTCTCAAGACAAAGCCCTTACACCCTGCTAATGTACATCATATATCTATATCTAAGCTAGATATTTTCAAATTATATATTCACCACACAGCTGAATATTCACCTACTTAAATTTTGTCATGAAAACTCCTTAAATAATCAGTGTTTTTATTATAAAATACTTTTAATGAAATGGAACAGCTGAAAATTGTGTCATTTGTAAGGGAATGACTCACAGATAATGAGCAATACAACTATTGCATGCTTTATTTTCCAAATATATTACCTTAGATACCTTTTTTGAGGAGGAGAGGGATGGTTCTAGCAGTTACACTTATAAGGGAACATTTACATTAATCTTATCTGACACTTTTATTGTTTGGTTCTGGAACAGAAACCAAACTTCAGCAATCTTAATGAAATAATACATGACTATCAAACCACAGCTAACGCCTTGCATACTTAAGCATGGCATATTGACGATTATTTCCAAACCCTAGTGAGAAATTGACAAATATGAGAAACAGAATTGAAAATGTGATTTCCCTCACTGTATCATGCCCCTCTCTGTTTTATCTGGAAGCAGCTCTATAAATTACAAATACAAGCATTGTCATGATTTTATAGCATTTTCCAGATATATACAGCCCTGTTTAGAGATACATAATTGATATTCCCTATTTGACAAACAGGCTACACAGCAAAGAGCAAATGGAAGGTTTTGAGATAAGACATCAAGACCAAAGCTGATAAGAATTAAAGTAGATAGTAATGGGTGAGATTAATTGAATGAGGAAACTCTGTATTATATTATGGAGCATTTAACTGTGTAGAACTTTCAGGAAGACATGTTTAATGTGTTGGGGTTTTTTTTTTCTCTGCAATTAAAAAAGAGAGTTGAAGCTTCTCTTTTACTTATCATGATGTTGATTTAAATTGCGAGTGAAGCCATCATAGCTGTAATACCTTCCATACGTTTAAATGCAATCTGTCAGGCCTTTAGCACTTAAAACCCGTTCATCAAAAGAAATAGTGTAGACTGTAAACCTAAAAACATTGTCCCTAAAGTTTATTTTTACGGGTGCAAAATAGAAGCAGAAGAGTTATAGCACAGTGGCTGTCATTCTCTGTTTTAGATCATTTCCCCTTTAATGGAGACGCTGGCTTTCTGCCTAAAGTCACTAGTATAAACTTACATTCATTTTATTGCAGTCGTATCTACTTGTTTTCCTTTTTTTTTTTTTTCTATAGGAAGCACAGAAGCATATTTTATGTCACAAGATAAAAATCACAGAATTTATGTGTCAGGCATTCGGTTTTTATATATGCTTTCCCCGCGCCATACCAAGTAATGCGCTCGCTGAAGTATATCAAAAAATAGTCTCCAGTAATCGATCAGGAGCAATATATTCATTACAAATCCAATGAAGCATAATTTATATTAGTGGATATCTTAGGAATAAACTCTCTCTCTCTCTATCAATCTGTGCAGACTTTATTTAGTGTGCCTTTAGATGACCTTGGAACTCATTCCATTTCTGTGTTGCAGTTAACACAACTGGTTGGTCACCGGGTCATATTAATTGGATGGAAGGCTGCCAATGCGAGAAGTACAGATTGTGGGAAACCATTTCTTTCTTAATTGGTTTCCTTATTTTTTAAAAGGTGTCCTTTTACTAAGCTGCACTAAAAAGTGGCCTGCGGTATGAATAGTGTGTGGGTTCCCTGCGAGCTGAGGCCACTTTTAATGCAGCAGTAAAATGGCTGCATTTTCTATTTCCCCCATTAATGGCCATGTGCTAATTTTCCAATTAGTGCATGACCATTAGTATGGGAGCCCTTACCAACACCTATTTACAAGGTGGTAAGGGCTCAGGCACTAATCATACGCTAATCGGTTAGCATGCGGTGATGCACCTGTGCTAACCGATTAGCACTGAGCATGCCTAGTCTCCACCCTCAAACACGCCCCCAGCGATAAAAAGTATTTTCCATTTTTTAGCGCGTGGGTAGCATGCGCTGACCACAAAACTACCACAAAATGCCTCACCGCACCCCGCAGTAGTGGATTTTAACCTGCAGAAAGCACATGTTAGTGCTTAACGCAGCTTAGTAAAAGGACCCCTAAGTTTGTGTATACATGTGTATGACTCTGGATAGACATGTTTCCTTGTCAACCAACCCATTCTGAGCTAGGTTGACCGGTGCTGTAATGGATGGATCTATCAGATCATGCAATATTAGTACAGCGGGCACCAACGGTAGCTCCAGCCTCGGCATATGCCATTTGCTACACTAAAGAAAATAGGGAAAGGGAAATGAGACGTGGAGGGGCATAATCGAATGCAAACGCCCATCTCCACGGGTGTCTATGTCCGAGAACGGGTACGTGAAGGGGCAGGACAGACCGTATTTAAAAAAAAAATGGCAAATCATCGGAGTTGTGCGGATTTGAGCTGGGCGGTTTTGTTTTTCAGTGATAATGGAAACCGAAGGCGCCCAGCTCAAAAATGAACAAATCCAAGGCATTTGGTTGTGGGAGGGGCCAGGATTCTTAGTGCACTGGTCCCTCTCACATGCCAGGACATCAACCGGGCACCCTAGGGGGCACTTGGAACAATTAAAAAAAAAAAGTCAAATACCTCCCAAGTCCATAGCTCCCTTCCTTTGGGTGCTGAGCCCCTCAAATCCCCCCAAAACCCACTGCCCACAACTCTACACCATTACCATAGCCCTTATGGCTCAAGGGGGGCACCTACATGTGGGTACAGAGGGTTTTGGGAGCGGTTTGGAGGGCTCCCATTTACCACCACAAGTGTAATAGGTAGGGGGGCGATGGGCCTGGGTCCACTTGCCTGAAGTCCACTGCACCCACTAACAACTGCTCCAGGGACCTGCATACTGCTGTGATGGAGCTGGGTATGGCATTTGAGGCTGGCATACAGGCTGGAAAACAAAGTTGTTAAAGTTGGATTTTTTTGGTGGGAGGGGGTTAGTGACCACTGAGGTGGTCATCTCTGATTCCCTCCGGTGGTCATCTGGTCATTTAGGGCACTTTTTTGGGACTTGTTCGTGAAAAAAAAGGGTCCAAAAAAGTGACCTAAATTCGCTCTAAAAACACCTTTCTTTTTTCGATTATCAGCCGAAGGCGCCCATCTCTCCTCGGCCGATAAACACACCCCAGTCCCGCCTTCACCACGCCTCCGACACGCCCCCGTCAACTTTGTTTGTTCCCACGACGGAGTGCAGTTGAAGACGCCCAAATTCGGCTTTCGATTATACCGATTTGGGCGCCTTTGCGAGATGGGTACCTATCTCCTGATTTGGGTTGAAATCTGGGCGCCCATCACTTTTGAAAATAAGGCTGTTGATATACTGCCTTTCTGAGGTGTTTGCAACTACATTCAAAGCGGTTTACATATATTCAGGGACTTATTTTGTACCAAGGGCAATGGAAGGTTAAGTGACTTGCCCAGAATCACAAGGAGCTGCAGTGGGAATCAAACTCAGTTCCCCAGGATCAGAGTCCACTGCACTAACCAGTAGGCTACTCCTCCACTAGCAACATTCCATGTAGAAGCCTGCCCTTGCAGATCAGCATGCGGCCGCACAGGCTTCTGTTTCTGTGAGTCTGACGTCCTACATGTACGTGCAGGACGTCAGACTCACAGAAACAGAAGCCTGCACGGCCGCGTTGCTGATCTGCAAGGGTAGGCTTCTACATGGAATGTTGCTAGTGGAATAGCAACATTCCATGTAGAATCTCAAATAGTAGGAACAGAATCTCCAATAGTAGCAACATTCCATCTAGAATCTCAAATAGGGAAAGGGAAATGGGACTTGATATACCACCTTTCTGAGGTTTTTGCAACTTCATTCAAAGCGGTTTACATATATTCGGGTACTTATTTTGTACCAGGGGCAATGGAGGGTTAAGTGACTTGCCCAGAGTCACAAGGAGCTGCATTGGGAATTGAACTCAGTTCCCCAGGATCAAAGTCCACTGCACTAACCACTAGTCTACTCCTCCACTCCAATAGCACTAATTCGGTGGTAATCGGGCAGTGCCGCACGCTACCCAGTAACCGCCGGGTTAGCACAGGAACCCTGAACGCCGCCTCAGTGGGTGGTGTTAAGTGATCCTCCCCCGCATGGCCTCTCGATAAGTGAAATCTTACCGCATGGCCATGCCATTTTTTGGCCTTTTTACCCCTTATGGTAAAAATGACCACAATGCACTGCAAAAAGGGCCCATGCCGCTAGCACAGGACCCTTTTTACCGCAGCTTGGTAAAAGGACCTTTATATTTGTGGAATATTAAGATGTGTTTTTGCAGAGAATAGTCCTCCTTCATACGCAATGCTGCCTATGAAGAAGAAGGGTAAAAGTAGATTGGTTTTGCTTTCCACGTCGCTGATATTAATCCTTAATTCAGGTATAACATTGCCTGTCTTCTACTTCTGATAGCGTTTTTTAAACCAAGAATGAAAAATATGTTTCCTTTTTTTCTTTTTCTTTATTCCTATCTGATTTTAATGCATTTGGGCTTTACAAGTGGCTTGGAACATATTCTCATCTCAGGTAATGTGCTAATTGAAATGCAGGCACACATTTTTAATTTCTTAAACTTGGAATCAGATGTACTACTGAGTAAGAATATATGAATGGAAAGTAAAATGAATAATGGGATTTTCACATTGCATACTTTTAAACAAACTAAAGGGGGTCTTTTACCAAAGAAAAACACATGTTATCTGCAGCAGGGCCAACAGGAATAAAATGAGTCCTAAAGCAGATAATATAAGCTAATCTTCAGTAAAAGACGCCATAAATGACAGTGTATTTGGAAGCAGCTGAGATTTCCTTTATTCATTTTTTGAATCATTGCAATACAGTTTATTGGGCCTGCCACTGAAGAATTGCTTTGTGAAGGGTGAAAGTAGAAGCAAAAGTCATTTCACTCATCACAGTGACACTTTTTGAAAAGCAGTTAAACAAGCCTATCTCTGCCTCACTCCTCTCAAATATCATGGCTTATGTAAGTGACTCAGTAGAAACTGCAAGCAAGCCCCAGCAATCCTGAACAGTTTTCTCTCCATTCAGAGAGAGAAGGAGATAGAGAAGTTGATGGTTTCAGAAAATCCTTTGTTTAAGTCAAGAAGGTGTAAAAAGAGGAAACATTCAGAGAATATAGAGAGGTCTTTGAGAAAGAGAAAGAGAGAGAGAGAGAGGAGAGAGAGAGAGAGAGAGAGAGAGAAAGAGAGAGAGATGTTTCTTGTGGGCCGATGATCACAAGCAAATGCAGACACTAGAGGCTGTTAGCACCATACTAGCACCTGCATTTGCTACTGCCCATGATCAGAGCCCCCGAGCGCATGAAACAATGTGCTTGTGGGCTCTGAAAGCAAATTGCATGCAAATGCATGCAAAACAGGGCTCTTAGCACAAGTACCATGCAAATGCATCCTAAACCTATTCATCCCCAATGATCAATGATCAGCGTGCCAAAGATTGGCTCGCTAGCTGCGGAAACCCTATGCCAGCTTGGAGCTGGAAATTAAGGTTTGCAGACCATTGGGGAGGAATGGTGAGCCCTGTCCAGCATGCATTTGCATGCTAGCAGACCCCCATTACCCCTAATGCAGCAGACCCCTGCAGGAACCCAGACACGACCCCACCATGACAGGGGGCTGGAGGTCCGGCAGACATCCAGTCCACTCAACCCCCCCCCCCCCCCAACATAGGTTCAGGGGGTCTGGAGATCCAGTGGTTCTCCAGACCCCCTTAACCCTCCCCAGCATCCCTCAGATGTCCCTGGTGGCCCAGTGGGCAGCAGGTCAATTCCCCCTCCCCCACCTGGTGGTCTAGCAGCACTTCCCCACCCCCTACCTTCAGGTGGAGGAGTGAGGTGGCCTCCCTCCTCTTCCATCGGCGCTGCCAGGAAAATGGCAACTCCCAGCCCGGCCCAGTGCATCCTAGGATGCACTGGGTGGGGCTTCACATCATATAAGGGAGATGGGGAAGGATTGTCAAGTGCAGGAGGATTCAGGCACAATCCTCCCGCACTTCTACCCCATGATCAGAGAGAATTGCATGCTTAAATTTGCATGCAATTACCTCTGATCATAGTTGCGGTAAAGCCCCACGCTGTCCCAGTGCTATTTTTAGAGCGCTGTTTGGAACAGCACGGGGTTTTTGATTATCTGCCCATCAGTGTCACAGAAACTAACCTTAACAAATCTCTCAGGCTTGCTGGGTGTGGATCTGGAACACAGAGCATAGTGACAGAAATAAAAGGAACTTGGGATTGGATGAAAGGACCTAGGCAAGTGTGGATCCAGACAGCTGACATATTCAAAGTCCGAGAGAAAAAGTACTGTAAAGTTTGGCATTTGTAATGCTTTAGATATGGTCTTCTATTGCCCTTTTTAGTATTAAGATTATGAATGAAGCATGGTTTATCAGATTCATAACACGATACAGCCCTTATTTTTGAATTATGTGCCTCATTTACTAAACCGTGCTAGTGATTTCCGGTGTGGCAAATTAGAGGAAACCCATTCAGTTCCTGTGGGCTTCCTCTCATTTGCCACGTGGGAATCACTAACACGGTTTAGTAAAAGAGCCCTATGTTAGTATTCTATAAAGAAAGTAGACACAGATATACTTTATGGGTGCCCTGTTATAGAATTATCCTCCACTTGCATGGTTCAAATCCTTTCATTCAGACAACAGTCAGCTGTGTTCAGCAACAACACATCAACAGCTTGGGCACTGAACTGTCACCTTTTTTATTTAGTATTTATTTCAAGCCTTTAGCTGAAGCTGCTTCAATTGATGGACACAAATTTTATATCAATGCCAATTATGTGCAGCTACTCATATTCCTTGAGTAAATTGACTGCATGTTTTATAGCAACTCTTGAATGGAGAAAAACAACAACTCTGCCTAAACCCAAGCAAAACAGAGATTCCAGGGGTTCCTAAAACAAGAGGAGAGTTGCCTGACTTCAAAACGCCATTTAGGAAGCAAGAACTCCCCCCAAAATCACAGGTTAAGAAATCTTGGGATACTGCTGACTCATCACATACTTTTATCCTGCAAATTCAGGGGTCCTTTTACTAAGGCATGCTGAAAAATGGCTTGTGGTTGTGTAGGCGGCGGTTTTGGGCGTGTGCCAATCCATTTTTCAGTGCGCCTGTAAAAAAGGCCTTTTTTGCCGAAAATGGAATGTGGCAAAATCAAAATTGCCGCATGTCCATTTGAGTCTGAGACCTTACCGCCAGCCATTGACCTAGAATTAAAGAATCCGGGCAGTAATGACCTACGTCCGTCAAATGCCACTTGGCGCGCGTTCGCTATGTGCACCCAATATAAAAAATATTTTCAGATGCGCATATCAGAAGCGCGCCATAACTGAAATTACCACAAACGCCATGTGGTAGTCAAGCGGTAACTCCATTTTGGCGTGTGTTGGGTGCTCGTAGACGCTTACGTGACTTAGTAAAAGGGTCCCTCAAACATCCTTTGAAAATCATTTCTATCACCTGCAACCACTACAAATCTCTCTCTCTCTCTATCTATCTATCTATCTATCTATCTATCAAAAAGATGAGTGTCATCACAGTGATCCATGCTGTGATGATGTTACATCTAGACTACTATTAACACCCTTTATATTGGTCAAGCCAAAAAGAGTTTTCACCAACTCCAACTAATTCAGAGTGCTCCAGCTTGACTGATAGAAGATTATAATGGTTTCCAGTACCTTACAGTACCAAATTTAAAACTCTATCTATGACTTTCAAGGCCCTCAGACTAAATGGGTCAGAGTATGTAAGAATATGTTGGCCCTCTCTACAACTTGAGGCCTATGAGGTCCTCTCAAGGAGTATCACGGTCTTTACCCTTGCCAAAGGAAATTGCATGATAGGACAGTGTTGTACTGAGGCGGGGTGCTGGAGGCAGTCTGCCCCGGGTCCACGCAGCAGGAGGGGTACAGGGAGCAGCCGATTTCCCTCCTCCATTTGCTGTTACTTTCTGGCAGAGTGAGCAGGGAACCGGCAAGCCGACAGCTGCGCTACTGCTCCCAGCACCCCAGCAGGTAAGAAGAATGCACCCAGGGGGTGGAGGCATGGAGGTGATGCGCCCGGGGGGGGGGGGGGGGGTGCGCAGTGGCGATCTGCTCTGGGTGGGAGCTGACCAAGGTACACCACTGCAATAGGATACCCAACAGCAAGTCTTGTCAGGAATACCTCACCCACCACCCCACACACATTCTGTAACTCACTTGCAGAGGGGCTACGCCTAACTCCTTAACTCAGCTGCAACTTGTTCAAAATGTGGCAGCATATCTTCTTATGTGATATAAACAACATCTAATATAATAAAACGCACCCTCAACGTTCTGAGGACAACGTTCTGTGAAGCCTTGAAGCCTGAAGCCTTGAAGCCTGAAGCCTGAAGCCTTGAAGCCATCTGACGTCACTCCCAGGCTGAGGCTGAAGGGTTCGTGGATTCGTGGTGTGAAGCCTTCAAGCCAGCCAGCCATCTCTGCCCCGCCCTCGCGACAAAACAAACAAATCCGGAAGCGAAACGTCAGGGAAGGAGGCGGCGCTCCCGACGTCTAGCCTTCCCTTCGCTGTGTTCCGCCTTCAAACAAGGCGGAACACAGCGAAGGGAAAGCTAGACGTCGGGGAGCGCCGCCTCCTTCCCTGACGCTTCGCTGCACGAACGCCACAGAGGTAAAGTTAAAAAGAATAAAAAAAAAAAAAAAGGGATGCATGGATGCGAGGGGGGGGGCATGGATGCGAGGCATGGATGCGAAGGGGGGGGGGAGAAGAGGGCGGGCCAGGCTGGGACATGGGACTGAGAGCGTAGCATGGATGCGAGGGGGGGTCATGGAAGGACGAGAGGGGACTTGCTGGAAAAGGATGAATGGAGGCGGCAGGGGACAGAGGAGCATGGATGGGTATGGATTAGGAGGGCAGGCACAGGGAGAGAGGGGAATACTGGAAATGGAATGAATGGAGGGGGCAGGGGACAGAGGAGCATAGATGGGCATGGATTGGGAGGGCAGGACTCAGGGAGAGAGGGAAATTGCTGGATAGGGAAAAATGGAGGGGCCAGGTGACAGATGAGCTGGAGGGCATGGATTGGACAGGGCGGACTCAGGGAGAGGGGAATTGCTGGATAGGGAGAATGGAGGGGACAGATGGGCATGGATGGATATGGATTGCAGAGCAGGCCTCAGGCAGAGAGGGGGAAAATGGAGGGGCCAGTGACAGAGGAGCATGGATGGGCCATGATTGGGGGAAGGGCAGGACAGGACTCAGGGAGAGGGGAATTGCTGGATAGGGATGAATGGAGGGGACAGATGGGCATGGATGGATATGGATTGCAGAGCAGGCCTCAGGCAGAGAGGGGAAATGCTGGATAGGGAAAAATGGAGGGGCCAGGTGACGGATGGAGCATGGATTGGAAGGGCAGGACTCAGGGAGAGGGGAATTGCTGGATAGGGATGAATGGAGGGGACAGATTGGGCATGGATGGATATGGATTGCAGAGCAGGCTAGGCAGAGAGGGGAAATGCTGGATAGGGAAAAATGGAGGGGCCAGGTGACAGATGAGCATGGATGAGCATGGATGAAGGGCAGGACTCAGGGAGAGGGGAATTGCTGGATAGGGATGAATGGAGGGGGACAGATGGCATGGATGGATATGGATTGCAGAGCAGGCCTCAGGCAGAGAGGGGAAAGCTGGATAGGGAAAAATGGATGGGCCAGGTGGACAGAGGAGCATGGATGGGCCATGGATTGGAAGGGCAGGACTCAGGGAGAGGGGAATTGCTGCATAGGATGAATGGAGGGGACAGATGGGCATGGATGGATATGGATTGCAGGGCAGGCCTCAGGCAAGAGAGGGGAAATGCTGGATAGGGATGAATGGAGGGGGCAGGTGAAGACAAACATGGATGGCCATGGATTGGGCGGGCAGGGCTCAGGGACAGAGGGGAATTGCTTGGAAAAGGATTGAATGGAGGGGGCAGGGGGACAGCTGGCATGGATTGGGAGGGCACGGCTCACACTCTCTCTCTCATATACAATGTCTTTTCTGACTCTCACTCTCACACACTCTGTCTCACCACTGTATCAATTCACTCTCTATGTGCCAACAGTCACTCACACACTCGCTTGGTCTCATACACTCACTCAAACAGAGAATCTGTGTCTCACACACACTCTCTCTCTCGCCAACCACACACACAACTCTCAATCACACTGTGTCTCACATACACACTTGCACACACTCTCATTCTCACACACACACTCTCTCACAAACACACTCACACCCAGACTCACGCTCTCACACAATCACACTTTCACTCTGACTCTCAAACAGTCACTCTCACATACACTCTCCCAAACATACACTCCGAGGAAAACCTTGCTAGCGCCCGTTTCATTTGTGTCAGAAACGGGCCTTTTTTACTAGTGATTATAAAACCGGCACTTCAATCATTACACTGGCTCTGGATGAATTAACGCATTTGGTACAAAATTATTTGCCAGTACATAAATCATTTTGATCAAATATACCCATACTAGACTTTGAGCCCGTAAAAATGGGCTATTATAGGAAGGGGGGGGGGTTGAAAGGCCCGCCCCCACAGCCGAGTTCGCCGCTGTCCTCCCCCTCCGAGTTCGCGCCCCCCACCGAGCCGTCACCACCCACCTTCCACCCGGCCGGGCCTCGCTCCGCTATTGAAACAGCGAGGGTCCGGGAACGCAGCACTGAGCTCTGCTGAGCTGCCGACGTCGGCCTTCGTTCTTCTCTCGCCTGTCCCTCCCTCGTGTGACGTAACGTCGTCGGGGGTGGGACAGAGGCAGAGAAGAAGGAAGGGCGATGTCGGCAGCTCAGCAGAGCTCAGTGCTGCATTCCCGGACCCTCGCTGTTTCAATAGTGGAGCGAGGGCCCGACCGGGTAGAAGGTGGGTGGCGGCGGCGACTCGGGGGGGAGCGTTAGACGGCGGTGTCCCTCCCTCAGCAATGCGCAGTACAGACCCTCTGTGTTCCGCCCCCCCCGTCATCACGTATTGACATGGGGGCGGGGCAGAGAAGGTCTCTACTGCGCATTTGCGAGTGAGTACGGTCACTCGCCGTTTATATGTTTGATACTTGTTTGATATGCTTACTCCTGTTTCTTCTTCGCATTCAGCACAATCATGTTATATGAATCAATTAGTTTTACCATCAGCCTTCGTATTTTGGTTCCCATTATTGGAATATTATTCCCCCTGAACGTGTGGTAAATTAAACCATGAAAAATTTAAAATTGTTTAAAAAACATTTAATCACCTTGGCATACAGAATCATATTAATGACTTTGGTGCAGCTGGGATCAATCTTGCTGGTTAGATTCCATGACTTTTGCTATCGAAGGTGTTGTTTTTTTTTTTTACTAAGGTGTGGTAGTGTTTTTAGCACGCTCTAATGATTAGGATGCGCTAAATGCCAGAGACACCCATAGGAATATATGGGTGTCTCTAGCATTTAGTGTGTTCTAATTATTGGCATGTGCTAAAAACACTAGCACACCTTAGTAAAAGACAGCAGCTGGCCTTATGAAATTTAAAGGGGGTTTGGACAGATTCCTGAGGGAAAAGTCCATTGAACATTATTATTATTTTGGGGAGGGGGGGGTTGCCGGTTCTTGAAGCCTGGATTGACCGCTGTCGGAGACAGGATGCTGGGCTTGATGGACCCTTGGTCTTTTCCCAGTATGGCGGTGCTTATGTACTTATGACCCCCTGAGTTTTGTATTTCTCTTCTTCCTTTTGTATCATTCATTATTGTAAACCACCTTGTTGTGCTAAATATCAGGAACTGCAGTATATCAAGAACTAAACTAAACTAAGAGACTCTGGTTCAGGAAAAAGGTTAAATGCTGGCTTTTCTCCCAAGCCTTTAATGCCTGGGTCAACTAACTATCCGTTCACTCTGAATCTAGAACATCTTGTCGCACGCTTTTAACTAAGATGAGTTCAAATATACTGTATTCAACTGTATAATTAGCATTCAATTTAGTCACTCGTTTCTTTCTCAGAAAGCTTTTGTCCTACACATTTTGTCCGTCTGTATTGTCTGAACTGTACTTGCGCCCCTCCCCCAGCTGCCTATTAAGATGTTTCATTTGTATTCTGCTGAAATTGCGAGTATCACATATAGGTTATATGAATGTTCTTGCATCTTGCCTATTATAGTCTGTCATTTGTATTCTGCTAGCATTGTATTTCTGTTGTATGAATATTCTACTGTGCTGTTTGAATATATGTATATTTCTCATACTGCATTGTCATTGCCATGACTAGAATTTAATGTCATGTCCCAGGTTACCTCAGTGAGGGGCCCTTTTATGAAAGGCTTGCCGTGCGGCAACCGAGAACTACTGCTGGCCCAACACAGCTGTCAGCGGTAGTTCCGCCTTGAGTGCATGCCATTTCCGGTGCTGCCCAAATTTTTTCTATAATATTAGCACAGTGCTAACCTGGTGGTCATCGGGCAGCTCTGTGCACTGCCTGGCTACCGCGGGTGCCTTTATTTCTACCTCATTGTTACCTCATGGCCCACGCCAATTTTCAGCCTTTTTTAATCCGCTGCAGTAAAAAAGGGCCCTGGCATGTGGCAAAAACGGCTACCGCAGGGCCCTTTTTACTACAGCTTGGTAAAAGGACCTCTGATTTTACTTCATGCTTACATTTGGTCATTCTGCTTTTGTTATGCTGCTACCACAATGCAGATCTCTTCATAAAGGTGATTAATAAATCTCCATAATATAGTAACATAGCATAGCATAGTAACATAGTAGGTGACGGCAGAAAAAGACCTGTACGGTCCATCCAGTCTGCCCAACAAGATAAACTCATATGTGCTACTTTATATGTATACCTGACCTTGATTTGTATCTGCCATTTTCAGGGCACAGACCGTAGAAGTCTGCCCAGCACTAGCCCCACCTCCTAACCACTAGCCCCACCTCCTAACCACCGGTGCTGCCACCCAATCCCTGCTAAGTTTCTGAGGATCCATTTCTTCTGAACAGGATTCCTTTATCCCACGCTTTTTTGAATTCCGTTACCGTTTTCATCTCCACCACCTCCCGCGGGAGGGCATTCCAAGTATCCACCACTCTCTCCATGAAAAAATACTTACTGACATTTTTCTTGAGTGTTCCCCTCTTCAAACTCATTCATGTCCTCTAGTTCTACCACCTCCCGTCGGAAAAGGTTCATTTGCAGATTAATACCTTTCAAATATTTGAACGTCTGTATCATTTCACCCCTGTTTCTCCTTTCCTCCAGGGTATACATGTTCAGGTCAGCAAGCCTCTCCGCATACATCTTGTAACGCAAATTCCACACCATTTTTGTAGTTTTTCTTTGCACCGCTTCAATATATAAATTATTATAAATAGTTATTATATATTATAAAAATATATAATAACTTAAAAAATACATAAGTAGTAGGAAAGATATGTGACCCTAAAATGGACTTGAAAGTCACAAGTTAGCAATGTACGCAATTGTATGTAGAAAGAGCTTATCATGCTTAGGATGTCTATGGGGCTCTTTTAGCACACGGAAGTAAAAAGGGCCCTGCGGTAGGGTCAGTGAGCATTTGCCATGTGCCGAGGCCCCCTTTTACCGCTGCTGGTGACAGGCTTTGTTTCTTTTAAAAAAGGAAATGATCATGTGGTACGTTAAACATTTGCAATGCAGCCACATCACCTATTTTGGAGGCGGTAGGGTCTCCGGCAGTAGCCCAACAGTAACCACTGCCCGATTTCTGCTGGGCACACCTCCAGCACTGGAAAATACAAAAGTATTTCTAGCACTCTAATTGCCGAATGCCGGAAGGCAGAACTACCCATGGTCTCCTGAGCGAGCTCAGTGGTAGGGCTGATTTAGCACGCGTCAGTACAGCTACTGCTGCTTCATAATAGGGCCCTGTATGAGGAGATATATTTCATCTACTTGCAATTGAAAAAGTA